>NC_135234.1:100326241-101526241 GCF_051348905.1 Ranitomeya variabilis
AGGATTTGTGATAGTTTCTTTGCATAGTCTTTATTTTTAATATTTTGAGCCCACGTACAATTTGTTTTAAAATTCTAAAATAAAAACTTTTAACCCAAGTACCAGAGATTTCATCATGGATATTACTATTATTAATAATCTCTCCGTAGGTTAAGCCATCAATATTTGATGGGAGAGGGGATACCAGTCTTGTCATCTTCGATGATCACCAGAATCATTGTGGCTGTGCCAGGTACTACAGATTAGCCCTATTTAACTAAATGGGACCAAGCAGAGCTGCAACAAAATATAATGGGCTGTATTTGGTAAAAAATAAAAGGGATGAGATGCTTTTTGCAGTCCTGTGGCCCTTTCATGCAAATGACAAGTGGTGGTGCCAGGAGTCAGATATCCGGATTAAGATATTAATGGCCATATCCTAAAGATAGTATTCATGCCCTGGTTCAGCATCAAGTCTGATCTGCCATTGCATCCAGTCTTCTCTTCTGCGGAATCCTCAGCCCAATATAAGGCACCTCTGGCTCTTACTAGGCTGCCCAATGCCACAATGTATTGGTAAAATGAAGTCACAACTCTGTGTGAGGCCCAGCAAGAAGGTTTTATGTAACTTTACAATGTCAATAGGCCTAGTAAGTGGAAAAAGCCAGCCAGGATTCCTGCTGCGGAGATCAGTTCAGTGATATATGGAGGAGACAGTTTATGGACGGCATTGCAGGTCAATGATAATATTTGAAACTGGGGAAATGGTCACTAATGAAGGGATTTGCAGAGGGGAGAAGTGGGGGAATAGCTAGGCGAGAGATGGATTAGTTGTGCAGCAGAGTTATGGACGGACTGGAGAGGTGCGAGACTGTTACCAGGGAGGCCAAAGAGAAGGACATTGCAGTAGTCAAGGCAGGAGAGGATGAGGGCATGCACTAACATTCTTGTAGAATAATGGTTGAGGAAAGGACGGATTCTGGAAATATTTTTGATTTGGAGGAGGCAGTTGCTGACAAGAGCTTTAATGTGTGGTTTGAAGGACAGGGTAGAGTCGAGGGTTACTCCGAGGCAGGGAACTTGCGGTACGGAGGAAAGCAAGATATTATTTATTGTGATAGATATATCAGGTAGGGGAGTTAGGTGAAATAGAGGAAAGATGATGAGTTCAGTTTTGTCCACATTGAACTTTAGGAAGTGTTATCAGAAGAAGGAGGATATGGCTGATACTCATGGTTTTTGAATAGCAGAGAGGTGGCATCTGGGACTGAGTATTATCAGCATATAAATCAGTGGTCTCTAACTTGGGTGGGTATATTAGCCTCATATAGTAAAAATGGGAATTTGAAGGGCCACATTCTTTGCTGTACCAGATGACATTTTTAGCAATACCATATTAATTTTTCTGTACACTTTTTGATTATTTTTGGCTTGTTATGGAACAGTTTCATAGCTTGGGTCATTATGGGTGTAGCAATAATGTGAACTTTTTTTGCTTACTTTAGTTTATACATAAAACAGCATTTTTAGGGACGACATTTTTTTCATACTTTATTTTTATTTTTTACATTTTTACAGTTTTTATTTCCTTTTTGTCTCTCCTGATTGTGGACTCGTACAGTAATTTCATCTTAGAATAAGCACCATATAGTAATTCTTACAGACGTCTTATTACTATAAGGTGCCCATCCCCATTTTGATCCCAATCTTATAGTAATGTCCCCATCTTATAGTAATATGCCCATCCTGCTCCCCGTCTTGTAGTAATGTGCCCATCCTGGTCCCCATCTAATAATAATGTCTCCATCTTAGGCTGGTTTCACACTTGCGTTTTGATCTGCAGCGTTTTTAAAAAAAACGCATGTCTTGAAAAAACGCATGTAAATGCGGCAAAATGGCATTTTGCCGCGTTTACATGCGTTTTTTCCTGCGTTTGCGTTTTTTAAACGCATGCTGAGAAGTGTGTGACAGCTGCCAATCATCAAAATCAACTAGAAAACCCACTATAAACAGAAATAGCTAGGGTTAGGGTTAGGATCCCTAGTAACCCTAGGGATCCTAACCCTAACCCTAACCCTAGGGATCCTAACCCTAACCCTAACCCTAGGGATCCTAACCCTAACCCTAACCCTAACCCTAGGGATCCTAACCCTAACCCTAACCCTAAGGGTTAGGATCCTAACCCTAACCCTAAGGGTTAGGGTTAGGATCCCTAGGGTTAGGGTTAGGGTTTTCTTGTTTTTTCTTGTGGTTAGGGTTTTCCTGGTTTTTCTTGTGTTTTCTTGTGTTTTTCTATAAAAACGCATGCGTTTTTAACGCAAGCAAACGCATGTGCTTAAAAACGCATGCGTTTACATAGACAGCAATGCATTTTTTTGCCGCGAATAAACGCATGCATTTTTTGCAGCAAAAAAACGCCGCTAGAAATTACTACAGGTTGCATTTCTGCAACTGAACGCACGCGTAAAAAAACGCATGTGTTGCCGAAAATGCGTCAAAACGCATGCTAAAAAACGCATGCGTTTTTTAATATTAAGTATAGAAAAAAACGCATGCGTTTTTTAGCGCTAAAACGCTGCAGATCAAAACGCAAGTGTGAAACCAGCCTTATAGTAATATCCCTATTTTATAATATTGTCCCTATCTTATAGTAATGTGCCCATCCTGGTCAGAATTTTGTAGTAATGTCCCCAACTTATAGTAATGTGCCCATGTTGGTCAGCATTTTGTAGTAATGTCCAAATCCTGGTCCAAATCGTGTAATGTCATCCCATCCTGGTCCCCATTTTGCAGTAATGTCCCCATCATGGTTAGCATCTTACAGTAATCTTTTGGTAATGTACCCATTCTGGTCTGCATACACATTAAAAAAATCCTTCTCACCTGACTTCCGCTCCTTAGGGAATAGTGTCCTCTTCTCCTCCACAGCCTGGGTTTGCGCATGGCACTGACGTCACATGCTGTCCACGCTGGCATGCTGATGACAGTTGATGGCCTCTGATTGGCCAGTGGCTCGTATTGGTATTGTGGCCCAGAGAGCAGGTGTCGGCACCTCGATACATTTCAGTTGAGTGTGCGTCCAAGGACAAACATTCAACTGAGAAGAATTGCTGAGGCGGCCCCCAGGACTGGGCTGGGATCATCACTGGAGCTAAGATGCCTGTGGGCCACGTGTTTTAGACCCCTGGTATGGATGGTACTGGAAGCCAGGGAACTTCAAGAGTTTTCCCTGGCCAAAGGTATAAATTGAGAAGTGTAAGGTTCCCAGAACAGAGCCTTGAGGAACACCAACAGAGAGGGGGCAGAATGAGGAGGTAGTGTGGGAATGGCAAACGCTAAATGTGTGATTGTAGAGAAATCAGGAGATCGAAAAGAGAGCAAGGTCTTTCATGGCAAGGCAAATGAGGATTTTTAGAAGGAGGTAATGGTCAAATGGGTCAATGGCAGAGGACAGATCTAGAAGGAAAAGTATAGAAAACTGTCTGTTTTATTTGGCAGTAAGTTGTTAGCAATTTTGGTCGGGGAAGCTTCGTTGGAGTGATGGGGACAGAAGCCAGATTGTAGCTTGTAAAAGAGTGAGTTAGATGAGAGATGGGAAGAAAGTGCAACATGGACATGCTATTTAAGGAGTTTGAAGGTGAATGGGAGCAACGATATGGGATGAAAGCTGGACATAGAGGTCTGGTCGAGGGATGGCTTCTTTAGGTTAGGTGTGATCGTGGCATGTTTAAAAGCAGAAGGGAAGGTACCAAAGGTTAGCAATAGGTTGAAAAGATCAGTTAGGGCTGGGATAAGTGTGATGGTGAGATTGCAGAAGAGGTGGGATGGGATTCACAAGTGCACAAGTTGTGAGGTGCGATTTGGAGAAGAGATGAGTGAGCTTTCCTTCGGTGATGGTGGGGAGGAAGGTTATAGGGAAGAAGCAATGGTCTTTTCTACATACGGGTTGTAGTGGATGGACAGTAAAGACTGGGTTTAGGGTCTCATGTAAATAGGTTTCCTTGTCACTGATAGGCTCACACACTCTGATCAAAATGTTGGCAAAACCCCTCACATGTATTGGTTAGCAATTATACTTAGAAGGTAATTTAAAACACACATATTCAATGTTTGCAGAGTGTAGTAGCATTGTCATTGTGTTTGTATTGGAGCCAATGTGCATGTGCACTTATGTATTATTATAGTATAATATTTTGTTTATTTAGGTTTGCAAATGGAAATGCTGCAACATCAGAGTTTATAATTGTGTAATCTATCAATAGTCATTCCCTTCTCAGAAATCATCTAAAAATAACACTTTGAGTTTGTATTTAACACCAATAGGGTGAGGTTCAAACTGTTAATGGTAACTTGTAGGTGTTGAATCGAAAGAACAATATACAGTCAGCCTGAGTCTGCTTATATCTTTATACAGTTGAAACCAGGTGAGTACTTCATACAGGTTTCTCCGGCTTATTCTATTTCCTTGTTCTACATGGGAAATATGTCGGCACTTAGTGTAGCAGCAGTAAATCACCTTCATTCATCTGTCAATGTTGATCTACGTTGTAAGCAGGATCCATATCACTGTAAAATATTCTGTGTAATAAATTTCTACCTGTGCCAACAACAAACATAAAGTATACCTGCAGCACCAAAAGTGTATTTGTCACGATGTGACATGACCCAACGGGGGTTTGGTCAGCGGACAGTGCAACACACTAACAACAGGATGGAAATGGGGAGAGGAAGGCCCTACTGAAATGGGGGATAGTCACCACCTGAGCTCAAACCTGAGCTTGTCCCTGCACTCTCCTAATGCCCTAAGTGGGTCCTTCCCACCCATCGCCGTGAGGAACATCGTCCCTTGCTGTCACCTAATATTGCCCTGGTTAGTGCACTGGCCGGCAAGGGGCGCTAGCCTCACCACTGCAGATAATACCACACAGGAGGCAGTGGAAAACACGAAAGGGATGGGGGAAAAACACAATTTAGCTTCAACTTCCTCTGCTGCAGCACACCACACAGCAGAATAAAGGCACCAGGATCACAAGCTCACAAAACCAGCTGATACACCACAACAGCCAGCGAGCTCCTTCCTCCAGGCTTGGTCACTATAGATTGCTCTATCATCGACAGTCAGCTGATGCATCAGGTGACCATGTAAAGGATGGCGGGAGTGATCACCACCTACATCAGCTGACATAGCCACACTGCAGTTACAGCTCATTGCCAGCGGGGGAAACTGATATTAACCCGCGCTGGTCGTGAAAGGAAAATGCTATATTTAAACAGAGTGAAACCAGAGCTGCCATGAATCTAAACATGGATCGTGACAGTACCCCCCTTTCAATGAGGGGCCTCTGGACCCTCAACATCGGACCTCAACAGAAATGACGTACAGTGAGAATGCCTCAATCCACCAGAGTTCACCTCTGCAGTAACCTGATTCTCAGGTTTACGGCAAACGCAGCCCAATGGAGATCTCAGAACGTTGACCTGGGGAATACGTTGTGTACATGCATTACTGGGGGTAATTCAGGGAAAGTCCCTGGGCTGAGACTGGCCGACACCTGATATGGTCCGATCACCCTAGAACTCCAGGTCCCAGAACCATACTTCCACCCAATGTTTTTGGTGTATACCCACATGAACTCATTCACACCCAGATTCAGACCTAAATGTTTATTTCCATGCATCAATTTGCCACTCTTTTAGGAACCGACAACAGAGGCATCCCCCTGTGTCATCAAACTCATACCCCCACTACACACAGAGGGAACCACCACCCTCCCCTGACCCTTCTAAAGAGGACTCTGAGACTCAGGGTTTACTTGTGGTGAGGGTTGAGCCTTGCCCTACTCCTTGGCAGCTCCTTAGCTGCCTCCAATGGAGACAAAGGGGTAGGTTTAAGAAGGACGGTAGAGGGTCTGAGGACAACATTGATGTCTTTGTCACCATGTTCGAGAGCACTGCAGAGTAAGAGAGCTTGCTGTTTTCTCAGTTGGCTGAAGTGGTGGCCCCCTTCCTGACAGGAGATGCCCAGAATGCCTACAGGGACCTCAGTCGGGACGATGCCTTGGACTGTTGGAAACTGAAAGGTGAGATCCTTGCCCAACTGGGGTTAACACATATGTTTTTTGGCCTGGGGTCTATGCTGAGATCCAGAGGCACTGTGATACATGTTTGGAGTGCCAACTAACCTCACCCAGCAAACTACTGGAGTCCATTGATGCCTCTGCCCATTATAGAGGTACCTTTTGTGCAGTTTGCGATGGATCTGGTAAGGCCAATAGTAAAATCTGCCTGGGGCCACCAACACATAGTAGTAGTAGACTATGCTACCCGCTACCGGGAGGCCATTCCACTTTGGCACACCTCAGCTAAGCTTATCGCCCCGACGTTGTTTGCCATGTTCTGTCACCTTGGGCTACCGGAGATCCTCACTGATCAGGGGACTCCTTTCATCTCCAAGGTGAAGAAGGAACTGTACAGGCTCCTCAAGATAAAGCAGCTGCACACGAAGGTGTACAACCCTCAGACTGATGGGTTAGTTGAGCGCTTTAACAAAACCCTCAAGTACATTCTCAATAAGGTAGTTTCCAAGGATGGAAGGGATTGGGACATGTTGTTGCCCTACTTGATGTTCGCCATTCGCAAGGTACCGCAGACTTCCACAGGATTTTCACCCTTTGAGCTACTGTATGGCAGGCATCCTAAGGGTCTGCTGGACATAGCCAAATAGACGTGGGAGCAGGAACCTACGCCACTTAAGAGTGTCATTGAGCATGTTGCCACTATGCAGGACCGAATTGCAGCGGTCATGCCTATAGTAAAAGAGCATTTGGTGGATGATCAGGCAGCACAGGGCCACGTGTATAACAAAAAGGCCACGGTCTGCTCCTTTAAAGTAGGTGATTGGGTGGTGGTTTTGGTGCCCACCACAGAACGCAAACTTATGGCCAAGTGGCAAGGGCCATATGAAGTTCAGTGAAAAGTGGGGGAAGCAAAGTACCGAGTTTACCAGCCCGGGAAAAGAAAACCTGAACAGTTGTATCACATCAATCTGTTGAAAGCGTGGAAGGACCGGGAGTGTATGCTTACGGAAGTGACTCCAGACATGTCATCCGTGGACTCTCCGATATTGGCCCAGACGGAGGCCGAGAGAGAGATTAAAGTAGGAGACACCCTCTCGAAACAGCAATGGCGAGAGGTGCGGAAATCAGTACAAGAGAATACGGATGTATTCTCGTGACTACCCGGTCGTACTTCTGTCATCCAGCAGGACATTGTCACCGAGTCTCACGTAAGGGTACATACAAATGAAACCATACTGTGTGACTGAGGCCTGGAGACAAGCCATCGCAAGAGAGATAAAACAAATGCTTCAGCTGGGAGTAATTGAGGAGTCCCGGAGTGAGTGGGCTAGTCCCATGGATGGATCCCGAAGCTGGACGGATCCTTATGGTTCTGTAATGATTTTCATAAGTTGAACGAGGTGTCAAAATTCAATCTTTAGCCAATGCCCCAGGTGGATGAGCTGATTGAGCGACTGGGTTTGGCCCAGTACTGTACCACACTCAATCTGACCAAGGGTTATTGGCAGGTGCCTCTTACGGAGTCGGCAAAAGAAAACACTGCCTTCATAACACCGGAGGGTCTGTATCACTATGTCGTCTTGCCTTTTGGACTATATGGGGCCCCAACCACGTTCCAGAAGTTGATGGACATAGTGCTACAACCCCATCGGATGTATGCATCAGCGTACTTAGATGACAATAATCATCTTCAGTACTGACTGGCAGTCCCATTTGTCCCGGGTGCAAGCAGTAGTATATTTGCTCAGAGCCACGGGCTAGACAGCAAATCCCAAGAAATGTGCGATAGGGCTCGAGGAAGTCTGATACTTGGGATACGTGATCGGCTGTGGGGTTATCAAACCTCATCATCAAATTAATAAAATTGAGGCCATTCAGAACTGGCCTAGACTGTTGTGAATTCTGTTTGTGGGCTCCCCCGGTGGTGTTTTATGGTAGTGCCACTTATTTGCCTTCTTCTATCCTTGATCACCTGTTGACACCCATTAGGGGAGTTTCCTATTTAAGGCTGCTTGGCTGCTGGTCCGATGCCGGCCAACAATGTATCAGTAGCATTCTGTTGCATTCTCCTGCCTCAAGATCCTGTTCAGCTAAGTTGAATTTTGTTTCTAGTTAATGCTATTTTTGTCCAGCTATTTGCAATGTGACTCTCTGTAGCTGGAAGCTCTCGTGGACTGAAATTGCCACTCCAGTGGCATGAGTTGTCACTGGAGTTTTAAAGTAATTTCAAGATGGTGTTTTTGAGTAGTGTTTTGAAGTTAACCGTGAAGTGACTCTTTCCTGTACTTCTGCTATCTAGTAAGCGGACCTCACTGTGCTAAATCTGCTGTTCATCCTACGTATGTCTTTTCCTCTTGACTCACCGTCAATATCTGTGGGGGGCTGCTATCTCCTTTTGGGGTTCGTCTCTGGAGGTAAGGCAGGCCTGTATATTCCTCTGATAGGGATAGTTAGATCTCCGGCTGGCGCGTGGTGTCTAGGGCATCGTAGGAAACACGCCCCGGCTACTTCCAGTGTTGTGTCAGGTTCAGGTCACGGTCACTTTAGTTCCCATCACCCGAGAGCTAGTCCGTTGTTATTTTGATTTCCCTGCCATTGGGAAAATCATAACAGTTTGGCTGGCCAACATGTGTTAAAACTATGCACTAAAGCAGGAAAGGATATGAAAAGGTTTTTTTTTTCCCTTCTGTGTTTGGAAAGTGCACCTTAGTGCTTATTTGTACTCCTTGCTTAAACTGCAGTCTTCAGCCTTTTTTTTTTTTTTCCTCTCCTCTTAATCTCTGAATGGCTTTGGTTACACCTGTTTGAATCATGGATCCACAGAGTTTGGTTGTAGGTCTGAATAACCTGGCTACAAAAGTCCAGAACTTACAAGATTTTGTTATACGTGCTCCAATGTCTGAACCTAAGATCCCTATGCCTGAATTTTTTACCGGAGACAGATCCCGTTTTTTGAATTTCAGAGAGAATTGTAAATTGTTTTTGTCTCTGAAATCTCACTCTGCTGGTGATCCTGCGCAACAGGTTAAAATTGTTATTTCTCTATTGCGGGGTGACCCACAAAGTTGGGCATTTGCATTGTCGCCAGGGGATCCTGCGTTATTAAATGTAGATGCGTTTTTTCTGGCTTTGGGGTTGCTTTATGAAGAACCTAATTTAGAGATTTTGGCTGAGAAAGCCTTGATAGCTCTTTCCCAAGGGCAAGATGAAGCTGAGATATACTGCCAAAAATTTCGTAAATGGTCGGTGCTTACTAAATGGAATGAGTGCGCTCTAGCAGCTAATTTCAGAGAAGGTCTCTCTGATGCCGTGAAGGATGTCATGGTGGGGTTCCCTGTGCCTACAGGTCTGAATGATGCCATGAAATTGGCTATCCAGATTGATCGGCGTTTACGGGAGCGCAAATCTGTGCACCATATGGCGGTATTTTCTGAGCAAAAATCTGTGCACCATATGGCGGTATCTTTTGAGCAAAAACCTGTGCATCATTTGGCGGTGACCTCTGAAAAGGCACCAGAGCATATGCAATGCGATAGTGTATTGTCTAGAGGCGAACGACAGAATTACAGGCGCAAAAATGGGTTGTGCTTCTATTGTGGAGATCCAGCTCATGTTATATCAGCATGCTCTAAACGCATAAAGAAGGTTGATAAAAAGGTTGATAAATCTTTTTCTATGGGTACCTTGCAGTCTAAATTTCTTTTGTCCGTGACATTGATTTGTACTTTATCATCTGTTACTGTGGATGCTTATGTGGATTCTGGCGCCGCTCTGAGTCTCATGGATTGGTCCTTTGCCAAGCGTTGTGGGTTTGATTTAGAGCCTCTGGAGGTTTCTATTCCCTTAAAGGGTATTGATTCTACACCTTTGGCTAGCAATAAACCACAATATTGGACACAAGTGACTATGCATCTTACCCCAGACCATCAGGAGATTATTCGTTTCCTTGTGTTATATAATCTACATGACGTATTAGTACTTGGATTACCATGGTTACAAATTCATAATCCAGTCTTGGACTGGAGATCAATGTCTGTGCTGAGCTGGGGATGTCGGGGGATTCATGGGGATGCACCTTTGGTTCCCATTTCTTCATCTACCCCCTCTGAGATCCCAGCATTTCTGTCAGATTTTTATGATGTCTTTCAGGAGCCTAAAACTGATTCTCTCCCCCCTCACAGAGAGTGTGACTGCGCTATTGAGTTGATTCCCGGTAGTAAATTTCCTAAGGGTCGCTTGTTTAATTTGTCTGTACCTGAACATACTGCTATGCGGGAGTATATCAGAGAATCTTTGGAAAAGGGTCATATTCGCCCCTCTTTGTCTCCACTGGGGGCAGGGTTTTTCTTTGTGGGTAAAAAGGATGGTTCATTGAGACCTTGTATCGACTATCGACTTCTGAATAAGATTACAGTTAAATACCAGTACCCGTTACCTTTACTGACTGATCTTTTTGCTCGCATAAAGGGGGCGAAGTGGTTCACTAAGATCGATCTACGTGGTGCGTATAATTTGGTGCGGATTAAGCAGGGGGATGAGTGGAAGACCGCATTTAATACGCCTGAAGGCCATTTTGAGTATTTGGTAATGCCTTTCGGTCTCGCGAATGCCCCTTCCGTTTTTCAGTCCTTTATGCACGATATTTTCCGTGAATATCTGGATAAATTTATGATTGTGTATTTGGATGATATTTTGATTTTTTCGGAGGACTGGGAATCTCATGTTCAACAGGTCAGGAGAGTTTTTCAGGTTTTACGAGCTAATTCTCTATTTGTGAAGGGCTCAAAGTGTATTTTTGGGGTTCAGAGAATTTCCTTTCTGGGATATATTTTTTCCCCTTCATCTATGGAGATGGACCCTGTTAAGGTTCAGGCTATTTGTGATTGGATACAACCTACTTCTCTAAAGAGTCTTCAGAAATTCTTGGGATTTGCTAATTTCTATCGCCGATTCATTGCGGGTTTTTCTGCCATTGCTAAACCTTTGACTGATTTGACCAAGAAGGGTGCTGATGTTGCTAATTGGTCCTCTGCGGCTGTGGAGGCCTTTCGGGAGCTTAAGCGCCGCTTTTCTTCTGCTCCTGTGTTGCGCCAGCCTGATGTTTCGCTCCCGTTCCAGGTTGAAGTAGATGCTTCCGAGATCGGAGCAGGTGCAGTTTTGTCGCAGAAAGGTCCTGACTGCTCAGTGATGAGACCATGTGCGTTTTTCTCTCGAAAGTTTTCGCCCGCTGAGCGAAATTATGATGTTGGAAATCGGGAGCTCTTGGCCATGAAGTGGGCATTTGAGGAGTGGCGTCATTGGCTTGAGGGTGCTAGACACCAGGTGGTGGTCTTGACTGACCACAAAAATCTAATTTATCTTGAGTCAGCCAGGCGTCTGAATCCTAGACAGGCGCGCTGGTCGTTGTTTTTCTCTCGATTTAACTTTGTGGTTTCATATCTGCCTGGATCTAAGAATGTGAGGGCGGATGCCCTCTCTAGGAGTTTTGAGCCTGACTCGCCTGGTGATTCCGAACCTACTGGCATCCTGAAGGATGGGGTGATATTGTCAGCTGTCTCCCCAGACCTGCGGCGCTCTTTGCAGGAGTTTCAGGTGGATAGGCCTGATCGCTGTCCGCCTGGTAGACTGTTTGTCCCTGATGACTGGACCAGTAGAGTTATTTCGGAGGTTCACTCTTCCGCGTTGGCAGGTCATCCTGGAATTTTTGGCACCAGGGATCTGGTGTCTAGGTCCTTCTGGTGGCCTTCCTTGTCTCGAGATGTACGTATTTTTGTGCAGTCTTGTGATGTTTGTGCTCGGGCTAAGCCCTGCTGTTCCCAGGCCAGCGGGTTGTTGTTGCCCTTGCCTATTCCTAAGAGGCCTTGGACGCACATCTCTATGGACTTTATTTCTGACCTTCCTGTTTCTCGTAGGATGTCCGTCATCTGGGTGGTGTGTGACCGTTTTTCCAAGATGGTTCACTTGGTACCTTTGCCCAAATTGCCCTCCTCCTCTGAGCTGGTCCCTCTATTTTTTCAGAATGTTGTGCGTTTGCATGGTATTCCTGAGAATATAGTGTCTGACAGGGGTACTCAGTTTGTGTCTAGATTTTGGCGGGCGTTCTGTGCCAGGATGGGCATCGACTTGTCGTTTTCGTCTGCATTCCATCCTCAGACTAATGGCCAGACTGAGCGTACTAATCAGACCTTGGAGACTTACTTGAGGTGTTTTGTGTCCGCTGATCAGGACGATTGGCTTGATTTTTTGCCATTGGCAGAGTTTGCCCTTAACAATCGGGCCAGTTCTGCCACTTTGGTTTCTCCATTTTTTTGTAATTCAGGGTTTCACCCTCGCTTTTCGTCCGGTCAATTGGAGTCTTCGGATTGTCCTGGAGTAGATGCTGTGGTTGATAGAATGCATCAGATTTGGGGACAGGTTGTGGACAATCTGAAGTTGTCCCAGGAGAAGACTCAACAGTTCACTAATCGTCATCGGCGTGTCGGTCCTCGTCTTTGTGTTGGGGACCTGGTTTGGTTGTCTTCTCGATTTGTTCCTATGAAGGTCTCGTCTCCTAAGTTTAAGCCTCGGTTTATCGGCCCTTATAGGATTCTGGAGGTTCTCAATCCTGTGTCCTTTCGTTTGGACCTCCCAGCATCTTTTACTATTCATAATGTTTTTCATCGGTCATTGTTGCGGAGGTATGAGGTGCCGGTTGTTCCGTCTGCTGATCCTCCTGCTCCTGTGCTGGTTGAGGGTGAGTTGGAGTATGTGGTGGAAAAGATCTTGGACTCCCGTGTTTCCAGACGGAAACTTCAGTATCTGGTTAAGTGGAAAGGCTATGGTCAGGAGGATAATTCTTGGGTGACAGCATCTGATGTTCATGCTCCTGATTTGGTTCGTGCATTTCATAGTGCTCATCCAGATCGCCCTGGTGGTTCTGGTGAGGGTTCGGTGCCCCCTCCTTAAGGGGGGGGTACTGTTGTGAATTCTGTTTGTGGGCTCCCCCGGTGGTGTTTTATGGTAGTGCCACTTATTTGCCTTCTTCTATCCTTGATCACCTGTTGACACCCATTAGGGGAGTTTCCTATTTAAGGCTGCTTGGCTGCTGGTCCGATGCCGGCCAACAATGTATCAGTAGCATTCTGTTGCATTCTCCTGCCTCAAGATCCTGTTCAGCTAAGTTGAATTTTGTTTCTAGTTAATGCTATTTTTGTCCAGCTATTTGCAATGTGACTCTCTGTAGCTGGAAGCTCTCGTGGACTGAAATTGCCACTCCAGTGGCATGAGTTGTCACTGGAGTTTTAAAGTAATTTCAAGATGGTGTTTTTGAGTAGTGTTTTGAAGTTAACCGTGAAGTGACTCTTTCCTGTACTTCTGCTATCTAGTAAGCGGACCTCACTGTGCTAAATCTGCTGTTCATCCTACGTATGTCTTTTCCTCTTGACTCACCGTCAATATCTGTGGGGGGCTGCTATCTCCTTTTGGGGTTCGTCTCTGGAGGTAAGGCAGGCCTGTATATTCCTCTGATAGGGGTAGTTAGATCTCCGGCTGGCGCGTGGTGTCTAGGGCATCGTAGGAAACACTCCCCGGCTACTTCCAGTGTTGTCAGGTTCAGGTCACGGTCACTTTAGTTTCCATCACCCGAGAGCTAGTCCGTTTGTTATTTTTGATTTCCCTGCCATTGGGAAAATCATAACACTAGACCTGTTGTTACCACCAAACAGGTGATAGCTTTTCTCGGGATCATCGGGTATTACTGGAAGTTTATTTCTAATTTTCCAAGGAGAACAACACCCGTAGCCTATCTCCTAAAAAAGTCGGTCATGGTTCAGTGGAACCCCCAGGTGCAGGAAGTGTACCAATCTACTAAAGTGGCGCTGAGGGGACAGCCCATCTTCATTAGCTCCAACTTCCAGAAATGCTTCATCGTGCAAACAGATGCCTCTAACTTTGACCTAGGAGTGGTCCTGTCGCAGGAGGTGAATGGAGAGGAACATCCGGTCACCTACCTAAGTAGGAAACTCACCCAGGCCTAGAAAAATTATAATGTAGTGGAGAAGGAGTGCCTCACCACTAAGTGGGCCTTGGAGTCCCTTCACTATTATTTACTCGTTCGACCGTTTCGCTGGGTGACGGATCATTCACCCTTGGTATGAATGACAAATGCCAAGGAGAGGAATGCTCAGGTCACCAGATGGTTTCTCTCTCTGCAGAACTTTAACTTCACCATGGAACATTGCACAGGGAAGTAGCAGGGAAATGCAAATGCCCTGTCACGGGCCCTCTCTTTGGTGACAAATGTTCAACCCCACAAGTTTGAACAGAGGTGGGAATATGTGAGACAGTGAGGGGGATCATATGCGAGGGTCAATATGTATCCCCCAGGAAGCAGGCGAAGTCCTATTAGACTCGCTGGAGTGCGTGCCTTGTGTTCACAGCAGGACGCCTGCGAGTCACAAGGCAAACTAAAAGTGTGGACCTGGTCGAGTTATTTGACCAAGGCAATGTCCAGGAAAACCCGTTAAGGGCTTTGATTTTATAGTGAACTATAGGATGGATAGTGGGGCAATTCACTCCCTCTTACAAGTGACCCATGGCCACAGATTCCAGTTAAAAACCCTGCCGTAAAGGGTGTGGGTGTGTCAGTGTTTGTTTGCAAGTGTCAGAGCAGGTGGTGTTGTGAATTCTGTTTGTGGGCTCCCCCGGTGGTGTTTTATGGTATTGCCACTTATTTGCCTTCTCCTATCCTTGATCACCTGTTGACACCCATTAGGGGAGTTTCCTATTTAAGGCTGCTTGGCTGCTGGTCCGATGCCGGCCAGCAATGTATCAGTAGCATTCTGTTGCATTCTCCTGCCTCAAGATCCTGTTCAGCTAAGTTGAATATTGTTCCTAGTTAATGTTATTTTTTGTCCAGCTATCTGCAATGTGACTCTCTGCAGCTGGAAGCTCTCGTGGACTGAAATTGCCACTCCAGTGGCATGAGTTGTCACTGGAGTTTTAAAGTAATTTCAGGATGGCGTTTTTGAGTAGTGTTTTGAAGTTGACCGTGAAGTAACTCTTTCCTGTACTTCTGCTATCTAGTAAGCGGACCTCACTGTGCTAAATCTGCTGTTCATCCTACGTATGTCTTTTCCTCTTGACTCACCGTCAATATTTGTGGGGGCCTGCTATCTCCTTTTGGGGTTCATCTCTGGAGGTAAGGCAGGCCTGTATATTCCTCTGATAGGGGTAGTTAGATCTCCGGCTGGCGCGTGGTGTCTAGGGCATCGTAGGAAACACTCCCCGGCTACTTCCAGTGTTGTGTCAGGTTCAGGTCACGGTCACTTTAGTTTCCATCACCCGAGAGCTAGTCCGTTTGTTATTTTTGATTTCCCTGCCATTGGGAAAATCATAACAGTTTGGCCGGCCACATGTGTTAAAACTATGCACTAAAGCAGGAAAGGATATGAAAAGGTTTTTTTTTTTTTTTTTTCCTTCTGTGTTTGGAAAGTGCACCTTAGTGCTTATTTGTACTCCTTGCTTAAACTGCAGTCTTCAGCCTTTTTTTTTTTTTTTCCTCTCCTCTTAATCTTTGAATGGCTTTGGTTACACCTGTTTGAATCATGGATCCACAGAGTTTGGTTGCAGGTCTGAATAACCTGGCTACAAAGGTCCAGAACTTACAAGATTTTGTTATACGTGCTCCAATGTCTGAACCTAAGATCCCTATGCCTGAATTTTTTACCGGAGACAGATCCCGTTTTTTGAATTTCAGAGAGAATTGTAAATTGTTTTTGTCTCTGAGATCTCACTCTGCTGGTGATCCTGCGCAACAGGTTAAAATTGTTATTTCTCTATTGCGGGGTGACCCACAAAGTTGGGCATTTGCATTGTCGCCAGGGGATCCTGCGTTATTAA
Organism: Ranitomeya variabilis; assembly: GCF_051348905.1. NCBI lineage: Eukaryota > Metazoa > Chordata > Amphibia > Anura > Dendrobatidae > Ranitomeya > Ranitomeya variabilis. The sequence continues at coordinate 100,342,177 of NC_135234.1, forward strand.
ATGTAGATGCGTTTTTTCTGGCTTTGGGGTTGCTTTATGAAGAACCTAATTTAGAGATTTTGGCTGAGAAAGCCTTGATAGCTCTTTCCCAAGGGCAAGATGAAGCTGAGATATACTGCCAGAAATTTCGTAAATGGTCGGTACTTACTAAATGGAATGAGTGCGCTCTAGCAGCTAATTTCAGAGAAGGTCTCTCTGATGCCGTGAAGGATGTCATGGTGGGGTTCCCTGTGCCTACAGGTCGGAATGATGCCATGAAATTGGCTATCCAGATTGATCGGCGTTTACGGGAGCGCAAATCTGTGCACCATATGGCGGTATCTTCTGAGCAAAAATCTGTGCACCATATGGCGGTATCTTTTGAGCAAAAACCTGTGCACCATATGGCGGTATCTTCTGAGCAAAAACCTGTGCACCATATGGCGGTATCTTCTGAGCAAAAATCTGTGCATCATTTGGCGGTGACCTCTGAAAAGGCACCAGAGCATATGCAATGCGATAGTGTATTGTCTAGAGGCGAACGACAGAATTACAGGCGCAAAAATGGGTTGTGCTTCTATTGTGGAGATCCAGCTCATGTTATATCAGCATGCTCTAAACGCATAAAGAAGGTTGATAAAAAGGTTGATAAATCTTTTTCTATGGGTACCTTGCAGTCTAAATTTCTTTTGTCCGTGACATTGATTTGTACTTTATCATCTGTTACTGTGGATGCTTATGTGGATTCTGGCGCCGCTCTGAGTCTCATGGATTGGTCCTTTGCCAAGCGTTGTGGGTTTGATTTAGAGCCTCTGGAGGTTTCTATTCCCTTAAAGGGTATTGATTCTACACCTTTGGCTAGCAATAAACCACAATATTGGACACAAGTGACTATGCATCTTTCCCCAGATCATCAGGAGATTATTCGTTTCCTTGTGTTGTATAATCTACATGACGTATTAGTACTTGGATTACCATGGTTACAAATTCATAATCCAGTCTTGGACTGGAGATCAATGTCTGTGCTGAGTTGGGGATGTCGGGGGATTCATGGGGATGCACCTTTGGTTCCCATTTCTTCATCTACTCCCTCTGAGATCCCAGCATTTCTGTCAGATTTTTATGATGTCTTTCAGGAGCCTAAAACTGATTCTCTCCCCCCTCACAGAGAGTGTGACTGCGCTATTGAGTTGATTCCCGGTAGTAAATTTCCTAAGGGTCGCTTGTTTAATTTGTCTGTACCTGAACATACTGCTATGCGGGAGTATATCAGAGAATCTTTGGAAAAGGGTCATATTCGCCCCTCGTTGTCTCCTCTAGGGGCAGGGTTTTTCTTTGTGGGTAAAAAGGATGGTTCATTGAGACCTTGTATCGACTATCGACTTCTGAATAAGATTACTGTTAAATACCAGTACCCGTTACCTTTACTGACTGATCTTTTTGCTCGCATAAAGGGGGCGAAGTGGTTCACTAAGATCGATCTACGTGGTGCGTATAATTTGGTGCGGATTAAGCAGGGGGATGAGTGGAAGACCGCATTTAATACGCCTGAAGGCCATTTTGAGTATTTGGTAATGCCTTTCGGTCTCGCGAATGCCCCTTCCGTTTTTCAGTCCTTTATGCACAATATTTTCCGTGAATATCTGGATAAATTTATGATTGTGTATTTGGATGATATTTTGATTTTTTCGGAGGACTGGGAATCTCATGTTCAACAGGTCAGGAGAGTTTTTCAGGTTTTACGAGCTAATTCTCTATTTGTGAAGGGCTCAAAGTGTATTTTTGGGGTTCAGAGAATTTCCTTTCTGGGATATATTTTTTCCCCTTCATCTATGGAGATGGACCCTGTTAAGGTTCAGGCTATTTGTGATTGGATACAACCTACTTCTCTAAAGAGTCTTCAGAAATTCTTGGGATTTGCTAATTTCTATCGCCGATTCATAGCGGGTTTTTCTGCCATTGCTAAACCTTTGACTGATTTGACCAAGAAGGGTGCTGATGTTGCTAATTGGTCCTCTGCGGCTGTGGAGGCCTTTCGGGAGCTTAAGCGCCGCTTTTCTTCTGCTCCTGTGTTGCGCCAGCCTGATGTTTCGCTCCCGTTCCAGGTTGAAGTAGATGCTTCCGAGATCGGAGCAGGTGCAGTTTTGTCGCAGAAAGGTCCTGACTGCTCAGTGATGAGACCATGTGCGTTTTTCTCTCGAAAGTTTTCGCCCGCTGAGCGAAATTATGATGTTGGAAATCGGGAGCTCTTGGCCATGAAGTGGGCATTTGAGGAGTGGCGTCATTGGCTTGAGGGTGCTAGACACCAGGTGGTGGTCTTGACTGACCACAAAAATCTAATTTATCTTGAGTCAGCCAGGCGTCTGAATCCTAGACAGGCGCGCTGGTCGTTGTTTTTCTCTCGATTTAACTTTGTGGTTTCATATCTGCCTGGATCTAAGAATGTGAGGGCGGATGCCCTCTCTAGGAGTTTTGAGCCTGACTCGCCTGGTGATTCCGAACCTACTGGCATCCTGAAGGATGGGGTGATATTGTCAGCTGTCTCCCCAGACCTGCGGCGCTCTTTGCAGGAGTTTCAGGTGGATAGGCCTGATCGCTGTCCGCCTGGTAGACTGTTTGTCCCTGATGACTGGACCAGTAGAGTTATTTCGGAGGTTCACTCTTCCGCGTTGGCAGGTCATTCTGGAATTTTTGGCACCAGGGATCTGGTGTCTAGGTCCTTCTGGTGGCCTTCCTTGTCTCGAGATGTACGTATTTTTGTGCAGTCTTGTGATGTTTGTGCTCGGGCTAAGCCCTGCTGTTCCCGGGCCAGCGGGTTGTTGTTGCCCTTGCCTATTCCTAAGAGGCCTTGGACGCACATCTCTATGGACTTTATTTCTGACCTTCCTGTTTCTCGTAGGATGTCCGTCATCTGGGTGGTGTGTGACCGTTTTTCCAAGATGGTTCACTTGGTACCTTTGCCCAAATTGCCCTCCTCCTCTGAGCTGGTCCCTCTATTTTTTCAGAATGTTGTGCGTTTGCATGGTATTCCTGAGAATATAGTTTCTGACAGGGGTACTCAGTTTGTGTCTAGATTTTGGCGGGCGTTCTGTGCCAGGATGGGCATCGACTTGTCGTTTTCGTCTGCATTCCATCCTCAGACTAATGGCCAGACTGAGCGTACTAATCAGACCTTGGAGACTTACTTGAGGTGTTTTGTGTCCGCTGATCAGGACGATTGGCTTGATTTTTTGCCATTGGCAGAGTTTGCCCTTAACAATCGGGCCAGTTCTGCCACTTTGGTTTCTCCATTTTTTTGTAATTCAGGGTTTCACCCTCGCTTTTCGTCCGGTCAATTGGAATCTTCGGATTGTCCTGGAGTAGATGCTGTGGTTGATAGAATGCATCAGATTTGGGGACAGGTTGTGGACAATCTGAAGTTGTCCCAGGAGAAGACTCAACAGTTCACTAATCGTCATCGGCGTGTCGGTCCTCGTCTTTGTGTTGGGGACCTGGTTTGGTTGTCTTCTCGATTTGTTCCTATGAAGGTCTTGTCTCCTAAGTTTAAGCCTCGGTTTATCGGCCCTTATAGGATTCTGGAGGTCCTCAATCCTGTGTCCTTTCGTTTGGACCTCCCAGCATCTTTTACTATTCATAATGTTTTTCATCGGTCATTATTGCGGAGGTATGAGGTGCCGGTTGTTCCGTCTGCTGATCCTCCTGCTCCTGTGCTGGTTGAGGGTGAGTTGGAGTATGTGGTAGAAAAGATCTTGGACTCCCGTGTTTCCAGACGGAAACTTCAGTATCTGGTTAAGTGGAAAGGCTATGGTCAGGAGGATAATTCTTGGGTGACAGCATCTGATGTTCATGCTCCTGATTTGGTTCGTGCATTCCATAGTGCTCATCCAGATCGCCCTGGTGGTTCTGGTGAGGGTTCGGTGCCCCCTCCTTAAGGGGGGGGTACTGTTGTGAATTCTGTTTGTGGGCTCCCCCGGTGGTGTTTTATGGTATTGCCACTTATTTGCCTTCTCCTATCCTTGATCACCTGTTGACACCCATTAGGGGAGTTTCCTATTTAAGGCTGCTTGGCTGCTGGTCCGATGCCGGCCAGCAATGTATCAGTAGCATTCTGTTGCATTCTCCTGCCTCAAGATCCTGTTCAGCTAAGTTGAATATTGTTCCTAGTTAATGTTATTTTTTGTCCAGCTATCTGCAATGTGACTCTCTGCAGCTGGAAGCTCTCGTGGACTGAAATTGCCACTCCAGTGGCATGAGTTGTCACTGGAGTTTTAAAGTAATTTCAGGATGGCGTTTTTGAGTAGTGTTTTGAAGTTGACCGTGAAGTAACTCTTTCCTGTACTTCTGCTATCTAGTAAGCGGACCTCACTGTGCTAAATCTGCTGTTCATCCTACGTATGTCTTTTCCTCTTGACTCACCGTCAATATTTGTGGGGGCCTGCTATCTCCTTTTGGGGTTCATCTCTGGAGGTAAGGCAGGCCTGTATATTCCTCTGATAGGGGTAGTTAGATCTCCGGCTGGCGCGTGGTGTCTAGGGCATCGTAGGAAACACTCCCCGGCTACTTCCAGTGTTGTGTCAGGTTCAGGTCACGGTCACTTTAGTTTCCATCACCCGAGAGCTAGTCCGTTTGTTATTTTTGATTTCCCTGCCATTGGGAAAATCATAACAAGGTGGCTCTGCAGCGTCCAGCCTGTGTGAGGTAACACAAAGCCAAGAGCAGCCAATGCCCGGCACTCCACAGCACGATACGGTGCTGCAGTCACCTTTCGGCAACCTGTCTCATATACGGACTATTGTGACTCCCCCGCTGCGATGCTGAGGATATTGTGTGCTGTTCATCGTGTGAGTTGTTTGGACATTAAACGCGTTTGCTGTGATCTTTCCTGTGGTCGCTGCCTATCTGCCACACTGCACCAACCCCGCTGCACTACATTAGGTACGGTCTCCCCTAATTCTTGGTCAAAGGGGAAGTCATTGTATCAGACATCTGTCTTGATTATCAGATGGGCAGGCAAGTCCTCCTCATCCACCGGAGTCACAACGCAGGACATTTGGACCCCTTCACTGACAGAAATACCTTGAAAAAGGCAGAGTGTGGTCAAAATGTTGGAAGCCATTTTTCTGGTTTTCTATTTGGGTCTAATTATAGTAATTAAATTACTGCATGATTTTCCAAGTTGAGTGCCAAAGTATTTTCTCTATTCTATTGAAGACTACGTGCTACTTCTGAGCACCACAAAGACTTTTTTAGCAGTTGAACATACCTTTCTCCTCCTACATAAAGTGCCAGTGCTTACATGTATAGTGGGGAAAAAGTATTTAGTCAGCCACCAATTGTGCAAGTTCTCCCACTTAAAAAGAAGAGAGAGGCCTATAATTGACATCATAGGTAGACCACAACTATGAGAGTAAAAATTGAGAAAACAAATCCAGAAAATCGCCTTGTCTGATTTGGGAAGATATATTTTGCAAATTATGGTGGAAAATAAGCACTTGATCACCAAAATACATGCAAGATTTCTGGCTCTCACAGACCTGTAACTTCTTCTTTAAGAGGCTCCTCTGTCCTCCACTCATTACCTGTAGTAATGGCACCTATTTGAACTTGTTATCAGTATAAAAGACACCTGTCCACAACATCAAACAGACACACTCCAAACTCCACTATGGTGAAGACTAAAGAGCTGTCGAAGGACACCAGAAACAAAATTGTAGCCCTGCACCAGGCTGGGAAGACTGAATCTGCAATAGGCAAGCAGTTTGGTGTAATGAAATCAACTGTGGGAGCAATAATAAGAAAATGGTAGACATACAAGACCACTGATAATCTCCCTTGATCTGGGGCTCCACGCAAGATCTCACCTCATGGGGTCAAAATGATCACAAGAACGGTGAGCAAAAATCCCAGAACCACATGGGGGGGACCTAGTGAATGACCTGAATAGAGCTGGGACCACCGTAACAAAGGCTACCATCAGTAACACACTACGCTGCCAAGGACTCAGATCCTGCAGTACCAGACGTGTCCCCCTGCTTAAGCCAGTATGTGTCCGTGCCCATCTTAAGTTTCCTAGAGAGAATATGGATTAACTAGAAGAGTATTGGGAGAATGTCATATGGTCTGATGAAACCAAAGTAGAACTGTTTGGTAGAAACAAAACTTGTCGTGTTTGGAGGAGACAGAATGCTGAGTTGCATCCAAAGAACATCATACCTACGGTGAAGCATGGGGGTGGCAACATCATACTTTGGGGCTGTTTCTCTGAAAAGGGACCAGGAAGAATGATCCGTGTACATGAAAGAATGAATGGGGCTATGTATCGTGAGATTTTGAGTGCAAACCACCTTCCATCAGCAAGGGCATTCAAGATAAACTGTGGATGGATCTTTCAGCATGATAATGATCCCAAGCACACTGCCAGGGCAACGTTTGGAGGGAGTTGAAAGGCCATGTTGCCCAGCGACAGGGCCAAAACATCAGTGCTCTAGAGGAGATCTGCATCGAGGAATTGGCCAACATACCACCAACAGTGTGTGCCAACCTTGTTTAGACTTACAGAAAAATTTTGACCTCTGTCATTGCCAACAAAGGATATATAACAAAATATTGAGATGAACTTTTGTTAATGACCAAATACTTATTTTCCAAAATAATTTGCAAAATAAATCTTACCAAATCAGACAAGGTGATTTTCTGGATTTCACTCTCATAGTTGTGGTTTACATATGATGTCAATTACAGGCCTCTCTCATCTTTTTAAGTGGGAGAACTTGCACAATTGGTCGCTGAGTACTTTTTTCCCCACTGTATATAGCTTGTATAACAAAAAAGTGCTAAGTAATATAGTTAGAAACAGTCTCGCCTAAGGGTACCGTTACACTAAACGATTTACCAACGATCACGACCAGCGATACGACCTGGCCGTGATCGTTGGTAAGTCGTTGTGTGGTCGCTGGAGAGCTGTCACACAGACAGCTCTCCAGCGACCAACGATGCCGAAGTCCCCGGGTAACCAGGGTAAATATCGGGTTACTAAGCGCAGGGCCGCGCTTAGTAACCTGATGTTTAACCTGGTTACCATTGTAAATGTAAAAAAAACAAAAACACTACATACTCACATTCCGGTAACTGTCACGTCCCTCGCCGTCAGCTTCCCGCACTGACTGTGTCAGTGCCGGCCGTAAAGCACAGCACAGCGGTGACGTCACCGCTGTGCTCTGCTTTTACTTTACGGCCGGCGCTCACAGTCAGTGCGGGAAGCTGATGGCGAGGGACGTGACAGACATCGGAATGTGAGTATGTAGTGTTTTTCTTTTTTACATTTACAGTGGTAACCAGGGTAAACATCGGGTTACTAAGCGCGGCCCTGCGCTTAGTAACCCGATATTTACGCTGGTTACAAGCGAACACATCGCTGGATCGGTGTCACACACACCGATCCAGCGATGACAGCGGGTGATCCAGCGACGAAATAAAGTTTCAAACGATCTGCTACGACGTACGATTCTCAGCGGGGTCCCTGATTGCAGTAGCGTGTCAGACACAGCGAGATCGTATGTATATCGCTGGAACGTCACGGATCGTGCCGACGTAGCGACCAAAGTGCCACTCTGAGACGGTACCCTAAGTCTTGATCAAAGAGGAATAGTCATCGCATCAGACATCCATCTTGATTATCAGATGACCAAGCGGAGCTTCAAAGGAGGTCCTAGATAGCCCTCAATATTCTGAGCTGACCCTGATTTCCCATAGCTCCCGCCCTGACAAGGCCAGTCCACAGCTGGCCCTTCAAGTGAACAAGCCCTCAAAACATGTGCCTCCCTGCAATACACCCTGAAGGGACTGCAATACACCCTGGAAGACAATTAGAGCAGGGCCTTAGAAAATATTTATTTCCCATTATTAGCTAATATATACAGTTGTGCAGAATTTTTCCTTTCCTGGCCTATATACAGTACAGACCAAAAGTTTGGACACACCTTCTCATTTAAAGATTTTTCTGTATTTTCATGACTATGAAAATTGTACATTCACACTGAAGGATTCAAAACTATGAATTAACACATGGAATTATATACTTAACAAAAAAGTGTGAAACAACTGAAATTATGTCTTATATTCTAGGTTCTTCACAGTAACTACCTTTTGCTTTGATGACTGCTTTGCACGCTCTTGGCATTCTCTTGATGAGCTTCAAGAGGTAGTCACTGGGAATGGTCTTCCAACAATCTTGAAGGAGTTCCCAGAGATTCTTAGCACTTTTTGGCCCTTTTGACTTCACTCTGCGGTCCAGCCTACCCCAAACCATCTCGATTGGGTTCAGGTCTGGTGACTGTGGAGGCCAGGTCATCTGGCGTAGCACCCCATCACTCTCCTTCTTGGTCAAATAGCCCTTACACAGCCTGTAGGTGTGTTTGGGGTCATTGTCCTGTTGAAAAATAAATGATGGTCCAACTAAATGCAAACCGGATGGAATAGCATGCTGCTGCAAGATGCTGTGGTAGCCATGCTGGTCCAGTATGCCTTCAATTTTGAATAAATCCCCAACAGTGTCACCAGCAAAGCACCCCCACACCATCACACCTCCTCCTCCATGCTTCACAGTGGGAACTAGACATGTAGAGTCCATCCGTTCACCTTTTCTGCGTCGCACAAAGACACGGTGGTTGGAACCAAAGATCTCAAATTTGGACTCATGAGACCAATGCACAGATTTCTACTGGTCTAATGTCCATTCCTTGTGTTCTTTAGCCCAAACAAGTCTCTTCTGCTTGTTGCCTGTCCTTAGCAGTGGTTTCCTAGCAGCTATTTTACCATGAAGGTCTGCTGCACAAAGTCTCCTCTTAACAGTTGTTGTAGAGATGTGTCTGCTGCTAGAACTCTGTGTGGCATTGACCTGGTCTCTAATCTGAGCTGCTGTTAACCTGTGATTTCTGAGGCTGGTTACTCGGATAAACTTATCCTCAGAAGCAGAGGTGACTCCTGGTCTTCCTTTCCTGGGGCGGTCCTCATATGAGCCAGTTTCTTTGTAGCGCTTGATGGTTTTTGCCACTGCACTTGGGGAAACTTTCAAAGTTTTCCCAATTATTCGCACTGACTGACCTTCATTTCTTAAAGTAATGATGGCCACTCGTTTTTCTTTACTTAGCTGCTTTTTTCTTGGCATAATACAAATTCTAACAGTCTATTCAGTAGGACTATCAGCTGTCTATCCACCTGACTTCTGCACAACACAAGTGATGGTCCCAACCCCATTTATAAGGCAAGAAATCCCACTTATTAAACCTGACAGGGCACACCTGTGAAGTGAAAAACATTCCCGGTGACTACCTCTTGAAGCTCATCAAGAGAATGCCAAGAGTGTGCAAAGCAGTCATCAAAGCAAAAGGTGGCTACTTTGAAGAACCTTGAATATAAGACATAATTTCAGTTGTTTCACACCTTTTTTGTTAAGTATATAATTCCACATGTGTTAATTCATAGTTTTGATGCCTTCAGTGTGAATGTACAATTTTAATAGTCATATAAATACAGAAAAATCTTTAAATGAGAAGGTGTGTCCAAACTTTTGGTCTGTACTGTATATGAATATGAATGATAACACCAAAGCCTTTTCTCCACTCATGGTTAGTGGTTCGGTGAAGCCATTTTTTGTCAAACTACTGTGTTTTTTCTTTTTAAATCTTAATGACAACCCCAAACACCCAAATGACCCTGATCAAAAGTTTCCATACCCTGGTGATTTTGGCCTGATAACATGCGCAGAAGTTGACACAAATGAATTTGAATGCTATAGGTAACATCCTCACCTGTGACTTGTTTGGTTGTAATCAGTGTGTGCATAAAAGCTGAGTGAGTTTTTGGGATCCAGACAGACTCTTGCATCTTTCATCCAGCCACTGACATTTCTGGATTGTGAGTCATGGGGTAAGCGAAAGAATTGTGAAGGGATATATGGGAAAAGGTAGTTGAACTGTATGAAACAGGAAAGGGATACAAAAAGATATCCAAGGAATTGATAATGCCAGTCAGAAGCATTCAAACTGTGATTAACAAATGGAAAATCAGGGGCTCTGTAAAAACAAAACCACGGTCAGTAGACCAATAAAAATTTCGTCCACAACTGCCAGGAAAACTGTTTAGGATGCAAAGAAAAAGTAAAAGAGGGGAGAAGCCAGCGCTGCTTATGGTCAGAGCGCAATACATAAAGTGCACATGCACATATTGATTTCTAACTGTATTTCAAAATGAGACACCTGTGCACCTGTGCCTGTCTCACTGTTTATCTGTGGTGCTGGTCAGGCAGTGTGGAGGTCAGATCTGAAATGTGTATGTTTGGACCTGGTCGACCTTTATCTGCGTGTACCCTTTCTGGCGCCATGGGAGTGATTCTGAAATGCTACAGGTACAGTTTGCATTCAATATGATCCCACTTTTAATACATTTAGGAGGCCATAATGGCACAGCGAATATAAAAATCGTAGTGTAGGACTGCCCCATTATGAGAATGCCTTGGCGTGGCGGGGTGGCTCAAATAATTGATCAATTGTTTGCTAAATGTCTCATTTTGATATACAGTTAGAAATTAATATGTGCATATGCACTTTTGTATTGCGTTCTGACCACAAGCAGCGCTGGCTTCTCCCCTTTTATTTTGATGCAAAGAAAAACCCACAAATAACATCAGCCGAAATACTGGACTCTCTGAAAACTAGCGGTGTGGCTGTTTCAAGATGCACAACTAAGAAGCTGTTGAAGAAAAATGGGTTGTGTGGTCAAGTCGCCAGAAGAAAGCCATTACTGCACAAATGCTACAAAGTATCTCACCTACAATACGCAAAACAGCACAGAGACAAGCCTCAAAACTTCTGGAACAAGGTAATTTGGAGTGATGAGACCAAAATTGAACTTTTTGGCCACAGCCATAAACATTACATTGAGGGAGAGGTCAACAAGGCCTATGATGAAAGGAACACCATTCACACTATAAAGCACGGAGGTGGATCTCTGATGTTTTGGGGATGTGTGAGCTACAAAGGCACAGGAAACTTGGTCAAAGTTGAAGGAAAGATTAATGGAGCACGTTATCAGCAAATACTGGAGGCAAATTTGCAATCATCAGCTCGAAAGCTATGCATGGGACGTGCTTAATAATAATAATCATAATAATAATAATAATTTTTATTTATATAGAGCCAACATATTCCGCAGCACTTTACAATTAGCGGGGACATGTACAGGCAATAAATTCAATACAAGTTAAGACAATTTAAACAGTGACACTAGGAGTGAGGTCCCTGCTCGCAAGCTTACAATCTACAAGGAAATGGGGGGGACACAATAGGTGAAAAGTGCTTGTTATTTCAGGTCTGGCAACTATAATAGATAGGGATTTTCATATAAAGCTGCATGATCCAGTCATCAGCCCGTGTGTTTAAGTACAATAGTCAAGTATCAAGTGCAGTTATGTGCATGGGGGGTGTGGAGACAGATGAATAGTAGGGTGCAGATTCAGAATAAAATTTGGAAGGAGGAAACAGGGCAAAGTTAGTTTACTGAGTAGTTGATGTGGCAGGCTTGTTTGAAGAGATGGGTTTTTAGAGCGCGCTTGAATAGGTCGGGGCTAGGTATCAGTCTGATCGTCTGGGGAAGTGCATTCCAGAGAGCTGGCGCAGCACGAGAGAAGTCTTGGAGACGGAGGTGCGAGGTTCGGATTACGGGGATGTTAGTCTTAGGTAATTTGTAGAACAGAGGGCATGTGTAGGGTGATAGACAGAGATGAGAGAGGAGATATAAGGTGGTGCAGAACTATGCAGAGCTTTGTGGGAGAGAGAGATGAGTTTATACTGGACCCTGTAGCGAATGAGTAGCCAGTGTAATGACTGGCACAAGATGGAGGCATCAGTGAAGTGGCTGGACAGAAATATGACCCTGGCTGCCGCATTCAAGATGGATTGGAGAGGAGAAACTTTGGTAAGAGGGAGACCGATCAGAAGAGAGTTGCAGTAGTCCAGACGGGAATGAATAAGAGCGACAGTAAAAGTCTTAGCAGTTTCAAAGGTGAGAAAAGGTCGGATTCTGGAGATGTTTTTAAGATGCAGGTGACAGGAGCGAGTGAGTGATCGGATATAGGGAGTAAAAGAAAGTTCAGTGTCAAATGTGACCCCAAGACAGCGGGCATGCTGCTTGGGAGTTATGGTTGAACCCTCCAGGGTAATTTTGATGTTGGGTAGAGTGAGGTTAGTAGAAGGGAGAAACACAAGAAGTTCCGTTTTGGAGAGATTTCGTTTCAGATAGAGGGAGGACATGACGTTAGAGACAGCAGACAGACAATCCTTGGAATTTTGAATTTGGGTAGGGGTGATGTCATTGGACGTTCCAACAGGACAACGATCCAAAACACAAGGCCAAGTCGACCTGTCATTGGCTACAGCAGAAGTGAAGGTTTTGGAGTGGCCATCTCAGTCTCCTGACCTCAGTATCATTGAATCACTCTGCGGAGATCTCAAGCGCGCAGTTCATCCTAGACAGCCCAGGAATTAACAGGAACTGGAAGCTTTTTGCCAAGTAGAATGCACAGCTTTACCATCTGAGAAAATAAAGACCCTCATCCACAACTACCATAAAAGACTTCAAGCTGTCATTGATGTTAGAGGGGGCAATACATGGTATTAAGAAATGGGGTATGTGAACTTTCGATCAGGGTCATTTGGATATTTTGGGTTGTCATTATGATTTTAAAAAAAGAAAACACAGTAGTTTGACAGTAAATGGCTTCACCCAACCACTAACCATGAATGGATGAAAAGTTTTGGTGTTATCATTCATATTCTCTGAAAAAAGGCCAAGAAAGCAGAAATTCTGCCAGGGTATATAAACTCTTGAGCACAGCTGTATATATATGAGAATTGAATAGTAGAGGTTTGCCTCATACACATCCTAAAAAAATTAGGAAGGAGGGCATCATTCACACCCTGGAAAAATTAAGAGCAAGGGCCGCCTGATGACCCTCTAAAACATTATGAGTGAGGGCTACCTGTTTACCCTCTAAAAATTTGGAACAAGGAAACAGCACGTCCACTTCCCCATCCCTTACCGCACAACTTGCACATTTTAACCCCTTAAGGACCGCCGATACACCTTTTAACGGCGGTCATTAAGGGTACTTAATTAACGGCGCTGTGGAAAAAGTAAATAGCGCCCCCCAGAGTCCGATTTTCTCCGGGGTCTCGGCTGCTGGGGGTAGCGGAGACCCCAGAGAACATGATTCGGGTCGGTTTTTACCGACCCCACTTTTGCGATCGCCGGTAATTAACCGTTTACCGGCGATCGCAAAAAAAAAATAAATCCGGACTTGCGTTTTCTTTCTCTCCCCGCTGATGTGATCGCACATTAGAGGGGAGAGAAATAGGGTCCCCCGAGCCCCCCACGGTACCTTGTGTACCGAAAAAGGTGCCCCCCCGATCCCCGACCCTCCTCCGTCTCCTCTGGGCTCCAAAATGGCGGGCGCATGTGCAGATGCGCCCGCCAAAATCTAGCTTCCCCGCCAGTGTATTGGGGTCGGTTTTTACCGACCCCAGGAGCGATCGCAATCCCGGGGGTCTTTACAGACCCCCGGGGTTGCGATCGCTCCATATAGCATATAATATGAACAAAAAAAAAAAGTTTGCTTTGCATTTCTCTCCCCTCTGATGTGATCGCACATCAGAGGGGAGAGAAATAGAGTCCCCCGAGCCCCCCACCGTACCTAGAAGTCCCCCGCAGGTGATGTCCCCCGGTCCCCGGTCCTAGGTCCCCAGCCCACAGCTCCCGGCCCCCCTTCTTCTCTGCTGGAAGAAAATGGCGGGCGCATGCACAGTGCGCCCGCCAAGATCTGCCAGCAGACACCCAGCAACCAGTGAGAATTTTCTCATTGGCTGCTGGGTTTTGATTACTGTGATATGTCCTATCACAGTGATCAAAACCCTTAATATTTGATAAATATGGCAGCACTTGGGCTGTACCTCTCTCTTCTCTCCTTGTAGTTGTTCTGGGAGAGAAGAGAGAGAGACTACATTTCAAGTGCTGCCCTGTCAGTTATCAAAAAACATATTTCTACATCCGCCATCATCCCATTTACCCACCCCCGTTCTCCGTAATCCCTGCATCATCAGCAGAGGATTATTAAAAAAAAAAATTATAATTTTTTTTTCTAATAATTTTTTTAAAATTTGTTTAGGGTTAGGGTTAGGGTTACGCATATTAGGGTTAGCAGAGGAAATAAATAAAATAGCCCGCAGAACTTTCAGCACGGAGCAAGCTTACAGCCTGCTTTGCTCTGGCAGCTTCGGCAGTGAAACAGAATCTGCCTCTGAAGCTGAGCAGCTTTCAGACAGCGATGACGACTCTTCCTCCACGGGATCCCCCAGCCCAGTGGTAGCGGAGTCGGTCGTCACTGCTGAAGCTTCAGAGGCAGGACCAAGTACCGCAGTCCCCCCACCGCTGTGGTATAATGACACCTCATTTTCCCCTCAAATTTCCCCTTTTTCTGCAGCCCCTGGAATAAAAGTAGATGTCGCCAATTTTACCCCTATTGATTTTTTTCAAATTTTCATTAGCCCCGAAGTCCTGCAATTAATCGTCCACCAAACCAACCTATATGCCTGGCAATATATTTCCCAAAAACCCACTGCCTTTCATTCCCGTTCCGGGATCCCCACAAATGTCCCCGAAATAAAAAAATTCTTAGGCCTCACCTTGAATATGGGCTTAGTAAAAAAAACACACTCCGCTCTTACTGGGCAACAAAAGCTGTCCACTGCACCCCTGTATTTGCAGCCATCATGTCCCGAGTCCGTTCCGAAGCCCTGATGAAATTCTTCCACTTCAGTGACAATTCCCAAGCCCCCCCAAGAACTGACCCCAACTACGATCGGCTAAATAAATTGAGACCCCTAATTTCCCTCCTAAAAACTTTGTTTCTAAATTCCTATACCCCAGAGCAAAATGTGGCAGTCGACGAGTCCTTGATGAGCTACAAGGGCCGTCTGTTATTCCGACAATTTATTCCCTCCAAGAGAGCCAAATACGGCATAAAATTATACAAAACTTGCGAGAGCTCATCAGGGTACACGTCCACCTTTCTAATTTATGAAGGTAGGGACCGCCAAATAAACCCCCCCAAACTGCCCCCAGACAATTGGTATCCCAGGCAAAATTGTCTGGGAGCTAATGACGCCCTTTCTCCATAAAGGGTACCACGTGTATACTGACAACTACTACACGAGCATCCCCCTATACAAATCCCTCCATGCTGCAAATACAGGGGCCTGTGGGACAGTGAGGAAAAACAGAGTGGGGCTTCCGTCACAGTTGGTGTCCAGACGCTTGGAGAGGGGGGCGTCATTCTCACTCGCAAGTGACCAACTTCTTGCAGTGAAGTGGAAAGACAGGAAGGACGTCTACATGCTTTCCACACTGCATACGGACACCACTGTGACGGTCAGAGAGAGGGGTGCCACCAGGGACAAGGAAAAACCAGTCTGTGTCACAGACTATAACAAACATATGGGTGGCGTAGACTTGTCAGACCAGGTTCTGCAACCATACCTGGTCAAGAGGAAGACCAGGGCGTGGTATAAAAAGGTGGCAATCTACCTTATTCAAACTGCCACATATAACAGCTTTGTCCTGTATAAAAAATCCCAAGGACCACTTACGTTCCTGCACTTTCAGGAAAAAGTTGTAGAGCGCCTCATATTTGAGTCAATGGCACTGGGGGAAGCCTTCGACTCGAGGATTCCCGGAGACTTTCAGAACGCCATTTTCCTCACCCTGTCCCTGTCACTCCCACCCAAAGGTATCCTCAAAAAAGATGCCGAGTTTGCTGAAAGCATGGCAGACGGAGTGATTCACGGTTCTATTGCCCCACATGCCTATCCCAACCAGGCCTTTGTATCTCCCCCTGTTTTGAGACCTACCACACCACCTACAATTATTAGTTTGTTTGTTTTTTCAATAATTTTTACTTTCTGCTTAGTGGCCCCAGTAGAACAATTTGGAACAATTGATAAAGAATATTTTAATTAGTAGATCCCATTTTACCCCATTTCACAATTAATTCCAGAACTTGATCAATCCCATACCAAACTACTATCCCAACAAATTCTCATCCACATACCCACGTCTGTATGCTCTAGAGTGTGGACCCCACAAATGTTCTTGCAAAGTCAGGTCATCTGAAAATTCTAGGACTTGATCAATCCCATACCAAACTTCTATTCCAACAAATTCTCATCCACGTACCCATGTCAATAAGCATTAGAATGTGGACCCCAGAAATGATCTTGAAAAGTGAGATCATCTGAAAATGAATTCTAGGACTTGATTACTCACAAACATTTTTGACCATTTATCTAACTTTGACTGTTTTTACGACTGTCTTGCTACACAAAACTTTGGCTTCCATTTATATTACTTATATTTATGTTGATGATACGAGCATGATCATTTTATTGTAGGATTTCTAAAAAATTAGGAAGTTCCGTACTTATACACTATGGGCTTTACTTTATGGTTCTTGCTGAACCTCTGGTACCAGACAATACTTTCTATAGAGAACTGGTTGTTTTGTGCATATAGCTGTTCTGACCTTGGCGGGTGGGAGCTTGCTATGGTGTACCACGTCTATTGGCACATTCGTCCTCATATAGGGATTGATGGAGCTAAAAGGACGTTGTACGACCAGTCTCTGAGAGGGTCTGCCATTCTAGCCCTGATGGTGTTCTATCATCTTTGGAACAAACTCCACTTTGCCACATAGTTGGCTGCATTTTCCTACACATTTTGCCCTTCATTCCAGTACAGTTTATTCTTCCTGCTACAATATACGCAAATGCGGGACAACTGTTTTGTTAGCAAGACCAATTTTATAGTCAGCCAATGTGTTTTCGGAGCATGATTCCCTCTGTGAGTAATAATTCCTTTAAGGATTTTCTTTTTTGCTCAATGTCTCTAGAAGCTTTGAATGGGTCCTGGATCTTAAATTTCACCCTAAAGACCAAATGGTGTGCCATCTATTATAGACACAAATTTGTCACCAGTACTCACATTGGTGCCATATTGGATATATTTCTGAACACTTAAAAACTAGTGAAATAAAATTTGAGGTGTGTTCCTCAGAACTTACAAAAAAGAATAAAAAAAGACAGTGAAAAAAATGCAAATTGTAAATTTTCAAGCTTGTGTTGCATCAACTGCATAAAAAATGGTGGCATCAAACTACTCATTACCTCCCTAGATATATAGATTAGAGGGTACAATTTATTAAAAAAAGACATTTATGGGGGATTTCTGTTGCTCTTGAACCATACAGGCTCTGCCAGTATTACAATCTATTTCAAATAAAGCCAAATTTGTCACATTGTGCCCCTTTCTGTCCAAGCCCTGCAATTTGTCCAAACAGAACTTTTTGACTACATATGGGATATCGCTGCGCTCATAATAAAGTGGGTAACAAATTGTGGGGTCCACTTTTTGATGTTGTTTCTGAAAAAAGTGAGACATTCGGGTCTAAAACAAGATTTTTGTGGAAAAAAATGAATTTTTTCAGTATGATGACCTAATGTTATCAAACTCTGTGTCGTACATGTGGGTTCAAATTGCTCAATATACCCCTGATTAAAATCTTTGAGGGGTGTAGTTTCCAAAATGGGGTCAGTTGTGGGGGGTTTCTGCTGTTAGGCACATCTACAAACCCAAAATGGCGTCCGCTCTCACAATTAAGAGATTAAAAAGTCAAACGGCGCTCCTTCCCTTCCGAGCTCCGCAGTGTGCTCAAACAGAGGTTTACCCCCACATACAGGGTATCGACATACTCAGGAGAAATTGCACAACAACTTTTGGGGTCCAATTTGTCTTGCTACCCTTGGGAAAATAAAAAATTGGGGGTGAAAAGATCATTTTTGTGAAAAAAAAAAATGATTTTTAATTTTTTCGGCTCTCCGTTATAAACGTGTGAAGCACTTGGGGGTTCAAAGTGTTGACCAAACACCTAGATAAGTTCCTTAGGGGGTCTAGTTTCCAAAATGGTGTCACTTGTGGGGGGTTTCCACTGTTTAGGCACATCAGCGGCTCTCCAAACGCGACATGGTGTCCGATCTCAATTCCAGGGAATTCTGTGTTGAAAAAGTCAAATGGCGCTCCTTCCCTTCTGAGCTCTGCTGTGCACCCAAACAGTGGTTCCCCCCCCCACATATGGGGTATCAACATTCTCCGGACAAATTGCACAACAAATTTTGTGGTTCATTTTCTCTTTTTACACTTGTGAAAATAAAAAAAATTGGTTCCGAAGTAAAATGTTTGTGAAAAAAAGTTAAATGTTCATTTTTTCCTTCCACATTGCTTCAGTTCCTGTGCAGCAACTGAAGGGTTAATAAAGTTCTTGAATGTGGTTTTGCGCACCTTGAGGGGTGCAGTTTTTAGAATGGTGTCACTTTTGGGCATTTTCTGCCATATAGACCCCTAAAAATGACTTCAAATGTGAGGTGGTCCCTAAAAAAATGGTTTTGTAAATTTTGCTGTAAAAATGAGAAATTGCTGGTCAAATTTTAACCCTTATAACTCCCTAAAAAAAATTTGTTTCCAAAATTGTGCTGATGTAAAGTAGACATATGGGAAATGTTATTTATTGACCATTTTGTGTGACATATCTCTCTGGTGTAAGGGCATAAAAATTCAAAGTTTGAAAATTGCAAAATTTTCAAAATTTTCGCCATATTTCCGCTTTTTTAATAAATAAACGCAAGTAGTATCGAAGAAATGTTACCACTAACATGAAGTACAATATGTCACGAAAAAACAGTCTCAGAATTAGCAGGATCCATTGAAGCGTTCCCGAGTTATAACCTCATAAAGTGACAGTGGTCAGAATTGTAAAAATTGGCTCGGTTATTAAGTACAAAATTGGCTCTGTCACTAAGGGGTTAAATTAGTTATATACTGTAATATATGCCGGCAAACTTTCCCCTATTAATAAGGAAAATAAAATATGTAGCCCTGGAAAGGACTTTTGTTTTTAGGTTGCAGTAGCAGTATATCTGGGTTATGTAACATCCCTGCTGGCATCACTGCATGGCTTCCCATCTCCCATTAGGCTGATACACCAACTTACTCACCACTCCGGGCCATGCTGTGAGGTCTGCCCTATGCCTGCTCCATGCTGTATATCATGTGTCCTCTGCTTGGTGTGTGCATACTTCCTGGCTGTATGCTTAGGGCATCGGCACCGGCACTTCCTGAGTCTTTTTTTTAATCAGATAAATTTTTATTAAGGAAAATCAATGATAACAAATGACATCAAGCTGTTATTCACAGATAATCATATATTTTATGAACATAACTCCCCCCCCCCTTTTCCCTCCCTATCCCTCCTTCGAGACCCCTTTAATGCCTTCCCAAATTCCCATCCGATATTCCTTCCCCAATTCAAATACAGTTGTATAGTATGAACATCATCTATAACATTATGCATCCTCCCCACAAATCTAATTCCATTCTATCCATGGCTGCCATATCTTTTGAAATACATCTAGTTTATTTCTCTTAGTATAGATACTTTTTTCCAATAAAATTATATGATCCGCCTGTGTAAGAAAGTCTCGTCTAGTCGGAGGCTCCTCCCTGATCCAGAACCGAGCGATCAATTTCCTTGCTATGAATAACAGTCTAGCAATCGCCAGTTTGACCATAGATACCACTGCTATTTCTTCCACATAACCTAATATACAGACCAAAGGGTCTCTGGGAATGACACACCTATATACCAATTCAATCCGATTCAATACAACTGTCCAGAAGGCAGACAATCTAGGGCAGTGCCACAGCATGTGTAACATGTCTGCCTGTTCCTGCGAACATCGTGGACACTCGGAATCAGACCTCAAACCCATCTTGAACAGTCTATCAGGAGTTCTGTAGGCTCTATGGATCACATATAATTGAGACATCCTCTCAGGTTCGCTCATAGAGATCTTAGTCACATATTCTAAAATAGATTCCCATCTATCATCATTTAACTCTCCAAATTCAGCTTCCCATTTCACTCTAGACTTGATGTGATGTTTGACTAGAAAGGTGAATAATAAATCTCTATACACTTCTGAAATTGCCCCCCTTGTCCCGCGGTTCTCCAAAATGGAAGCCAGTGTGATATCAATCTGGATCTCAATAAGTTTTCTCCGACATTGCGACCGATACGCATGCTGAATTCTTTTATAATGATATAAATTTAAATGTGATAACTGGAATTCTGTTTGTAACTCCACAAATGACTTAAGTCCCCCTTGACCCAGTAGCTGACCCATCATTATAATTCCTGCATCTCTCCATGGCCCATATCCTTCCATTTGCTTAAATTCTTGTAAGTTTATATTATCCCATATAGGTGAGTATTTGGTAAGGCCTGTGACACCCCTAATCTGTTTAACTTTTTCCCATACCTTATGAATTAGAAGAACAGTAGGAAACCGAGAACCCAGTTTCAAAAATTGCCCCCCTTCCAAACTCTCACCCAGAGGCTATTTTCCAAACAAATATCTCAAACTACTGGGCGATTGCCCCTTTCCCATCTCCTCCCCCCATCCTCCAATATGCTGGCATTGTGCTGATAAAAAATATACCCAAGGGTTAGGGAGCGCCAAGCCCCCTTCCGCCTTTGGCCTCTGCAAAGTTTCTTGTTTAAACCTTGGGCTTTCCCCCCCCCCCTTCCATATTAGTTCGCCAAACAGCGATTTGATTTTATGGAACCTACTCTGTGGAATCCAAATTGGAGAATTATGCAGTACACTTCCTGAGTCTTAAAGAGACAGTGTGCACATTCCTAATGTTTCCCCAGCCTATTTCCAAGAGGTACCGGGTACTTAAGGCATCTCCACCAATAGGAAGATGCCTGAGTAACATTCTCTCTGTCTGTGTTCTGCTACTGAGTTGCCAGGTCCTGTCCTGTCCCTGCTCTTGTTTATTCCACCCTGGAGACTGTATACCCGGGTCTGTTCCTGTTTCTTGTTTGTCTGGTTTCTTCCACCCTGGGGGCTGTATACCCAGGCTTGAATCCTTCATCCTGAACTTGTTCCAGTGTCTGACCTTGTCTGAACTAAGTCCTTTGCCTGAACCTGTTTGTATCCTTGTCTGAAGCTTTCCCTAACCTTCTGTGTCTATCCCTGTGTCTGATCCCTCTTTGCCTATGCGGCTCTGCTCTGCTCTCGAACCCACATCTTGCGGCTCTGCTCTCGTTCTGCATCCTGCAGCTCTGCTCTTGTCCCGCATTCTGCTGCTCTGCTCCCGTGCTGCATCCTGCGGCTCTGTTCTGCTCCCATCCTGTATCCTGCAGCTCTGCTCTGCTCTGCTCCCATTCCGTAACCTGCGGCTCTGTTCTGCTCGCATTCCGCACTCTGCGGCTCTGGTCTGCTCTTCTCTGCTCTCGTTCCGCACCCTGCGGTTCTGTCCCTCTAGTCTGAACTGGTTCCTACCTGTTCCTTTATCCCACTCATACCAGCCCATGTTCCTGTCCTTCCCGAAACAGTTCCTGTCCCTCCAGTCTGAACTGTGCCCGCCCGCCTGCCAGAGTGCCAGCCGTGCCTGCCTGCCAGAGTGCCAGCTGTGCCCTTCTGCCTGCCAGAGTACCAGCCGTACCTGCCAGAGTGCCAGCCATGCCTGCCAGCCTGCCAGAGTGCCAGCCGTGCCTGCCTGCATGCCTGAGTGCCAGTCATGCCTGCCTGCCTGTTCATCATCCGTGCCTGCAGTACTTGCCAGTCCAAATCTCAGCCAGTTACAGTAGTTGCCTGCACCTGTCGTTAGTGTCCTGTTCCCCTGTGGGATCAGCTACTACTGCCAGACACCGCCCTGTAGTGGTACCTGGCAGCTACCTGCCGCACAAGCCTGACCTCACCACTATAGGCTCCAGTGAACACCAAGGTAGCTACTTAGTCACGTCCCTCCAGGGTTAGTCTGGTTCGTGGCACAGTGAGGCCACAATCCTCACTCGTGCCATCCAGTCTGGGCACGAGCATTACAAGTTACCTCTTTACTTGACTTTACGGGTTTTTTCCTTTGTTATCTTGCTTCTGTTGCATTTACATCTTTGTTTATAGTGCTGTCCCACCTGTTTCCTGGGTTAGTCCTGTGGGCTCTATGCACACCAGATATTTATTCCTGTTCACTGTGCCATTTCACTATTGATCTGGCTATGTGCTTCACATGTCCCATTTTCAGATAGTCACACAATGGGATGTGCATTGATCACACTGAATCCCCAGTTGACAGGTTTACTCTACTGTGTGGTTCACCTTATTATTAACAGCTCTCTAAGACACAAGTATTTCCTATACCAAATGGGCCCTTCTAAATGTTACCCAATATGCCTTATTCTATATTCTAAAGATACTGTTTTTCTGTTTGTAGAATGTCATGCAGTGACTTTGGGACTATGAGCGCTAACCAGGTCCTTAGAACTAGGGGCGCCCTAGTTTTTCCCTGTCCCCTGGATTACTCCTGAAGGTGGAGATGCTTTGCTATGCCCCTATATCAACTCGTATCTGTCCCCTCCTTCATCCAGGGTAATGGGAAGCTGCAGTGTATAGAAGCACACTAAACAGACAAACAAGGGAAGACAACCAGGAATAAATGAAAATACCAAGCATGCAAAACATACTCACAAAACAACAGAGTAGGAGACAGGGGTGTTAAAAGAAGTAGAAACAAAATAGGAGAGGAAGAGGAATTGCACACAAACTCCAAGCAACAATCTCTTGAACAATACTCCAAACGCGCCAACTCCAACCACAAACTACACATCAAACTCCAGAACCAAGCAGCAAGAACTAACACTGGCAATCCCTTAGTCCCAGAGGAAAGCATACATAGCAGAGGGGAGGGTCCATCACTGAACAGATGAGTCAATCCAGATAGGAATGCTCCACTAGCTTTAACTGAACAGTTTAACCCTTGCACCACTAGCAAGAAAAAAAACCCTGCACTGTTTAATAAGATGGTGAAGTACTAACCAGTGCAGGAGTTCATGAAACCAGACACTGCGGTTTTCTGGCCCCTCTCTGTCGCAGTATTCTCGTGATGTAGAAAATTCTTTCTGTTACTGGGTAAAATTAATTGAACATTCTGAATTATTATCCAATGGTTTCAATTTTGAGATTTATTCTGACCTGCCTTTTAAAAATTCAGTTCTGCTCCTGCCGCCATTGTTGTGTGGGTGGCGCGCGCAGTGGAAGCTGGCGTCCCGTGTGCAGGACTCAGAAAACAGTGGGAGAAATGGCGCATGCGCGGAATGAGACTTCGGCTCTGATCTGAGCCAAGATCTTGATCTGCACATGTGCTGTCTCCGGCGCAATTTTATTGAAGTCATACACACAGGACGTCAGCTTAATTGTGCACTTGTCGCACAATGATGGAGGCAGTGCTGAACTTTAAAAAGGAGGCAGGTCACTGAATGATCAGTGACCTACAGAAGAAACAGAGGAAACACAGTCCAGCCCCGAACCACACTAGAGCACAGAAGACATCATTTTATGAAAACTTCGTAATGTGAATATTAAACATCCACTGAACAGATCCCTTCACATCAGGTATTATATTAATCAGCATCACGCCATTATAGCCATGCCTCTAGGTTATAGGGCTAAATCCTGCTGACAGGTTTGCTTTAACATCTCTTTCAAACTCCTCTTTGTATTTATTGTAATGTGTGTTATGTAATAAAATCATATTTATTAGTGACTTGGCTTAGCGGCTATTACACTTCTTTTTGCACATAGGATTAAAAAGCAGTGTACCTATATAGGGAGTGTAAGGCTATATGCAGACAATGCGGATTTACTGCGGATCCGCAGCGGTTTTTTCCGCGCAGAAACGCTGCAGATCCGCAAAGTGATTTACAGTACAATGTAAATCACTAGGAAAAAAAAATGCTGTGTTAATGGTACGGAAAAATCCGCATGGAAAACGCAACGGATTGAAAGAAGGAGCATGTCACTTCTTTTGTGCGGATCTGCAGCGTTTCTGCACCCTTCCATTATAAAAATCCGCAGGGGTAAAAACGCATGAAATCCGCACAAAATCCGCAGCAAATCCGCAACAAAAACGCACAAAGTCCGCAAGACAAACGCAGCAACTCTGCACCTGCGTTTTCTGCCAGGAGATGCAGATTTTGTGCAGAAAAACAATATGTATCCCTGAAAAGGAGTTTAGTTTTAATGGTGCAGCAGCGGTATACAACTACTGCAATAGCAATTAAACTCTGCTTACAGTGGGTACAGAAAGTATTCAGACCCCTTTAAATTTTTCACTCTTTGTTTCATTGCAGCCATTTTGTAAATTCAAAGAAGTTCATTTTTTCTCATTAATGTACACTCTACACCCCATCTTGACTGAAAAAAACAGAAATGTAAAATTTTTGCCTCCTTTAGATGATTCTACCCATTCATTGGAGTCCAGCTGTGTTTAATTAAACTGATAGGACTTGATTTGGAAAGGCACACATCTGTCTATATAAGACCTCACAGCTCATAGTGCATGTCAGACCAAATGAGAAACATGAGGTCAAAGGAACTGGCCAAGGAGCTGAGACAGAATTGTGGCAAGGCACAGATCTGGCCAAGGTTACAACAGAATTTCTGCAGTAGTCAAGGTTAAGAGCACAGTGTCCTCCATAATCCTTAAATGGAAGAACAATCATTATTAGCTCAATCTGTCTCCATACAGTATCGTGTTATCAGCAATATATCTGCAGTTTACAGTGGGCAATGTGCTGCGGAGTACAATGATTTCTGTCCTGGCATAAATAATCCAATCACTCGATGAATAGGCAGCATTTTGCCTGCTTAGTATAATGCGCCCCATAGTCCTCCATACAGTATAATATACACACCATAGTCCTCCATACAGTACAATACACACCCCATAGTCCTCCACATAGTATAATACATAGTGCTCTATGCAGTACAATGCAGTCCCACACAGGCGTACAATGCAGCCCCATAGAATGTACTGCAACCCCCATAGAAGGTAATACTGCCCCCATAGAATGTAATGCAGCCCCATAGAATGTAATGTAGCCCCATAGAATGTAATGCAGCCCTCATGGAATGTAATGCAGCACCCATAAATACAATAGTCACCTCTCTTCAGTCCCCGCTGCAGGGTGTCTCCTTACCTCGGCAACCTCACTGCCCGCAAAGTGTGCGTGATGATGTCATCGCCCCCACTGCATCAGAGGCAGAGGGGGGTGATTTGAGGAGTGTCACATGACTCTCTCCTCCATCATTGCTTGCAATGATCTATGATCACTGATCTATGATGCTGTTACAGTTGAAAGGGCAATGCTGGGGGGGGCATTGGCACTGGGCCCTCTTGACTCATGGGCCCCCTAGCACCCGTGTGGTCTGCCAATATTAGAGGCACGCCAGTGGGACCCGGGGTGGCCCCTGGGGTAGTACGGGCCCTGGGCAGATGCTTAATCTTCCTGCCCTTAATGCCGACCATGCACCTGGTGAGACAGCCTCTTGCCTCTACATCAGGTGTAGAATGAATGAAAAGGTAGCCATGTCTGTGATTCTCAGAGAAGTGAATGGGAACAATTGCAAACATGCACAGTCAAGTCTCCATAAATTCTCCATTTGGGTTTGAGTAGATGGAGCAGGTCATAGAGGTGGGACATGTATCTGTTAGACATGTGTGATACATTTAGTAAATATTCCATCATTTTCTAAGATGGGAAAACCCCTTTAATGGTTTATCCATAATGTAGCTGTGTCTTGTACTATAGCATAACCTCATTTACATGGCATAGTTACAACTGTTCATGGTTCAACAATAAAGAGAAACACAGCTGACTGATTTAAGAATTAAGAAATGGAGATTGCAGTGTTAAAGGGATTATTCAGGACTTAACTTATTTTTCCCTATGGAGCTAAGATCTTACAGCCTGGTAGTTGCTAACTACCTGCTTGTTCTATCCAGTGCTGATCCCTGCCAGTTCAGAATGGTCATTGACTGCTCCTGCTGTTGATTCTGCAGCTTCCTGAGACGTCACTTTTGACAGAGCAGCTTCCTCTCTTCTGTTCTGTTGACGAGGCATCACTGCTGATGTTATGCAAGGAGCCGGCTGTCAATCTGCATGATGCCAACAAAGCAGTCTGGAAGAAGGAGAACGGCTCTGTAGATGTGAGGTCAAATGAAACAGCCGAATTGCCGTCCTAAGTGGTCCGTGGCCGCTCTGAGCTGGCAGGGATCATCACTCAACAGAACAGGCAGGTAGGTAGCAACCACCAGACTGTGAAATCTTAGCTCCTTACGGAAAAATAAGCAACGTTCTGGTTTAATCCCTTTAAAGTTAGTACAACTTTTACAACTTTTAGCTAAAGCTAACCATTACCATATAAACATAATGTCAACATTGTTATGTCATCAAATAACTGCACAATGAGTAATTAACCTAACTCAACCGTGTATTTCTGAGGTATGTAAATAACAGAGATAACACTACAATTTCTGCAATGTTTAAGTAGTAGTCTGGTGATTTTTTTATTATTTCCTCATTTATGTGCTCAGGGCATCCTGCCGCTGCCAACAATATGTGACGAACTGCACCTCTCAGCCTCACCTAGCGTCGCTAATACGTCAAGAGGTATGGTCTCCCCACTTTCGCCAACGTGATGTTCTGCTCCCCCTGGGGATACGTAATGTCAGCTCGGCACAGTTTTGTACAGACCCCCTATCCACAGGGACCCAGGGAGGCACAGGGAGTAAGAAAGGGTGGTCCACAATACTTGCCAGG
Source organism: Ranitomeya variabilis (assembly GCF_051348905.1). Lineage (NCBI taxonomy): Eukaryota > Metazoa > Chordata > Amphibia > Anura > Dendrobatidae > Ranitomeya > Ranitomeya variabilis. Next base: position 100,368,980 of record NC_135234.1, read on the forward strand.
TTGAGAGACCCCTCTCACTAGCACCAGTGAAAGAGAGCCTTGCCAGCCCGGTAGGATTGGTACCAGTTCCTCGTTAGATAAAAGCCCAGTCCGTTAATGGGATTATATTGGGCCAGAAACCAGCCTCGGTAGCATGTGATGTTAAACTGAGAACACGGACGCGTGGTTTCGTGGAACGAGATGAAAGAGCAACAGGTTAAATTAGATATTTAATCGCCTTAAGGGCAAACTAGGCAGTACACTATATACATAATGGATACAGCGGCATGTAAAAGTTTGGTCACCCCTGGTCAAAATTTCTGTTATTGTGAAAAGTTAAGCAAGTTGCAGATGTAATGATCTCTAATATGGCTAAAGTTAAAGATTACATATTTACATTGTATTTCAGGCAAAAAAATGTATATTGTAATTTTTTACATTTTAAAAATTACAAAAAGGAAAATAGGCCAACAATTTGCAATTCAAGTACAGTGGCTATGGAAAGTATTCAGACCCTTTTAAAATTTTCACTCATTGTTTCACTGCAGCCATTTGGTAAACACAAAAAGTTCATTTTTTTCACATTAATGTACACTCTGCACCCCATCTTGACTGAAAAAAAACTGAAATGTAGAAATTTTTGCAAATTTGATAAAAAAGAAAAACTGAAATATCACATGGTCATAAGTATTCAGACCCTTTGCTCTGACACTCATATTGAAGTCACATGCTGCCCATTTCCTTGTGATCATCCTTGAGATGGTTCTACTCCTTCATTGGAGTCCAGCTGTGTTTAATTAAACTGATACGACTTGATTTGGAAAGGCACACATCTGTCTATATAAGACCTCACAGCTCATAGTGCATGTCAGACCAAATGAGAAACATGAGGTCAAAGGAGCTGGCCAAGGAGCTCAGAGACAGAATTGTGGCAAGGCACAGATCTGGCCAAGGTTGCAACAGAATTTCTGCAGTACTCAAGGTTCTTAAGAGCACAGTGGCCTCCATAATCCTTAAAAGGAAGAGGTTTGGGACCACCAGAAGTCTTCCTAGACCTGGCCGTCCAGCCAAACTGAGCAAACGAGGGAGAAGAGCCTTGGTGAGAGAGGTAAAGAAGAACCCCAAGATCACTGTGACTGAGCTCCAGAGATGCAGTTGGGAGAAAGTTCCACAAAGTCAACTATCACTGCAGCCCCCCACAGGTCGACCCTTTATGGCAGAGTGGCCCGCATAGAGTTTGCTAAAAAACACATGAAGGACTCCCAGACTATGAGAAATAAGATTCTCTGGTCTGATGAGACGAAGATAGACCTTTTTGGTGATAATTCTAAGCGGTATGTCTGGAGGAAACCAGGCACTGCTCATCACCTGCCCAATACAAACCGGACAGTGAAATATGGTGGTGGCAGCATCATGCTATGGGGGTGTTTTTCAGCTGCAGGGACAGGACGACTGGTTGTCATTGAAGGAAACATGAATGCGGCCAAGTATACAGATATCCTTGATGAAAACCTCTTCCAGAGTGCTCTGGACCTCAGATGTGGCCGAAGGTTCACCTTCCAACAAGACAATGAGCACACAGCTAAAATAACAAAGGAGTGGCTTCAGAACAACTATGCGACCATTCTTAACTAGCCCAGCCAGAGCCATGACCTAAACCCAATTGAGCATCTCTGGAGAGACCTGAAAATGGCTGTCCACCAACGTTCGCCATCCATCCGTTAAGCGCGAGTCAAATACCACTGTTAGAAATTGACAGTGGCATTTGACGCATGTGTGATGCCCCAGGGTCCTGGTCGTCACAGTGGCATTGCTTTCCTCACGGGGAGAGAAATGTCACGCTTGGAAGCAAAGGAAGATCTCTTTCACCAGGTAATCACCATACACGCAACATGTTCACACTCCAGGCCAGAAAGGGGAGCTCTGAACCTGGATTAAGGGGAACTTCCCTATATTCTGGTCTGGAGGGAAAGGAAGTTGGGCAGTCTGTCAGAGGACAGAGAAGAGAGCAGTCAGACCTTGTGTGTCGGAAGGACTGAAGGGGCCGTGCAGCCAGAGTTACTGCAGCTCCTGGAGAAAGAGACAGAATATGAAAGGAAGAATATTGTTTAGTGAGCGAGCAGGAGAAGGAAGCACCGGAGAGTGACACCAGGGGAGCATAGCAGCATTTGGGCTACCTCCCCGGCTGAGCGCAGATTCCGGTAGCCAGAAGACCGAGGCTGTGTCGGACTCTAGGAGGCATAGCAGAAACCAGTAGGACAGCAGGATTATTACAAGTAACCTTTCCGCCCTAGTACCCAGGAGGCACAGTGGCATATTGAGCCGGGTCGTGATAGAGACCCTGTAAAAAGATTCGAGCCAGCTGTCATACGGCTTTGTGTCCTAACCTATATGGAGGACAGAGAGAACTGTGAGGACCTTGCCAGAAGCCATAGGCAGTAAGGGACTACAACTTCACCACACTAGTAGGAAGGCTTCTAACTCCACCTGGTAAAGGGGACTCTGAATTCGCTTCCAAGCCGGCCAGACCCTGCCTGTACCTGTGATCTGGTGCCCTGGACTGCGGTTGTCTGAAGCCATCAGTAAACCATGTAAAGAGACTGCAAACCTGTGTCTTCCGTTCTTTACTGCACCATTCACCATCCTCAGCTATACACCTGGAGCCCTGGGGACCCAACTTCACCTGTGGGAAGTTATACCATCTAGCTGCCATAACATCACCCCAGAAGACCCCTGTAAGCATAATCGGTCCCCACTGACCGAATACCACAGGTGGTGTCAAGAACACAAACTTTATTCACCGATTCCCTTAAAGACCTTTCCCTTTAATTGGGCGCCTAGGGCCACGGACGGGATCGCAGCCACGTGACATCCCCTTCTATTACCGGACCCTATAACGAGTACCCCACTGCCCTGGCGGGCGACTCACATGCTTACCGGAAGCACGTCGTAAATCCATCAGTGACCTGGTCATATGATCACGGGTCACCGATGAGTCGGCATGACAACCAGAGGTCTGAAGCAGACCTCTATGGTTGTCATTGCCGGATTGCTATGAGCTCTGAGAATTTCTGCTACACATAGGTGATCTGATCGCCTGTGTGTAGCAGAGGGGATCAAAGTACTGCAGCTTTTAGTCTCCCATGGAGACTATTGAAGGATGCAAAAAGTGGAAAAAAATGGTTTTACAGATATTAAAAAAATAAAAAAACATAAAAGTTCAAATCACCCCCCTTTCGCCCCATTTAAAATAAAACAATAAAAAAATCAAATATACACATATTTGGTATCACCGGATTCAGAATTGTCTGATCTATCAATATAGAAAAAGAATTAATGCGATCGCTAAACAGTGTAACCAGAAAAAAATTCAAAATGCCAGAATTACGTTTTTCTGGACACTGCTACATTGCAATAAAATGCAATAACGGGCGATCAAAAGAATGTATCTGCACCAAAATGGTATCAATAAAAATGCCAGCTTGGCACGCAAAAAATAAGCCCTCACTCAGCCCCAGATCAAGAAAAATGGAGACGCTACGGGTCTCAGAAAATGCAACATTTTTTTTTTTTTTACCAAACTTTGGATTTTTTTCATCACTTAAATATAAAAGAACCTAGACATGTTTGGTGTCTGTGAACTCGTAATGACCTGGAGAATCATAATGGCAGGTCAGTTTTAGCATTTAGTGAAAATGGTTAAAAAAAAACAACTGTGGATTTGCACTATTTTTGCAATTTCACCGTACTTGGAATGTGTTTCCCATATTACAGTACACGATATGTTAAAACCAATGGTGTTGTTTCAAAGTACAACTTGTCCCTCAGAAAAACAAGCCCTCACATGTCCATATTGACCGAAAAATAAGAAAAGTTATGGCTCTGGGAAGAAGGGGAGCAAAAACCGAAAACACCTCAGGTCGTGAAGGGGTTACTATGCAAAATATTTTATGCATGCAAAACCTGGGCAGGAATGTCAACTGTGAGCTGGTTGGTCTCTGTATTTCCATCATGTAAGCTAGTGACATCTAGTGGTGAAGGAGTGATTTACCAGTTGTATAGTGAATAACGTTGCGAGGGAACACTGAACCTCTCATCTCATAGGGTAATATTTCTAACACCTGGTTAACAGATTGTTATTCAGTGATGCTTTATTTGACCATGATTGGCTAATCATAGCCATGCCTTTACAGGTTCTGCACAAGAAGTTTTAATATTATGGCAGCTGTTCTGACTCATGTTTATTACCAACTCCTGAAATAACTTTCTTTTTTATTTCCGTCTCATGAGCTAATAAGTTTGACAAACTAAAGGATTTTCCCAGACGTCATATAACAGTAGAGTTCTGCCCCTTCCACCCCTTCCACCTATAGGGCAATCCCTCTTTGACGTGGTAAAGGTTAGGACACAATATATAAGAGTTTTGGATTTATTACTTTTTTACACTTGTGAAAAGATAATCCAACAGTCAGGTAAGAAAATGTCTTCCCCACTCTAATTGACTTGGTTTTCTCAAAATCTTACCTTTGAATTGATATTGTGTTCTCTCTTTGGCCTCTTGCACTTATTGTACTTACCTGTACCTGTTAATTGACCTGTATTGACTGTTGACTTATTTTAATGACAGGTTCCCACTGTCCCAAGCCCTTATAGGTTCAACCATTTATTTATTTATTTATTTATTTTTAAATCAAAATGCTAAGGTTAAAAAATGTATACAAAAATATGTGAAAGCTATAAAATGATATAAAACCAAAAAAAAAAAAAAAAAAAACGTGTAATTTCGTGATAATTTCCCACTGTCCCATTCCGTTAAGTTTCACCCAATTTTTTTACTTTATTTTATTATTCTTTTTAATCAAAATGCAGTTTGCCATAAGTAAAATAAATAAATAAAGACGTAAAAAAAAATCCCACTTGAAACTTATAGTGTATGTTACAAGATAAAACAATGGAGCAAAAACACATGAAAGCTTTAAAATATTTTTTTTTTAGAAATCCAAATAATAATTTTGTGACATTTTCCCACTTTTTCATCCTGTACGGTTTCACCCATCTGTTTTATATCAAATCACAACTTGCAATAGGTATGTGTTTTTTTGTCCACAAAATTTTTTTTTATAGGGTTCGCTATAGGACATGAAAACATAAAAAAAGAAAAAAGCAAATTGTGAAAAAAAACCACACATTAAATTCATGATATTTTAAGCAATAAAAAATACAGAAAAATACACAAAAAGCTTTAAAATAGTTTTTAGGAAACCAGTAATTCATGGCTGTTATTACACAAAGAGATGAAAAATGTTTACGGTACCTTATTCCTGCTGTGGTGGCCTTCAGTGGCCACCGAGGTCCTGTACAGTGACATGATGTCCATGATTTGCGGCTGCTGGGGTCATACATCACCATAATTGTCATGTCACTGCTATATACCAAGCACCATGTATAGGACACGGTTGGGGGTTGAAGTTGTGGTAAGAGACATGTTCTATATAAGACAAGGTTCACATGTCGCTTATTTGGTGCAGATTTCAATTACAGGTTTGTATATTGAAATAAGCAGCATTTTTGTATCTAAAACCCAGACAAAATGCCAGTAATTATTTGTTATGTTCTGTACCTCAACCTCATAAATCCAGCAATGCTGTATGTTTTGTCATCCTTACATACCTATGACGTATGGCCATTGTTTTTATGTCTGGTGCTCTTCTACAGCAGAAGCAGAGCATAGCAGAGCTACCTGTTCCACACTATTAAGAGTCTGGACAAAGGGACGTGAATATTTTCAGATCTGTCATAATCTGTCTGTCTGTGGACTGGAATAAAGAAAAGTCCCACTTTTAAAGGAACACAGCCTTATATTTAACAGGTAGGACATTGTTGTAGGCGCTAAGGCAATTAGGACTAATATCGTCATATGATACCTTTCTGTACGTTATAAAGGACAGTTCTTGTTTAATTTACACAACTAGGAAGATATGGGGAGTAAGAATGTGCGATATTGTATCAGAGCTCTGATTCCTGCACTTCAAGGGCATAATTAGACGCCGTATAAATCAGACCAAGACGGAACACAATGCATGGACTGCCTGGCGGCTCTCTCTCCCAACCTGAGTGTGACAGATTCATATATTTCTATGGAGCTGTCACACTCGGACTTGGACTGGCCAACAGGAGAATCCTCCGGTGGGCCCCTGTGCAGGAACGGGCCACCACCCTCTTATATCAGCAGTACTTGGCACTATACAGTATACTTGAATCCCTATCTACAGACACAGGCAGCATCTTATTAACTTAACAATCTACCCCGTTCATTGTTATATGAATGTGTGATTGGGGATAATGTCACATTTGCACGAAGCAGAAAAGTGGAGTTGGTCACTGGTGGGCCCTTGGCACCCCAATCCGACACTACTCGGGCGAACCACCGGCCAGTCTGAGCACTGCGGTCCAATTTATACAGACGTCTGACTGTGCCCTATTTGTAACACGCCCTGTATCTGTGTGTCCATCTCCATGTCGAGGACAAATACTTCTTCACTGGAGATAAACAATAAGGCCACGTGAAGGGTTTTTTCATGAGTTTTAGGAGGCAATCCACTCCAAAATCCTCCTTCATAAAAATATTTGAAAACTTCCCATTCATTTTTAAGGGGAATCCACTTCCCTGTTCAAATGAGGAGTTCTGTTTATTGGATTTTCTCCTGTAAAAGTTCTGAAAAAACTGCTGGCAACAGTGCATGTCACTTCTTAGGTCAGGGTCACTCGCGCATCAATACCCGGCACTGCCACCTGCACACGGACCGGAGTGTGCGGCTGCATGTATTTCTATGCAGCTGAACGCTCCGGTCCGAGTGCCGGTGACAGTGCCGGGGATTGATGCACGAGTTTCTCGCATCACACTCGCAAGTGTGACCCCGGCTTAACGTAGTATACGGACGAGTGCTAAGCGAGAAAACATCGCATAGCACTCGGACCAGTGTTAATCTATGGGGCAGTTCACATCACCATTTTTTTTCTCAGGTGTATTCAGCGTGCGAGTGAAATCACAGCAGGCTGCGATTGTATGCGTATATTGCCCGAGTCTCGCCAATGCAAGCCTATGGGTGCGAGAAAAAAATCAGACACCACACGGACCATCAGGGACAAATACGCAACCATTTTCCTCATTTCAACCCATTGAGCCATAAAATTCAATGGGGAAAAGTAGTGAGAAATGTAAAGTCATACGGATGTCATACGGATACATAGTTTGAGAAAATCACATCATCGCATGGCAAACACATTACACAGAGATGACCATACGGAAAACACTTGTGCGACTCTCAGCCGGGAGACTAGGACCGATTTTCCATACGGCAAGTGTGACCCTGGCCTTAGAAGTGGTTCCTGATCAAATTTGCTCCAAACTGAGCACAGTTGAATTAAAGGGCTGCAAAAACCCATCAGGCAAAAAAAAAACTCTTCCAAAGTGCTTCAAAACCTCTTCAAATTGCTATAGGGGGCACATGAGAAAAAATTTAACTACTCAAATCCTCCCCCAAAAATGAGCATTACATGACGTGGTAGTACTTGAACAAGTTTTTGTGTTAAAGTTCTCAAAAAACTTCCCGTGAGCATAGCCTAAGGCCGGTTTCACACGTCAGTGGCTCCGGTACGTGAGGTGACAGTTACCGGAGACACTGACACACTTAGACACATTAAAATCAATGTGTCTCTGCACATGTCAGCGTGTTTTCGCGGACCGTGTGTCCGTTTGGAAAACACAGAGACATGTCAGTGTTCGTGGGAGCGCACGGATTACACGGACCCATTAAAGTCAATGGGTCCGTGTAAAACACGTACCGCACACGGATGTTTTCCATGTGCAGTCCATGTGCCGTGCTGGAGACAGCGCTTACAGTAAGCGCTGTCCCCCCAGCATGGTGCTGAAGCCGCCATTCATCCATTCTCTCCAGCGCTCGCTGGGGAGAAGGGATGAAAAATCTTTTTTTTTCTTGTTTTTTTGTGTTTAAAATAAACTTTAGGGCATCCTCCCAGCTCCCACCCCCTGTGCGCCCGGCCGCCGGCATTAAAATACTCACCCGCCTCCCTCGACGCTTGCTCTCCGCCCCGCAGCTTCTCCTGTATGAGCGGTCACGTGGTGCCGTCCATTACAGTGATGGGAGGTGGAGCCGCATATTCATCAACTGTAATGAGCGGCACCACGTGACCGCTCATACAGGAGAAGCTGCGGGGCGGAGAGCAAGCGTCGAGGGAGGCGGGTGAGTATTTTTCATCCCTTCTCCCCAGCGAGCGCTGGAGAGAACGGATGAATGGCGGCATCAGCACCATGCTGGGGGGACAGCGCTTACTGTAGCGCTGTCTCTCCTGCACGGTCCGTGTGGTACCCAGGCGGCACACGGCTGCCGCACGTGTGCCACACGGATGGCCTACGTGAGCTCACGGACACACGGACACGGATAACTCGGGTACCGATTTTTCCGGTACCGGAATTATCTGGACGTGTGAGACTGGCCTAAGGGTATGTGCACACTGAGTCTTTTGGCTGAATCTTTGGAGTGGAAATCCATGTGTCATATACAGTATATACAGTATTTTTATGCAGCCATCACACTCAGGTTGGGGAGCCACCAACCAGTCTGTGCATTGCGGTCCCAACTCGGTCCAGTTTATACGGCTGTCTAACTGCGCCCTTACATGTGGAAAAAAGGCAAATAGAAAAAAACAGCACCGTGTGCACTATAGGTGTGGTTTCCCATTGGAATGAATATGAAACTTTTTCAAGGAGCATTTGAAGTGGTTTTTCATGTGGATTTTGGTGCAGAAGCATCTCTATAATCCACATTAAAAGCTTAGGGCTATATGAGCACAGTGAAAACTTGCCAAATCCTCCTCCAAATCTTAAAGGTATGTGCACACGTTGCGGATTTGCCTGCGGATCCGCAGCGGATTGGCCGCTGCAGAATTGCAGCAGTTTTCCATCAGGTGTACAGTACCATGTAAACCTATGGAAAACCAAATCCGCTGTGCCCATGGTGCGGACAATACCGTGCGGAAACGCTGCGTTGTATTTTTCGCAGTATGTCAATTCTTTGTGTGGAGTACGCAGCGTTTTACACCTGCTCCTCAATAGGAATCCGCAGGTGTAAAACCGCAGGTGAAATCCACACAAATCCGCACAAACCACAGGAAATCTGCAGTAAATCCGCAAGTAAAACGCAGTGCGTTTTACCTGCGGATTTTGCAAAAACAGTGTGGAAAATTCTGCAAACAAATCCACAACGTGGGCATATAGTCTTAAACTCCTCAAAAAACGTAGATTTTTCAGCTCAGTTTCTGCTCCAAAAACACTCCATGTCTGCATAGGTTCTTATTGCACAACAGCAAGGAGAGTTCTTGAAAACTGCGAAGACTTGATTTAGTCTTTTCGATGGGATTATCACTTTTAATGCTGAAGAAAAAAAGATAAACAACCATTCACCAACACATTGATTTGGAAATATTTCTTTTGTAATCTGTTTCCATTTTTTGAAGAATGAAGGAAATATGGAAAGGAGAACAGATCCCTCTGACGACAGTGACATCTGACTAAATTACAATGGTTGAACGCAATGAAGTTTCAATATTACAATATTAGTCACCAATATGTCTTCTGGGTGTAGCCTCCACATGTGAACCTAGAAGTTACTATGCAAATATCGTGGTTTCATATACTATGTGCACAAATTTGAATCACACAAAAAAAATCAGTCATAACTATAATTATCATATATTTGTCCTTAGAAATGTAAATACCTGAAGTGTTAGGCTTCATTCCCATGATGAGCTTTTGGAGATATATTGATGATACAAATTTTCTGCACCAATTAAAGAGGTTGTCCACTACTTATACATTGATGACCTATCCTTATCATCAATGCCTGATCGACCAAGGTCCAACACCTCCTCCGATCAGCTGTTAATGGAGTCGGCGGTGGCAGTCTGGAAATGCTCATCCACGGAGCTGGCAGTCTTCTGGAAGTAGTTGGCACAGGGTACTACACATCCGCCTCCTATTGATTTGAATAGGAGATGGATGTGCAGTACCCTGCCACGACCACTATCCGAAGACGGAGCTGCTCGGCAAGTGAGTACTTCCAACTGGCGGCTGCCACCGCCGACATCGATAACAGCTGATCGGCAGGGGGCTGGGCTTCGGACCCCGACTGATCCGACATTGATGCCCTATCCTAAGGATAGGTCATCAGTGTAAAAGATGTGGACATCCTCTTTAAGTAAAATAGGTAAAACTCACCAAAACTTAATTGTGGGAATGTAGCCTTATGATGACATGCACAGATGCAGCACAGTTCAGTTTGATATTTTTAAAATGTGCTTTGATAGCAAGAAACGTTTAATCTTTTTTGGCTATTGGGAAAAATGTAAGTAATATCAGAAACAATGTGGCGAGTTCCAGTAAACACATTTATACTTAATACCCTAGGACCTGCACTTCTACTAGGTCTGTCCCAATCCAATTATGTGTCACATAACCAGAATTACCATCCTATTTTTTTTTACCCTAGATAACCTATAATAATAATAATAATCTTTATTTTTATATAGCGCTAACATATTCTGCAGGGCTTTACAGTTTTCACACATTATCATTTTCATTGCTAACAGGCAAAAAAAAATTACAAAAAAAGTTACAAGTAGGAAACCCTGGAACTGATAGTGATCTTTTTAGTAGAATATGCTTTTTACAACAGCCTAATTAGCCTTGAAGGTCATGTATTTAGAGTGCAGAGGATGCCACCCTGTATTACTGTGAGAAAAAAAAATGTTTCCTGGACTAATAGCAGCAACTTTTTTTTTTCTTTCTGAAACTTGGTCCTATTTGTTTATCCAGAAGACCAGCCCTCTAGGGAGATTTTTTTTTTTTGCACCTTGTGTAAGATCTGTCTTATCGCTGAGACTTGAACAATGATGTGCCCATGGAAGCTGAATCTAATATCTGGAAACCTCAAGAAAAAAAAGCAATTTGATGTAATAGATCTGAACAACAACCTGAGCAAGAATGAGAAACATACCAGGTAAGAAGAACGTCCCCGACGTAGCTATTTATTCATTTTATCCAGTTCTAAGGATTTTATTGAAGGTAACAATTTAATTGTTTCCATTTCTTCTATATGCAGTAATGAACTTCAATATTTTATAATGAAAAGCTACATGGAGAATTTAACAACATTTATTCTTTTTGTTATCAATGGCTTTTAGAGGCTGCTAAATCTTAACTAAGCATATAACAAAAAAAAATGCAAGAAAAATATTAGTAGATGTATGATGACATACAGCAGGGCTAAGTATGGTATTATGATACAATTTAATACAAAATATTAATAATTAATAATATCTTATAATATTTTTTGTTCTTTTTGTGTTTGCTTATTTAATAGATGTACATTATTGTAATAATATGTTATATGTGGATTAATAATATTTAAATAATATATAAGTATTTAATGCAATAAATATTTAATTATTATAACCCAAGTTGAGGCAGGTTGTAATGGCACTTGTACACTTAAAGAGACACTTAGATATGTCAATATGTTGATCATTGGGGATATGTGTTCTAGTCTCCATGTCTGTAGATAAAATATCAACATTATTGTGTAGCAACTCCAAACCCCCCAGGGGAAATTTTAATGTCCCAATGGGGAATACAGTGAAAGATATCCAGTGTGGTTGGAATTTTTTATCCATAGGGAATAAACAGGTAGGAGTCATAGTAAAGGTAAATATACGCGTTGAGTATTTACAGCAGATTTTTCTGCAAAAAAAAAAAAATGTGTTGGTAGGAAAAAAGCTGCAGAAAATATGCATGATTTTTGCATGCTGTATTTATGCATTTTTCCCCCGTTCATTAGAATGGGAGAAGGATGCTGCAAATACACAGATTTGACATGCTGCAGATGTGAAAAAAACAAAAACACTTCAATGGTTCAAATCTGCAAAGAAAAACCAGAAGCGTGTGCATGAGATTCCAGAAACCTCATTCATTTTACTGGAACTGTAATATGTTGAATTATTTCCGCAGCAAGTATTCAGCAAATAAATCAGCCCTAAGGGTATGTGCACACTTATTTTTGAGCTCTGCGGATTTTTCCGCAGCGGATTTCATAAATCCGCAGGTAAAAGGCACTGTGTTTTACCTGCGGATTTACCGCGGATTTTATGCGGATTTTGTGCGCATTCCACCTGCGGATTCCTATTATGGAGCAGGTGTAAACCACTGCGGAATCCGCACAAAGAATTGACATGCTGCGGAATGTAAACTGCTGCGTTTCCGCACGTTTTTTCCCACAGCATGGGCACTGCGGATTGCGTTTTCCATAGGTTTACATTGTACTGTAAGCGCATGGAAAGCTGCTGCAGATCCGCAGCAAAATCCGCAACATGTGCACATACCCTAATGCCGCAATGTTAGTGCAACTCATAGGTGAGACCCCCTCAGTTGATCTGCCCCGAATTATAATATATTCTATTCGTCCTCAAAGATTGTTTTTAACTTTCATTGATTGGAATCTGAAATTCATGAGTGAAAAATAGAGGTGTCTACTTGTGAAACTGCACAGAAGGGCGGTACAGGAAATCTAATGGGAACCCTCCTTAGAAATGTGCTCAAATAGAAACTGATGTCAGATGAAGTGGTGTTTATAGATGAATCGCTCAGAATTGATGAAATGTTTAGATAACAACAGACAAGACAACGTAGCACTGAACATACCGTTACTGTGTAGCAAGCAGTGCACATATTGTGCTATCACTCTGTATGTGACATACAGTATTTAGGGAAATAGCGATGATTCTAGCAATCAATTATGATAAAATCTGGTTTCTTGGATTCTGCAGCTGCTTTATTTCAGTTTAATAAGACATTTTCCCAGTTATTTTGCTATTTTTTTCCAACTCTAGGCTAGAGTATCTTAGGTCTTCAGCACCACTTTAGTATATGTGAACTTAACAACTGTATCTTTTTTATTTATCGAGCTATTGGAAAGATTTTTGCAACATTTCTTTCAGGACCAATGCCAATTCCTTTTTTTCATTACTTTTTATACAGTGATTTTTTTTTTATTTTTAATTTTTGTTTTAACAATTTCTAGGCTTATTATTTAAAAAAAAAAAACTATTCTGTGCTAGTCAGTTTTTTAGAAAACATATAGAGCTCAATACATCAAAGTGTTTATATCAGAAATATAATGTGAAAAACCTCGAAGAGAAGCAACATTTTTGCGCAATGCGGAGTTGAGCAAAATTTTTTTTTTTTTTTGCAAATTTGGTATTGTCACGCCGGTTCCAAGTAGCTTTGCCAAAATGGGCAGAGCTAGGGTGTACTTGGGGCAGGATGGGGCGTCGATATATATGCCTGTCAAATTCATCAAAAGAGCCGGCATTCCGTTCAGCAAAAATGCTTCTCCAGGACTGGAGTAACATTTTTGGTGAGGCACTCAGAGACCCACACCACTGAGAAGTGGTGGGCACCTCCTAATGAATTCAGCATGCCTATCATGAACACTGGCACACTGGCGTATGAAGCACCTTTCTTCATGAATCAGGGCCTCACACTTTATATTTGTGTTGCTCTTCGGGTGGGGATCTTCTGCCTGGTTTCATTTTAAGTTGTCTACATTTAACAAAGTAAAACTAAATATTCCTTATTGAGCACAGAGAAGACAGATGGGGTGAGGGTCTACCACGTCTGAGTGTCTGCCTCCTGTAGGCCCACACCCCCGATAATGAGGCACATCAGAGCGCATGTTGACTCTACCGTCACCCATAAAGTCTATAGCCCCAACGGCGTATAAATTCGAGTCCTGTTTTGCCAGGGCTTCGGGCGTAAATTCCGATGGGGCCACTGAACGGATGCGCAGATGCAATGTGAAAGCACCTTTACCTCAAATGGCACGGCTAGCAAGCCTAAACCCATAATATATATTTGCATGGATGTGATGGCACAGGTTTGGAGGACTTGGGCCACCCTCCATATACATTTACTGTTAGTATTTCTTAAATGATTGCAGGATACTGTGTTTCTCGCCAATCTTCTGCATCAACATCCAGTGGAGGATGGAGAGAAAAAAATGGAAGTATAACAAAAGATATCAAAATATTATCAGGAATTCGCATAAAACAGCAAAATTCAAAGCAAAAAATATATTGATAATGTACGGTGTCTTTACAACTCATGATATAGGATAAGAAATAGGGAGATGCACAAACTGCAGAGGCAACTAACACTAAGCACTATTATATGATCAGTTTATTCAACTTGTCACATCCCATTAAGAAGATAAATGTTGTGTCTGGACTGGAACTTAGTTACAACAAAGGGCAAGCATATATCATATGTAAAATCCTCCAAGATAAAATAAAATAATTTAAATAAAAGAAAGAGACATGAATGTGTCTAAGTCTTAAATAATTACTGCTCACCAGGCTCGGACTGGCCCATAGGGTAACAGGAATTCCCCGGTGAGCCCCTGTGCAAATCTGGGCCCCCAACGCCACTGTATGGGCAGTACGTAGCATAATTCACTTTATTCACTCTGTATAGAGAAAAGAAGCATCTCATTTTTTAACCAAACTATTCAGTTCATTATTATATAGAGATGTAGGTAAATTTATGAACGAGGGTAATGTAATATTTGTATGCAGGTGAAAAGTGGGCCCCCCAAAGTCAATGTTACTGGTGGGCCCTTGACACCCCAGTCCGACACTGCTGCTCACTACTAACCACCCGGGGTCATATTATTTTTTTTTAGCTCGTTGAAACAAGAGGATGTCAAAACCAATGGCACAAAAAGTGCTATGGCCGAAATTAAAGCAGGATTAGAGGTAAGTGATAACACAATTTCGTCTGCAATAATTAATATAGATGGTGCCACTGATGTATCCTCTAGAACAGTATAAGGCCTGTTTCACACGTCAGTGGCTCCGGTACGTGTGGTGACAGTTTTCTCACGTACCGGAGACACTGAATCACGTAGACACATTAAAATCAATGTGTCTCTGCACATGTCAGCGTGTTTTCACGGACCGTGTGTCCGTTTGAGACATGTCAGTGTTCGTGGGAGCGCACGGATCACACGGACCCATTAAAATCAATGGGTCCGTATAAACACGTACCGCACACGGATGCTGTCCGTGTGCCGCCTGTGTGCCGACTGAGTACCACACGGTCCGTGCAGGAGACAGCGCTACAGTAAGCGCTGTCCCCCCAGCGTGTGGTGCTGAGGCCGCCATTCATTTCTTCTCCCCAGCAGCGTTCGCTGGAGAGAAGGAATGAAAAATCAATGTTTTTTTTCGCTTCGGCTAACGCGATCCCTTTTGGAACATTGCGTTAGCGCAGTCCGTAGCACTATGCACTAAACGGACTGCCCTAACGCAATGTGACCATAGCCTAACAGTGCTGTGAGATGAGAGCTGCAGCATATCACATAAACTGTTTTGTATCTGTGTTATTTGTCACAGCAGTATTTCCTGATGCCTGAGATAGTTACAGAGTGGTGTTTGCAGTGACACATAGTTTAACTCTCTTCCTCCTGATTATACTCACAGTAGATAAAAGCATTGAGATCTGTGTGACCTGGGGTGAAAGGAGAGCTGCGTGTCCTACGTGTCTTAGCAGTGAAGGCCTGTCCTGAACTTAAAGCTTAACTATCGCTGCTAGTTTTTATTTCATAAATCAATAATACACATGAAAATAAGCAACTCTGTAATATATCAGAAAAATTTGCTTATTTCTCTGCCAAAATTGATCACTTATTATAAAAATCTTAATTCTGAGGTAAAATCTCTATTCGGTGAAGATAGACTTTCCCATTACTGCTAGGAGTTGGCAGTGGCTATGGATACAATTCTATGTAGAGGACAGGAGGGAGGAGATAGAGGCAGAGCTCCCCCGTCCTCATACCCCTTCTATCTACATAGAATCTTATCCATAGCAACTGTCATTTCCTAGCTCAGCATTTTTTGCTGATAAGCTATATTACATGTGTACTATTGATTTTATAAAGTAAAAATTAAAACAATGATTGCTGTTTAATTGGGTAAGTTCTTTTTCTCGCCTGCATGATGTCTCCTGCTTATGATTGGTCAATGTCACTTGGGGTAAAAGAACATGCCCTCAGAGAGGAATCTCTACTAGCACCCGTTGGTTGAATGGGAAATTAGCGTCTAAACTTTACAAGCTAAAATCTCCACCACATACATAAGAGACTGAATTAAAAAAAATAAAAAAAAAAACCCTGATGTTTATTTAGCTTTGCAGCCACTATTCCATGACGTGGCCAGTTTAACATGCTCATACTGGTGAAAGGCCTTTTTTAAACAATAGGTAATTTTCTGATAATAGATTCCATTTAAGGGAAACTGGAGAATATAGGCTGCTAGGGGTTGGGGGCATCTGACATAGCCCCTTTTTTGTCCTCACTGTAACTCGGCCCTGATTTTATCACTCAAGAAAACAGCGAGTTACATATCATGAGCATAAAATGAATATCTTCATATTTCCAGCACATTATTTTGAGACACAGCCCTCCCTAAGATCAAACTACATCCTGATCTGCCCTCATTCCACTCTTATCAGTTTGACCACCTGAAAATTGAAATAGTGCTAATCTTACTCTTCAAAGGCCATGTTCCTGCCCTGATTTGGAAATTGGGACAGTGTCACAGCAGGGAAGGATATTCATCTTTTATCTACCATTTTTCTGATAAGTATATATTTTTTCCACTTTAGAAGAGTGCTCCGGAAAATCATGGACATCCATGCAAAAAAATGGTTTGTCCCAAATATTTAAAACTAAGAAACTATGAGAATGGAAAGATTTTGCAAGACACATTACATCTGAATGCAAAACAGGTATGTTGTATGGTAGCAAACCTTAGTTCATTCTAATCCATCATAGATTCATTTTGGCAATATCATTACATGCAGAAAATCATTTGGTTGACGTGGCTTACACAAATCAATAGAAGAATTGTATAGGGGCCTTTGTTATTACTATTTCAGTGCCACCACAGACATTACTCACTAATACATGTAATAATATATGGCTCTCCTGAGGTAGTCTTTTAAGTGACTTTCCACTCTCGCTTGTTGATCCTGAGAAGAGGACTCATTAAAGGGAACCTGTCAGCAGATTTTGCCGCTATAAGATGCGGCCACTGCCGCATCATTGAGGTGGGTGGCGCGTGCGCAGTGGGCGGCCTTCAGGTCTTCAATAAAATGCCACTGGAAAAGGTGCATGCGCAGATACCGATTTTGGCTGGCTGTAGAATTACACTGCACACGCGCCGCCCATCCCAATTATGGTGGCTGTGCTAAATTTTACAAAGGAGGCAAGTCACTGAATAATCAGCGACCTGTAAGAAGAAAGAGAGGAAGATGGTGAGGGGTCGGAGAAGCAGAAGACCACTCTGTCTCCTAAGCCTCCCCGATGCATACCGATGCACAGAAGATATCATTAGAACAAAAATGTAGAGAATATTTATTCAACAACCACTGATTGGATTCCTTCACAGCAGGTATCACATTAATCAATGTCACAGCGCCATTATGGCAATGGCTTTACTTTATAGCCATAAATCCTGCTGACACGTTCCTTTTAAGGCCCTTTTCAGGCTTGGTCATAAAAGGTTTATTTACCCTTTTATCTCCTACGGTGCTAAAATGATGATAATTGAATGTATCACAATTTTCTTTGCAGAACCTCACCTGCCAGTCTACTGTTTGTCATGGATCAGTAATGAATCCTAATTGCTACACGAGAGGACCAAGAGATGAGCCAATACCACAGGATGCTCTGCTACCTCTAGCCGTAGAGTTCATTAATCAATATTACAAGTCTTTCAAAGAGTAAGTTATTCTTAAAGGTGATTTAGCTCCAGAAAAAGTTAGTACAGAGTTGTCACTTCGAGCTCCGGGGCCCCAAAAGCAAAATGTGTAACATTGCCCCCCAATGTGCCATGTGTCAGTATTCTTGAGGCCCCATCACACAGCAGGTCCTGAGTGCCGCTGCTGCCTCATCTACCTCTTCTGACAAGTGATTTTCCGGGAAACCGCACCACATAATATTTAGAACAGACTAAAACTGCTGAGAATAAATTGGAAGTCTATCACCACAATCAGTAATTAGGGTTTCTATCTACACTATTTCATTTTTTAACTTCACTGTAGAAATCTCTAAATCCATTATATTCTTTAATTCATTTCAGGCCCCAAATAGAAAACTACCTTAATAGACTGGAAACTATTACCAAAGAAATTGAACTTACCGGAACCTACCAGCTAACGTATGAGGAGTTGGTATTCGCAGCTAAACAGGCGTGGAGAAATGCCCCCCGATGCATAGGCCGGATTCAGTGGAATAATTTGCAGGTAAATCGAGCGTCAGTACTCTTACAACTGCTGGTGTCCAACACCAGTCTCCTGGCTTCCTTTTCTAGCAAGGGTCATCTTCAAGAGACTTCTGCTGCCAATCGGTGGCCACTGATTAGCTGCAGCAGTAAAGTTTTGTCTGGCTTAAGAGAAACAGTCTTCTAACACTTTCCTCCAGCTCGGACAGAATATTATCGTTGCAGTCAATCGGTCACTTCACCTTCTGTTAGTTGAGTATGCTTTTTTTTAATTTTAGCACTGCTAAAGTTACAACCCCTTTATGAAAAAGCGTGTAATTTGACATGTGCCATTTTGAAGCAGTGGCACATGTAAAATGGCACATGTAAAAGCACCTTAATAAGGCCACATTCACATGTTCAGTATTTGGTCAGTATTTTCCATCAGTATTTGTAAGCCAAATCCAGGAGTGGGTGATAAATGCAGAAGTGGTGCATATGTTTCTATTATACTTTTCATCTGATTGTTCTACTCCTGATTTTGGTTTACAAATACTGATGTAAAATACTGACCAAATATTGAAGGTGTGAATGTGGCCTAATAAAGCATCACCAGTTTTCTTGATAATATCATAAAAATGCATTTAATGAAATACAGCATCAGTTATAGGATAGACGCTATTTTTCCATTTTTCATTTTTTCCTACATCTGCATGCATTTGTAAACATATCATAGCCGCACTTATAAAAGTACCCAAGATTGGTTTGCACTTTTATTTTGCTGCTTTTATAACACATATTTTTGTGGTTTCAGTTGATGATCCCCGAATGGTGAAATCTCACTTTTTTTAGGTATTAGCATGCTAAACTCAATGAATCACACATTCCATATTTCTATTAAAGGTGTTTGATGCCCGACAGTGCAAGACAGCTGAAAATATGTTCCACCTCATCTGTCGCCACATAAAGTATGCCTCCAATGGTGGCAACTTAAGGTAAGGTTTATGTAAAAGATTTTGTTTTCTTTTAAAATTCTAAATGTTATATCCAACTTTATTCTCCATCTGTAATGAGAGGTGCAATGTGTAGAGTAAACGGTAAACATGAACTTATTTTTCTAAATGTGTATCTACTATAAAAATAAGAAACTGACCAATTAAAATATACTAAAACTATCATTAAAGCACCACTCCAGTGCTTTTTTGTTTTTTTCAAAAACTTTCAGCACTGGAGCGGTGCCACTAATCTTAGTTCCCTGATTTTAGTCTTATACTTATCAGGCGCCATCTTCAGCTCTTCCCAGCACCACTCTGGTCTCATGCCCCCATCTTGTGACTGTAACTTATGATTGATCGAATGTCAGAGGTATGATCATAATCTCTCAATGTAAATCTATGAGAGCCTCGTTCTGCTTTTCTAGACTTACATTGAGTAGTGACTTCCAGCACAGTAGCAAACACTGGAACGATCCGGCAAGTCACAACCTGCAGAAGATGACCAGAGCGGCAGTGATAGAAGATGAAGATGTTGGCTGTTAAGTATAAGACCAGAGTCAGGGACACTAGATTGGAAGCACCATTCAAGGGCTGCAATAAAAAACGGAGGAGTGGTGCTTTAAACAAACTGCAAAGTTGCCCCAATTTTTCTTTTAGGTATTATTATTTATTATTATAGCACTATTTATTCCATGGCACTTTACATAATAAAAACAAGTACAATAATCTTAAACAGTACAAGTCATGACTAGTACAGGAGGAGAGAAGACCCTGCCCGCGAGGGCTCACAATCTACAATAGATGGGTGAGGATACAGTAGGCGAGGGTAGAGCAGGTCATGCAGCGGTTTGGTCGATCGGTGGTTACTGCAGGTTGTAGGCTTGTCGGAAGAGGTAGGTCTTCAGGTACAATGATTGCAATATAAACACAGATGCAAATATGTCCGTACTTTTTTAAAGTTAGCTCCACTTTTAAGCACCATTTTATAGTTTCTAAGGCCTAATTCAGATGTCCATGTTTCACATTTGAGATCTATACATGCTTTTCATGGATAGAACATGAAGCCATAATAGTCTACAGATGGGTACATTCATATGTCAGTTTCTTTCTGCGGACTGAGTGCCCACAAAATATAAAGTTCGCCCAATCAGATCCAAGGGGCTTTGACAAAACATGGACTGAATAATTTGCCATCCTTAAGTCATCTGTATATTGTCTGTTTTTTACTGTTTCATGGGTAGAAGAAGTTTTGAATTTTTTTGTGGTAAAAACCAACGCATAGACCAAAAGCGGATAAAAATCGGATCTAACACAATAATGAGAAACGGTCCGTTTTTTTTTTCTCGTGCACAAAAAATGGATGTGTGAATGAGACCTAAAGGTAATATGGAGTCATTTTTCAAGTACCTCGCATTATGTAAAGATGACACAATGCTCAAAACTTTTATTAATAAGAACTTTTTCAAACACTTGTAGTTAAAACTATTATCTTAACCCAGTGATTAGGCTAAACTCCCACAAACGTAGAAAAATTGTCCAATTTTCATTAAAAACAAACAAAAAATTATTTGATTTTTCATCTGTATTGTCATTTGTATGCATTTTGTATGACATTTGCTTTTTGTACATCAGTAGTTATTAAAATTTACAAGAACAAATACAGTTTACAATGTTAAAAAATGTCAATGCACCTGTAAAAATTGGATGCTATTTGGATGATTAGCATGGATCCGATTTTTTTTTTGTACACCCATTCATTTGAATAGGTGCGCATCATCTAAAATATAGATAAGACTTGTCCATGATGCAATTTTTGTCACTTAAGAATTCAGTCTGTGAAAAAGTGGTCATCTGAATAGCCCTATTGAATAACATTGATCCGAGTGCTGCCGGGCTGAAAATTCATACATGTGAGCAAAACCTAAAAAGTCTTTTGATCAATTATGATGATCTTTTAATCTTCAATTATCTGTGGTCGTTGTTCATTTATATTGAAAACTGAATTTAAACTTCGTTGGGTGAAGCTGAACCCTCAAAATGCAATGGACTCTAATGTAACATTCTGTCACTGAATCCATTGCCTTCTGAGAGTCAGCAGGAAACCATGATCCTTTTTGAACTTTGATTCTTACGTATACTGACCAACAGATATGAGATGATTTCATGAGCAAGTTTCCAAAGACTGATAATGAATACACTTTTTTGTGAAATTCAAAGGAATAGCTAATTAATTTTACTTGGAAATCCCACATTGTCTTCTCTCAGGTCTGCGATTACTGTATTTCCTCATCGTACTGATGGGAAACATGATTTTCGAGTCTGGAACAGTCAGCTGATAAAATATGCAGGGTATGAATTGGAAGATGGAGCAATCCTTGGAGATCCTAGCAGTATAGAGTTTACAGAGGTATGTGATTCCATGGAACTGTGTACTTGTGGAATATACGACCATTCATCCTAGTCATCCTCCGTATCATAGAATTGTACAAGTAGATTCATGACATTGGTTACTGGCTTATTCAATCTCACAAAGACAAGGAAAAGCAAGTTCTACCCTTAGCTTCCTGATCCAACCTGGGACATTCATACCGAGTATATGAGATATGGAGAATTTGCTTGAAGTAATAAGAATGGAAGGGCCCTGTAGATAACAACAATGGCATTAGGTGCCCTTATAGCAATGTTCCCCAACTCCAGTCATAAAGAGCCACCAACAGATCAGGTTTTCAAGCTTTCCTTAGCATGACACCAGTTGATAACTCAATCACTCATGCAATACTAATGAAATCCTGAAAAAATGATTTGTTGGTGGCTCTTGAGGACTGGAGTTGGGGAACACTGCCTTATAGGATGATGTCCTTTCTATTTATCTAGTGGGAGGGTTGATCCCACCCTGAAATCCAGTCTTTTTCTAGAGGAGCCAAACTTAGGCACTAGTGGTAAACTTGGCAAGCTTAGGTAGACAACAGAACACAGACGGGTCACCATGGGATGAGTAAGGGGTGCCCACCCACTGTAATTTGAGCCTTGCTTGTCCTCCTGTTCCCAAGGGTTGGGGAATAGGTGGAGGCCATTTGGAGTGGGCTTATGTTAGTTTTATATGTTAAGTACTTTTTTGTAAACTATGTCACTGATGTTTTTGCACTTGAATGAAGAAAAACATCATTTCTGGGTTTTAGAAGATACAAATCTAAACTGAATACATAAAACATTTTAGTTGAATTTTTGTTCAGGTTTATTAAGGTTATCCAAGATTATAATAAAGGGTCTGATTTTTTTGCCAAAGGCTTGTCAGGTATTGCAACTGAGACTCATAAACTTTTATGGCATACAAATGTGGCATTATTTCAGGGAATATCTTCTTGAACAACTTCACACTTTGTATACAAGGATTATATTTGGTCCTATCTGATGGGCCTCCCGACTCTCCCAAAACAAATGATGTGGGGGGAGTGAAGAATTGAACTTTTCAAATTTAGATGACTGCTCCATTTATTTTTCTGGGAATTAAGCTGCTGTCCGTGGCTTTTGCTCCTCGCTCCATAGAACACACTTGTCTGATCTGATTGTTCATCTGTATGAGGAGTCAGGAGAGATTGGTGTTGGCCAAAATACCATTAGTGTATGGCTCCTCTACAATCGCAGAGATAGATTCTCAGATAACTGCTTTTAGTGTTACTGAGCCAAGTATAAAAAATGTGATAATTGGATTGAGCATAAAGAAGTTGTCCAGGACTAATATGTTGATGATCTATCTTTCAAGTGAATAGGAGATAAAAGTTAGTACTTGGCAGCAGCCATTAAACAATGTAAGGAGCTGCGTGGTTCTGCTCCAGTCCTTACATTGCTTACATCCGTCGCTGCCACAGCAGATATTAGCTCATTTATTGGGGTACCGGGTGTTGGATTTATTCCACTTTAGTTAGGTCACCAATATGTTTGTCCTGGACAACCCTTTTAATGAAATACTGAATGCTGATAAAGAATCTTGTACATTGTGTAATTAAACATAAACTGTTTTGCTAGCTATGTATACAGCTTGGATGGAAGCCAAAATATGAGCGGTTTGAGGTTCTTCCTCTGGTCCTGCAGGCAAATGGTGAGGACCCAGAATTATTTGAGCTGCCAAAAGATCTAGTGCATGAAGTCGTAATGGAACACCCAAAGTAAGAAATTCAGATTATTTCAAAAATACTTTTACAATTTTGTGAACTTTTGTATTCGGATATGTACTGTATCTATCAATGTATATACATTGAATAAATGTAAAGATGAATAGATAGGATGGGTTTGTTAATAGGAGGATATTAAAAAAAAGTCTTTATAGAGGCAAATCCTCATATGTCAAATTTTATTACTTCTGTTAGATTATGTTGGAAGATGGATTTGAAGGCCGCCATGTCCTGCTGTACATAAAGATGTCTAGCAGCAATTGTAGCAGCACCCACTGTTCAGCCCCCTGATCTAAAGATAAACCCTCCTGGAAATTGTTAAAGAGAGACTGTCAGTCCAAAATGACTGTTCAAACCAAGCACAAGTGATCGATGCATCCTAGGCATGGTCAAACAATTCAGGACACCTTCTCATCTACTGCACTTGTTACCCATCTATCTCCTTTCTTCTCTGGCTCCTGTAAAGCCAGAACTGTGAATCAAGTAAAAGGGGGATGAAAACAGAACTCAACTGTTTGGCCATGCCAAGTGGTTTGTTTGGACAGTCATTTTGTGCTAGCAGACTCCCTTAATTTTGCACTTTTTTGCATTGTATAACATGTATTGGATAGAAAAAATAGAGCAGCGTAGCAGTATTCTTCAGGTGACTAATAGATTGTCTTCTTTTCACAGATTCGATTGGTTTAAGGATCTTAACCTGCGGTGGTACATATTACCTGCAGTTTCTAGCATGATGCTTGAGGCTGGAGGCATTGAATTTACAGCATGCCCCTTTAATGGTTGGTACATGGGGACAGAAATTGGTGTTCGAGACTTCTGTGATGTTCAGCGGTACAACGTGCTGGAGGTAATGCACTCACACAATGGTTAGCTGTGCTGAGGTTAAGGGTTAACAGCTTCATTATTAGGATTAGAAAGTAAGTGAAAGCTTTGCAGTGAGTGCAGCACAGAAGACGGAGCACAGGCATGGGAAAGTAGTGCGACAGGAACTGACACGTAGCCCACCCATTTCTGGTGTGCTCTGAAACCCATTCTAAAAGTACTAGGTGACTGTCATTTTCATCTGAATTAGGAGCCACAAAAAACCCAGGGCAGATTCTTGTCATTGCTTATTTTAATCAGCCTGATTAATTCTGCAGAAGGCATGTAGACGGCCAAATAACACAGAGATTACGGAAATGCTACAAATATTAAATACAAATTAATAGGAATACTGCACTAAAATTATTCAAACAGAAAATAATATATTATATCACTATTAACCTTTTCATGACATGGGGATTTAAAACATTTTTTTCCCTCCCCTTCTACCAAGAGCCGTAACCTTTTAATTTTTTCGTCAATATAGCCGCATGAGGGCTTGTTTGCGGGACGAGTTGTACTTTTGAATGACGAAATTCGTTTTACCACATACTGTAATGGAAAATAGGAAAACAAAAATCAAGTGTGTTGAAATTGCAAAAAAGTGTATTTTCACAATTTTTTTTAACCTTATTTATTTACGATGTTCACTATATGGTAAAACTGACCTGGCAATGTGATTCTCCAGGTCAGTACAAGTACACAGATACCAAACATGTATAGTTTTAATTTTATTTACGGTAATTGGTGAAAAATAGATTCAGAAATTTGTGACAAAATTTTTATTTTTTTCACTATTTTCCGAGACCAGAAACGTTTTCATTTTTCGGGATATGGGGCTGTGTGAGAGCTTATTTTTGCACCCTGAACTGATGTTTTTACTCTTAGTATTTTGGGGGTACATTTTATTGCTGTAATTTTTCAAAAACTGTAATTTGGGCTTTTTAAAAAACTTTTTTTCACATTTTACTATATTTAATAGCCCCCTTATGGGACTTGAAGTTGCGCTCTTCTGAACGATTGTGCTATACATAGCAGGGCTTCTGCTGAAAATTACAGTCACTTATGAACAGCAGCTACAGGCTGCCTTTCACAGGAGAATAGTCATGACAGGCATGGCAGTCATCATCCGTCCCCTGGCTGTCATGACAGCGCATTTTGTCCCCACGATCGGAGCGCCAATGGAAGCGATGACCGACATGCCCCCTGCCGGGATGTGTTAAGTGACACTGTCAGAGACAGCAGGATTTACCAGGTTAACAACCGCGGGTTGCTAGAGGCACATGACGGCTGATTAAATCAGCCATCAAGTGTGGGCTTGGCGTGTGAGTCGGCATCAAAGGCCGTGAAGGAGTTAAACTTTTTTGTTTTAATTAAAATTCTTTATTAAAAGATTTTAAAAATATTAAAGAAATATGATGCTAAAATTATTCACTCGGCTATCATGAGACTAAATAACATTTTTGGTCATTTTTATTTCTTCTTGGAAAAATGTATCAATTTTAGATTTCTTATAATCTGTGATAGTTTCGCTCATTTCCATGCACATGCTGCAGAAATAATCCCATTCACATCTATGGAACCATTACCTATTGCTTTGATCTTACATTTTTATCTCTATATGAGTACAATATCTAATGTGTCACAATGTGAATTTTCAGGAAGTGGGAAGGAGGATGGGCCTAGAAACGCACAAGCTGGCTTCACTGTGGAAAGACCATGCCATTGTCGAAATTAATGTAGCCGTGCTATACAGCTTCCAGGTAAGTTCTGCCATATTGGATAATATCAGATCAATGTATATATTGTGGGTAAATTCCATATTATCCCATGAAATGAAACTTGATTGTCATTGTACGGTTTATACTTAGGGTTTATGTAACATGACTGTGTCCAATAAACTTTGACCCCTATAGTCTACAGCAACCAGTGAGAATTCAAGCTGCATGTTATAAATTGCAAAGGAAAAATTAAATGTGAGCTATGATATGTTCATATGGGCAGAAAAGCAGTGGCCCTAAAGAAATTGCCCATAGAAAACAATGTGATTCCAGCTTTTATCTCTCACAAAAGACTTTGGAAATAACAGTTACAACCCAACTTGGAATTCCAAAACAAATTTGCCATCTCGTCGTTGTAGGTGCCTGCTATTCTTCAGCCTGGCAATGCTTCTCTCCTGCATTGTACTGCTCTGTTTGTGGGCTGCACGCCTGCATCAGTGTATGGCCTATGGAAGAGTCAGTATGTGCTAAATTCTCCCTACCGCTTTAGTGTACTTTTTTTTTCCTATTGTTACCACTCAACTTGTTTTTTCTGACTAATCTTCTGACATCTACTGACCCTAACCTCTGCCTGACCATGACATACAACTGAACCCTGCCATCCTCAACCCATGCTATGTCCAACTAAAATTCCTGCCTACTTCCCTGGTACTGCATGTTAAGACTGCCTCTCAGCCGATATTTCAGGTGTTACCTTGTCAGGGGTCACAAACAGGGTACAATCCATTGGACTCCGATTCCTGAATGAGTCGTGAGTCAAATCTGTTAGTGACCTGGTGGGCCCACTTTTCCCAACAGCCATCTTTAGATCTCATGGGCACTGGGGTACCACAAATATCCCTTTGTCTCTAGAATGTACCCTTCTGCGTTTTGAAGAAACCACAAAGAGGATCTTGGCAAAATGACACAAGATTAGCTCAGAAGCTGTTTGATTCAAACTCTGCCAAGTTGAGTTGAATCAAGAAAAAGAAAAAAAAATTAGACGTTTCACTACTGAATGTCATTTATCAGCGAGGTAGAAACAAACTAGATGTTCAAAAGCCAAAATAAGACTTAGGTTATTTCAGCGTATCTGTATCTAAGTCCAGCTGATTAAGTCATTAATTCTGATTAAACTGATTGACTTGTCTAGAAGATTTTTGTAACATTTGTCTAAATTTTCAAATGCATATGCCACAAAATTCATGGAGTTGTAATCCAGCTAATCTCCAATAATCTCTAATAGAACATATATCCTAATTTTCTAATGTGCACTGTTCATATTTAGAACACCTATTCTACAAACAATCTAATAAATGTTAATGATAAAATACATATTTTTGAAATTGATCTGTACAGCGGCAGAGTGCTGGTGCGCTACCTCATGAAGAAAAGTGAGTACACTGCAAATTGTTAATTACCTTTACTAGCAGACACCTGATGAAGGCTTCTTCCAGAGCCAAAAAACTCTTTAAGTGAACTGAGGACTTCTAATAAAGTTAATTAATTATTCACACTGTACTCACCTTTGTTCATCGGGTAGCGCACTGACACTGCACAGCTTTGCAGATCACTTTCATCCCGCTCAGTACATGAATGGGTACACTTTTGGTACTCTCTCTCCATTCTTCAGTTGAAAGGAGTTCATCACGCAAACCACTATTCTTCTACCACCAGACCACCGTCACAACCTCTTCTCCTAAATTCTTGATATTATCAAGCAGAAGCTAACTTGTAGTATAACATTTCTATATTCAGAAACAAAATGTGACTATCATGGACCATCATTCTGCATCTGAGTCTTTCATGAAGCATATGGAGAACGAATACCGGTTGAGGGGAGGATGTCCAGCAGATTGGGTTTGGCTTGTTCCCCCAATGTCAGGAAGCATCACTAAAGTGTTTCACCAAGAAATGCTTAATTACATTCTGAGTCCTTTCTACTTCTATCAGGTAGGAGAAAAGTCTACAAAAGGCATGATATCGTATTTATACTTGAAGCCACTGATTCTGTTTTGTCTACAGGCATAGTCATCTCATTGCTATAAAATCTTTAACTGAGCACCTACCTAATTCCTAATGTCATCATTTGACTGTATATAAAATGAATTAATGGTAATGTGACTTAATTGTAATATTATTCCACAATATTTCTAAAGGAATATTTCAGCCAGAAGAAATTATCACCAACATGTTTGGCTGCTTTATTGAGGACCATACACCTTGAATGGTGTAACAGGGCATACACTTGACCACTATGCTATTCAAAATCCTCTAGCACCCATTTCTGGTGACATTTAGGCATTGAAGTGGTCAGATTTTCCACAGTTTAGTATTTTTAAACTAAATACAGTAGGTATAAAATTTGTTAGGCTGAAATACCTTTTTAACAATCATTTTTTGTCTAGAGTAATCTTATACATTGCACCTCAATAAGCAATCTTCTGGCCCCTCCGTAGAAAGTACCTTTGCATCTTCTTCAGCCCATATACCTAAGTCATTGACTAACATTCTTTTAAAGAGGTTGTTTGGTTTAAAAACTCGATTTTCAGTTATTCTATCAGGGAATATTAAGTAAATAGAGAGATTAGTGAGACCCTTGCATAGTCAGAGCTGAGAATGACTGCCAAGAGGGTCTATTGCTCTGGATGACCCAGCACATTCATGTGTCTGCCTGAAGTCCAGGCTTTATGTGACACAGCTAATGGATTTTCATGGGATTTCGAAGTGCGTCATTTCCTCTGCGTTGGCATTGACCAACATGGACAACCTATTAGATCTTCATACAAATGCAGCCATTTATGACTTCTGACATAAAACTATTTTTGGAATTAATACAAGACAATTACAACTCATTTATATGAATTTAAAATGAAAGAAATGTTTAGTTTCCCTAACTAACTGGTTCTCTTGATGATATATTAAAATTTTTTTTACCTGATTTTCAATTTTTGTATCTCCCATTGTAAGATCAACAAGTACACACATGCCATAAAGTCAGACCAGCATCCCCCCGAGCTGTATAATGCTGAATTAACAGACATTTTTTTGTATCAAAGTTTTTTAAAGTTTGTCTCATCCTCTGAAGCAGGAGAGCAAAGCTCCTCGGCCTTCCAGGTTCCTGCTCACTGGGGCAGTCTGTTCCTGTTTGATCCATAGTTCGGACTAGCAGCAGTGTTGTGCTTTTAGCCTGATCTATGCTATTTTTGGAGCTGCACTCAGCAGCTTTGCCTCTTCAGCTTTCGGAGAGTGAAAGGACACTGTAGTTGGCTGGATCGGTAGCTAACCGTACTTTCCAGAGATCAAACCTGCTTCAGGGCGGTGTTTACTAGCTGGAAAGCACTTATGAGACAGACCCTGTACGACTTGTTCAGATAAACTGCATTGGTGGTCTGTATCCTAGGCTACGACTTATAAATAATAAAATAAAATATCAGTCCATCCATGAGACCAGAGAGCAATTTTATTAACAAGAAATTAGCAAAGTTGCTCGTTTTTACAAGAACTTTGCAATTTAACCAATTTTAGATGATGGTACTAACCCTTTAATACTCATCTAAACTTCAGGATGTTAATTGTTTATCATGATAATGCATTTTGGTGGATGGCCTCTTTTAATAGCATGCTTGGATTTTTTTTACACCCACTTTTTTTCTAAAATTCAATCTATCTTATATAGGTAACTCCATGTACTTAAATAAATGTTTACAAAGCTCTGTAATTTTTTTAATTTCAGATTGATGCTTGGAAAACTCACAAGTGGCAAAACGAGAAGAGTAAGCCAAAGAAGAAAGAGTTCAAATTCAGTGTTATCTCCAAGTAAGAAGATTGTCAAGTTAGATATCTGAATGGGAACCAAGTCTTTATACTTGCAGTAGCATAAAATGGTTCTGATCACATCCATCCTTTATGACAAGTCAATGGGTTTTAAGGGAGTTTTCAACATTGTAATAATGGAGTAAGCAGGCTGCCGAAATCAGATAACTCTCAGAACCCATTTAGTTGGCGGACATGTATTGTAGAAGAAAAAAGCGCTGGCCTCGTAGGAAACCGCGTGTTAATCCTGTTACAGAAATAGATGATGTGTTGATCTGAAATGTTTTGCTGGTTGTATACATTACATGCTTAATGCATATTATGACTTTTTTAGGGCAGTGCTTTTTGCTTCAATGCTTATGCGGAAATCTATGACGGCAAGAACAAAAGCAACAATCCTCTTTGCGACTGAAACTGGAAAGTCTGAGACATTTGCTAAAAACCTACAAACATTATTTAGCTATGCATTTAACACTAAGGTAAGAAAAAGTATATTATCTTAAAACACTTATAAGTATGCAAAGTTCTACATCCTTTTTTCCATAAAACAACAGCTCACGTAAAGATAGGAAACTATCATATAGTGTCTTTTTAGAGAAAATGCCTCTTTCCCCACTTATCAGGCACTAAATTTCTCCCTCACTGATCATTTACTCTCCAAATGCTCCCTTTTGCAGTGAGGGATCAAATTACACCCCTCACCCATTGCTTAGTAAACTCTATAAGAGATGGGAGAAACTGGAGGGAAACAAAAGTAGAAAAACACAAGCTGAAAGTGTTAAGGCTTTGTGTGTAGTGAAAAAGGAA
This sequence comes from Ranitomeya variabilis, assembly GCF_051348905.1. Classification (NCBI taxonomy): domain Eukaryota; kingdom Metazoa; phylum Chordata; class Amphibia; order Anura; family Dendrobatidae; genus Ranitomeya; species Ranitomeya variabilis. The sequence goes on from NC_135234.1 coordinate 100,399,760, forward strand.
ACACACAAGTTATATAATGGTCTGAAATAGTGTTTTTACTCATGTATGCACAACGGCTTATTCTGAAAAGTCACCTGAAAATACAGTTACCAGTGCAGATACTGATCCTGTGATCTTTAAGTGACCTATGCTGCAAGTTTTTAACATGCCGTTCTTGCACTTGGTTCGTGCACTTTGAGGTCCAAGGTTACATGGCCTCATGGGCTGTGCCACCAAATTGTGTCATGGTTGCTGATGTCAGAATTATTTTTCAGTAGAGACTAGGAAGAGCTTGTTGCTGTAGTTTGTGTATGTTCTGGCTCTGGAGTGCTGCACAATAGTGCTGGTAGGAGTAAGGGGAGTGAATAAAAGTGGGGTTTGACACCAAAGGGCACAGTGTGAGTGGACCTTGTGCTGTGTCTGTAGAAACTGCCATTGATCTACACGTTAGACATTGGACTGTCTACCATGCAAGTGTCAGTAGGCTGAAGTAGGTGAGGCTTTTCCCTCACCGAGAGAAAGAGAAACAGTAGGCATGAGGCCGGAACAAGTCTCTTATGGAAATTCAGCTTATAGGTCCAGAGGATTAAGATGCCTGTCAGTTGTACCTTCATCCCTCAGAGAAAGAGTCAACAAGCAGGATGGGCTAAGAGGATCTTCAGCCCTTGGGGAGGTGAGGTCCAAGAGAGAAGATTTTTGTTTGCTGCAAGTAATGTCAGACATCAATGGGCCAAGAAAATATTAGTTGTAGGAGGCATTGCTGCTTAGTTCATAGGGTCATATGCATGGAGAGTGACCCTCCTACTGTAAAGTCTGTGGACGTAATAGTCATAGATTAACAAGTTTATTTGTGCTAAATCGCATAGGTCAATTGGAAAATAACTCCAACCTGTGGTGTCTGTGAAGTAGCATTTACCAGTCCGGGGTGGACGAGGGGCCGTGTGTAAGACTGTGAAAATGATTACTAACAGTAGATTTGTTTTACCATTACCAACATGTTCCTCAAGTGTTTCTTTGCAAGTGAACCCTCGACCACCTCTTATCCTTATCCTATGATTGGAGTATTTTTGTAATGAAATGCTTTACATTGTAGGTTTTCTGTATGGAAGATTACAACATTGATAACTTGGATAAAGAATCTCTTCTCTTGGTGGTTACAAGTACCTTCGGAAATGGTGACTGCCCCAGCAATGGAGAGGTGGGTCTAATAAATCTCATTTCTACTTTTCCTATTTTCTACAATTCCATGACTTTTCCTTCTTGGTGTTGGAGTTTCCATGTTGAGGAGTGTATATTTAATATGTTTTTATTTTGCAGAAATTCAAGAAATCAATTTTCAATTTGGAGAAACTGAAAAACAAACTGAGGTATGAAAGTATATAATAATACAGTACAGAGTAAGCTCCTGGACACTATAGTAATGTACTGCATGCAGAAAGATATTAGCATTATTTGGTACAGTTAGGGGGAATAGATCAGGATATTTCACAGATTTTTTGTCTTCCAAAAGTTGCAAAAAATGTTGCATGCCATATTAGCGCAAAAATTAGTGCACTCTTTTACACTATTAAAAAGTAGATGTAATCTGTGTGTAGTTAGTGATCCAAATGAAGTTTTAAGATAGTCTTTCAGCACAGGATGAATGTTTAAACAGGCACAAGATGCACCCTTGACGTGGCCAAACAATAATATGCACCGTTCACCCTACTTGTTTTCCATCTGTCTCTGCTCTTCTCTGGATCTATAAAGCCAGAGCTGTGAATCAAAGAAGAAAGGGGGTGGCGGGAATGGAGAGAGAAAACAAGAAGGTTGACAGGTGCACTGTTTGGCCACGCCAAGGGTGCAGCGAGCACCTGTACATGGTTTAAGCAGTCATTCTGTGCCGACTGACTCTTTTTAAGCCAGATTTATATTTGAAACTTTTTAAAAAGTCTCATAAAAAGCCGCAAACTCACTCCAGGTTATGGTCGGGTAGGGTAAAAAGAGGAAAGTCATCTCTAGGGAGAATTGTTTTATCTAAAGATTCACCAATTTTATCCACAATCGGGCATCACTGGTGTATTTCCAAGAAAGATATTTTATATCACCTTTTAGATAGCTCTAGGCACAATAAGACACCTTAAGACAAGCACAATGTGCCCAGTATATGAGTTAACAGGTGTGACACCTGCCATCTTCCATTCGAAAGTGCCTTATTTTCAGATCTAACTTGGGCGCCAGTCTTCATAATTTTCAATTATTGTTTGTGGAGGAAAAAATACAAAAAATAAATCTCTTGCAACCTATGCAGGCATTACAATGGGACAGGCCATGTGAATGATGTAGTAGAATTTTTCCATGTCAATTACAGTTAGAGATGGGGCAATTGTGGACACAGAGGAGGTGCTGGGCATGGCCATCAGACCACTCTGCGCCCATTAATATACATTGCTGTGCAACTATAAAAGCATTTTCAAAGATATTTGTTAAGCTGGGATCATATCAAGGGGTTGGAGGAAAGCTATTTTAGGGTATGTTCACACTGAGTTTTTTTCAGGAGTTCTTGGAGCAAGCATTTTCCCAAATCCTCCTCAAAAAGTCTTGGAAAACTCTTCCAAAGTGCTTCTATGGCAAATCCATTCTTCTGCTAATATTATGGGTTTTTTTTATTTTTTTTCTAGAAGATGTTTTAAAAATCTCATGAGGGAACAAAGAAAATGCATGTTATTTCTTTGAAAACAAAAACTCTTCCAGAACCAACCCCCAAAACAGAGAGTTTCCTGAAGTTGTTTCTGCTTCAAAACTCATGTTTTTTGAACTCTGAAAGAAACTTGGTGTGAACATACTCAAAGACGGTTAAAAAGTTGTGGTCATGGAGAGAGAGAAAGAGAATATATATATATTTTTTATTTTACAGGTACGCTGTTTTTGGACTTGGCTCCAGCATGTATCCACAATTTTGTGCATTTGCCCATACCTTAGATGATAGACTGGCAGAGCTTGGTGCCTCTCAAATTAGCCTTACGGGTGAAGGAGATGAACTTAGTGGGCAAGAGGAGGCCTTCTTGTCATGGGCTGTCCACACATTTAAGGTATGCGTAGCTTTTCAAAGGTTCTGTCCTCTTTCACATAACTCTCCAATTTATGCACTGGAAAAAAGTTAGTGCTAAATACTTTAAGTATTTAGTATTTGGGTATTCATGTATTACTGAGCCAATGCACACAACAAAGTAAATATATACATTAGAAATTCCAGGTCCACCAACAGCTTCTTGTTTCCCAGTAATTTCCCAGAAAAGACAGGAGATATTTTTATATACTTCGCAGAATAAAAATGAACTGACAACATGTGAAAACGACAAAAAAAATATAACAAAGATTAACTGAGCTATACATGACAAACGAGTAGGGACAATTGGGTAGATCGGAGCCCTTATTGATTTTCTCACACTCAACCATATGAATTTATCTCATACTGTACCAGTTGTGTATGTTTTGTCTATATTACTATTAGACTAAAACAACCACAAAATAACAAAATGAACATTACTCGCCTATTCTTAAACTTGGCGATCGAGGTCTGACACTCTGAGGGTCCTCAAGCACTGCAGACAATCAGTGGTGGCAGCAGTCACATGGCATCAACGCTAAGAGATGGGACCGCTGAGGCCAGATATTGTCTGCAGTGGTTATGTGCCAGCTGCTTGTAAACAATGCCTAGGTGGACCGCCAGATCAATAGTGCTGGATTGCCAAGGGAAAAAAGAGGTGAGGACTGTTTAGTTTCATATTTTAGAAAGTTTGCAACTGTTTTTAACAATGTTTTAAAAGTTTTAAAACGTTATTACTCAACCTCCAGGAGCACTGACTGTATTTATACTTCTTTAATATAATAGTAAAAATCACACCCAACTAATGACGTTTGCATCGTTCTCAGGCTGCCTGTGAAGAGTTCAAGATTCCTGAAAGCCAGAAAATTGTGCTCCCAAAATGTTATACCTCAACAGAAGGCTGGAGCCCAGAAAATCATCGTCTTGTAAATGAAACTCAGCCTTTCGATCACATCAAAGGTATTTGTCTATGGAGACTGCTATTTACAACTAATTCGAAAAAAATTACCAGAATAGCTAAAAAAATCCAATTGCCTACAGAATAAAAAATATATAAAAGTATCTATTGAATACCATCTATTGTGTCCAGCTAAAAAATCGGACATCAGCTGAAAGAAGGGCAAAAGGGTTCAAGTTTTTATATTTTGGACTCCTTTAACATAATCGGACTGAGTAGCTCCATCAAGGTCATGTCTGAATTCTGGTTTTCATGTGTTTAGATTCATGAACGGGGACAGATGTGATGTGAAAAATTAAAATTATGATGGTTATTGTTGTAGTCACCCTCTTTAGATGGATGTTCTAATAAAAACCTGCAGGAAATTTGCAATCCCACATGCTTGTCCAAGTTACCCATGTGTAGACATAGGCTGAACGGAAAATAGAGTGATATAAATAAAGGCTAAAGTGAGCAGGTCTGACCATAACAATATATTAGGTAATTGCTGAGTGACCCCACATATTTACTGCCAGGAAGAACAAGGGTATTATTCTGCTAATGTTTTCAATTACTATAGAGTTTCCAGTTATCCTATTCTTTCAGTGCTCAGCTCATTGTTACCCAACATCTGTCTAATAGCTGAAGCCCGGAAAAAGGTGTGGGTGCTCAGTACGGAGGAAACGGGCTGCAAAATGATGTGCACATTAACTGCTGAGTAAAGGGACCATTTGTTCTTCAGCTGTGAAACAGTCTCACTATATTATTTAATAAAGAAGATAATACATTAATTAATTTAGTGGCAAAATACACAATTGGTGGAGAAAGATTGAACTTGATAGACCTAGGTCTTTTTTCATCCTATGTACGTAACTATGTAACACAGATAGGTAAATGCTGCAGATAATACATATTATGAACATTGTGTTCTATGTAGAATGATTTATTAATGATAGTGGTATAAGATGCTCGGCTTTCCTTTACTCCGGGCCAAGATTCAATCAGCAACCCTCCTATATCTGAATTCTTTGACCAAGTAAGATTGACTTTTTGGTTCCTGATTGGCAACCAGGAACTGGGGAACATATCCAGCCAATCACCGGATAAACATAAAGGGGAACATGAAGTTATGAAGTTCTCTACACCCAATTAATTTTTTTTATTACCAATTTTTTGTGGGTTTTTTTGTGCCTGGCAGTTTCGGTAACACAATATAAAGAACCACAAAATCAGACATAGTAGAATAATAAAAAAGGGCAAAATTAACATTTTTAAATTATGTACGATATATAAAAATATATTAGATCATGGTGCAAAGCTTGTAGACGCTATTACAGGGTGCTGAGGCAACAATATACAGTTTCAACATTTGACGTAATGATAGATTGTTATGCAGCAAGATCCTAAGCTCCTCTTAGTAATGGCTCAGTCTGCTAGAGTTTTATCATCTGTCTCTATGTCTATGCGGAGGGATTAAGGAGATCTAGATGGGACTGAAGCGCACAGATCGCGCCGTACCATAAGGCGCAAGATGGGGATGACAATGATGGTAGCACTCACCTGCGGGTGTTGTGTGAGGACACAACTCACATAGAAGCCAAGTATGCCGTAGCTGGAGGAAAACAATTCTTCCAGGTAGCAGTTTACCAATATGGAGGTTATCATTATGTGTGGACTTGCGGGATTAATGCTGTCTCCGCAAGATAAATATCACCGGCACAATGTATAGTGATTCCACACAGTTCAATGAACACATGCGGAATCACCGTGCATACAAAAGCTGGCAGCGCTTTGGACGGAGTGGACATGTGTCCAAAGCGCTGCCGATTACTGACCGTGGGGACGTAGCCTTACGCAATCTAAAAGCATCACAGTATTCAAAAGACAGAACCTGAAGGTAAATTGTATACCATATATTCAATACAGCGAAACGCTATTAACTCATTTATATTCTGGTCTGATAATAGTCAAATGTTATCAAATATAATTACCACCAAATTCTCGTCTTTTCTTTCTTATTCAGCACTCGCAAAAGTACATTCAAGAAATATCCTGGGAACGACCCTAAAGTCAAGGGAAAATTTGCAAAGCTCTAAATCTAGGTAAGAAACATGAAAACAATGGATCATATTAATACTGCCTGACTTTAGATATATTCACCCTTAGGCTTTATCCACTTTTACATTTTTCCTATGTTTAGACATGTGCACATGGTGCTATTGCCTGACAGAGGACAAAAGAGTCTCCTTTTCGCATTTGTTTAGCCACTTTTTTTCTATATACTATATACAAAAGGTACGGCATAGCGCAGTAGACAACCCATTTTCAACCCACAGAGTCCAGTAACAAACATTACATTAGGCCGGTTTCACACGTCAGTGGCTCCGGTACGTGAGGTGACAGTTTCCTCACGTACCGGAGACACTGACACACGTAGACCCATAAAAATCAATGCATCTGTTCAGATGTCATTGATTTTTTGCGGACCGTGTCTCCGTGTGCCAAACACGGAGACATGTCAGTGTTCGTGGGAGCGCACGTATTACACGGACCCAATAGAGTCAATGGGTCCGCGTAAAACACGGACCTCACACGGACGTTCTCCGTCTGGGGTCCGTGTGCGTGCAGGAGACAGCGCTACAGTAAGCGCTGTCCCCCCCACATGGTGCTGAAGCCGGTATTCATATCTTCCCTGTAGCAGCGTTTGCTATAGAGAAAATATGAAGAATAGTGTTAAAAATAAAGATTTAGGTGTCCGCCGCCCCCCCACCCCCTGTGCGCCCCCCCCACCCCCTGTGCGCCCCCCCGCTGGTCAGAAAATACTTACCCGCTCCCTCCCTCCTTCCTGGTCTGGCCGCGCCTCCTACTGTATGCGGTCACGTGGGGCCGATCATTTACAATCATGAATAGTCGGCTCCGCCCCTATGGGAGGTGGAGCCACATATTCATGACTGTAAATGATCGGCCCCACGTGACCGCATGCAGGAGAAGCCGCGGCCAGACCAGGAAGGAGCGACAGCCGACGGGGGACCCGGGTAAGTATTTTCTGACCAGCGGGGGGGCGCACAGGGGGTGGGGGGGCGGCGGACACCTAAATCTTTATTTTTAACACTATTCTTCATATTTTCTCTGCAGCAAACGCTACTGCAGAGAGGATATGAATCGCAGCTTCAGCAGCTTCAGCACCATGCAGAGTGGGTACCACACGCTCCGTGTGGTACCCACTCGCCATACGGGCGGCACACGTGTGCCGCACGTATGGCCTCCGTGAGTTCCCAGGCACACGGACACGGATAACTCCGGTACCGATTTATTCCGGTACCGGAATTATCTGGACGTGTGGGACAGCCCTTACATGTATTTTTTAACATAAAGGTCTAAGGCTATGTTCCCACAATGAGCTTTTGGTGAGTTTCTGATGTTCCGGAATTTCTGCCCCATTTCTTATTTAAATTAGGTTACTTGCACTTTTTCATTGTTTTTGTTTGCATTTTTTAAACATACGTTTTTTACACGTTTTGGTTGCTGCATTTTTTGCCTCTTGTTGGTGTGTCAAGTTTTAAATAAAGCTGCTTTGTTTTTGATACTTCCTGGTATTTGGCTTTGACAAAACGTTATTGACATTTTTAAGTGTGGATTACATGCGGTTTTATTGAGTTTCTGCTGCAGAAACGCACTAAAAACACATGTGCATTTCTTACATGTGGATTTTCCGCATGTATCTATAAGGAAGATCCACACAGAAAACTTGGCGTATCCGCAAGAGAAATTGAAATGTTGCGGATTTGAAAAACACACCGCAGGTCAGTTTACACTTTGTAAAAAAAAAAAAAAAAAAAAGTGCAGCGGGCAGGAGATTTCTATGAATCAGTAGTCCTGCCCTGTCAACAGTAAGAGAAACTGCTGCTCTGCAGTCAGATAGTAGCTGATACTCTGGCAGAAGTGGTCAATGACCGGCGCCGGGTACAACAGACAGGTAGCTGCATCTGTTAGCAATTACCGTATTTTCCGGCATATAAGATGACTTTTTAACCCCTGAAAATCTTCTCAAAAGTCGGGAGTTGTCTTATACGCTGGGTACGGCGTGTGCAGGGAGCGGTCATGGATGGTTCCCAGGGTCTGGAGGAGAGGAGACTGGGATCCATATTCATGTAAAAAAAAGAATAAAAATAAATAATATGGATATACTTACCTTCCGACGGCCCCCGGCTCTCAGCAGTGCACACAGGAGAACTCCGGGGGCCGTTGGAAGGTAAGTATATCCCTATTTTTTATTTTTATTCTTTTTTTTACATGAATATGGATCCCAGTCTCCTCTCCTCCAGACCCTGGGAACCATCCGGACCGCACACGCCGTATAAGACGACACCCGGCATATAAGATGACCCCCGTCTTATATGGCGAGTATATCCCAAACGCTATATTTTATATGGAAAAGTTTGGGGTTGTCTTATACGCCCAGTCGTCTTATACGCCGGAAAATACGGTACATGGTTATTTTTAAAAAATCACGGATATACTCTTTAAATCGTGACCATTGTTCATAAATCAAGAGTACACCTAATAAGAAACTTTGTAAGATATCTTATCAGAGAAATTTCTTTCTCTATCCTCCAGGACTGATCTTTCCCTGTGTAAAATCTGTACTTAGTGATCAACTCTGTATGCATTGAAGACAGATTGCTCCATTACAAAGATAGGAGTTGGTGCTCATAAGATTCTATGGAGAGGGGAGGCTGGAGAGGAGGGATGAGCTTGCAGGAGAACTTGAAGCAGAATGTCTATGCCTCTGGCTCATGTCCATCCCCACTCCATAGAATGCTGTGTAGCAATTGTCATTGCCTATCTCACTAATCGGAAAGTCTGTATTCACTGAAGAAATATTTTACATAACTAGTCCATGAATTGAGAATGAACGATCAGCCCAAGAGAAGAAGCAGATTTATCTCATCAGATAGATATGTTACCAAGTTGCTTCTCTTGATGTGCACTAATAATTTATAAAATACAGATTAAACAACAGTTACCCTTTAACGGATCCACCCAGTAGACTCTTCCCTTGATCTCAGACTCTTCAAACCATATTACAAGAGACTTGCTGCAGTTTCCAGCAGGTGCGGTGAGACATAATTGCTCTTATGCCATTTTCTGCATCTATACCTCAAATAAAAGGGTTGGTTTTGAGATAGATTTTGACATTTTTCACTGCACTTATAAATACACCTAGTCATCATCTCCTACGAGGCTTCCAAGAAGCAAACTTAGTAACATGGTGCAGTCCCGGTGTAAATGAAATTGTTGATTCTGCTCAGAGAGAGGAAATCCTGTATTCTGTACGTACTTGGTCCTATTATGAGCTGCACTTGTTGTTTTCAGCCGTGCCACCCTCCTAGTGAAACTTTCCAGTGAGAATAACCAGGAAGTTCAGTATCTGCCAGGAGAACATGTTGGGGTGTTTTCGGGCAACCAGCCAGAGTTGGTTACAAGCATAATTACCCTTCTGAAGGATGCTCCCCCCATCAATCAGGACATCCGGCTGGAGACACGCAGTGAACAGGGTAAGGATCTGTTGTGTTTTGGTGAACGCCTTGACTTCCTTCTTGGTCTATTCAGAGGCGTCATTAATATACTAGACAATTGTGCTGTCTCTTTGAAATAACAACTTCCCGACTCCAATCATCAAAGACATGTAATTTTTGGGCAAATTGTTGATAAAAAGACATTTTTTGCTCTGTGCTATATTTTACAGTTCCATCCCTACAACAACCATTAAAGTGAACCTTTCACATTCAGTCCGATCAGTGGACAGCATGATACAGGGAAGGAGACGATGAGCAGAATTATATTGGTTTATTGGAAAAAGCTCAGTATATGCAGGAGTCCAGTGGGTGGTCCTATTCAGTGATTGACAGCTATCTGTGCGTACACAGACACACAGGGAAGACTGCTAGTTACCGAATAGGATCGCCCACCGGACTCATGCCTATAAACACCAGGGATTTCAATGAATAACATTTTACTGAAACTGTTCCTACAAAAATGTATATGAATCTGAACAGTTTTTCCTTCTCCATAACATCCTGCCTGCCGATCATGACAGATTCCCTACAAACATGTACCACAATATACTGTAACTTATAGCATTTCATTGGATAGAAGTAGGGTTATGGCTATATCACCATCAATGGTAACATTCATTTAAGAGGATCTGTCAGCAGACAGTGCTGCCCGGCTAAAGGGGGAAATAATATGGGAAAAGTTTATTCTTGTAGGATACAAAATACAGAACTATAAGTCCACTGTATTATTTGATAGCATTTCTTAAAGAAATGTTAACGCTATTTTGACCTACTATTACAGCTAACTAGTCCCCATACTCTGCTGTCCAATAACTTTTCACAAATGTATTGGCCATAATGATACTTTGGCCATGACATACTGCAACGACCAAGGTGCAACTTCTGCAGCTGACTTATTTGCCTCCATGACATATCCTACAAGGATTAATGATCAACCACAGGACCTAATTATCCCAGAACAAGTATCGGTGTAACAGGCCAAATTAACCCCTGTCCAGATTAAACCAAGGTATAGTTTGGCCCAGTCCAGAGTATACCCCAGGTGATAAGCTATACCCGGGGGTGTAAAATAGCCTAGGCCGAACTATACCCCTCCAGGCTGCAATATATCCCTCTATGACTGCTGTAAATCATATTTCTGAACACTATTAGCAGAAGAAAGCTCAGGCGAGATGGCAACCTCCATAATCATGTGCAAAAATTAAAAATCTATAACCATACATTGATTCAGAAACAGATTCTAACAAAAGGAATAGATTTTGCAATCTGGTTTTAGTTATAAAAAATAAATATAGATCATACAATCCCTTTTCCAAAGGCCAAGATAGCAATCACATGCATAAAATGGGATATGCTAGATGTAAAGTTAGCCTGAGCCACCTGAATAATGAAGGTGACTGAGACATATCAGAAGATCGGTTCCTGCCCAGGTGCTGAGACCCAGGCCTACTTGTAGCCAGTGATTATATATCCTTGTAGGCTCAGAAAATTTTAATCTGTGTGCCAAATAAAGAATGAGTCACAAGTCGTCTCCACTACTATATAAGATCCAGGAACTATTGAAAATAAATGACTCGATGCTGCACATTAAACCACCTGCCTAGGATATGGAGGAAGGATGTGTGAAGCTGGCCAAGGTCATGTCTTTATCTGGATTTTCTGGGATTTCACACATTATTTTGTTACTTAAAATTCCCTACACTTTGCAAGTATGGGAAAAGTTAGAAACTGTCAGGAACACTTTGGATCCTATATTAATACATTTCCTCTCCTTCCTGTGTTTTCAGGTAACTTCTGGACAACCAGCGAGAAAGTCCCCCCCTGTTCACTGTCCCAGGCATTGACCTACTTCCTAGACATAACTACCCCACCTTCCCAGCTGCTTCTGAAAAAGCTGTCTCTTCTGGCTGCTGACATGGAAGACAAACGGAGACTGGAAGACTTGAGCAAAGTATGAGCAAGGCCCACTCACTCTACACCTACGTTTGTCCATTAGTGTTAATGCACTGGGTTTATTTTGGGTAACTTATTTGTGGCAGAAATTACGAATCATCTACAAAACTCACCAAAGAAACAATTGAATTATAAACATAGCGTTCCAGGCACGTACGCAGTTTATGTGGCCATTGTTCGATATAAATAAGAAGTCGCATCTGGCAGTTCAACTGGACGGCAATTATAATAATAATAATATTATAATTGCAGAACACAAAGTATGCAGTCACACCAACTTTCAAAAGTAGTGCAGCTTCATGTGTTCCTATGGTAGTACTCAGCGTGGTGCGATTGTAGCCGTTTCACCAGTCCCATAGAAGTCCATGGAGTTGCGTGGTAGCACGAAGTTTCATGAACAATCATAAATTCAATGTATTTCAATGGTGCTATTGTACAGAGATAGCCATTAGTCCCATATAAAGAAACTAACTGCGCTGTAGTAGTAAGAGAGAATTTCCGCCACTGCTGCCAATGTCGGAGCCACTGAGCGCACTGATTGGCTGCCGCTCTGTTCATGTGACCTTAGCGCCACAGCCAATTCCAGACACCGGGAATAATACCAGAGACAATCATTTACGGAAGAGGAGTAACCTCTTTAATTGAATCAACATTTCACTCTCGGGGAAATATTTTAGCCAACTGGTTCATTACTGTTTTTTGGGCTGTTCTTGATTTATTCAGGCCATGCACACTGTAGTATAACATTGATTTTTAAGTGTCTATAGTTGGTCTTGGTTTAATAAACTTCTTGTATCATTTTACACTTGTAGGATACAAAATGGTACAATGCTTGGAAGTCCTACAATTACCCATCATTCCTTGATGTACTGGAGGAGTTTAAATCCCTTAATGTACCTACTACATTTATTCTGACTCAGTTGCCACCTCTTAAGGCCAGGTACTACTCTATAAGCTCCTCAAATGACCTGACCCCCGGGGAGATCCATCTCACCGTTGCTGTTGTAAACTACAGAACTAAAGGTTAGTATCATAGTAGATGAGATGATGGAACCACAAATGACCTTAGAAATAAGTTAGGCAATGTGCTTGACAATTTACCAATATTCCAACAGAGGATCAAAATCTGTCCTGGTCATGTGTCTGACACACTGGTGCATCACTCTTTAAAAGGGATTGCTCACACTGGTGTATAACATGACTGAGAGCTCTCCGATACCCAGTGTTATATGATTTGGCATGATAAAATAATCACAGCATACTGATATAATCGGATCACGTGCACCCATACAAGTTTATGGGGCGTGTGAAACATCGGATTGCACTCAGATGACATCCGAGTGCAATCCGAAGTAAGCGCACAGAGACAATGGAGGAGATAGAGAAATTAAGTTCTCCTTCTTCTCCACACCTGTGTTCCGATTCCCTCATGAGAGAGGATCGGATCACACTGAGATGACACTCGGATCACACTATGACAGAGTTTGAGCCGTGTATCATTAGATTAATCAGCCTGATTCTCTCGCCAGTGTGAGCGAGTCCTTAGAGACAGATCTGTAGCGAGCCAGGTACCATGTAATCCAAATTTGAACAACAAACAATGAATCAATGGCTTGAAGATATAAAAAACATATAAACCTCTCCATTTTACAAGGGCAGGCACATTAAGCCTAGATTGGCTGTTGACACCTTAAATAATGAATGAACTTCAGTGCTTAGTATAGAATACCCCCTGGAGATGAGTGTCATAATGATGACCCTCTTTTTTGTTATTATTAATAAGTGCAATATACAGCTAATAATTGTAACGAACATCTACTGAATCTACTGATGTGATGAGTCTTAAAAAAAACTTTCTACCATGTACGTTTCTATTATCACAGGAATAAGTTGCCCTCTGTAAATGAAAAACATAAAAAATATATTGCATCACAAGCCTTTCGAAACTTAACAGGAATCTTTCACCAGGTTTTTGTTTCCCCATCTAAGGCCAGCATTATCTAGGGGTAGAGTCCCTGATTGCAGCAATGTATCACTTTATTGGGCTGCTTGCTGTATTTTTAATTAAATAAAATCACTGTTTTATCTGCTGCAGATCTATCAGTTATCTGAATGCTGAGCCCTGTATAATTCCGCCCTCATCCGATTGGTAGCTTTCTGTTTACACTGTTCATAGGCAGAAAGCTACCAATCAGTGGTGGGGGTGGAGTTAGGCAGAGCTTGGAAGTTTCATGACAGCAGATTTACTAGAGATAAAAGCCCACTGTAAGACAGTGATTTCATGAAAAAAATCAACAAGCAGCCCAGTAAGTGACACATTGCTGGAATCAGGGTTTCTGTCTCCTCCTTATGATGCTGTCAAATTAGGTTAGAAAAACCTGGTGACAGATTCTCTTCAAAAACAGTTGGGTATACAAATGTAAAGATTTGGTGTGCCATTGTTCTCCTATTTAAGGTATAACTTGTCTATTTTTAGGAGGTCATGGTCTGGTTCACCATGGGGTATGCAGTACATGGCTTAACACGATAAGCCTGAATGATACGGTTCCTTGTTTCATACGGAGGTATGTAAAGATTAGGGCAAAGTATAAGCTTCAACAATAGTTTTTTAAATTTAATATGTTTTTTTATAGGAGCATGATATACTATATATGAGCCCTAACATATACTCTAATGTCCAAGATCCTTCACTTATTCCCCAAAACCTACATATCAAATAAGACAAGGAGATATTTCATTAGGTTGAATTATCTACATCGATTCGTTGATGAGTAATGTAATATGTACATTACGTTGCAGACAGGTACACAATAACACAGAGGGAATGCTTGGAGCTGCAAAATCTCGGTCCAAGCTGTATTCATAGCCACTTCTCGTGAATTTGACAAGCAGGGGTTGAGATTCCACACTCTGTCCAAGCTCCACTTATTCTGTTGGTTCTGGGCAAAAATGGTGTAAGAATGGTAAAAGTCACAAAAATTTAGCATTTTAGCACAGCCTCACTTTTCACCAAAATGTTGTGACTTTTTAAAGTTTTTTATGCCATTTTTGATGAATCGGGGTCATAATTTTCCCCACTTCCAATGACTAGCTGCTTTGATTTTCTGATAGAGTGGGAGAATAAATCGTCCTCTCCTTTACTCCTCTCCTTCTTCTCCCAGCTTCTTCCCTTCCTACAAGTCCCCATCATGCTTGTTTTAATCCAATAGCATTAACCCTTGGTTCACTGTGTATTGCACTTGTGTCTTACATTTACTTTTCTATGTTTTCCAGTACAAACACATTCCATCTCCCTCCAAACCCCTTATCACCGTGCATCCTGATCGGGCCTGGCACTGGGATTTCTCCTTACAGATCTTTCTGGCATCAGAGATTGTATGACATGGAGAAAGGTAAGACCAACATGCTACATAAACCAGCCTGGTCATTTACCTATGAAGGTGCTTGTCAGGTTGGATAACCCTTATTTTCAGATAACCAAATTCAAAAAGAAAAAATTTCTAAAATGTGAGTCAGCCGACCAGAGATCAGACATGTGATTAGGAACCTCCACTCGTATCTGTGCCAAAATGACACACCAGATTCGGTATCATTGACTTTTCGATATTGGAGATCCATGATTGGTCCATGAATGTTTTTGGCAAGAGACAAAAGAGGCTATCCCAAGAAAAGTATTTATCACTTATCCCCAAGACAGAGAATAAATGTATGATTGGGATCCAACCATTCAGGCCTCTACTGATTACGAGGACGGGGTCCCTGAGTCCCGATAAAATAGAGTCCACTGTATTGCCTATTCATGACCACCACTCTATTTCTATGGTACCAATGAAGCTGATCACTTTCATGGAAATGAAGAGTGGTGGTAAGTGAATATGAGAGAACCTAAACTGTAAAGTTCGGGGTCCATACTGAGACACTGCTGAATTTCGAACAAGTCCATTTTAGTGTTCGGAGAGAGACCCCTAGCCCTTAATATGACCATTATAGAGCACGAAAAGTCAGATCCCCATTGACTTTAATGGGGTTCGGGTTCAGTTCTGGTACAGAATCGAACCTTGGTCTAAAGTTCCGTCAAACTCGAACATCTACGGGTCCGCTCATGCCTAGTGGTAAGGCATGTGCGCTGCTGCTCCATTCCCGCAAGGTGATAACCCTTCTCATGAGAACCCCATTTAATGTTCTGTTTCTGTAGGAATTTAGGAATGACTTGCTTTCACTGATTGTCAGTGTAATACTACATAATATCATGGAATAGCTATTTGAGCTACTCTGTGTTATCTTAAAAAAAAAATCAATTTTTTACATGTAATAACATATAGTAATTACTATATTCCAAAATAAATCTTACCTATTGTAAACTTACAATTTCAGGTAAGGCGGTTGGCTCTATGATATTGCTAAGTGGTTGCCAGCAAATGGAAGTTGATGAAATCTATAAAGAAGAGAAGGAAGACATGAAAAGGAAAGGTGTTATACAAGACGTGTTCACTGCTTACTCCCGTCAGCCAGGACAAGCAAAGGTGAGATATATTATATGTAACCGGCGGTATAATTTTTACATCATAAATCAATAGTGCATATGAAAGTAAGAAACTTTATTATATTTTTTATTAGAGAAATCTGCTTCTTTCTCCTCCCGGACTGATCTTTTTCTTTTAATTCATAGATAAAATCTGTATTCCGTGAAGACAGATTTCCCCAATGTTGAGATAGGAGATGACAGCTAGTGCTTTTAAAATTCTTTGGAGAGTAGAGGAGGATAAGGAGCTGGAAGCAGACAACACACAGACATTCTGCTGCAAGTTCCCCAAGCTGCTAAAGCTTTTCATAGAACTCTATAAGCACCAACTGTCATCTCCTATCTCAGTAATGGGAAAATCTCTATTCACCCAAGACAGACTTTACACATGAATTTAGTATTTGAGAATGAATGATTAACCCAGGAGGAGAAAGAAACAGGAATATTACAAAGTTTCTTATTTTCATGAGTATTAAAGATTTAATATCAATACCATGCAGAGCTGTACAGTCTTGGAGTTTTATCAATAGTTTATATTCTTTGATTAAAAAAAAATAGATTTGTAACCATAATACTGGTGTATTCATTTGTAGTTTTAATGAATCAGCTCCATTGTCATTTTGAATTCCCAAACGGTAAATTTGGATTCTGATTGTGTTTTCACTAGCATGGTATATTGGGTTCATAGAGAAGGGCACTAAATCAGGACTCCTCTTTACTAACTACAGTGAGTTCTTATGTATACGTCTGACTTTGACTTGTGTGTTATAGCTCCTTTTATTTAGAGCATGTGCCCATTTTGGTCTATGTGCCGTTTAACGCTTCCTTTTTTTCTTGCGGGCCAATTGTCTTTAAAGGCCATATTCACACGTTGAGTATTTTCGTCAGTTTTTTACATCAGTATTTGTAAGCCAAAACCAGGAGTGGGTGATAAATACAGAAGTGGTGCATATGTTTCTATCATATTTTCCTCTGATTGTTCCACTCCTGGTTTTGGCTTACAAATACTGATGTAACATACTGACCAAATACTGAACGCATGAACGTGGCCAAGAAGAAAAAAGTCATCCATGGTCTGTGAAAAAAACAGCACAAAGATGCCATCTGTATATGACGTCCGCTCCTTCTGCGGCCGTGCCTGCTGCCGGGACCACCATCGCTCCCTTCGCTCATACTTACCTGCCGCGGAGCGCTCCTCCTGTTGCTCCTACTGCCGGGTCCGCTGCCACCATCTCCGCTCATACTTACCTGCTGTGGCGCGCTCCTCCTGCAGGCGCGCGTCCTCTCCTTCAGCCTTCTCCGCTCCCTGGTTCTCGTCGGGTGCGCATGCGCACCGCCCACTCCAGCGCTCCTCTGCGCACGCGCACTTCCTCTTTCTGATTTACAGGCGCTCTGTATCTCCTCTCTGTGATCCTGGAGGACGGTGACCCGGAAGTCCTTCAGCACGCCATGTATTTAAGGTGATTCCTTCCTCTGCTCCTTGCCTGTCATTTGTGTTTCTGTGACTCAGGTCCACTTTTGTCTTTGCGCTGCCTGTTCTGAGTCTCTGCTCTGTGCAGCCAGTTCAGCTTCTCTGCCTTTCCCAGGCTTCCTTGTCTCCTCGTCCAGTCCAGCCTTCCCAGTGTCCTGTCCGTACTGTCTGTCTGGTGTCTCTGTCCTGTTCTGCTTCCTTGTGTCTTCCCCTTCCCAGTGCTCCTTTGGTCTCGCTGGTACACAGCTCATACCAAACCGTACTTCATCTTACCCCGCTCTGTCCGCTCTACGCCCAGCTTCTCTATTTTGTACCTCCTACTACCTGTCTCCGGGTTCCAGCTTCTGTGGCAATAGTCTCCCTTGGGCCTGCCCCTAACGCTCCCTGGGGTGGTCTACCTGGTCAGCTCACCCTTGGGAGGTTCATTGCCGTGGATCTGTGGGTCCACTCCAGGAGTTCCGAAAGATCTCACAGTGTGCAAGAAAGCAATGACATGTGAAGTTGGCCTTAGGCCGTATTAGACATGAGTGTTTGTCTTCCAGGTGTTGTCGGTGTTTTTCACTTATAACATATTGATACATTATATTCTATGGGGCTCTTCAAATATCATGGTATTTTTGACTGATGGTTTGCATAAAAAACAGGAGCATTGGCTTACCATGGACTGTTTTGTTAACAGAATTTTGGATGGTAAAATGGACACGGATGAAAAGTGGATGAAACATGGATTCAGCACAATGATCAAAAACTGACAATTTTTTGTGTAAAAAAACACTAATGTGTGAGCAAAGTCTTAGGGCTCATCCAAATGTTAGTTATTTCATTGTATTAGAAAACTGGTCCGAGTTTTGTCAGTGTCTTTGATCAGATTTTCATCAAATTTCCACCTGTCATTCGAGTTTCATTAGTTTTTCTCGAATGGGACAAAAAAGTTTCTCCAACTTCTCCCATCAAGCATGGATGACATTCAAGCACTGCCCGATTTTTTTCACTGACCCATAGACTTTTTTATTTTTGAATTTGATTTGACACTCGGATCAATAATGGACAAGTCTCAGTGCTTTAGTGTGGGCTTCTCGGTCCAAGAAAAAAAAATCAGATATGTGAACTACCCCATAATAGGTACAAGCGCGAGAAAAACTGATGTCTGAATGAGGCCTAAGGCTACTTTCACACTTACGTCTGTTACAAGACGTTGCAATGCGTCGTTATGTGTAAAAAACGCATCCTGCAAAGTTGCCCGCAGGATGCGTTTTTTACACGTAGACTTGTATACCGACGCATCGCGACGTATGGACACACATTCTATACGTTGTGCACTGGATGAGTCGGTATTTGTCGGCCCATCGTTGCGAAAAAATGTTCAAGGGAACGTTTTTTCGCACGTCGGGTCCTGCATTTCCGACCGTGCATGCGCGGCCGGAACTCCGTCCCCTCCTCCCCGGGACTTTACAGTGGGCAGCGGATGCGTTGAAACACTGCGTCCGCTGCCCACATTGTGCCAAATTTGCACAACGTCCGTTGGTACGTCGGGCTGATGCTTAGCGACGGCCCCGTACCGACGAAAATATGAAAAAGGCCTTAATTATATGAATAGATTTTAAGGGAATTATTTGCCATAACAGCTGATTTGTGGTCCTAATAGTAGCATCACACCCATCCCTCTCCCCGGAACCAGCACATCATCATGGGATAGTCAAATATAAGGATTATGTTCACAAAGGACAACCATTTAATTAGCGTATACTCATAGCGTGTATCACACGTTGACATTATTGTTGTGTTTTTATACTATTATTATAGCAATATTATTATAAACGTGTCATAAATGTAAGTCAATAGTCACATTTTGTATTTTAGACGCTTGATACAACTAAGTGAAAAACTTTTTGTACAATTATGATTTTGAATATGAATGATCCCTCTGCTCGTTATCTGCAGATGTACGTTCAGCACATTCTGGAAAAGAATCTGGCAGATGAAGTGATCAGGACTTTATTCGGAGAAGAAGGCCATGTGTATGTGTGTGGGCAAATTGAGATGGCCAGAGATGTGGCTACAACTATTAAAGTCATTATTGCCAAGAAGAAGGGCCTGAGTGTCCAGGAAGTGGAAACATATCTGACCCAGTTAAAGGTACATTACACAATAATGTGGGATTTGTTCTTCACTTGTACATGAATGAGCCACAAGCACAGGCAGAACGTAACACACAAAAAATGGACATTTACATCTCAGAAATAGCAACTGTCAAAACTGTCTTGCAGAATAAATGGTTTTGTGCACCAAGAAATATGAAGTATGATAGGAAACATTTAATAAAACTGTCTTAAACCTTCATATATTCCTAATATATATTAGTGTCCAAGAAAAAAATTCAGAAATTTGTAAAAAAAGAAAAAATGTTGACTTCAAGCCGTTTTTTTTTTTGTACCATTCTTAAATACAATGCTTCGATCACTTTTTAGTGCATCTTTTGGTGGTATTAGATGCAGAAAGGAAATTTATGTTTTTATAATATGCTATCTTTTTTTTTTATTTTTTAAAGTCACTGCAGAAAGAAATTATAAAAATGCATGTAAATAAAACGAGCTAAAAAACGCAAAAAAAAAAAAAATGCAACTAACCTAATTTAGCTAATTGCAAAAACGCACCAAAGGCAAATAGTGGGAATTTAGCCTAAGACAGTTTTGATATGTGAAGCCCATATGTATGATCCCATTGAACCCCTGTGAACAGAGACTTAGAAATAACTCACCCCCTCGGTCTCAGGCTTCAGCATTCATACTGCAAGTACAATTTGCAGGAAATATATATACAGTATATTCCATTTCTTAGAATATCAGTAATATCCAACCATACAGAACATTGCATTTCTGAATTAGTGAGTGAAAAACCACCGTCCAAGTACTCAAGTTTAAAATGCCGGGATAGAAGAACATGCCTCCCCAACATACAGAAACAGTGTGCCGATCACCACCCAACATTGTGTGCTATACAAGATCTAATAATGACACTTCTCTTATATTACAGAATGAAATGCGTTATCATGAAGATATCTTTGGGGCGACATACAAGCCACAGCTGCCACAGAATGGAATCTAATCCGCGACCCATCATATTACTGCCAAACACTGCATCTCCCCCATGGACAGTACATGGCATGGAAAGCAAGAAAGAAGCAAACAATTAATTAAGAAAGACTTTTTTTCATATGTTATCATCCAAGGAGTATCAGTTTTTTATACTATTGGCCTTTGTGGATGATTGTTTACTTGTAGTATACTAAAGTTTCCTAAAAAAAAAAATGGACGAAATACAATTCCAAAATCTCCAGACACGTACGTGCCTTAACAGTTATGGATGACTAGTTTCCAATGGATCATGGCGACATGAAGACTTTTGTAAAGTTACTGCCATAATAGGTGGAACATCAAACTTGACAATGCAATACCATGGCGGGATAACATTTGGAAAAATCTTCATTTTGCATTCAGAATTACATACACACAATCTTCCAATGAATTCATACTTGTGGACTGGTAGAAACGCAGAACGCTCATTTATTTCACAATCAGATCAACTGGTCTTGTGTTCCCAAGCAAATGATACATTCAATTTCTGTAATACATTGCACAAATATAGGTTTTCTGTTTGGCAACACTATTTTTTATCATATTTAAATTAATGTTTTATGATATTATTGATTTGGAATTATGTCAGCCTTTTAGCCTGTTAATTTTTGTGCTTTCATAACTTTTAAGATGCCAAACTAAGTCTGCAGGACGGCTTCCTCTGGCTTCTCCTCACTCAGCTCGGAATAATTGATCGGATTTTTCCTATTTGTGGGAGAAGTATTTGGAAGCCTTTCACTGGACAATATTTCCTCTCCTTCATTGAAGTTTTATTTGAAAGTTTACAGCATTTTAGAGTAGACCGTAAGGGGCGATTCTTCAAGACTAGTGTAGTGCACACTTAAGCTACACCAGTCTTTACAGAGTACAGGAGAAGCCAAATTCATTACGACGCACACTCTCTGCCGAGTGCTGTGTGCCTCCATGCACTGCGCCAGGAATGCTACTCCTCTCAGGGACTGGAGTAGCATTTCTGGGGTACAAAACGCCAGCATTTTTGATGAATTTGATGGGGGAGGCAATGACACAAGTCAAAGTAGCGATAAACTGGCAAAAGTAGTAGCATTTTTGTGCAACACCCCGTTGCTCAAAAAATTGAGACGTTTCAAGGCTTTTACAACAATTTTCTGGCATTAAACATTTGATGAATCACCCCTATTGTTTTTTGTAGCCAAGAAACTCAAAAGTTCAGGCAGCATGAATCTACTGACAAGTTGCCTTTAAATTACTTTTACGACAGGCATTTATAGTCACGCTTGTATGGGTCTAGCCGCGCCACTTATAACGTCTCGATCAGTGAGCAGCAATTATACAAACAGGTCAATCTGAGCGAAAAACTAAATGCATTTTTACGGCAATAGATTCAGTATTCCTACTTAGTAATTGACAGCAATACACATATGGAAGACTCATAAGCCCAGATATTATGGTCAATGTGACTGGTTTGTTTTAAAGAATCAGTACTACCAGTGCCAGACCTTGTAGGTTAACTTGTAGGAGAGATGGCAAAAACAATTGTCAGTTTATGAATCCTCAATGTTTATAATTTGGGCAATAGAAGTATTTCCTAAAGTAGACATGTCGGGAGTGGTGACAGCTCCCCTTTAAATTTTCCCAAACTTGATTTTGTTAATTAGAGTAGAACTAAAAAATGAGAGAAATCCTTTGGGATCATGCACATGGTCATATTATTGATTTATGTGGCATTCATTTCAAATATGGCAGCCATAAAATGATATGGGTCCACACTGTACCCTTGCATGCCTCAAGTTTCCATGATTAGTTTTTCAGGAAAATCCACAAAACAATTCTGTATTACAGTAGAAACTACACTATTAGGGGAGAGTATGGTGCGTGATGGAAGCTACACGCAGTGTTAAATGTGTATGCATAAGGCCTTATGGGCATATCCAATAGCGATAAATCCCCCCAAAATACGCTTGAAGTATTAATGTACTGTGTCTATATATTGATGTGTCAACGGTGCCTTGCTTTTTTTGCTTGCCTAATAGAAGCCTTTTGAATACATCTGCGGACCACCCTGCCCTCTGTTTGAATAATAATATATGGTTGACATTGCCTGGCTGGACCAGGGGTTTGAATAACAACAATATTCTGTAGTTTGCAACCAAACATAATTTTGTCTAATTGTATTTTTACAGTATCTGAATTTTATCAGAGTCTATATTAGTATATTTAAACAAGCATTTTTTTTTTTATTAATCATTAGTGTGCAAATCTTTCTTCCGGATCTGTATAGAGTGTTCTTATGTAAATACGTTTAAACTGTATGATAAATGTAAAACTAAATAAAGATAATGTATAATTACCTTTTGAAATTACATTAATTCCATATTTATGTGTAATGCGATGGAAAATGTGCAACTCGATTGGACTGCCAGTGTAAAATAAGACCTACAATATGTATTTCGTACAAGTCGTATTCAGGTTTAAAGAGAATCTGTCAGAAGGTCGTTGCAATGTAATCTGAACACAGCATGATGTAAGAGTTAAAACACAGATCTCAGTGATGCCTCTCTTATCAAGCTACATGGTTTTGTTTGCTTGCAGTGATTGTTTTAGCACCAGGAGCTCATCATTACTGGACACAGCAGTGCGTGCATGCTAGTCTGACACGCCCCCTCCAGTGATTGGCAGCTCACTGTCTATAGACTTTGTACATGGAGAGAGTGGTGCGGGCGGGGTTAGCTTCCTGAGCTCTGCTGCATTGCTAAATCTAAAAGCTCTGATTGTGTCAGAACGGCTGTATACAGTAATCTAAGTAACACATTTTTGGATTCAGCTTCTCTTTGCCTGTATCAGGCTGCTCTCAGATGAGGTAGCAAACACCTGTTGACAGATTCCCTTTAAAGGAGTCATCTCACAAGAGTCATTTATGGAAGGATAGGTCATATATGTCTGATAAATCCAGGACCCACACCTATCTCTAGAATTGGAGCCCCATGATCCTCGATTCCAGCTGGTGTCCTTTCACCAGTGAGTAGAGAGATGGTGTTGCATCTGCCGACTCTGTACAGTCATTGCTATGGGAGTTCTGAATACCGCTGAGTGCACCTACATTAGACACTTATGTCATATCCTATGGATATAATTTCAAATGCAGGCAACTATAAAAACAAGTTCAATATGGTGTGTCAGAGCTATCTAATGCTCTCTTATGTTACATAGAAATGAAGACAACCTCCAACAGATCTTATTTTCAATCAAAATAATTATTTATACAAACATACAATCCAATAAAAGATGTGTAAAAGTCATTTCACGCTGGTGCACACTACTACCTTGTGAGATATTGCTGTAGGTCAGTAGGAATACATCCTGCATGCAGAGATACTGCGTTGGATGAATAAAATTCCCACACACCTGTGCAATGTTTCGTAAATAACCCCCCCTCCGTCAAGTTACGTGAAATGACTTTTGCATATATTATATATATATATATATATATATATATATATATATATATATATATATAGAAAATAAGTACGGTATTTGATACACTGCCGATTTTGCAAGTTTGCCCACCTACAAAGAATGGAGAGGTCAGCAGTAATTTTTATCTTAGGTGCACTTCAACTCTGAGAGGCAGAATCTAAAATAAAACACAGAAGATCACATTGTGATTTTTACATAATTAATTTGTAAGTTATTGCATTAAATATGTATTTGATACAATGGAAAAACAATAGAAAAACAGAACTTAATAGTGGGTACAGAAACCTTTGTTTGCAATTACAGAGGTCAGATGTTTTCTGTAGTTCTTGACCAAGCTTGCACACACTGCAGCAGGGACTTTGCTCCACTTCTCCATACAGATCTTTCAGGTTTCAGGGCTGTCATTGGGCAACATTGAGTTTAAGCGCCCTCCAAAGATTTTCTATTGGGTTCAGGTCTGGAGACTGGCTAGGCCTCTTCAAGACCTTGAAATGTTTCTTATGGAGGAACTCCTTAGTTTCCCTGGCTGCGTGTTTCGGGTCACTGTCAAGCTGGAAGATCCAGCCAGGACCCATCTTCAATGCTTTTACTGAGGGAAGGAGGTTGTTAGCCAAAATCTCGTTATACATGACCCTATCCATCATCCCTTCAATATGGTGCAGTCATCCTGTCCCTTTTGCAGAAAAGCACCCCCAAAGTATGATGTTTCCCTCACCATGCTTTACAGTTGGGATGGTGTTCTTGGGGTTGTACGCCTTCTTCTTCAACAAAACACTGCGAGGGTAATTGATACCAAACAGTTCTATTTTGGTCTCATCTGACCACATGACCTTCTCCCATGCCTCCTCTGGATCACCCAGATGGTCATTGATGAACTTCAAATGGGTTTGCACATGTGCTGGCATGAGCAGGGGGACCTTGCATGCCCTACAGGATTTTAATCCATGACGGCGTAGTGTGTTACTAATGGTATTGTTTGAATGTGGTCCAGATCTCTTCAGGTCATTGGCCAAGTCCTCCCATATAGTTCTGGATTGATTCGCGGAATCATCCTTACCCCATGAGGCGAGATCTTGCATAGAGCCCCAGACCGAGGAAGATTGACAGTTATCTTATGTTTCTTCAATTTTCTAATAATTGTGCCAACAGTTATTAGCTCTTTGGTCTTGACCATGGTGGAGAGGTTACAGTGTGATTGAGTGCATGGACAGGTGTGATTTATACAGGTAACCAGTTCAAACAGGTGCCATTAATACAAGTAATGAGTGCAGAGTAGGAGGGCTTCTTAAAGAAAAACTAACAGGTCTGTGAGAGCCAGAATTCTTGCCAGTTGGTAGGTGAACAGATACCTATTTCATGCAATAAAATGCAATATATTTAAAAACCATACAATGTGAGCTTCTGGGTTTTCTAGATTCTGTCTCTCACAGTGGAAGTGTACATATGATAAAAATTACAGACCTGTAGGTGGGAACACTTGCAAAATTGGCAGTGTATCAAGTACTTATTTTCACCACTGTAAATGCTCTGTGAAAACATACGAGTAGAACAAGACATCTGTGAAAAAAATGAACGAGGCCTTAGGCAAAGTTCACACAAAACGGACTGCTCTATAAAGATTCACTTCATTTGCAAACTTTTATTTTTTCAGCTTGGCAGCAGCCTTTTTTCAGACATGATTTAAAAAAGTCTTGTGATGAGTGAGAATATTGCTATTTATTAATGTGTTGCACGGAGCTTTGAGTAAAGAAGCCTGATTGTGGAGAATGCTGACATCCTTTTTTCATTTTTCTGTGACATCTAGTCAAAAGGCTCATTCAGATGTCTGGGTATCAAGGTCCGAGTCGGATCGCGATGCCCAGACTTGTAGCAGGTTTCCTGACCCGAACGTGTAAGTTCTCCTTCTCTGCACTCATTACCTGTATTAATTGCACCTGTTTGAACTTGTTAGGCTGGTTTCACATTTGCGTCTATGTGCGCAGAGTATCATCCGCAATTGCAAATGCATGCAAAAACACAGCGTTTTTTATCCGCATCAACTTACGCATGATGGAAAAAAAATGCAGCGTTTGCATGTGTTTATATGCATTTTTACATGCATTTGCGCTTTTTACCCGCATGCATTTGATATTTCCAGGAGGGCGTTTCTCAATGGGAGTGTCTAAATAAGTTCCTGGACATGCGCAGTCCAAAGTACACAAGCCCATCGAACGCATGTGTACGCAAAGACATGCGTACGCATGCGTTCCTATAGACAGTAATGTGTTTTTTTTTAACCCACTCATCCGCATGCGTATGCCTACGCATATTTGACAGAAATTTACCGCCTCAAAAATTCCAACATGGTGTGTTAGCCGCACCCGTCGTGAACGCATGCACCTGCATCTACAATGTTAAAGATAGGAAATCAAGACGTATGCGGATGTATGCGACAGAAACGCTGCGGACATAACTGCAAATGTGAAGCCAGCCTTACCTGTACAAAACACACTCAATCACAGTCCAACCCCTCCTCCATGACCAAGACCAAAGAATTGTCTAAGGACACGAGGGACAAAATTGTAGACTTGCACAAGGCTGGGATGGGCTACAGGACCATAGGCAAGCAGCTTGGCACAATTATTAGAAGATGGGCAAGAACTGTTTGTACAATTATTAGAAAATGGAAGAAACACAAGATGACTGTCTATCTTCCTCGGTCTGGGGTTCCATACAAGATCTCGCCTTGTGGGGTAAGGATGATTCCGAGAAAGGTCAGGAATCAGCCCAGAACTACAAGGGAGGACCTGGCCAAGGAGCTAAAGAGAGCTGGGAGCACAGTCTCAAACATTACCGTTAGTAACACACTACACGATCATGGATTAAAACCCTGCAGAGCACGCAAAGTCCCCCTGCTCATGCCAGCCCATGTCCAGGCAGTTTGAAGTTCAGTAATTACTATTTGGATGATCCAGAGGAGGCATGGGAGAAGATCATGTGGTCAAATGAGGTCAAAATAGAACTTTTGGTATCAACTACACTCGCCATGTTTAGAGGAAGAAGGAGGATGAGTACAACCCCTAGAAGCATGGTGCTTCTCTTCAAAGGGGACAGGATGACTGCAAAGGGAAGATGGAGGAGGTCACATATCGTGAAATTTTCGCTAACAACCTCCTTCCCTCAGTAAGAGCATTGAAGATGGGTCGTGGCTGAGTCTTCGAGCATGACAATTACCTGAAACATACAGCTAGGGCAAGAGTGGCTCCGTAAGAAGCATTTCAAGGTCCTGTAGTGGCCTAGCCAGTCTCCACACCTGAACCAGTAAAAAATCTTTGGAGGGAGCGGAAACTCAATGTTGCCCATGAACAGCCACAAAACCAGAAAGATCTGAAGAAGATCTGCATGGAGGAGTGGGCCAAAATCCCTGTTGAAGTGTGTGCAAACTTGGTTAAGAACTACAGGAAACGTCTGGCCTCTGTAATTGCAGAGGTTTCTGATTTAAATATTAAGTTCTGTTTTTGTATTGTATCAAATACTTATTTCATGCAATAAAATACAAATTAATTATGTAAAAAATCATACAATGCGTTTTTTTGGATTTTTCTTTTTAGATTCTGCCTCTCACAGCTGAAGTGTATCTATGATAAAAATTACAGACCCCTCCATTCTTTGTAGTTGGGAAAACTTGCAAAATTGGCGGTGTATCAGATACTTCTTTTCCCCACTGTATATGGCAAGTGATAGGTTTGTTTTAAATAAAGCTGAGCTACAATACCAAAACACAGATTCTAAGCATTTATGGGGTGTAAAAAAACATCAGATACAATATTACAAATCATTGACGTATTCTATAAGAATTTTTAGTGTTTAAAATTATACGAGTCTAAGGGCAGTTTCTGTCTCTAAATGAGCCTGAGGTCTATAGCTATTAATATGGCTGATAGGAGGTCGTGACAAGTCAGTCAGCTTGTAGAAAAAGCTTCTAAACTGGGTACTCTAAAACGCTGTATCCCCAAAGAAATATTTAGTTCTCATTCAGCTGAGTGTACCTTCCATATGTAAAATGGGTAGCATACAGACAGCACACATGACAAATGCAAGTCAATGCAGGAGTTCACATGAACTTTTTTTTTTTCATACGTAAAAAAAATTTGCCGCATTTGCTACTTTGATCCGTATTTCTGAACAGACTCACCCATTATAAGTTAATTGTTGTGCAAAAAACAGATCACATACAGGTTACCATCTGTTTGTATGGCATTTTTCACGGATCCATTACAATTAGTGATGGGCGAATCCCTGGATGTCCAGGTCAGGCTGAACAGATAAAAAAGTTCTGTTTGGGTACCAGAACAGTACCCGGACCCTATTCACATAATTGGGGGGCCGAACATCCAGTGTTTGTCATGTTGTCATGTGCATGACAGCGCAGTAAACACTTCCTCTGATTGGCAGCAAGATTAATACCGCTGGTCAGAAAGCTGCGGTTCCCACGCTGTCATATGACAGCGTGAGCCCAAAGCTGTGACCGGAGGTAAAATATTTTGCCTGGCTGGCTATCAAAAATACGGGGGAACCCACGCCATTTAAAAAATATATATATTTATTTATAGTGCAGGCCGATGAATAATCACATCAGCTTCACCTTATCTCGCTGTAATCACCGACAGCAGGAGTAGGCTGATGGGAGTAGTACCTCCAGTCACAGCTGTGGGCTCATGCTGTCATCTGACAGAGTGGAAACCGCAGCGCTCTGACCTGTGTTCATCATCGTACCACCGATCAGAGCCACTGGTGTTTCTCACACTGTCATGCAGATGACAGCGTGAGAAATACCTGGTGTTTGGGGTGCCGAACCCAAGCAGTAACTTCCTGGTGAAGTTCATATTTGGGATCCGTGCCGGAGCAGTAGGTGTTCTGTATGGACCCCGAACATAATAATTTGTATGCCATTCGAATGTATGAAACGGATACAGGGATTGTATATGGATGAAAAATCGTCTGTTTTTTTCTGACTGAAAAATGGACAGTTTGTCCAACGCTCGTCTGGACCTGGCCTTGTAAGAAGGACTTTTGAGTAAAGATTTTACAAAATTCTGGGAGCTCATTTTTAGGAAACGGCAGTTTTGATAAATTCGCCGCTGAGTGCTGTTTTAGGTCACCGTGCAACTCAGAGGTAGTTTGGACTATAATATGCAGAAGTACATAAAGCGCTAGAATGGCTATTTTAGGCCGGCGTCACACTATGCGTATGAAAATATGGTCCGTTTTTTACGGCCGTAATAGGCAGTAATTGTCCCAAAACACTGTTCCGTATTCAATGCGAGGATGCGATTTTTACGCACAAATTTATCCGTACGGTGATTTTTTTGCGAAGGCTTGCAAAATGGACATATCATGGATCCATTGGCTCAAATATTCTAAAAAACATATATACAGTCTATATATATATGTCAGTGAGACACATATATATATATTATTATTATTATTTATTGTTATTGCGCCATTTATTCCATGGCGCTTTACATGTGAGGAGGGGTATGCATAATAAAGACAAGTACAATATTCTTAAACAATACAAGTCACAACTGGTACATGAGGAGAGAGGACCCTGCCCGTGAAGGCTCACAATCTACAAGGGATGGGTGAGAATACAGTAGGTGAGGATAGAGCTGGTTATGCAGCGGTTTGGTTGATCGGTGGTTACTGCAGGTTGTAGGCTTGTCGGAAGAGGTGGGTCTTCAGGCTCTTTTTGAAGGTTTCGATGGTAGGCGAGAGTCTGATGTGTTGTGGTAGAGGGTTCCAGAGTAGGGGTGATACGCGAGAGAAATCTTGTATACGATTGTGGGAAGAGGAGATAAGAGGGGAGTAGAGAAGGAGATCTTGTGAGGATCGGAGGTTGCGTGTAGGTAAGTACCGGGAGACGAGGTCACAGATGTATG
The DNA here is from genome assembly GCF_051348905.1 of Ranitomeya variabilis. Classification (NCBI taxonomy): domain Eukaryota; kingdom Metazoa; phylum Chordata; class Amphibia; order Anura; family Dendrobatidae; genus Ranitomeya; species Ranitomeya variabilis. The sequence goes on from NC_135234.1 coordinate 100,429,800, forward strand.
GAGGAGACAGGTTGTGTATGGCTTTGGTTAGGGTTTTGTACTGGAGTCTCTGGGCAATGGGGAGCCAGTGAAGGGATTGACAGAGGGGAGAGGCTGGGGAATAGCGGGGGGACAGGTGGATTAGTCGGGCAGCAGAGTTTAGAATAGATTGGAGGGGTGCGAGAGTGTTAGAGGGGAGGCCACAGAGCAGGAGGTTGCAGTAGTCAAGGCGAGAGATGATGAGGGCATGGACTAGGGTTTTTGCAGATTCTTGGTTGAGGAATGTACGGATTCATTAAATATTTTTGAGTTGAAGTCGGCAGGAAGTGGAAAGGGCTTGGATATGTGGTTTGAAGGAGAGATCAGCGTCAAGGATTACCCCGAGGCAGCGAGCTTGTGGGACTGGGGAGAGTGGGCAGCCATGCACTGTAATGGATAGGTACGTTGGGGGGGTCGTGTGAGATGGGGGAAAGATGATGAATTCTGTTTTGTCCATGTTAAGTCTCAGAAATCTAGCGGAGAAGAAGGATGAAATAGTGGACAGACATTGAAGGATTCTGGTTAGTGGGGAGGTGAAATCTGGTCCAGAGATGTAGATCTGTGTGTCATCAGCATAGAGGTGATACTGGAAGCCATGAGATTCTATGAGCTGTCCCAGGCCAAAGGTGTAAATGGAGAGGAGCAGGGGCCCAAGGACTGAACCTTGTGGGACTCCGACAGAGAGGGGGTGAGGTGAGGAGGTGGTGTGTGAGTGGGAGACGCTGAATGTCCGGTCTGTTAGGTATGATGAGATCCAGGATAGGGTCAAGTCTGTGATGCCAAGGGATGGGAGGGTCTGTAATAATAGGGAATGGTCCACTGTGTCAAAGGCAGCCGACAGGTCGAAGAGGAGGACAGAGTAGTGTCGCTTGCTCTTGGCGGTTAAGAGGTCATTGGTGACCTTAGTTAGGGCAGTTTCAGTGGAGTGGTGTGACCGGAATCCAGATTGTAAGCGGTCAAAGAGGGAGCAAAAAAGAGAGATGGGAGGACAGTTCAAGGTAGACGTGTTGTTCCAGTAGTTTGGATGCATAAGGGAGAAGTGATATAGGGCGATAGCTAGATACAGAGGATGGGTCAAGAGAATGCTTTTTGAGGATAGGTGTGATTGAGGCATGTTTAAAGCTTGAGGGGAAAACACCAGTTGTTAGTGATAGTTTGAAGAGATGGGTTAGGGTTGGGATGAAGACTTTGGTGAGGTTTGGGATGAAGTGGGATGGGAGCAGGTCAAGTGCACAGGTGGTGAGATGCGATCTTGAGAGTAGAGTGGAGAGTTGATCTCTAATGGTGGAGAAGTTGGATTTGAAGGTGGAGGGCTGGGAAGTCGGGAGGAAGGGCTCTGGGGGTTGTTGACCAAAACTGTCTCTGATGTTATCAATCTTCCGCTTGAAAAATGAGGCAAAGTCTTCAGCTGAGATAAGTGGGGAGGGAGGAGGTGCTGGGGGACGGAGGAGAGAATTGAAGGTGTTGAATAACTGTTTAGGGTTGTGAGACAGGGAGGATATGAGAGATGAGAAGTAGGTTTGTTTAGCTGTGGGGAGTGTGGTCTTGAAAGTAGCGAGGGACTGTTTGAATATATATATTTATATTTAATTATATTTAATTCAGCGCTAGATACCAGAAAAGCAGTGCTCCTGTCTGTAAAACTTGGTGAATGAATGGAGTGCAGGGGAATGAACTTTTGAGAATATTTTCCCAGGCTCGAGTTCATATGAGTTCATCCAGCAGGGGGCGCATCACCGCGACTTGAGGTAACTACAGTACATTCCCCTGCACTCCATTCATTCGCCAAGTTTTACAGACAGGAGCACAGCTGCATTAGCAGAGCTCCTGGGTGTAAAATGATTTAACCCCTTCAGATGGATTTACAGCGTGGGACAAGACTGAACGACCGAAGGTATGGAATATTGTTGTTTGTTTTGTTCAACTTTATTTCAGGTGACAAGGGTCTTCAGGTGGATTAAGAGTATAATAAAATATTTAAACACCCTGTGTCTTTATTTCATTAAAATACTTTTAAATAATGTGTATGTGTTTTATTAACCATTTCGTACTATTGGATTAATAATGGATAGGTGTCATAATTGACGCCTCTCCATTATTAACCTGGCTTAATGTCACCTTACAATAGCAAGGTGACATTAACCCTTCATTACCCCATATCTCGCTACACGGGAGTGGGAAGAGAGAGGCTAAGTGCCAGAATAGGCGCATCTTCCAGATGTGCCTTTTCTGGGGTGGCTGGGGGCAGATGTTTTTAGCCAGGGGGGGTCCTATAACCATGGTACCTCCCTAGGCTATTAATATCTGCCCTCTGTCACTGGCTTTCCCACTCTGGCGGAGAAAATTGCGTGGGAGCCCACGCCAATTTTTTCCGGGATTTAACCCTTTAATTTAATAGCTAGAGACCCCAAATTTTACACAGAGGCACTTGTTACATTAGTAAAGAGGAATATGTAATAAAAGAAGGGATATCCTGTCGGGTTTGTGAAGGAGAGAGCAAAAGCCGGCAATTGAATTACCGGCTTTTCTGGTATCTAGCGCCGAATTAAATATAAATATATATATATATATGTCTCACTGACATATATATATATATATATATATATATATATATATATATATATATATATATATAAAAGCAGGCAGCACTCCATGTTCTTTTAAGACAATCTGCAGGTCTTTATTGATTTTTATATGGACTGAAAGCAACCAAGGGACGGGTTGTTTGGGCTCTGCACCCGAAGATAAGTAAAGAATTTGTGCTGTTCCACTTTTTTTCTATTATATATATATATATATATATATATATATATATATATATACCTATTCTATGTGTACACATTTATTCTACCTATTCTATTCTGTCAGTGTGATTTTACTGTACACTGCACTGAATTGCCGGCTTTTCTATAGAACACCGGTCCGTATTTCTCGCAAGTCACACTGCTGGTCCGTGTGTAATCCGTAATTTTCTCGCCCCCATAGACTTTCATTGGCGTATTTTTTGCGCAATACGCTGAAAAACGCAGCATGCTGCGATTTTCTACGCCCGTAACATGCCGTATATTACGGATGCGTAATATACGGCAGATAAGAGCTGCCCCATAGAGAATCATTGGGCCGTGTGCAATGCGTATTTTCTGGACGTATTTTCTGCGCTCATACGTCCGTAAAACTCGCTAGTGTGACGCCGGCCTCATACAACCCATTGACATTCTTAATTGAACTTTAAACATACATATAATATTTGGTAAAATGAGCTGTTTTCATTGAAGATATGACAGTCCCAATCATTTATTCCAAACCATGGCTGTAGGTGCAGTCTGTCTTGCTCACAGATAGGAAATATTTGACATACCATCTATCTAATGAGAAATGGACATAGATACAGAGCAGTATATTGGAGCCCTCTGATCTCCAGACGGCTGAATATTTGCACCTGGTCACATAGCGCACCTGTGAGCTGGGCTGTAAACACATCTTTCTTTAACCCCTTAATGACAGCCAATACGTCTTTTAACTGACCTGAGATATAAGAGAATAGCCTCCCCATACAGGTGACAATCCAGCAGCTGTCGGCTGTACACTATAGCTGACAACTTGCTGCATCAGCCACGATCAGTGTTTGCACCGTCCAACTCTGTTTAACCCATTAGATGCTGCTGTCAATAGTGACTACATCATTATAAATGGTTAGCAGAGTGCGGGGGCTTCCTCTTTAGTCCAATTGGTGCCCTCAGATCATGATTTTGTGGTCCTTATGTTTGCCATGGCAATTCACAACCAAATAGTGGCCTAAGAATCTAACGGCTGTAGTAATCTGTTCAGAAGTTAGAGACATTTAAGTGATAAAAATACATATTTTCATTTCTGTCATGCCACTTTGCATTAATTCCTGTAAAGCACCTGAAGAGTTAATAAACTACCTGACTGCAGTTTTCAATATGTCAGGGGGTGGTGATTTAAAAATGGTATCACGTTTGGGGGTTTCCCAATATATGGGACCCCTAAAGGCACTTCAAACATGGATAAGTCTCTAAAAAAAATAATTTTGTAAATTTCCTTGAAAAAATGAAAAATTGCTGCTACATTTTTAATCCTCCTAAAATGCTAGCAAAATAAAATAACATTTTACAAATGGTGCTGATGTAAAGTAGACATGAGGAAAATGTTATTTATTAATGGTTTGCTATGGTATGGCCATCTGGATTAAAGGGATAATCATTTAAATTTTGAAAATTGCTAATTTTTTAACATTTTTCTCAAATTTTTTACATTTTTTATAAATAAACACCAAACATATTGACCTACATTTACCATTATCATAAAGTATAATGTGTCACGAAAAAACAATATCAAAATCACTGGGATTTGTTGAAGCGTTGCAGAGTTATTACCACATAAAGTGACACTGGTCAGATTTAAAAAATGTGGCTCCGTCACTAAGGGGTTAAGAGTCTTGAAAGCTAGTTTTGTGTATCTCTTTTTCAGATTTCTCTTGTCTTCCACATCAAAAATGAATCTATTGGTGTCATAAGTTCACCAACAATGAAATTTGTATGAAGGCAAAAAAATAAAAAAAAATAGTTATATAATTTAGATGGGTTCTCCGGGAAAAGAAATAGAGAAATATAAAAAGTGTCATCATAAATAAATTCCTAAATGTAAATAATTAGCAAATGACATTTGTTTTGTCTAGGGAAGTAATCACTAAAGAATTAAAATCACAACCATTTTGTTACACTGACAGAAACCAGCCCTAGAATGTTAAGAAATAGCGTGCCATTCATGTCTAAAAGTATGTGCTCCCAGTTGATATTCTGATCTAATATTGGAGGTACTTGGAAAGCTGAGATAAGAAGAGGCTGCTCACACTGCTGTCAATCATCTTTCTGTTCTAATACTGGAGATACCAGGGGTACTAAGGTACAAACAGGCCGCTCACACTGATGTCCAAACAGTCTATCTGAGCAGGAGTGCTAAGGTAAGAAGAGGCTGCTCACACTGCTGTCCACAATGTCTTCCTGATGTAATACTGGAGATACTAGGGGTGCCGAGGGAAGAGGCTCCTCACACTGCTGTCCAGTGTCTTCCTGATGTAACACTGGAGATACTAGGGGTGCTAAGTGAAGAAGAGGCTGCTCACACTTCTGTCCAGTGTCTTCCTGATGTAATACTGGAGATACTAGGGGTGCTGAGGGAAGAAGAGGCTGCTCACACTGCTGTCCACAGTGTCTTCCTGATGTAATACTGGAGATACAAGGGGTGCCGAGGGAAGAGGCTGCTCACACTGCTGTCCATAGTGTCTTCCTGATGTAATACTGGAGATACTAGGGGTGCTGAGGGAAGAGGCTGCTCACACTGCTGTCCATAGTGTCTTCCTGATGTAATACTGGAGATACTAGGGGTGCTAAGTGAAGAAGAGGCTGCTCACACTGCTGTCCAGTGTCTTCCTGATGTAATACTGGAGATACTAGGAGTGCTGAGGTAAGAAGAGGCTGCTCACACTGCTGTCCAGTGTCTTCCTGATGTAATACTGGAGATACTAGGGGTGCTAAGTGAAGAGGCTGCTCACAATGCTGTCCACAGTGTCTTCCTGATGTAATACTGGAGATACTAGGGGTGCCGAAGGAAGAGGCTGCTCACACTGCTGTCCATAGTGTCTTCCTGATGTAATACTGGAGATACTAGGGGTGCTGAGGGAAGAGGCTGCTCACACTGCTGTCCATAGTGTCTTCCTGATGTAATACTGGAGATACTAGGGGTGCTAAGTGAAGAAGAGGCTGCTCACACTGCTGTCCAGTGTCTTCCTGATGTAATACTGGAGATACTAGGAGTGCTGAGGTAAGAAGAGGCTGCTCACACTGCTGTCCAGTGTCTTCCTGATGTAATACTGGAGATACTAGGGGTGCTAAGTGAAGAGGCTGCTCACAATGCTGTCCACAGTGTCTTCCTGATGTAATACTGGAGATACTAGGGGTGCCGAAGGAAGAGGCTGCTCACACTGCTGTCCAGTTTCTTCCTGATGTAATACTGGAGATACTAGGTGTGCTGAGTGAAGAGGCTGCTCACACTGCTGTCCACAGTTGCTTCCTGATGTAATACCGGTGTCAGGACTCTGAACATTTTTTACCTTTTGTGCATAACTGCCCTTTTCCAAGATGGCGTCTTTGGTCTCATGTGCACTGTGTCTTCCTGCTATAAAACTCCACCCCAGCCTTCAGTCTGTGCTAGAGTATTCTGTCTTGCATCCAGCTCCTGACCTCTGATTACTCCCTGGCTATACACCTGCTCCTGTGAACCTGTGTGGTGATCCTGCTACTCTGCTCTCAGTTCCTGCTGCATACACAAGTTTCCAGTAATCCTCCTTCATCTGCTGCTTGTTTACTTCATCTGCATTTGCAGTTTTAAGGATCTATTCGTGTCAAGTTTCCTCAAGAATAATTGTGCTTCATAGACTTTCTGCTTGAATGCATTTCCCTCTGAAGTTTCCTATAGACTGCTAAGCTGCGTTTATTATTTGCACCAAGTGTTGTGGACTTGAGTTTCTCTCTGCACCTGTTTGAATCACCGTGTGATAATATAGACTTTACCACTTATAAAACTGTGTCCTGTAGTTGTCTTGTTCCACGCAAAGTCTCCTGAGTTATCCCCTATAATTATTACAACTGGAGATACTAGGGGTGCTGAAGGAAGAGGCTGCTCATACTTCTGTTCAGTGTCTTCCTGATGTAATACTGGATATACTAGGGGTGCTGAGAGAAGAGGTTGCTCACACTTCTGCCTAGCGTCTTCCTGATGTAATACTGGAGATACTAGGGGTGCTGAGGGAAGATAAGGCTGCTCACACTTCTGTCCACAGTGTCTTCCTGATGTAATATTAGAGATTCTAGGGGTGCTGAGGGAAGAAGCGGTTGCTCACACTGCTGTCCACAGTGTCTTCCTGATATAATACTGGAGATACTAGGGGTGCTGAGGGAAGAGGCTACTCACACTTCTGTCCAGTGTCTTCCTGATGTAACACTGGAGATACTAGTGGTGCTGAGGGAAGAAGAGGCTGCTTACACTTCTGTCCAGTGTCTTCCTGATGTAATACTGGAGATACTAGGGGTGCTGAGGGAAGATAAGGCTGCTCACACTGCTGTCCACAGTTGCTTCCTGATGTAATACTGGAGATACTAGGGGTGCTGAGGGAAGAAGAGGCTGCTCACACTTCTGTCCACAGTGTCTTCCTGATGTAATACTGGAGATACTAGGGGTGCTGAGGGAAGAGGCTGCTCACACTGCTGTCCACAGTTGCTTCCTGATGTAATACTGGAGATACTAGTGGTGCTGAGGAAAGAAGAGGCTGCTCAAACTGCTGTCCAGTCTTTCTGATCTAGTACTGGAGATACCAGGTGTGCTGAGGTCAGAAGAGGCTGGTTACCCTGCTGTCATGATGGATCCCACAGTCCCCCACGCAGTATGATGGCCTCCAGTGTGATCCTCCACAGCACACATATCAAACTCCGGCCCATGGGCCAAATTTGGCCCTTAGGGTGGTTATATTTGGCCCACGACACCATATGGAGGACTATCTGGGGCCATTATTCTGAATGTGGGATCACAGTTGGGGCATCATACTGTGTTTGGGTCACCATACTTTGCCAAGTGGGTGGAGGTAGGGGGGAGGGTACAGAAGGGTCATCATATCATACGCGTTGAGAGTACTGTGGAGGAATTCATTCTGTGGGTATCATACGGTGTTTGGGTGGCACTTTTGTTGGCATCATACTTTATGGAGGCAATGAAAGGGCAATCTAGGGGCTTCAATAGGAGTAAAATTCCTTTGTAAGGGATGCAAAGTTGTGAGATATGCTCCTCTGTGACCCCACTGAATATTAAGGGTTTTTTTTAAATAAATATCAAGGTGGGCCAGCAACTTTGTCCAAGTTTTTAATTTTGGCCCTCTGTGTATTTGAATTTGACATCCCTACGATGGCCCCCACACAGTTTGATGGTCCCTATAGCACCCAACCCGGTATAATGACTGCATAACCCTCTCACACACAGTATGATGGTCCCCACAGCTCACCACACACAGTATGATGGACCTCACACACAGTATATTGCCTATAAAATATGATCCCCAAAAGCCATCCCACACAGTATGATTACCCCACACAGTATGAACCCCTTGGTGAAATCGAGGCATAAGGCGAGTAGAGCAGCTGCATGGGCTGCACTTTGCCCAGGTCTGCTCGATAGTGATTACCTTCTTAGAGAAAACGATGGTGATTTACTGATTAGTGATATTTAGGAACTTATGTGTTTATAATAACTTTCTGTTAATTATGTATTTTTCTTCTTGGAGGACCCACTTTAAAGATACCATGTCAGTAGATACAATTTTACCTTGCATGATTTTTTTGTCAAATCTCACCTGCACATATTTGAAAACAGTGTTGTCACCATAAAATTGGTAGAACATATTATTATTATACTCCCGGCAAAACTGCTGAGATCACAGATTCATGATAATCAATGTGACTTTTCACATATCCTGTTTTTGGAGAACCATTTGTCAGCAAAATAAATACAGACGTCCTACATTTAACTTTGTTGCACATCAAATTTGTCATTGCAAGTCAATGGCCCAGTGATCATAAAAGCAATGGCATACATATGTATTTTTACTTGCTGGCCGTAGTTTGTATAATGGTTAGCACAAGCTAATAACATTTATTTTTATTTTTTTCTTATGAGAAAAACGGATGCAATAAGCATTCAAAAAACTGATACGTGGATAAAAAAAAATGAGTCCAGCACACTGAAAAAAGCACTGTTTTTCAAGTATGAGGAAAAAAACTTGTGTGAAACATGTGACTTTTCATTCATTTTTATCTCCCCCCTTTTATTCCAAGAATCATAATTTTTACTTTTAGACAATATAGCCCTGTGAGGGCTTGTTTTTTGCGGCACGAGATGTACTTTTGAATGACCCCATCCATTTTATCATGTAATGTACTGGAAATCAGGGAAAAAATCCAAGTGTGTTGAAATAGCAAAAACAGTGCAATTTCACAATTATTTTTTTTGTTTTTAATTTTCAACATTTATTTTATGGTAAAAATAACCTGGCAATAGGATTCTCCTAGTTAATACAAATACGAAAATACCAAACATATATGGTTTTGTTTTAAGTGGTAAAAAAAAGAAAAGAAATTCAGAAATTTGTAAAACAAATTTGCTTGTGATGATATTTTCAGAGAGCCGTAACATTTTCAACTTTTGGGATATTGGAACTCTTTTTATACATTGTTGTATTGTTGCAGCTGCTGAAAAACTTCAATTCTGGCATTTGATTCTTTTTTTGTTACATCGTTTATCGATTTGATTAGTTTATTTCATATTTTGATAGATCAAACTTCTATGAACACAGCCATATCACAGTATTTTTTTATTTCTTAATTTTTAATGGGCGGGAAAAAAGGGTGATTTGAACTTTTATTTTTTCATAATTTTTAATTTGTTTTTACTTTTCACTGTACAGTACCGTATTTGTTGGTCCCCTTAGGGGACTTGAACCTGAAATTACTTGTACTATATACAGCAATGCCAAATCACAGTTACCTATGAACGCCAACCATGGGCTGGCTTTCAGAGGAGTACCGTCATGACAGGCATAGAAATCTTCAGCAGACTCCTGGCCATCATGGTAATCCATTGGCGTCCCATGATCATATCACGGGAGTGCCAAAAGTCGCATAGAAAAGCATGCCCCCCTGCCGGCACACTGTAAATGCTAGTCACAGATTGACAGCAACATTTAACAGACTCAACTGCCTGTTAGAGGCAGATGATGGCTAAATATCACAGACATCATCTGCCGGCAAATATGTGGGTTCGGCTTGCATCAAAGTCAGGGAGCTGGCATATGATGTAGTCTCTATGTCATATGCCGTTGAGGAGTTAATTCTCTCTTCTCCACATTTTACAGCAGGTACTGTGCATCCCGGTGCTTAGTATATTCCAGACATCTGCCACACCCAATGCCAAAACTTGAAACTCAATAATTAGGAGGGATGTTCACATACTTTTTGCTTTATTTTTGCATGGAGATTTCTACAAAGATAACTTTTGGTGTGAGGAATCAGTGATATGGGGAGTTTATAAGGAAAATGTTTAAGGCTATTCCACTCTGGCTGACAACTGGTTTATATCCTGCCCGCATGGGCCAATATTCCTACAGAATAATTTTTAGATAAAAGGGGTTGTCTACTTGAACAGTCATTCTTCCTGTCACCAACAAATCAACTTCAAGACTGGATGGTTCATTTCCTGCCTAATATATTCAACCCCTAGACAAGTGCCATGATTACAAGAAAATCACTGCTATTCATGTCAACCCTCAGTGGGTATACACTCCCTGACAGAAGTTATGTCGCTTATCCATGTTATGTAAATAAAAGCTTATAACCTGACGATAAAATCATCCATTGGTTGTATAAATTATTCTTTTGAAAGCTGAAACCCTCCGAAATGTGGTTTGTGAATGTGTGAAATGTGGTTAAGAAAATAAATTGGCATCAATACAGAAATATTGAACAGTTAATGGACACAGAATGGTCAGATTTTGGCAAGACAAAAGTTTTGTCGCCTGGTCATATAATGCACCCAATCCTAGTTTACATCCTCACCTGTGCTCAGTAAATGATCGGTTAATTAGTGTGTGTATAAAAAGAAACCCAGCACCCCAGACCTTCACTTGAACTGCAACTTGAGCTCTGACAACATGCCAAAAATCCACCCTGCGACCAAAGCCTGGATTATCAAGAGGCTGAAGACCAGATCCACTGCAGAGGTGGCTGGCACCTTTAATGTGTTTCAGCGTCAAGTACAAAGAATTAAAAAAAAGATTTGAAGAGACAGGAGATGTGTTTGACAAGCCCAAGTCCGGCAGACCCCGCAAGACAACTGCTCAGGAGGAACGTTTGTTGGTTAGAAAATCCAAAGCAAGCCCCTCTTCCACTGCAGCAGAGCTCCAACAGGCCTGGACACCTCAAGTCCCTGTGTCAACTAGAACAGTTTGTAGGATTCTGTCTCGAAATGGCCTCCATGGTCGAATCTGTGCCCAGAAGCCAGCACTAAACAAAAGGCAAATAAAAAACCGTGTGGCATTTGCAAAGTCCCACAGCCTGCTAAACAGATGGACGCTGGAAAAGTGGCAGAAGGTGGATTTCTCTGATGAATCTTCAGTATAATTACACCACAGCCGCCGCAAATACTGCAGGAGACCTACTGGAGCCCGTATGGATCCAAAATACACCCAGAAAACGGTTACATTTGGTGGTGGAAAGATCATGGTCTGGGGTTACATTCAGTATGGGGGTGTGCGAAACATTTGCAACGTGGAAAGCAATATCAATAGTCTAAAATATCAAGAAGTATTAGCTGCGTCTTATATTCCAAATCATAAAGGAGTCAAATTCTGCAGCAGGATGGTGCTCCATCTCATACATCCATCTCTACAACAAAGTTCCTCCGGGCAAAAAAGATCAAGTTGTTCAAGGACTGGCCAGTCCAGTCACCAGACATGAACATCATTGAGCATGTTTGGGGTAGGATGAAAGAGGAAGCTTGGAAGACAAAAGCAAAGAATCTAGATGAACTCTGGGAGGCATGGAAGACTGCATTCTTTGCTATTCCTGAAGACTTCATTAATAAATTGTATGAATCATTGTTGAACCGCATGGATGCAGTCCTTCAAGCTGATGGAAGTCACACAAAATATTAAATATGACTCTAATAGCACCACAACTTCTTTCACCAATGTTATGCAACATATATTTGTATTTTAAGTTAATTATTTGTTTGAATACCACATTACTTTCTGTGGGCGACAAAACTTTTGTCTTGCCAAAATCTGAACATTCTGTGTCCATTAACTGATCAATATTTCTGCATTGATGCCAATTTATTTTCTTAACCTAAACCACATTTCAGAGGGATTCAGCTTTCAAAAGAATAATTTATACAACCAATGGATGAATTTAACGGCAGGTTATAAGCTTTTATTTAAATAACATGGATAAGCGACATAACTTCTGTCAGGGAGTGTAATGGTTTATGATATACTGTAGTTGGGACTAGATGTGTCGAAATTTGTCAGACATAGACAAATATATGCTTAACACAACACAAAATCTCACCAAGATAAATATATATATTCTTTATTTTTCCAGAGTAACTAGAGGACTTCTTGCCCAAGTTAGCAGACTATGCCACATGACTGGGCACATACTGGCAATAAGTTGTGATATGGCTATGCAATATGGCTATGATTTCAGGGTGGGTTGAGTCTTAAAGCATGGATAGTTTTAAAACAACAAACGGATGTATACTCCAGCACCCGGCGGGGATCTCTGGAAGATCAGCTGTCTAGAAGAGCACTTCATCCGGGAAACACTAGACCGCATCAACCAATGTTTCTCTGAAGACCACTCATATAAACATTTGTAGTCATTAATTTAAAGGGAACCTGTTACCAAGTTTGACTGATATGAGATACCGCCACCACCTTTCAGGCCTGAAAAAATGCTGTATATCTGTCCCCAACCCGACCTCAAAGATAAAAAAAATACCTTTTATTATACTCACCTGAGGGGCTGTCCAGTCTGAGGGGTGAGGCTGGTCCCTGTCCAGCACCTCCCTTCTTTTTGTGATGCCATCCTCCTGCTTGCTTTGTATGGAAGATGCGTCCCTACGTCATCCACAGTGTCCCTGGCATCGCGCTCCTGCACAGGCGACCTTTTCTCATTGACGGCAGGACAAAGTACTGTAGTGAGGAGGTGCCGGCAAAGGTCAAAGAGCTCTGGCACATGCGCACTGCAGTACTGACAGGGCAGAGAAGTCCGCCTGCGCAGGAGCACGATGCCGGAGAGACTGTGTATATGACGTAGGGACGCGTCATCCACATGAAGCAAGAAAAAGGACAGCATCACAAAAAGAAGAGAGACAACAGACCAAGACCAGTGACACCCCCTCGGACCGGACAGCCCTCCAGGAGAGTACAATAAAAGTTATTTTTCTTATCTTAACAGATCGGACTGGGGGCAGATATACAGAATTATAGAATGCTGCATATCAGGCTTGAAAGGTGGTGGCTGTATATCATAATGGTCAAACCTGGTGATAGGTTTGCTTTAATTCCAGCTAAAGTGATTCTGTTGACTTTCAAGTGAATCAGCCATCGCTTCCAGCCTGTGCTGGATCCACAAGGGTGCTGGAAGGCGAGTATGCATCCATTTATTGTTTTAAAACCATCCATGCCTTTAAAAAAAAACATTTCAGCGTTAGACAACCCATTTACTGGTAACTGTCTAGTCACAAAATATTATTATTATTTTTTTTAATTAATAGTGGCAAAAGGACGGGAGTATAAATAGGACGTGGATATATAACACTGAGTATAAAATATTTTTATATTTCCAACTATTGCATGTTCTATCTTAGTAATCTCAGTGACTATCTTTTTGCTATGCTTACTGGAGCATCCGCTCTTTAAGTCTGTCTCTGAATAAGGAAACTCATCAGTTACTGAATACAGCTTCATGCGTCATTATGTAATGCTATGTGATAATAGACATTTCTTCCTGGTCTCTGCTCTCCGACAATGAGCTGATGACACCTCGGAGATATTTTACGAATTCCATCCTTGCGTCCTCAGGGTCTTCCTCTAGGTTGGAATGTACCAATGTTAATTTGGCTAATGCTGGGGCTGTAAAGAAAAACAGACACAATTCCTGTCATTATGAAGGACAAAGAATACAAGATTAAAAAGGTCAAAAAGGATCAATGACTTCCAACAGTATTCAATAGTAGGAAAATGGAGGAGCGGGGCTACAGCATGTAGTGACCTCAGGATTTTCCTGTGTAAAAATGACATAAAATGCTCTATGAAGGGGTTATTGACAGGATAGGTGATGAATGTCCACTGATGGGTCCCCCTTGATAACAAGAATGGCAGTCCCATTTCCACCAGTACAATGCATGCGGATAAGTTGCAGTGAAACCTGATACACATAAAGGAAGCAAAAATCGGAGTAGGTTTGAAGAAAGCTGAAGATTTTCAAGTCCACAGAATGACCCATATGTGACGGATTGTTTTAGGTTCGGGCATGGATATCATCCATTGAAAGGCTATGTTCACATACAGCGTTTTTTTTTTTTGTAGCTTTTCTTTATGCAAATACAAAGCTGCTTTTTACAGTACAGCAAAAACTACTTGAGAATTTAGAAATCTGCAGAATTTCAATTTTTTCAGCATTTTTTAAGTGTTTTTTCTCACCCAAAGAAAATGATAAAAAGCAAAAAGTGGTGCAAATCCGCAGGCTGTGCTGCGTTTTTGGTAATTATATTATTATTATTGTATATTACATGTGAAGATAAAACTAACTTTATTAAACATGTACTGTAGAGAAATCACACGTGACTCACATTCGAAAAAATACTGCAAAAGTGTAACAAAACCTGCATATTTAAAGCAAAGAGAGCAGGTTTTGGAAGCAGGAAAAACGCTGCGTGTGAACATCGTCTAACACATCTGGATTCTAATGCAGATGTTAGGACAGTCTATATGTGTGTCTTTACTCTTAGAGAATCGGTTTCCATAACACCTCTGGTTTTATTGTGTATACAGGTCATAACACTTTGTACAAAAAACACGCAAAATACAGTGTATACAAGGTCATAGATACAGGAGATTTTTTTTTATTTGCAACTATAGGCGAGATCTGTTATAAAATTTTATTTCCCTAGTTGGGCACAGTTATCCCTACATTAGAATTAGTGCTGCGATCGGCTTGTTCAAGGCATTGCTGGGGATAACAGTCCATTGTGACTAATTAAATCTACAAAACGAGTTATAACAAAAGCGATTGTATATTATGGGATGATGCAATGAGGACTCATTAAGGTGTTTGCCATCTTCTACTTTAAGAAGCAATGTAGGCAGAATAACAAGTCATTTCGTCACTCTATATTATGCAGTAACCTTATTTAACCCTATTCCATAGACTGTTCACGTGATTAATACCAATAAAACCAAGTAGAAATTGCACTGTAGAGCCTGACAGGCCAGTTCTGCAGCGTAACAAGCTTCCTGGTGCTAGACTGCCATCTTGTGTTAGCAAGCACAACAAGTACGAGCATGGCTCAGTTCTGGAAGAAACATGGTTCCCACCTTTAAGGCTCCATACAGACGTCCAGTGTTCAATAAATTAGTTCTAGATGTGAACGTCACTGAGAGATCTTATACAGATTATGGTCTGTGGGGCTATTTGGATTCTGGAGACGTGTGTTCTTTTGTTGTTGTTGTTTTTTTTTTTTTTATCAGCGACACAGATGAAAGTCACCAAAACAAGCCTACGTGTCTGTGAAAATCATGGACAGCACATAGATGGCATCAGCGTACAATGCATCATTTTATTTTTTTGTTTATTTTTTTTTTAGCCCACATTCAGTATTTGGTCAGTATTTGTAAACCAGCACCAGGAGTGGGTGATAAATGCAGAAGTGGTGCATATGTTTCTATTATACTTTTCCTCTATTTGGTCCACTCCTGGTTTTGACTTACAAATACTGATGTAAAATACTGACCAAATACTGATAGACCACGTTTAAGCGAAGTGTAAAAAAAAAAAAAAAAATCATCGATGCAACATTGATAGTAATAACTGACATACTGACAAAACACTGATGAAATTTGGACCATATTTTGCCTACGTGAAAAATCATTGACATCTTAATAAGGCCCAACTGTAATTATAAGCAGAGGTAATGAATGTTGTCACCATGAGAGGACTACTGCAATTAGGGCAGGTGCAGATGGCCATACGTTCCCTCATCCGAGAGAATCCGGACGATTATGCGAATGACACGGATTAAACTCTGACCAGAGTGTGAGCCTAGTATGATCCGATTCTCTGAGATAAGGAGAAGATGGAGAAGTTTCCCCATTATCTCCTTTCGGTCAGTGATATAGGGTCAATCTGCAGGTTTAGGCCATGTTCAGTATTCGGTCAGTATTTTACATCGGTATTTCTAAGCCAAAATCAGGAGTGGGACAATCAGAGGAAAAGTATAACAGAAACAGGTCACCACTTCTGAATTTATCACCCACTCCTGGTTTGGGCTTACAAATACTGATGGAAAATACTGACCGAATACTGAAAGAGGCCTAATCGCGTTAGGGAGGTGACTGTCATGAATCCCAATGGCTAGGGATAGCACAGGACAAGCAAAGTACAAATATATTACGGACGAGCTCTAGGGTGATGGAACCTGGGCTGACCGCTGCCCTACGCCTGACAAACGCAACTAGAGATAGCCAGGGAGCGTGCCTACGTTGGTTCTAGACGCCACGCACCAGCCTAAGAGCTAACTAGCACTGCAGAGAAAATAAAGACCTCACTTGCCTCCAGCGGAATGAACCCCAAAAGATATAGTTGCCCCCCACATGTATTGACGGTGAAATGAGAGGAAGGCACACACATAGAGATGATATATATAGTTTTAGCAAATTGAGGCCCGCTGTAAACTAGAAAGCAGAACGATACAAAAGGGGACTGAGCGGTCAGCAAAAAACCCTAATCAAAAAAACCATCCTGAGATTACAAGAACCCATGTGCCAACTCATGGCACATGGGGAGAACCTCAGTCCACTAGAGCTACCAGCTAGCATAGAGACATAATAAGCAAGCTGGACAAAAAACCAAACAACTGAAAATCAGCACTTAGCTTATCCTGAAAGATCTGGGAGCAGGTAGGCAGGAACCAAACAGAGCACATCTGAATACATTGATAGCCGGCAAGGGAAATGACAGAAAGGCCAGGTAAAATAGGAAACACCCAGCCACTGATGGACAGGTGGAAACCAAAGGCCGCAACCCACCAAAGTCACCCAGTACCAGCAGTAACCACCAGAGGGAGCCCACAAACAGAATCCACAACAGTACCCCCCCCTTGAGGAGGGGTCACCGAACCCTCACGAGAACCCCCAGGGCGATCAGGGTGAGCTCTATGGAAGGCGCGGACCAAATCAGTCGCATGAACATCGGAGGCGACCACCCAGGAATTATCCTCCTGACCATAACCCTTCCACTTAACCAAATACTGGAGTTTGCGTCTGGAAACACGAGAATCCAAGATCTTCTCAACAACATACTCCAATTCTCCCTCCACCAGCACCGGAGCAGGAGGCTCAACTGAAGGAACAACGGGCACCTCATACCTCCGCAACAACGACCGATGGAACACATTATGAATAGCAAACGATGCTGGGAGATCCAAACGAAAAGATACAGGGTTAAGAATCTCCGAGATCCTATAAGGACCGATGAACCGAGGCTTGAACTTAGGAGAAGAGACCTTCATAGGGACAAAACGAGAAGACAACCACACCAAATCCCCAACAAGAAGTCGGGGACCCACGCGGCGACGGCGATTAGCAAACTGCTGAGTCTTCTCCTGAGATAACTTCAAATTGTCCATCACCTGATTCCAAATCTGATGTAGCCTGTCCACCACTACGTCCACTCCAGGACAATCCGAAGGCTCCACCTGACCAGAGGAAAAACGAGGATGAAACCCCGAATTACAAAAAAAAGGAGAGACCAACGTGGCCGAACTAGCCCGATTATTAAGAGCAAATTCGGCCAGTGGCAAAAAAGCAACCCAGTCATCTTGATCAGCAGAAACAAAACACCTCAAATAAGTTTCCAAGGTCTGATTAGTTCGCTCCGTCTGGCCATTCGTCTGAGGATGGAATGCAGACGAGAAAGACAAATCAATGCCCATCTTGGCACAAAACGTCCGCCAAAATCTAGACACAAACTGGGATCCCCTGTCAGAAACGATATTCTCCGGAATCCCATGCAAACGAACCACGTTCTGAAAAAATAAAGGGACCAACTCAGAGGAGGAAGGCAACTTAGGCAAGGGCACCAAATGAACCATCTTAGAAAAGCGGTCACACACAACCCAGATAACGGACATTTTCTGTGAAACCGGGAGATCAGAAATAAAATCCATGGAAATGTGCGTCCAAAGCCTCTTCGGGATGGGCAAGGATAACAACAACCCACTGGCCCGAGAACAGCAAGGCTTAGCTCGAGCACATACTTCACAAGACTGCACAAAGGTACGCACATCCCTAGACAAGGAAGGCCACCAAAAAGACCTGGCCACCAAGTCTCTAGTACCAAATATTCCAGGATGACCAGCCAACACAGAAGAATGGACCTCGGAGATGACTCTACTGGTCCAATCATCCGGAACAAACAGTCTTTCTGGTGGACAACGATCCGGTTTATCCACCTGAAACTCCTGCAATGCACGTCGCAAGTCTGGGGATACGGCGGACAATATTACCCCATCCCTAAGGATACCAGTAGGCCCAGAGTCTCCAGGAGAGTCAGGCACAAAACTCCTGGAAAGAGCATCTGCCTTCACATTCTTTGAACCTGGCAGGTATGAAACCACGAAATTGAAACGAGAAAAAAAACAACGACCAACGAGCCTGTCTAGGATTCAAACGCCTGGCAGACTCAAGGTAAATGAGATTCTTGTGATCAGTCAAGACCACCACACGATGTTTAGCACCCTCAAGCCAATGACGCCACTCCTCAAATGCCCACTTCATGGCCAAAAGCTCCCGATTACCCACATCATAATTGCGCTCGGCGGGCGAGAATTTTCTAGAGAAGAATGCACATGGCTTCATCACCGAGCCATTAGAACTTCTCTGTGACAAAACCGCCCCCGCTCCAATCTCGGAAGCATCAACCTCAACCTGAAAAGGAAGTGAAACATCTGGTTGACACAACACAGGAGCAGAAGAAAACCGGCGCTTAAGTTCCTGAAAGGCCTCCACGGCCGCAGGAGACCAATCAGCAACATCAGCACCCTTTTTAGTCAAATCAGTCAAAGGTTTAACAATACTGGAAAAATTAGCAATGAACCGACGATAAAAATTAGCAAACCCCAAGAACTTCTGAAGGCTCTTAACAGATGTAGGTTGTGTCCAGTCACAAATCGCCTGAACCTTGACGGGATCCATCTCAATAGTAGAAGGAGAAAAAATGTACCCCAAAAAAGAAATCTTCTGGACTCCGAAGAGACACTTTGAGCCCTTCACAAACAGAGAATTGGCCCGCAGAACCTGAAACACCTTCCTGACCTGTAGAACATGAGACTCCCAGTCATCAGAAAACACCAAAATATCATCCAAATACACAATCATAAACTTATCCAGATATTGACGGAAAATATTGTGCATAAAGGACTGAAAGACTGACGGAGCATTGGAGAGTCCAAAAGGCATTACCAAATACTCAAAATGGCCATCAGGCGTATTAAATGCGGTTTTCCACTCATCACCCTGTTTTATCCGCACCAGATTATACGCACCGCGAAGATCTATCTTAGTGAACCACCTAGCCCCCTTAATGCGAGCAAACAAATCAGTCAATAATGGCAATGGATACTGATACTTGACTGTAATCTTATTCAGAAGGCGATAATCTATACAAGGCCTCAGGGAACCATCTTTTTTTGCCACAAAAAAAAAACCTGCTCCCAGAGGGGACGAAGATGGACGAATATGTCCCTTTTCCAAGGACTCCTTAATATAATTCCGCATAGCAGTATGCTCTCCAGCGGAATGAACCCCAAAAGATATAGTTGCCCCCCACATGTATTGACGGTGAAATGAGAGGAAGGCACACACATAGAGATGATATATATAGTTTTAGCAAATTGAGGCCCGCTGTAAACTAGAAAGCAGAACGATACAAAAGGGGACTGAGCGGTCAGCAAAAAACCCTAATCAAAAAAACCATCCTGAGATTACAAGAACCCATGTGCCAACTCATGGCACATGGGGAGAACCTCAGTCCACTAGAGCTACCAGCTAGCATAGAGACATAATAAGCAAGCTGGACAAAAAACCAAACAACTGAAAATCAGCACTTAGCTTATCCTGAAAGATCTGGGAGCAGGTAGGCAGGAACCAAACAGAGCACATCTGAATACATTGATAGCCGGCAAGGGAAATGACAGAAAGGCCAGGTAAAATAGGAAACACCCAGCCACTGATGGACAGGTGGAAACCAAAGGCCGCAACCCACCAAAGTCACCCAGTACCAGCAGTAACCACCAGAGGGAGCCCACAAACAGAATCCACAACAGGTGACCAGCCTTTGTACTGAAAGCGTGGTTCCTGGGAGACACTGGACTCTTTCCTCCAGAGAGCCAATCCACCAGATAGGTTCACATTAATGCAGCAGGAGCTTTGGTTGTCACTGTCAATAATCCTTATGGAAATGATCGTGCACAGCACACATGCTAATCCGACCGATGAGAGTTATATTTTACTGAAAATTGATCACAAGATTCTTCAGCTTTCCTTGATTAATCTCTTGTACCTGGACCTAGACTTTCTGGCTTTACTGTCACCGGCCGCATCTGCTGAGAACAGAGAAGTACTTCATTTGCACATAAGGTCGGATGGCATAGACGGGTCAGTGGCAATTAAAGGGATTGTTCAATAATAGCTACTTCTCCAGCGCTTTAGTGCTCATCACGGAATAAAAACATTTGATAATGACTTCCCGAACCGGCGCTGTTCCAGAGATGTCCGTGCGGGGATGCCGAGCTGTCACGTGCAGAGGTCCACATCACCGACATTGCAGGAAATGCAGCGGTCTGGGAGTATCAAGCGTTATGACTGGCGCTAAGTCAGAAAGTCTTCTTCAGGGACCAACGAACTGTTCTCTTTGGGACATAGCACCACCTCCAGGACTCTATACTGGAAATATAATAGCGGCACGTGCGATGTTCATTTTGTATATAGTAAAAATATACTGGGCACAGTCATCAAAACTGGGTAATCCTTAGGCCGAGCAAACGTTGACGAGTCAGTCTTCAGACGCCCGTGCTCATCAGTCCGATCTCAGAATGCAGACTGGCCGAGCGTCTCGACAGCTACATATATTTCTATGAGGCTGCCACACATGATTGAGGAGATGCGCGGTCAGTCCGTACATTGGGATTCAGGATCGGACGTGTGATAGAGCCCGCAGGCCTCTTTGAGATGTATTTTTCATGTAGGCAAAAAAATGGTACCGGGGTCATCATACGTTCATTTTTAACATCAGTGTTTTTGGAAAGCTTCTATACTTTGCAATGTTAGACAAGGACAGAACATGGATGCATGTGTTTTCACAGATTCATAGACTTGCATTGGCCCTTGTCATCTGTGGTGCCGGAAAAAACGGACAAGTCTCTGTAAGTTTTGCACAGACACGCGGTCTGTAAAAAACCATGGACATGTGAACAGTCCCATAGACTATAATGAGTGCGTGTTCTCTCCGTGAAAAGCTCCTATAGAACACTTATGTGCACAATGGACGTGTGAATGAGGCCTTAATCTGTGATAAATGTAAGTGGGTCACGCCGTTTGATAAATCTGTCTGGTCTACATTTACACCACCTATACGTTGGCTTACTTTGTGACAGAAATGTGGCCACAGTTTGAGCACAGTCCGTTGCGTGTTACACCACGCCGGCCTTATCACATAACCCAAGCCCACGTGCAGGGAGACCACAGACCCAACGCAGACAAGTTGTAGGAAGTGTCTAAATCACATCAAATAGGGTACAAGTAATGAAAGACAGTTCTGGGGCCGTAAACTACACCCTGCAAAACCGCTAACAGCTCGTCAGTAGATAGGAGATTGGTACAGGGGATTACACCAGCCTTCTGCAGGGTTTAAGCAGCAGCACTGGATGGCACAGCTCCGACAAGGACTATCTGGGCCTTCAAGGGGTGGTCCTACCTCCAAGACCCTATCCAATATGCAGCAGATGTGATCACAATAGCATGATGCAGGGAACTGCAGTAGCTTAGGGATCCATGGTTACTCATATCACTCACATAGCGACAGTTAGTTGTTGTGACCATGGATACCTAAACTACTGCAATCCCCTGCACATTGGGTAAGTGATATCATTAATCAGAAGAACTATACTACATTTCTAATTGGAGGTATTTGCTAATATTACTATTATTACACCTACTACATACTGGGATAGGACTTTGGAGATGGGAATACCCCTTAAAGTCTGTACAGTTCTTGTCTTTCCTCAGTAAGCGCTCCACCATCCCTCGCTTCTCCTCTTGTGTGACAGCTGTAGCATCCAACCAGGGGCCTGCATCAGCCATAACAGCCATCAGACAAGGCAGAAGTGAGGGGTTGTGGAGCGCTTACAGCAGGGGGTCAAGAGCATTGCAGCCATACCCTAGTCAGCACTTCCTAGAGAGGTACTCACTAGTTTACAACTTTATTTTCACATTTTTGCTGCTGCTAAAATCCTTTTTTTCTGTTTTGGTAAAAATATATACACATCATCTTTTGTTACTATTACTCATTGCTTAGTGCCTATATAGCACACAACAGTCAGCTCTGCTGCAGCGGACACAACACAGTCAGCTCTGCTGCAGCGGACACAACACAGCCAGCTCTGCTGCAGCGGACACAACACAGTCAGCTCTGCTGCACCGGACACAACACAGCCAGCTCTGCTGCAGCGGACACAACACAGCCAGCTCTGCTGCAGCGGACACAACACAGTCAGCTCTGCTGCAGCGGACACAACACAGTCAGCTCTGCTGCACCGGACACAACACAGCCAGCTCTGCTGCAGCGGACACAACACAGCCAGCTCTGCTGCACCGGACACAACACAGTCAGCTCTGCTGCAGCGGACACAACACAGTCAGCTCTGCTGCACCGGACACAACACAGCCAGCTCTGCTGCAGCGGACACAACACAGCCAGCTCTGCTGCAGCGGACACAACACAGCCAGCACTGCTGCAGCGGACACAACACAGCCAGCTCTGCTGCAGCGGACACAACACAGCCAGCACTGCTGCAGCAGACACAACACAGTCAGCTCTGCTGCAGCGGACACAACACAGCCAGCTCTGCTGCAGCGGACACAACACAGCCAGCTCTGCTGCAGCGGACACAGCACAGTCAGCTCTGCTGCAGCGGACACAACACAGCCAGCTCTGCTGCAGCGGACACAACACAGCCAGCACTGCTGCAGCGGACACAACACAGCCAGCACTGCTGCAGCAGACACAACACAGTCAGCTCTGCTGCAGCGGACACAACACAGCCAGCTCTGCTGCAGCGGACACAACACAGTCAGCTCTGCTGCAGCGGACACAGCACAGTCAGCTCTGCTGCAGCGGACACAACACAGCCAGCTCTGCTGCAGCGGACACAACACAGCCGGGTCTGCTGCAGCGGTCACAACACAGTCGGCTCTGCTGCAGCGGTCACAACACAGTCGGCTCTGCTGCAGCGGACACAACACAGCCAGCTCTGCTGCACCGGACACAACACAGTCAGCTCTGCTGCAGCGGAGACAACACAGCCAGCACTGCTGCAGCGGACACAACACAGCCAGCACTGCTGCAGCGGACACAACACAGCCAGCACTACTGCAGCAGACACAACACAGTCAGCTCTGCTGCAGCGGACACAACACAGCCAGCTCTGCTGCAGCGGACACAACACAGCCAGCTCTGCTGCAGCAGACACAACACAGCCGGCTCTGCTGCAGCGGACACAACACAGCCAGCACTGCTGCAGCAGACACAACACAGCCGGCTCTGCTGCAGCGGACACAACACAGCCAGCTCTGCTGCACCGGACACAACACAGTCAGCTCTGCTGCAGCGGAGACAACACAGCCAGCACTGCTGCAGCGGACACAACACAGCCAGCACTGCTGCAGCGGACACAACACAGCCAGCACTACTGCAGCAGACACAACACAGTCAGCTCTGCTGCAGCGGACACAACACAGCCAGCTCTGCTGCAGCGGACACAACACAGCCAGCTCTGCTGCAGCAGACACAACACAGCCGGCTCTGCTGCAGCGGACACAACACAGCCAGCACTGCTGCAGCAGACACAACACAGCCGGCTCTGCTGCAGCGGACACAACACAGCCGGCTCTGCTGCAGCGGACACAACACAGCCAGCACTGCTGCAGCGGACACAACACAGCCGGCTCTGCTGCAGCGGACACAACACAGCCAGCTCTGCTGCAGTGGACACAACACAGCCAGCACTGCTGCAGCGGACACAACACAGCCGGCTCTGCTGCAGCGGACACAACACAGCCGGCTCTGCTGCAGCGGACACAACACAGCCGGCTCTGCTGCAGCGGACACAACACAGCCGGCTCTGCTGCAGCGGACACAACAGTCAGCTCAGATTGGACAACACCCTTCTGGCTGCAAATGGATTTAAAATTAGAGAAAATGTGGAGGTAGATGCAATAATTGAAGTAATGAGCTGGTGCTGCTTGGTCTGTGTATGTGATGTAGTCATGGGGCTGTATGCCCAAACAGAATCTGATGACATCCCATGGACAGGAGAACGCTATAGACCCATGTGACTGATTGACATGATATACTGTAATCACAGCAAGATGGTAACCGGGGAGTTAAGTTGACATGACAACACGCCAGAAGACGGAGAGGCAGACACACATATTTATTCTATTTCTCATTCTTCTTATTGGGGGACACAGTAACCGTGAGATAGTCTGCTGCCACCTGGAGGCGGACACTATTAATGCAACTAATTGTAAATGGTCTCCTCCCCAGCAGACTATACCTTGCCTGCTAGCACCAGGCTCCTCAGCATTTCAGGGTCAGTTGGAGGCATTTGAAGTCTGAGTCTCACACCTATTTTAGGCCTTTAGACGCCAGGTTAGGCTTGAACCTTTTCTCTCTTTTTTCAGATTTTTCTTTCTCTGGAACAAAGCGTTTGAGTGTTCAGCTCCCTCCTTTCGCCTGAGCGTTACTGAGGAGATTGCTCTCCCTACTTTAGGTGCTTTGCCTCTCGTCTCCCTCAGAGGTTCTCACATAGGGGGATGTAGCCTGGCAGCTCTGGCGGTCTCTCAAACGTCCGGATGCCTTAGGCTCGTCCCGGTATGCTCTGGCAGCGGTCTGACCGGCTCTAGGGTGATTACACCAGACATTAGCGAGGCTTGTAGGGCAGGTGCCAGTGCTCCCCTTCAGGGCTTCCTGGGCAGTTCCTCACCAGGTGCCGACCTTGCAGCTCTGTAAAGCAGCCACTTGCTCATCAGTGCGTGGTTTTTGTAAGTTTTACAGGGTCCACACCTATGGCTTCAGCAGATGTAATCTGAGGAGGAAGATACTGCAGGCAGCCATTGCTCAGGCAACAGTGGCTACCGTTCTCTCGTAACTGTATAATGCTTAAGTTATTCCCACCCCAGGGACAGATTTTTGAGGTCCCACGGTTACTGTGTCCCCCAATAAGGTGAACAAGAAATGAGGATTTTTACTCTACTGTAAACTCACTTTCTGGTAGTCTTCATTGGGGGACTCAGCTCCCGCCCTTAGATGCCCGGTTGGGCATGCATTATTTTTCTTCTTGTGCTTTAATTCCTTTGGCTTTCCCTCACTGCTTTTTAACTGAACTGAGCAGCCTGGTGCTAGCAGGCAAGGTATAGTCGGCCGGAGAGGATTTTCAATTAGTTGCAGTAATAGCGTCATCCTCCAGGTGGCAGCAGACTATTGCTTACTCTGTCTCCCAATGAAGACTTCGAGAAAGATTTTACAGGGAGAAAAAGTACGGACTCCATATAACTAAGAACATTATTCCCACTGCCTCTCCATTTGTAAGAAAATGCCTAAGTTGATTACCTTGGCTTATCTATGGACTCATCACACTTCCCACCCCCTAACAAATGTCCTCCTGTAGTATTCTCTAAATGTTGTGCTTGTTTCTTATTAATCTATTCGTAATCTGCCTGAAGAAGGAGCCAACGTACTCTGAAAGCTGCAAACATATTTTCTGGTTAGCCAATAAAGGTATCACTCCTAGGATACTTCTGTCATCACTGGGCAGAAAAATATTCACATCGATTTTTCTGGCTAACACGGTACCACAATACAATTTGTTATTGTACAACAGGGAGAAAAAAAATCCTTATTTTACAAAGTTGAAGAGAAGGATGGAAGGAGAATAAGGGAGAGGAGAAGTCAACGTGGACAAAGCTATGATTAAACAGGTGAACTACCTATAGCTCGGAGCAGTTCTGCAGGGCAGACAACAAATGGACCGTCCTCTACATGACCTGTGAGGTGTCACTGAGGGGACACAGTCTTTGTAGAAGTCACAGGGCATCCAAATTTCCAACTTTTGCACTTAGGAAAAGGTGTATTCATACATGTGCCCAAGAGAGGAGGAATACACCATACCAAAAAACATCAATGAATCCCAAATACTTGTACTGTAGAGTGTATAAGTCCCTGTAATATAATATTTGTGATGTTTTGGGTCTTGCTTTGTTCTCACTTGCCACGACGTTAGAGGAGAGAGTATGGCGCACTAGCATAGGAAGCCAAGAATCAGTGGAAATGGCGCCGGAGCGGGTGCAGGGGAAGGAGTCTCTGTGTGTGGATGACGCTTAGAAGCTATATGTGCCATCGACACCGAGAACAAAGTCACAAATACATGCAGGGCGACAGACCAGCGGCCATTGCCACCGCTTCCTGATTTCCATTGCTGGTGCGCCTCCCTCTCTTCTACCCAACATTGTGACAAGTGAGGCTAAGGCTTGGGAAAGCCAAACGTCACACGTATGATGGCACAGGACCCTATGCGCTGTGCAGTATAAGTTGTCATTCATTGATATGGCTTTGTATGGAGTGCGCTTCCACTATTGGAGCAATGTTAAAGCCTCTGTTGCAGATTCCAAAAAAAGCTAATAAAGTGCAACATTCGTCACTAATTTTACTAGTGAAAAGATTGGCACTATAAAAGATATCCAATGGACCCCATTACAGACAATACAGTCCGTCAGGCGCCATTGACATCCATCTGGTGGTGACATTACTTTTATTTTTCTGATCCTACAACACAGATTTGCACATGCCCTAACCCCTGGTGATCAGATGATACAGGCAGGAAAAGCTGGCCATATGCGGGTATAATACAACGGCCATTGGGATGGCATGAATCTGCCACATCAGGAGACATGCTGACATGGCGGCCCACCAATCTAATATACACTTACATAGCTCGGGTTTTTCGTCTTGATTCCCTGATCCGGGCTTGAGATGTGCTATCAGGAGACTCTGCTTGTCTAGCAGTCGTTGCTGCTGGATGAAGTTATTGTGCCATATTTCAATCTCTTTCAGGTGACTTGGAATATCTGAATTAAATACTATAATGACCCCGTGGGAATCTTTCATTAAAGCAGGCCAGCAGCTTTCAAACCTACCAACAGAAAAGACAAAATCATAAAAAGCATCCTTGCGTAAAAGTGCCTTGTGTGTGTTTCTGGACAATTCACAGCTGACATCAACCCCAACTACCATTAACCCAATTACCAACGAATCAGGGCAATCGGCAAGAGCGAAGGTGAAGCACTAGAAACAGAGGATCTCATGTAATGTTCAAATTCTGGGGTGGCTGCAGGCTTGTATCTTTAGGCCAGGAAGGGTCCAATAACAATGGACCTTCCCAGCCTCATAATGTCAGCTCACAGCTGTCTGCTTTATCTTTGCTGGTTACCAACAGTATGGGGGACAGCACAAAATTTTTCTAATTCACTTATTAGGCTAATACATGTACAGTAAACTAAACGCAAGGCACTAGCTATACATCTCATGGATATCTATTTATCATTTGTTTACCTCATATCTAACTATCCATCTCTATCTTTGCCACATATAAATCTTTAATTTCTATTGTCCATTCAATTCCGGTATGTGTCACATGGACGGGTCACATGTATGTCATCCATGGGCAGTACATATTGTAATCCATCTGATCTTTAATTAAAAGCTGTGGTGCCAATCTTAGCTGGCCTTCTTCTGGTTTTTGACCACCATTGGACAGCATTTCCTCTGCTGGCACATGACCACAACTGTGTCTGTGAAGAAAGCTAGATGAATGCTTATTTCAATAGGTAAGCCGTCCGCCTACTGTCACAGCCAAAGCATAGACATAGAAGGGTTTAGGTATACAACTTAGCCCCCTTCAAACACGGCACTGGTATGTGCTGACCTAAGAAACACCGTCAGATGTCCGTCACAACCAAGAGAGGACCTGGTCAGACCTCAGCTTGCAGATGAAGAACAGGGCACCTTTCAGATGTAAAGTATATTAGTAAGCCACACAATTTACTAATTTAAGATTATGCAAATATATTATTTTAGCTGGACATTTCTCCCTGTAGAATCTATCTGCATCTATTTGCATTATCCTGTGATCTGTTCAGACAGAAGTAGTAAAAGACAATTACTTATGATCGCCGCCACAGTCCCAAAGTTCAACTTCACATCCAGGTCCTTTGTTTCCATTTACATTTGGACATTCAAACTCCAGTATCCTGTATAAAATAAGAAAGAAATCAGTAAAATCTGGATTGGAAACACGTCAAATCACATATTTAGTTAAAAAAAAAGGGAGTTTCATTCTCCTAGTAAAAAGTCCATTATCTTACGGTCGGTTCTTACAGTCAGTGGAGTTTACAGTTTACAATGAGGTTTATTAAACTGCACATCTGCGGGACACAATAACAACGTGTCTACATGTATTATATAAGGCTCAGCTCCACTACGTTCGCTCAGAGAATGCTGAACATATGCAGGCTATAAAACCCAGATGATCGGAAAGTAGACATTTAATGTTACTCCCCGCAGCAGTGGCCTGCCCCAGCGATCCATATTTATTGAAGAATGTCTTACTAAAATGCAACAGCAGCACAAGAATGAAGGAAAACAAACACACACTGGATCATCTCCCCTTGTGCGCCCATCAACACCTCCGACCCTTCAAGGCTTGAACTTCACAAGATCTCGGAATGTGCTATCTGGCACCAAGATGTGAGCGGCAGATCTTGTAAGTGGTGTCAGACTTGTTTTCCAGCACATCCCACAGGGGCTCGCTTGGATTGGGATCTGGGGAATTTGGAGGCCCCTTGAATTCTTTATTTTCCTCAAATGATTCCTAAACATATTTTGCAACGTGCATCATCCTGTTGTGGTGGTCCCTGCTATGAGGGGATTCCCATACCATGAAAGGGTGCATTGCATCTGCAACATACATAGCAAGCAGCGCTGGTTTGCTGTCGACATGATGTCAGCAGCGCAGGCAATGTCAGACATGGGGAGCAGTGGAAGAGACTCAGTGCTGGACCCAGGAAGGGTGTGTGGAGCTCAGTTTTGTTTGCTTTTTTAATTATAACTTATTGCACTCTGAGCCTAAAATTTTCTAAAATTTTAATCCTGCCCTTTGACACTAGACCTGTGTCAATGTAGATTAACCACTTATTCACTGCATATTACTACAGTACATTTTTCTCTGTCGATGTGCGTACCTTAGATCCTGTCTTTTAGGTCTGTTGTATATGCACTATTAAGAGGAGTTTATCATGGATATATAAATAAATAAATATATATATATATATATATATATATATATATATATATATATATATATATATATATATATATATATATATATATATATAAAGTCACAAACACAGTGCTACTTGATACGTTTGAATGCTCTACTCTCTAGTCTATGTAAGTTGCTCTCAATAGCTTTGATCAATCTCCCTAATGGTATATAAACACCATGACTAAATATCTTTTAACATCACAATTTAGGTTTCAAATTCCTGCTAAATTTTCTCTTCTGAGAACATTTTCTTCTGTATTTATTTTCAAAAGAAAAAAAAACCCCACAAATACCAAGACCCCCAAATAATGTGCTTTAAAGGGAATCTGTCAGTAGGATCAACCCTTCTTAGCATCTATATGGGTATGCAGGTCATAGCTAGCTGATTATTCCAGGGAAATGCACATTTTTCTTATATTTAAATGAACTGTTAAAGGGAACTGTCATGTGAAAAAAATGCAATGGGGTTAATCTGCAGGTTAAAAGCGTTCTGAACCTGCCTGAAGCCGGCACAACTGCCCAGCGCTACTGGGAAGAAATTAATTTTAATCCCCCGGCAGCATTTGGCATTCAGTCACGGGGCGGTATCGTCGCAGGTTCAGTCACCGCTGTGTGTACAGAGAATGTCGGCTGTAACTGCACTCCTGGCAATGACTGACAGACGGTCCTATTGCTCTAATGCTGAGCGAGGTGTCAGTCTGTGTTGCGGTTACAGCTAGCACTATCTGTACACAGAGCGGTGACTGAACCCATGCCGATATCACCCTTATGACTAAATGCTGAACCATAATAATGATGTTAATTTCCTCCCAGCAGTGGGGGTCTAAGTATCGGTGCTAGGCAGGCTCAGAACGCTCTTAACCTGTAGGTTAATCCAACATCTGCAGGTGAATAGAGTTTTTCACGTGACAAGTTTTGTGGGCAAAACACTAAGCTGCATGAGATTCTGCCTCCAGAGCTCATTTTAAATGAAAAGGGGGCTTTATCTGTTGAGACATGTAATGACTGACAGCCTGATCTCCAGATTTCACTGCAGAGCTGTGTGTGATTATAACACAGTACAGCAGCACTGAACTTTGTCTCATTACAAACACATTTGCAGCTGTAGTCATCTCCTGCTTCAGCTTCCATCTGACAGGCAGCCAGTGGGAGGGTGGGGATGAAGGGGCATTACAGCAGAGCTGACAGCTCTGTGACGGGACAATTGTAAATTTGTAATGAGACACAGTTCACCAGTTGGACTGGTGAGGGATTATAATACGAGTCAACAGATGGTAAACTATATTTTTATTAAATGGCAACACACAAGGAAAAGGGCTTGTATGTATGTCAGGAAATCTGGGTATGAACATTTGAAACATTTCCAATGTTGTTGAACCGAAGACATTAAAGAATAGGGGTGCAGTTCTGCAGTCATGTAAATCACTTATTCTCTTCCATAAGGCTAGGTTCACATTACGTTTACAGCAGCCTGTTCAACACATACGGTAACGGGCTGCTGTAAACATAAGTGCCGGTATGCCATCGCGCTAGGGCAGATAGAGCTAGCAGATGCTCTATCTGCGCTAGCAGTGACGGACCCGGAAACGCTGCAGCCCGCGTCCCAGGGTCCGTCACTCAATGACGGCACATCCCTGGGACGCGGGCTGCAGCTAGTGATGCGTCCGACATTGGAGTCAATGGCGGCATTAAACAGACTACGTTACATCGTGTTATGCCACAGTGTAACGTAGTCCGTCTAACGGACGCCAGACACGCAGTGTGAACCCAGCCTAACAGAATCTATTGCAGAGTGCACAAGGATTTGGTAAGAAAATTATCTCTCGTCTGGAAGAAAGAAACTGCTTTCTGGTGCCACTAGCTACTAGAGTAGGTGCAAACTGATTCACAGACTTTGGTCCATCGGCAAAGTCAGTAATCTGTGGCTACTGGATGGGAGCACTGAGAACCTCCTCTTACCTGGAGGCATCTGCAGCTCTTCTTTTGATTACCCAGGCTGGTGCCACATCGCCGTTGCTGTGTGATGTACAGTACTACAGACCAAAAGTTTGGACACACCTTCTCATTTAAAGATTTTTCTGTATTTTAATGACTATGAAAATTGTACATTCACACTGAAGGCATCAAAACTATGAATTAACACATGTGGAATTATATAATTAACAAAAAAGCGTGAAACAACTGAAACTATGTCTTATATACTAGGTTCTTCAAAGTAGCCACCTTTTGCTTTGATGACTGCTTTGCACACTCTTGGCATTTTCTTGATGAGCTTCAAGACGTAGTCACCGGGAATGGTCTTCCAACAATCTTGAAGGAGTTCCCAGAGATGCTTAGCACTTGTTGGCCCTTTTGCCTTCACTGTGCGGTCCAGCTCACCCCAAACCATCTCGATTGGGTTCAAGTCTGGGGACTGTGGAGGCCAGGTCATCTGGCGTAGCACCCTATCACTCTCCTTCTTGGTCAAATAGCCCTTACACAGCCTGGAGGTGTGTTTGGGGTCATTGTCCTGTTGAAAAATAAATGATGGTCCAACTAAACGCAAACCGGATGGAACAGCATGCCGCTGCAAGATGCTGTGGTAGCCATGCTGGTTCAGTATGCCTTCAATTTTGAATAAATCCCCAACAGTGTCACCAGCAAAGCACCCCCACACCATCACACCTCCTCCTCCATGCTTCACGGTGGGAACCAGGCATGTAAAGTCCATCTGTTCACCTTTTTCTGCGTCGCACAAAGACACGGTGGTTGGAACCAAAGATCTCAAATTTGGACTCATCGGACCAAAGCACAGATTTCCACTGGTCTATTGTCCATTCCTTGTGTTCTTTAGCCCAAACAAGTCTCTTCTGCTTGTTGCCTGTCCTTAGCAGTGGTTTCCTAGCAGCTATTTTACCATGAAGGCCTGCTGCACAAAGTCTCCTCTTAACAGTTGTTGTAGAGATGTGTCAGCTGCTAGAACTGTGTGTGGCATTGACCTGGTCTCTAATCTGAGCTGCTGTTAACCTGCGATTTCTGAGGCTGGTGACTCGGATAAACTTATCCTCAGAAGCAGAGGTGACTCTTGGTTTTCTTTTCCTGGGGCAGTCCTCATGTGAGCCAGTGTCTTTGTAGCGCTTGATGGTTTTTGCCACTGCACTTGGGGACACTTTCAAAGTTTTCCCAATTTTTCGGACTGACTGACCTTCATTTTTTGAAGTAATGATGGCCACTCGTTTTTCTTTACTTAGCTGCTTTTTTCTTGCCATAATACAATTTATAACAGTCTATTCAGTAGGACTATCAGCTGTGTATCCTCCAGACCTCTGCTCAACACAACTGATGGTCCCAAACCCATTTATAAGGAAAGAAATCCCACTTATTAAACCTGACAGGGCACACCTGTGAAGTGAAAACCATTTCCGGTGACTACCTCTTGAAGCTCATCAAGAGAATGCCAAGAGTGTGCAAAGCAGTCATCAAAGTAAAAGGTGGCTACTTTGAAGAACCTAGAATATAAGGCATATTTTCAGTTGTTTCACATTTTTTGTTAAGTATAAATTCCACATGTGTTAATTCATAGTTTTGATGCCTTCAGTGTGAATGTACAATTTTCATAGTCATGAAAATACAGAAAAATCTTAAAATGAGAAGGTGTGTCCAAACTTTTGGTCTGTACTGTTCCTGTGATGTTATGCCAGGTTGGTCAATCAAAAAAAGGGCCGCAGATTTATTAGGTACAAGGCGATTCTTAGGGCTCCTGTCTAGCAGCCACATACTACTGACATGGCCAATGGTGTATGTCCAATAAATCGATCTGCACCAGCACTAAAACCGACCCTATAAGAAAGAGGGCTTGTCCCCTTACAGGAGCGGGATTCTAAGTGGATAATCTAAGATTGTCTGGGGAGAAACTCCCTACAACAGCTGGATTTACAAGAGCTGCATCAAGGACATCTCACCCACACGACCAGAAAGGCAACCAGTCATGTTTTAAAAGGTTGGGTTAATAGGTTAATGTTTTGATGGGCAGACACTGTCTTCCAGAGTAGCCATCAACAGGTTTCACTGAAGAAAACAGTTACTTTCTATGTGTTGCAGAGCTATCATCCATGTATGCGTCCAGGGAACATTTCTTGTAAGACTCCAAGCAGTAGCTGGATCTCCACAACCCACACACAAAAATCAACACAGGTTGTTCCAAAACATCTGGCTTCTTGACTTGGTAATGCATGACAGTTATGTTTTCTGACATTGCACACAGTAAACCTGGATCTCCGCACTAGGGCTCGCCCACACCGCCGTATACATCGGACGAGTGCTAGCCGATGTTTTATCCAATAGCACGCACACCAATGCTAATCAATGGGGCAGTGCTGATGACTGATTTTTTCCACTGACAGAATCGGGCATGCTGTGATTTCACTTAGAAATCGGATGAGACTCATCAATTCAAGTCTATGGGTGCATCCAATGTCCATGGACTCACACAATGGAACAAATTGAGGAATTTGGTTCTCCATCTTCTCCTTACAATGAGCCATGAGTCACATCTCTCATCAAAGATTCATCAGTGTCATTAGCATAATCAATCCAAGGAGAACATCTACAGCCGTGTGACTCCGGCCTTAATAAAAGAGTTGGACTCTTAGGCTGGAGTCACACTGCCGTACAATAAGGCCGAATGATATGCGCTAAAACATTACATGGCACTTGGCCCAGTGTTACTCTATGGGGCAGATAACATCTGCGATTTTCTCACTAGAAATAGGCCCGATGTTATTGCATCAGGAGTGCGGTGAAATGATCATCTGTGTATCCTTAGTGGTGCTAACAGGAGCAGTGGACATGTGTCACACCATTTGCGCTTTCCAACATACCGCTCATTGGCTTAGCCGGCGGGGCAGGGGGATTTGAATCCCGCGCCGCTCATTGGCTCAGCCGGAGGCAGCTCAGCCAATGAGCTGTGCCGTGCGGCTTTGATAGATTCAAATCTCCCGCCAAAGCCACGCGGCATTGCTCATTGGCTGAGCGCCCCTGGCACTCAGCCAATGAGCGGTGCGGGATTCAAATTGGGATTTGAATCACCCGCCAAAACTGCACGGCCATGGGCGGTTCAGCCAATGCCATTGGCTGAGCTGCTGCCGGTTGAGCCAATGAGTGTCGCGGGATTCAAATCTCACGCCAAAGCCGCGCCACACCGCTCAGCCAATGAGATCATCTACCAAAGTAGAAGACTCCACGTCAACTTCCCAACACCTGCAATTATAGCAGTAATAGGGGTGGGAACCAAATGCCATCTTTGAAATCTTGAAGGGCCAAGAGTCCTCATGATCAGGAGTTCAAGGGGTTCTCGATTATTTTGATATTGTTGACCTATCCTCGTCACAACTCATGGTCTGGTAAGATGTAAGCAGAATGTGGAGCCAGAACAGCACAGCTCCGTACAATAGTGGTCATCTCCCAGGGACTGCAGATCAGATACTATTCAAGTGATCATTGCTATAATCTACCGCTATGTAGAAGGTTCTGGTGGTACAATGGCATCACGTCCTGCAGACTACAACATGGGTTGATACATTACCTTACACCTTGGGTTGGATTGTATTCTCCCCCAATATTTTCTGTTGCATCAGCTAAAAAGTTTGCCAAAGTCGTTTTTCCACACTGCAAAAAAAACAAACAAAATAAAAACATTAAAAAATGACAGAATCCTTATGACAGCAAAATCATAAAAGGGTGACACCATGATGAAATATGGCACTCCCTGTTAGTGATGGGAAGGTAATAAAACCTTTTGTCGGGTCTTTTGGCGGATGGATGTCATCAAGACTGGGTCCACAGTAAAGCTCAGTTCACGTGTCCGCCTTAGGAACAGTCAACTGGAAATCAAGTCCAAAACAGATTTGTTTGCCAAGTCATGTAAACAGGAGCAGAGGGACCCCAAAGGTTATTATAGGGTCTGTTCAGTTCTGTTATGTGTCCGTTTTTAGATTGGAAAATTCCTGACACCAAACACAGATAGACCCCAAAATAATCAGGGACGGCCTCAGCTTCAGCTAGCAAGAAAATCTGATTTGGTTCAGATTTCCGTTTGTCTGATACTAGCGAGGAACTTACCCTAAGGCCGGGTTCAGATCGGCATACTTCACAGTCCATACATGGACCACACTGCCCAGTCTGACTGCTATTAACCCCTTCATGACCCAGCCTCTTTTGACCTTAATGACCTATGGGGCATTAGGGCCGTCATTGTTATGGGGGAGCACTGGGGGACACATTATGGGGCATTAGGGCCATCATTGTTATGGGGGAGCACTGGGTCACATTATGGGAGTAGTAGGGCCGTCATTGTTATGGGGGAGCACTGGGGGACACATTATGGGGGCATTAGGGCTGTCATTCTTATGGGGGAGCACTGGGGGACACATTATGGGGGCAGTAGGGCCATTATTGTTATGGGGGAGCACTGGGGACACATTATGGGGGTAGTAGGGCAGTCATTGTTATGGGGGAGCACTGGGGGACACATTATGGGGGCAGTAGGGCCATTATTGTTATGGGGGAGCACTGGGGACACATTATGGGGGTAGTAGGGCAGTCATTGTTATGGGGGAGCACTGGGGGACACATTATGGGGGCATTAGGGCCGTCATTGTTATGGGGGAGCACGGGGGGACACATAATGGGGGTAGTAGGGCCGTCATTGTTATGGGGGAGCACTGGGGGACACATTATGGGGGCAGTAGGGCCGTTATTGTTATGGGGGAGCACTGGGGGACACATTATGGGGGCAGTAGGGCCGTCATTGTTATGGGGGAGCACGGGGGGACACATTATGGGGGCAGTAAGGCCGTCATTGTTATGGGGAGCACTGGGGGACACATTATGGGGCATTAGAGCTGTCATTGTTATGGGGGAGCACTGGGGGACACATTATGGGGGCATTAGGGCTGTCATTCTTATGGGGGAGCACTGGGGGACACATTATGGGGGCAGTAGGGCCATTATTGTTATGGGGGAGCACTGGGGACACATTATGGGGGTAGTAGGGCAGTCATTGTTATGGGGGAGCACTGGGGGACACATTATGGGGGCATTAGGGCCGTCATTGTTATGGGGGAGCACGGGGGGACACATAATGGGGGTAGTAGGGCCGTCATTGCTATGGGGGAGCACTGGGGGACACATTATGGGGGCAGTAGGGCCGTTATTGTTATGGGGGAGCACTGGGGGACACATTATGGGGGCAGTAGGGCCGTCATTGTTATGGGGGAGCACGGGGGGACACATTATGGGGGCAGTAAGGCCGTCATTGTTATGGGGAGCACTGGGGGACACATTATGGGGCATTAGAGCTGTCATTGTTATGGGGGAGCACTGGGGGACCCATTATGGGGGCAGTGGGGCCGTCATTGTTAAGGGGGAGCACTGGGGGACATATTATGGGGGTAGTAGGGCCGTCATTGTTATGGGGGAGCACTGGGGGACACATTATGGAGGCAGTAGGGCTGTCATTGTTTTGGGGGAGTACTGGGGGACACATTATGGGGCATTAGATCTGTCATTGTTATGGGGGAGCACTGGGGGACACATTATGGGGGCAGTAGGGCCATCATTGTTATGGGGGAGCACTGGGGGAAAAAATTATGGAGGCAGTAGGGCCGTCATTGTTATGGGGGAGCACTGGGGGACACATTATGGGGGCAGTAGGGCCGTCATTGTTATGAGGGCACACTGGGGGACACATTATGGGGGCAGTAGGGCTGTCATTGTTATGGGGGAGCACTGGGGGACACATTATGGGGGCAGTAGGGCTGTCTGTTATGAACTATACTTTTGGGCTCCCTCTTGTGGTCACTCGCGGTATGGCTCTTGGATACTCTTTCCCCAGGTTGGTAGTCACCTGGTTCGTTAAGACTCTGGGTGTTTCTATTTAAACTTCCTGGAGTCTTAGTCCATTGCCTGGCATCCATGTAATCAGTCCTTGTCTGGTTGCTCTTGTCTACTGGTCCTGATTTTTGCAACATAAGCTAAGTCCTGCTTTCTTGTTTTTTGTTTATTTGTATTATTTTGTTTTTTGTCCAGCTTGTTCATAATGTGATTCCTGATTTTGCTGGAAGCTCTTAGGGGGCTGATATTCTCCCCCATACCGTTAGTCGGTACGGGGGTTCTTGGATATTCAGCGTGGATATTTTTTGTAGGGTTTTTCGCTGACCACATAAGTCCGCTTTCTATATTTCTGCTATTATTTAGTGGGCCTCTCTTTGCTGAATCTAGTTCATACTTACGTTTGTCCTTTCCTCTTACCTCACCGTTATTATTTGTTGGGGGCCTGTATCTACTTTGGGGTACCTTTCTCTGGAGGCAAGTGAGGTCTGTATTTTCTCTGATAGGGTTAGTTAGATCTCCGGCTGGCGCGAGACGTCTAGAACCAACGTAGGTACGTTCCCCGGCTGCTATTAGTTGTGGGCTAGGATCAGGTATGTGGTCAGCTCAGTTACCACCTCCCTAAGAGCTAGTTTTTATGTTTGCAGACTTTGCTGAAGACCCTGAGATCCTCTGCCATTAGGATCACAACAGTATGCCAGGCCACTGAATAGTTAATGCATTGCAGAAGTGGGATTAAAAGAAAAAGAAGTTCTGAGTTTTGTTTTTTTTCTTCCTTCCCCTTTATCTCTGAATGGCTTGAAACTCTGCTGCAGACATGAATGTGCAAACTCTGATTACTAGTGTGGATCAGCTTGCTGCTCGTGTGCAGGGCATTCAGGATTTTGTTAATAGCAGTCCTATGTCAGAGCCTAAGATTCATATTCCTGAGCTGTTCTCTGGAGATCGATTTAAATTTAGGAATTTTAGGAATAATTGTAAATTGTTTCTATCTTTGAGACCTCGTTCGTCTGGAGACTCAGCTCAGCAAGTTAAAATTGTTATCTCCTTCTTGCAGGGCGACCCTCAGGATTGGGCTTTCTCATTGGCGCCAGGAGATCCGGCATTGGCGAATATTGATGCGTTTTTTCTGGCGCTCGGATTGCTTTATGAGGAGCCCAATCTTGAAATTCAGGCAGAGAAGGCTTTGCTGGCTATTTCTCAGGGCCAGGATGAAGCCGAAGTGTATTGCCAAAAATTTCGGAAATGGTCCGTGCTTACTCAGTGGAATGAGTGTGCTCTGGCCGCAAATTTCAGAAATGGCCTTTCTGAAACCATTAAGAATGTGATGGTGGGCTTTCCCATTCCTACAAGTCTGAGTGATTCTATGACGCTGGCCATTCAGATTGATCGGCGTTTGCGGGAGCGCAAATCCGCTAATCCTTTGGCGGTGTTGTCTGAACAGACGCCTGATTTAATGCAATGTGCTAGAATTCAGACTAGAACTGAACGGCAAAATCATAGACGTCAGAATGGGTTGTGTTTTTACTGTGGTGATTCTACACGTTATATCAGCATGCTCTAAACGCCTAACAAAGTTTGTTAGTCCTGTCGCCGTTGGTAACTTGCAGCCTAAATTTATTTTGTCTGTGACTTTAATTTGCTCATTGTCTTCCTACCCTGTTATGGCGTTTGTGGATTCAGGCGCTGCCCTGAGTCTTATGGACCTGTCGTTTGCCAGGCGCTGTGGTTTTGTTCTGGAGCCTTTGGAAAATCCTATTCCTCTTAGAGGAATTGATGCTACGCCATTGGCGGAGAATAAGCCGCAGTATTGGACACAAGTGACCATGTGCATGACTCCTGAACATCGGGAGGTGATTCGTTTTCTTGTTCTGCATAAAATGCATGATTTGGTCGTTTTGGGTCTGCCATGGTTACAGGCTCATAATCCTGTTCTGGATTGGAGGGCTATGTCTGTGTCAAGTTGGGGTTGTCAGGGAATTCATTGCCATTCCCCGTTGGTGTCTATTGCTTCCTCCACTCCTTCAGAAGTTCCTGAGTATTTGCTTGACTATCAGGATGTGTTCAGTGAGTCCAGGTCCAGTGCTCTTCCTCCTCATAGGGACTGTGACTGCGCTATAGATTTGATTCCTGGTAGTAAGTTTCCTAAGGGACGATTATTTAATCTGTCGGTACCTGAGCATGCCGCGATGCGTTCTTATATAAAGGAGTCTTTGGAGAAAGGACATATTCGTCCATCCTCTTCCCCTCTTGGTGCGGGATTCTTTTTTGTGGCCAAGAAAGACGGATCTTTGAGACCTTGTATAGACTATCGGCTTCTGAATAAAATCACGGTTACATTTCAATACCCTCTGCCACTATTGTCGGACTTGTTTGCTCGGATTAAGGGTGCCTGTTGGTTCACCAAGATAGATCTTCGTGGTGCGTACAACCTTGTGCGCATTAGGCAGGGAGATGAATGGAAAACTGCATTTAATACGCCCGAAGGTCATTTTGAGTACTTGGTGATGCCTTTTGGGCTCTCTAATGCTCCTTCAGTGTTTCAATCCTTTATGCATGACATCTTCCAGAAGTATCTAGATAAATTTGTGATTGTTTATCTGGATGACATTTTAGTTTTTTCTGATGATTGGGATTCTCATGTAAAGCAGGTCAGGATGGTGTTTCAGGTTTTGCGTGATAATGCTTTGTTTGTGAAGGGCTCAAAGTGTCTCTTTGGAGCGCAGAAGGTTTCCTTTTTGGGTTTTATTTTTTCCCCTTCTGCTGTGGAGATGGACCCAGTCAAGGTCCGAGCTATTCATGATTGGACTCAACCCACGTCTGTTAAGAGTCTTCAGAAGTTTTTGGGTTTTGCTAATTTCTACCGTCGTTTTATTGCTAACTTTTCTAGCGTTGTTAAACCTCTGACGGATATGACCAAGAAAGGTTCTGATGTCGCTAATTGGGCTCCTGCGGCCATTGAGGCCTTCCGGGAGCTGAAGCGCCGGTTTACTTCGGCGCCTGTTTTGTGCCAGCCTGATGTCTCACTTCCCTTTCAGGTTGAAGTGGATGCTTCTGAGATTGGTGCAGGAGCTGTTTTGTCGCAGAGAGGCTCTGGTTGCTCTATGATGAAACCATGTGCTTTCTTTTCCAGGAAGTTTTCGCCGGCTGAGCGGAACTATGATGTTGGTA
Organism: Ranitomeya variabilis; assembly: GCF_051348905.1. NCBI lineage: Eukaryota > Metazoa > Chordata > Amphibia > Anura > Dendrobatidae > Ranitomeya > Ranitomeya variabilis. The sequence goes on from NC_135234.1 coordinate 100,470,420, forward strand.
ATCGGGAGTTGTTGGCCATGAAGTGGGCATTTGAGGAGTGGCGTCATTGGCTCGAGGGAGCTAAGCATCGTGTGGTGGTCTTGACTGATCACAAAAATCTGATGTATCTCGAGTCTGCTAAACGCCTGAATCCTAGACAGGCTCGTTGGTCATTGTTTTTCTCCCGTTTTGACTTTGTGGTCTCATACCTGCCTGGTTCGAAAAATGTGAAGGCTGATGCTCTCTCTAGGAGCTTTGTGCCTGACTCTCCTGGAGTCTCAGAGCCGGCTGGTATTCTTAAAGAGGGAGTGATTTTGTCGGCCATTTCTCCTGATTTGCGACGTGTGTTGCAGAGATTTCAGGCTGGTAGACCTGTGTTATGACCCCAATGGCGAGGGTCTCAGAGATATCAGCAAGTCTGCAAAGTACAAAAATCCAGCTCATAGGGCAGTGGTAACTGGGTTGACCATATATCTACTCCTAACGCCAACCCTAGAAGTAGCCGGGGAACATGCCTACGTTGGTCGCTAGATGTCTCGCGCCAGCCGGAGAGCTAACTACCCCTAGAAGAGGAAAACAAAGACCTCTCTTGCCTCCAGAGAAAGGACCCCAAAAGTAGGATACAAGCCCCCCACAAATAATAACGGTGAGGTAAGAGGAAATGACAAACACAGAGATGAACTAGGTTTAGCACAGAGAGGCCCACTTACTAATAGCAGAATATAGTAAGATAACTTATATGGTCAACAAAAACCCTAACAAAAATCCACGCTGGAGATTCAAGAACCCCCGAACCGTCTAACGGCCCGGGGGGAGAACACCAGCCGCCCTAGAGCTTCCAGCAAGGTCAGGATACAGATAATATACAAGCTGGACAAAAAATGCAAACAAAAACGAATTGCAAAAAGCAAAAAAGCAGACTTAGCTTAATCAAGCAGGAACCAGGATCAGTAGACAAAAGCACTACAGATTAGCTCTGATATCAACGTTGCCAGGCATTGAACTGAAGGTCCAGGGAGCTTATATAGCAACACCCCTGACCTAACGACCCAGGTGAGCATAAAAGGAATGACTGACAACCCCAGAGTCAAATCACTAGTAGCCACTAGAGGGAGCCAAAAAGTAAATTCACAACAGTACCCCCCCCTTAGTGAGGGGTCACCGAACCCTCACCAAGACCACCAGGGCGATCAGGATGAGCGGCGTGAAAGGCACGAACTAAATCGGCCGCATGCACATCAGAGGCGACCACCCAGGAATTATCCTCCTGACCATAGCCCTTCCACTTGACCAGGTACTGAAGCCTCCGCCTGGAGAGACGAGAATCTAAGATCTTCTCCACCACGTACTCCAACTCGCCCTCAACCAACACCGGAGCAGGAGGCTCAGCAGAAGGAACCACAGGCACAACGTACCGCCGCAACAAGGACCTATGAAATACGTTGTGAATGGCAAACGACACCGGAAGATCCAGGCGAAAGGATACAGGATTAAGGATCTCCAATATCTTGTAAGGACCAATGAATCGAGGCTTAAATTTGGGAGAGGAGACCTTCATAGGAACAAATCGAGAAGACAGCCATACCAAATCCCCAACACAAAGTCGGGGACCCACACCGCGGCGGCGGTTGGCAAAACGCTGAGCCTTCTCCTGTGACAACTTCAAGTTGTCCACCACATGATTCCAGATCCGCTGCAACCTATCCACCACAGAATCCACCCCAGGACAGTCAGAAGGCTCCACATGTCCCGAGGAAAAACGAGGGTGGAAACCAGAGTTGCAGAAAAATGGCGAAACCAAGGTGGCAGAACTAGCCCGATTATTAAGGGCAAATTCAGCCAACGGCAAGAAGGTCACCCAATCATCCTGATCAGAAGAGACAAAACACCTCAAATACGCCTCCAGAGTCTGATTAGTTCGTTCCGTTTGTCCGTTAGTCTGTGGATGAAAAGCGGACGAAAACGACAAATCTATGCCCATCCTACCACAAAAGGATCGCCAGAACCTGGAAACAAACTGGGATCCTCTGTCCGACACAATATTCTCAGGAATGCCGTGCAAACGAACCACGTTCTGGAAGAACACAGGAACCAGATCAGAAGAGGAAGGCAGTTTGGGCAAAGGAACCAGATGGACCATCTTGGAGAAACGATCACATATCACCCAGATGACAGACATGCCCTGAGACACCGGAAGATCCGAAATGAAATCCATAGAGATGTGTGTCCAAGGTCTCTTCGGGACAGGCAAGGGCAAGAGCAACCCGCTGGCACGAGAACAGCAAGGCTTAGCTCGAGCACAAGTACCACAGGACTGCACAAATGACCGCACATCTCTTGACAAGGAAGGCCACCAAAAGGACCTGGCCACCAGATCTCTGGTGCCAAAAATTCCCGGGTGCCCTGCCAACACTGAGGAATGAACCTCGGAAATGACTCTGCTGGTCCATTTAGCAGGCACAAACAATCTGTCAGGTGGACAAGAGTCAGGCCTACCAGCCTGAAATCTCTGCAACACACGTCGCAGATCTGGAGAAATAGCTGACAGGATAACTCCTTCCTTAAGAATACCCACAGGTTCAGCGACTCCAGGAGCATCAGGCACAAAGCTCCTAGACAGAGCATCGGCCTTCACATTCTTAGAACCTGGTAAATACGAAACCACAAAGTCAAAACGGGAGAAAAACAATGACCAGCGGGCCTGTCTAGGATTCAGGCGTTTAGCAGACTCGAGGTACATCAGATTTTTGTGATCAGTCAAGACCACCACACGATGCTTAGCACCCTCGAGCCAATGACGCCACTCCTCAAATGCCCACTTCATGGCCAACAACTCCCGATTGCCCACATCATAATTTCGCTCTGCCGGCGAAAACTTCCTAGAGAAAAAGGCACAAGGTCTCATAGTAGAGCAACCAGGGCCTCTCTGCGACAAAACGGCCCCTGCCCCAATCTCCGAAGCATCCACTTCAACCTGAAAGGGAAGTGAGACATCAGGCTGGCACAAAACAGGCGCTGAAGTAAACCGGCGCTTCAACTCCTGGAAAGCCTCCACGGCAGCAGGAGCCCAGTTAGCCACATCAGAGCCTTTCTTGGTCATATCCGTCAACGGTTTAACAACGCTAGAAAAATTAGCGATAAAACGACGGTAGAAGTTAGCAAAACCCAAGAACTTCTGAAGACTCTTAACTGACGAGGGTTGAGTCCAATCATGAATAGCTCGAACCTTGACTGGGTCCATCTCCACAGCAGAAGGGGAAAAAATGAACCCTAAAAAGGGAACCTTCTGTACACCAAAGAGACACTTTGAGCCTTTAACAAACAAAGAATTTTCACGCAAAATCTTGAAAACCATCCTGACCTGTTCCACATGCGAGTCCCAATCATCAGAAAAAACCAGAATATCATCCAGATAAACGATCAAAAATTTATCCAGATACTTCCGGAAAATGTCATGCATAAAGGACTGAAAAACTGAAGGTGCATTAGAGAGCCCAAATGGCATCACCAAGTACTCAAAATGACCTTCGGGCGTATTGAATGCGGTTTTCCATTCATCTCCTTGCTTAATGCGCACAAGGTTGTACGCACCGCGAAGGTCTATCTTGGTGAACCACTTGGCACCTTTAATCCGGGCAAACAAGTCTGACAACAACGGCAAAGGATACTGAAATTTGACAGTGATCTTATTCAAAAGCCGATAGTCAATACAAGGCCTCAAAGATCCGTCCTTTTTAGCCACAAAAAAGAATCCCGCACCAAGAGGGGAAGAAGAAGGACGGATATGCCCCTTCTCCAGAGACTCCTTGATATATGAACGCATCGCGGTATGTTCAGGTACCGACAGATTAAACAGTCTTCCCTTAGGAAACTTACTGCCTGGAATCAAATCTATTGCACAGTCACATTCCCTATGAGGAGGCAGTGCACTTGACCTAGACTCGCTGAAGACATCCTGATAATCAGACAAATACGCCGGAACTTCCGAAGGCGTAGAAGTAGCAATAGACACGGGCAGGGAATCTCCATGAATTCCATGACAGCCCCAACTTGACACTGACATTGCCTTCCAGTCCAAGACTGGATTATGGGTCTGTAACCATGGCAACCCCAAAACAACCAAATCATGCATCTTATGCAGAACAAGAAAACGTATCACCTCCCGATGTTCAGGAGTCATGCACATGGTAACCTGTGTCCAAAACTGCGGCTTATTTTCTGCCAATGGCGTAGCGTCAATACCCCTAAGAGGGATAGGATTTTCTAATGGCTCAAGAACAAAACCGCAACGCTTGGCAAATGACAGATCCATAAGACTCAGGGCAGCACCTGAATCTACAAACGCCACGACAGGATACGATGACAGTGAGCAAATCAAAGTTACAGATAGAATGAACTTAGGTTGCAAATTACCAATGGCGACAGGACTAACAACCTTAGTAAAACGCTTAGAGCATGCTGAGATAACATGTGCAGAATCACCACAGTAGTAACACAAGCCATTCTGGCGTCTATGAATTTTCCGCTCATTTCTAGTCAGGATTCTATCACATTGCATTAAATCAGGTGCCTGTTCAGATAACACCATGAGGGAATTTGCGGTTTTGCGCTCCCGCAACCGCCGGTCAATTTGAATCGCCAGGGCCATGGAATCATTCAGACCTGTGGGAATGGGAAAACCCACCATCACATTCTTAATGGCTTCAGAAAGGCCATTTCTAAAATTTGCAGCCAATGCACACTCGTTCCACTGGGTCAGCACGGACCATTTCCGAAATTTTTGGCAATACACCTCAGCCTCGTCCTGGCCCTGAGACATAGCCAGCAAGGCTTTTTCTGCCTGAATCTCAAGATTGGGTTCCTCATAAAGCAAACCGAGCGCCAGAAAAAACGCATCAATATCAGCGAATGCCGGATCTCCTGGCGCCAGCGAGAAAGCCCAATCCTGAGGGTCGCCCCGTAAAAAAGAAATAACAATTTTCACTTGCTGAGCGGAGTCTCCAGAGGAACAGGGTCTCAGGGACAAAAACAATTTACAATTATTCCTGAAATTTCTAAACTTAAATCGGTCTCCGGAAAACAGTTCAGGAATCGGTATCTTAGGTTCTGACATAGGATTTCTGGTAACATAATCTTGTATGCCCTGCACACGAGTAGCAAGCTGGTCCACACTTGTAATCAAGGTCTGGACATTCATGTCTGCAGCAATCACAAGCCACTCAAAGGTAAAGGGGAAAAGAAAAAAAAAATGAGAGAGAGAGAAAAAAAACTCAGAACTTTCTTTCTTATAATCCCACTTCTGCAATGCATTTAACATTTAGTACTGGCCTGGCAAACTGTTATGACCCCAATGGCGAGGGTCTCAGAGATATCAGCAAGTCTGCAAAGTACAAAAATCCAGCTCATAGGGCAGTGGTAACTGGGTTGACCATATATCTACTCCTAACGCCAACCCTAGAAGTAGCCGGGGAACATGCCTACGTTGGTCGCTAGATGTCTCGCGCCAGCCGGAGAGCTAACTACCCCTAGAAGAGGAAAACAAAGACCTCTCTTGCCTCCAGAGAAAGGACCCCAAAAGTAGGATACAAGCCCCCCACAAATAATAACGGTGAGGTAAGAGGAAATGACAAACACAGAGATGAACTAGGTTTAGCACAGAGAGGCCCACTTACTAATAGCAGAATATAGTAAGATAACTTATATGGTCAACAAAAACCCTATCAAAAATCCACACTGGAGATTCAAGAACCCCCGAACCGTCTAACGGCCCGGGGGGAGAACACCAGCCGCCCTAGAGCTTCCAGCAAGGTCAGGATACAGATAATATACAAGCTGGACAAAAAATGCAAACAAAAACGAATTGCAAAAAGCAAAAAAGCAGACTTAGCTTAATCAAGCAGGAACCAGGATCAGTAGACAAGAGCACTACAGATTAGCTCTGATATCAACGTTGCCAGGCATTGAACTGAAGGTCCAGGGAGCTTATATAGCAACACCCCTGACCTAACGACCCAGGTGAGCATAAAAGGAATGACTGACAACCCCAGAGTCAAATCACTAGTAGCCACTAGAGGGAGCCAAAAAGTAAATTCACAACAGACCTGACTCTTGTCCACCTGATAGACTGTTTGTTCCTGATAAATGGACCAGCAGAGTTATTTCCGAGGTTCATTCCTCGGTGTTGGCAGGGCATCCTGGGATTTTTGGTACCAGAGATTTGGTGGCTAGGTCCTTTTGGTGGCCTTCCTTGTCACGGGATGTGCGTTCTTTTGTGCAGTCCTGTGGGACTTGTGCTCGGGCTAAGCCTTGCTGTTCTCGTGCCAGCGGGTTGCTTTTGCCCTTGCCCGTCCCGAAGAGGCCTTGGACACACATTTCCATGGATTTCATTTCAGATCTTCCGGTGTCTCAGGGAATGTCTGTCATCTGGGTGGTGTGTGATCGTTTTTCCAAGATGGTCCATTTGGTGCCCTTGCCTAAGTTGCCTTCCTCTTCCGATCTGGTTCCTTTGTTTTTTCAGAATGTGGTTCGTTTGCACGGCATTCCTGAGAATATCGTGTCTGACAGAGGATCCCAGTTTGTGTCCAGATTCTGGCGATCTTTTTGTGCTAAGATGGGCATTGATCTGTCGTTCTCGTCTGCCTTTCATCCTCAGACTAATGGCCAAACGGAGCGAACTAATCAGACGCTGGAGGCTTATTTGAGATGTTTTGTTTCTGCGGATCAGGATGATTGGGTGACCTTCTTGCCGTTGGCTGAGTTTGCCCTCAATAATCGGGCTAGTTCCGCTACTTTGGTTTCGCCATTTTTCTGCAACTCTGGTTTTCATCCTCGTTTCTCCTCGGGTCATGTTGAGCCTTCTGACTGTCATGGGGTGGATTCTGTGGTTGATAGGTTGCAGCGGACTTGGAATCATGTGGTGGACAACTTGAAGTTGTCACAGGAGAAGGCTCAGCGTTTTGCCAACCGCCGCCGCGGTGTGGGTCCCCGACTTCGTGTTGGGGATTTGGTTTGGTTGTCTTCTCGGTTTGTCCCTCTGAAGGTTTCCTCTCCTAAGTTTAAGCCTCGCTTCATTGGTCCTTATAGAATTTTGGAGGTCCTTAATCCGGTGTCTTTTCGTTTGGATCTTCCTGTGTCGTTTGCTATTCACAATGTGTTCCATAGGTCTTTGTTGCGGCGGTACATTGTGCCTGTGGTTCCTGCTGTTGACCCTCCTGCTCCGGTCTTGGTTGAGGGCGAGTTGGAGTATGTGGTGGAGAAGATCTTAGATTCTCGTCTCTCTAGACGGAGGCTTCAGTATCTGGTCAAATGGAAGGGCTATGGTCAGGAGGATAATTCCTGGGTGGTCGCCTCTGATGTTCATGCGGCCGATTTGGTTCGTGCCTTTCACGCTGCCCATCCTGATCACCCTGGTGGTCGTAGTGAGGGTTCGGTGACCCCTCCTTAAAGGGGGGGTACTGTTATGAACTATACTTTTGGGCTCCCTCTTGTGGTCACTCGCGGTATGGCTCTTGGATACTCTTTCCCCAGGTTGGTAGTCACCTGGTTCGTTAAGACTCTGGGTGTTTCTATTTAAACTTCCTGGAGTCTTAGTCCATTGCCTGGCATCCATGTAATCAGTCCTTGTCTGGTTGCTCTTGTCTACTGGTCCTGATTTTTGCAACATAAGCTAAGTCCTGCTTTCTTGTTTTTTGTTTATTTGTATTATTTTGTTTTTTGTCCAGCTTGTTCATAATGTGATTCCTGATTTTGCTGGAAGCTCTTAGGGGGCTGATATTCTCCCCCATACCGTTAGTCGGTACGGGGGTTCTTGGATATTCAGCGTGGATATTTTTTGTAGGGTTTTTCGCTGACCACATAAGTCCGCTTTCTATATTTCTGCTATTATTTAGTGGGCCTCTCTTTGCTGAATCTAGTTCATACTTACGTTTGTCCTTTCCTCTTACCTCACCGTTATTATTTGTTGGGGGCCTGTATCTACTTTGGGGTACCTTTCTCTGGAGGCAAGTGAGGTCTGTATTTTCTCTGAAAGGGTTAGTTAGATCTCCGGCTGGCGCGAGACGTCTAGAACCAACGTAGGTACGTTCCCCGGCTGCTATTAGTTGTGGGCTAGGATCAGGTATGTGGTCAGCTCAGTTACCACCTCCCTAAGAGCTAGTTTTTATGTTTGCAGACTTTGCTGAAGACCCTGAGATCCTCTGCCATTAGGATCACAACAGCTGTCATTGTTATGGGGGAGCACTGGGGGACACATTATGGGGCATTAGAGCTGTCATTGTTATGGGGGAGCACTGGGGGACACATTATGGGGGCAGTAGGGCCGTCATTGTTATGGGGGAGCACTGGGCATTATGGGTGCAGTAGGGCCGTCATTGTTATGGGGGAGCACTGGGGGAAACATTATGGGGGCAGTAGGGCTGTCATTGTTATGGGGGAGCACTGGGGGACACATTATGGGGCAGTAGGGCCGTCATTGTTATGGGGGAGCACTGGGGGACACATTATGGGGGCAGTAGGGCCGTCATTGTTATGGGGGAGCACTGGGCATTATGGGTGCAGTAGGGCCGTCATTGTTATGGGGGAGCCCTGGGGGAAACATTGTGGGGGCAGTAGGGCTGTCATTGTTATGGGGGAGCACTGGGGGACACATTATGGGGCAGTAGGGCCGTCATTGTTATGGGGGAGCACTGGGGGACACATTATGGGGCACTTAGGAGCTATAGAAACACTAAATAGCATTAGAGAATCTCCTTCCCGCCTCCTCCAACTTCAGGCGGCTCGTCCTTAGGCCGCCCCTGCTCCGGAGCCGTCAGCACGCCGGGACAGCAGCCCTCACCTCGCTGGGGCCGACAATCAGCACCTTCGCCTTCAGCATTCTTCTGCCGGGTCACTGGGGCCGTATGCCGGCGGGAGGGTGAGCGGCCGGTGATGTGTCGCTGTCACTGCAGCATTAGAGCCGCAGTAACACCCGTCCTGCAACCGACTGCTGAGGCCTACATTACTACAGCCGCGTCAGTGTTTCCATAGCAACGCGTGCGCTGATAGGCTGCGGCCGTTTCCAAGGAGACAGAGCTGCGGTAATCTCTTGTGTGATTCTCGCCGGCACATTCGGCGGTGACGGCCATCAGTGTCGTCCTGGTAACGGAGCACAGTGGGGTTCTGAGGTGACGGTTCTACCACATATAGTAGTGATATCACTAAGTGACCTCCCGGTGGATTACTCTAATAATAATCAGTCATAATAAAGAGAACTGTCTGTAGGGACGAATCCGGTTGTAAAATGAGAGAAGTGATCATATTGGTTGCTAAGGCCTTTTTTAACCCCTTCAACCCTGAGCCTGTTTTCACCTTCCTGACCTGTCCAAATCTTACCATTCTGAGCAGTGTCACCTTATGAGGTAATATCTCTGGAAGGCTTCAATGTATCCCACTGATCCGGAGACTGTTTTTTCGTGAAATACTGAACTCCATGATGGTAACATTTCTTCAATATCACTTGTGTTTATTTATATTAAAAAAACAAACAAACAAAAAAACGGAAATTTGGCAAGAATTTAGAAAATTTTTCAATTTCAATCTTTTAATGGAGACCACCAGAGCAGACGCCAAACGGAGTACATAGAGTCTCCATCAGCCTCATGGTGGGTGGATCCTTTGGGGGTTTCGTCTGAATCGCATTTTTGTGGGATTTACATGGAAACCCTGAGGTAAGTGCTCAGCATAAAACACAAGAATGTGATCCAGCCTTATACTGGGAGCGATCTAAAAATATTATGTACCCCAAAATGTGACCAACAAAGCCCCTAATTTATCCCGCACAAAACCAGACCCCACTCAGATCTGTCACTGGAACTATAGGGGGTCCCCACCAGGACCGGACTGGCCATCTTGCAATTCTGGCAAATGCCAGAGGGGCCTGTCTGGTCATGGGCCGCCTTGTCTGCTACGTTGTTAACAGAATCGGTGTTCTCCAGACACCCATAATGTTAAGAGTTGTGATGGAGCACAAAGTTGCTGACTCCGTCACTTACCCCAGCAGCCACGGGTATCATTAGACATATTGGTCTTGTAGAAAATCTTCCTTTCCTCTATCCAGGGTAATATCTAATATATAAAGCTGAATGTATGTATGTATGTATGTGTGTATGTATGTATGTGTGTATGTATGTATGTATGTATGTATGTCCGGGATTGGCATCTGAACCGTCGCAGCTACAGCCACAAAATTTTGCACAGTCACACGTCTGGACCCCGAGAGCGTCATAGGCTATGTTGTGAGGTGAAATTTTAACCCCGCGCTTTCCAATTCACCAAACAATTTTGCCCCTATCTACATAATGGGGAAAAAATGAAAGGAAAAGTGTTGGAGGCAAATTAACAGCTGCCAGATGTGAACAAGGGGGACTTAAAGAATGACAGCGATGGCGCCAAAAAGTATATACTGTACAGTTGCTAAGGTGGGGCCCCAACATGGGATAATCACCACACCACCACGGGGATATGAACACACACACAAAATGCGCCACACACTACCACGTGCTCGAACACATATACATAGTTATTAACCCCTTTCTGTCATTAGACGTACTATTCCGTCCATGTGGGGTGGGCCCTACTTCCCAAGGACGGAATAGTACGTCCAGCACGATCGGCCGCGCTCACGGGGGGAGCGCGGCCGATCGCGGCCGGGTGTCAGCTGACTATCGCAGCTGACATCCGGCACTATGTGCCAGGAGCGGTCACGGACCGCCCCCGACACATTAACCCCCGGCACACCGCGAACAAACATGATCGCGGTGTACCGGCGGTATAGGGAAGCATCGCGCAGGGAGGGGGCTCCCTGCGGGCTTCCCTGAGACCCCCGGAGCAACGCGATGTGATCGCGTTGCTCCGAGGGTCTCCTACCTCCCTCCTCGCCGCAGGTCCCGGATCCAAGATGGCCGCGGCATCCGGGTCCTGCAGGGAGGGAGGTGGCTTACCGAGTGTCTGCTCAGAGCAGGCGCTGGTAAGCTTGCTGCACTCTAAGTGAGATCGCCGATTTGACAGAGTGCTCTGCACACTGTCAAATCACCGATCTGTAATGTCCCCCCCTGGGACAAAGTAAAAAAGTAAAAAAAAAATGTCCACATGTGTAAAAAAATAAATAAACTAAAAATTCCTAAATAAATAAATAAAATAAAAAAATTATTCCCATAAATACATTTCTTTATCTAAATAAAAAAAAAATCAAACAATAAAAGTACACATATTTAGTATCGCCGCGTCCGTAACGACCCCACCTATAAAAGTATATCACTAGTTAACCCCTTCAGTGAACACCGTAAAGAAAAAAAAAAAAAAACGAGGCAAAAAACAACGCTTTATTCTCATACCGACAAACAAAAAGTGGAATAACACGCGATCAAAAAGACGGATATAAATAACCATGGTACCTCTGAAAACGTCATCTTGTCCCGCAAAAAACGAGCCGCCATACACCATCATCAGCGGAAAAATAAAAAAGTTATAGTCCTCAGAATAAAGCGATGCCAAAATAATTATTTTTTCTATAAATTAGCTTTTATCGTATAAAAGTGCCAAAACATAAAAAAACTTATATAAATGAGGTATCGCTGTAATCGTACTGACCCGAAGAAAAAAACTGCTTTATCAATTTTACCAAACGCGGAACGGTATAAACGCCTCCCCCAAAAGAAATTCATGAATAGCTGGTTTTTGGTCATTCTGCCTCACAAAAATCGGAATAAAAAGCGATCAAAAAAATCTCCCGTGCCCGAACATGTTACCAATAAAAACGTCAACTCGTCCCACAAAAAACAAGACCTCACATGACTCTGTGGACTCAAATATGGAAAAATTATAGCTCTCAAAATGTGGTAACGCAAAAAATATTTTTTGCAATAAAAAGCGTCTTTCAGTGTGTGACGGCTGCCAATCATAAAAATCCGCTAAATAACCCGCTATAAAAGTAAATCAAACCCCCCTTCATCACCCCCTTAGTTAGGGAAAAATTAAAAAAATTTAAAAAATGTATTTATTTCCATTTTCCCATTAGGGTTAGGGCTAGGGTTGGGGCTAAAGTTACGGTTAGGGTTTGGATTACATTTACGGTTGGGAATAGGGTTGGGATTAGTGTTAGGGGTGTGTCTGGGTTAGAGATGTGGTTAGGGTTAGGGGTGTGTTTGGATTAGGGTTTCAGTTATAATTGGGTGGTTTCCACTGTTTAGGCACATCAGGGGCTCTCCAAACGTGACATGGCGTCTGATTTCAATTCCAGCCAATTCTGCGTTGAAAAAGTAAATCAGTGCTTCTTCCCTTCCAAGCTCTCCCGTGCGCCCAAACAGGGGTTTACCCCAACATATGGGGTATCAGCGTACTCGGAACACATTGGAGAACAACTTTTGGGGTCCAATTTCTCCTGTTACCCTTGGGAAAATACAAAACTAGGGGCTAAAAAATAATTTTTGTGGAAAAAATTTTTTTTTTATTTGCATGGCTCTGCGTTATAAACTGTAGTGAAACATTTGGGGGTTCAAAGCTCTCACAACACATCTAGATGAGTTCCTTAGGGGGTCTACTTTCCAAAATGGTGTCACTTGTGGGGGGTTTCTACTGTTTAGGTACATTAGGGGCTCTGCAAACGCAATGTGACGCCTGCAGACCATTCCATCTAAGTCTGCATTCCAAATGGCGCTCCTTCCCTTCCGAGCCCTCCCATGCGCCCAAACGGTGGTTCTCCCCCACATATGGGGTATCAGCGTACTCAAGACAAATTGGACAACAACTTTTGGGGTCCAATTTCTCCTGTTACCATTGGGAAAATACAAAACTGGGGGCTAAAAAATAATTTTGGGGGGAAATTTTTTATTTTTTTTTATCTTCACGGCTCTGCGTTATAAACTGTAGTGAAACACTTGGGGGTTCAAAGTTCTCACAACACAACTAGATAAGTTCCTTGGGGGGTCTAGTTTCCAATATTGGGTCACTTGTGGGGGGTTTCTACTGTTTAGGTACATTAGGGGCTCTGCAAATGCAATGTGACGCCTGCAGACCAATCCATCTAAGTCTGCATTGCAAATGATGATCCTTCCCTTCCGAGCTCTGCCATGCGCTCAAACGGTGGTTCCCCCCAGATATCAGGTATCAGCGTACTCAGGACAAATTGGACAACAATATATAGGGTCCAATTTCTCCTGTTAACCTTGGAAAAATACAAAACTGGGGGCTAAAAAATAATTTTTGTGGAAAAAAAATATTTTTTATTTGTACGTCTCTCCGTTATAAACTGTAGTGAAACACTTGGGGGTTCAAAGCTCTCACAACACATCTAGATGAGTTCCTTAGGGGGTCTACTTTCCAAAATGGTGTCACTTGTAGGGGGGTTTTACTGTTTAGGTACATTAGGGGCTATGCAAACGCAATGTGACGCCTGCAGACCATTCCATCTAAGTCTGCATTCCAAATGGCGCTCCATCCCTTCCGAGCCCTCCCATGCGCCCAAACGGTGGTTCCCCCCCACATATCGGGTATCAGCGTACTCAGGACAAATTGGACAACAACTTTTGGGGTCCAATTTCTCCTGATACCCTCGGGAAAATACAAAACTGGGGGCTAAAAAATATTTTTTTGTGGGAAAAAATTTTTGTTTTATTTTTACGGCTCGGCATTATAAACTTCTGTGAAGCACTTGGTGGGTCAAAGTGCTCACCACACCTCTAGATAAGTTCCTTAGGGGGTCTACTTTCCAAAATGGTGTCACTTGTGGGGGGTTTCAATGTTTAGGCACATCAGTGGCTCTCCAAACGCAATATGGCGTCCCATGTCAATTCCTGTCAATTTTGCAGTGAAAAGTCAAACGGCGCTCCTTCCCTTCCGAACTCTCCCATGCGCCCAAACAGTGGTTTACCCCCACATATGGGGTATCAGCGTACTCAGGACAAATTGTACAACAACTTTTGGGGTCCAATTTCTTCTCTTACCCTTTGGAAAATAAAAAATTGGGGGCGAAAATATCATTTTTGTGAAAAAATATGATTTTTTATTTTTACGGTTCTGCATTATAAACTTCTGTGAAGCACTTGGTGGGTCAAAGTGCTCACCACACATCTAGATAAGTTCCTTAGGGGGTCTACTTTCCAAAATCGTGTCACTTGTGGGGGGTTTCAATGTTTAGGCACATCAGGGGCTCTCCAAACGCAACATGGCGTCCCATGTCAATTCCTGTCAATTTTGCAGTGAAAAGTCAAACGGCGCTCCTTCCCTTCCGAGCTCTCCCATGCGCCCAAACAGTGGTTTACCCCCACATATGGGGTATCAGCGTACTCAGGACAAACTGTACAACAACTTTTGGGGTCCAATTTCTTCTCTTACCCTTGGGAAAATAAAAAATTGGGGGCGAAAAGATCATTTTTGTGAAAAAATATGATTTTTTATTTTTACGGTTCTGCATTATAAACTTCTGTGAAGCACTTGGTGGGTCAAAGTGCTCACCACACATCTAGATAAGTTCCTTAGGGGGTCTACTTTCCAAAATGGTGTCACTTGTGGGGGGTTTCAATGTTTAGGCACATCAGGGGCTCTCCAAACGCAACATGGCATCCCATGTCAATTCCTGTCAATTTTGCAGTGAAAAGTCAAACGGCGCTCCTTCCCTTCCGAGCTCTCCCATGCGCCCAAACAGTGGTTTACCCCCACATATGGGGTATCAGCGTACTCAGGACAAACTGTACAACAACTTTTGGGGTCCAATTTCTTCTCTTACCCTTGGGAAAATAAAAAATTGGGGGCGAAAAGATCATTTTTGTGAAAAAATATGATTTTTTATTTTTACGGTTCTGCATTATAAACTTCTGTGAAGCACTTGGTAGGTCAAAGTGCTCACAACACATCTAGATAAGTTCCTTAGGGGGTCTACTTTCCAAAATCGTGTCACTTGTGGGGGGATTCAATGTTTAGGCACATCAGTGGCTCTCCAAACGCAACATGGCGTCCCATCTCAATTCCAGTCAATTTTGCATTGAAAAGTCAAATGGCGCTCCTTCACTTTCAAGCTCTGTCATGCGCCCAAACAGTGGTTTACCCCTACATATGGGGTATCGGCGTACTCAGGACAAATTGTATAACATCTTTTGGGGTCCATTTTCTCCTGTTATCCTTGGTAAAATAAAACAAATTGGAGCTGAAGTAAATTTTGTGTGAAAAAAAGTTAAATGTTCATTTTTATTTAAACATTCCAAAAATTCCTGTGAAACACCTGAAGGGTTAATAAACTTTTTGAATGTGGTTTTGAACACCTTGAGGGGTACAGTTTTTAGAATGGTGTCACACTTGGGTATTTTCTATCATATAGACCCCTCAAAATGACTTCAAATGAGATGTGGTCCCTAAAAAAAAATGGTGTTGTAAAAATGAGAAATTGCTGGTCAACTTTTAACCCTTATAACTCCCTAACAAAAAAAAATGTTGGTTCCAAAATGGTGCTGATGTAAAGTAGACATGTGGGAAATGTTACTTATTAAGTATTTTGTGTGACATTTGTCTGTGATTTAAGGGCATAAAAATTCAAATTTGGAAAATTGCGAAATTTTCAAAATTTTCGCCAAATTTCCATTTTTTTCACAAATAAACGCAGGTAATATCAAAGAAATTTTACCACTATCATGAAGTACAATATGTCACGAGAAAACACTGTCAGAATCACCAGGATCCTTTGAAGCGTTCCAGAGTTATAACCTCATAAAGGGACAGTGGTCAGAATTGTAAAAATTGGCCCGGTCCATAACGTGCAAACCACCCTTGGGGGTGAAGGGGTTAAGGTTGAAGGAAGACTTTAAGTCCATCTAGTTCAACCCATAGCCTAACCTAACATGCCCTAACATGTTGATCCAGAGGAAGGCAAAAAAAACCCATGTGGTAAGAGTAAGCTCCACCATGGGGAAAAAAATTCCTTCCCGACCCCACATACGGCAATCAGACTAGTTCCCTGGATCAACGCCTTATCAAGGAATCTAGTGTATATACCCTGTAACATTATACTTTTCCAGAAAGGTATCCAGTCCCCTCTTAAATTGAAGCAATGAGTCATTCATTACAACATCATACGGCAGAGAGTTCCATAGTCTCACTGCTCTTACAGTAAAGAATCCGCGTCTGTTATTATGCTTAAACCTTCTTTCCTCCAGACGTATAGGATGCCCCCTTGTCCCTGTCACCGGTCTATGATTAAAAAGATCATCAGAAAGGTCTTTGTGCTGTCCCCTCATATATTTATACATTAACATAAGATCACCCCTTAGTCTTCGTTTTTCCAAACTAAATAGCCCCAAGTGTAATAACCTATCTTGGTATTGCAGACCCCCCAGTCCTCTAATAACCTTGGTCGCTCTTCTCTGCACCCGCTCTAGTTCAGCTATGTCTTTCTTATACACCGGAGACCAGAACTGTGCACAGTATTCTAAGTGTGGTCGAACTAGTGACTTGTATAGAGGTAAAATTATGTTCTCCTCATGAGCATCTATGCCTCTTTTAATGCATCCCATTATTTTATTTGCCTTTGTAGCAGCTGCCTGACACTGGCCACTGAATATGAGTTTGTCATCCACCCATACACCCAGGTCTTTTTCATTGACGGTTTTGCCCAGAGTTTTAGAATTAAGCACATAGTTATACATCTTATTACTTCTACCCAAGTGCATGACCTTACATTTATCCTCATTAAAGCTCATTTGCCATTTATCAGCCCAAGCTTCTAGTTTACATAAATCAGCCTGTAATATAAAATTGTCCTCCCCTGTATTGATTACCCTGCAGAGTTTAGTGTCATCTGCAAATATTGAAATTCTACTCTGAATGCCCCCTACAAGGTCATTAATAAATATGTTAAAAAGAAGAGGGCCCAATACTGACCCCTGCGGTACCCCACTACTAACCGTGACTCAGTCCGAGTGTGCTCCATTAATAACCACCCTTTGTTTCCTATCACTGAGCCAACTCTCAACCCACTTGCACATATTTTCCCCTATCCCCATTATTCTCATTTTATGTATCAACCTTTTGTGTGGCACCGTATCAAAAGCTTTTGAAAAGTCCATATACACTACATCTACTGGGTTCCCTTGGTCCAGTCCGGAACTTACCTCTTCATAGAAGCTGATCAAATTAGTCTGACATGATCTGTCCCTAGTAAACCCGTGCTGATACTGGGTCATGAGGTTATTCCTCTTCAGATACTCCAGTATAGCATCCCTTAGAATGCCCTCCAGGATTTTACCCACAGTAAAGGTTAAACTTACTGGCCTATAATTTCCGAGTTCAGTTTTTGTCCCCTTTTTGAATATTGGCACCACATTTGCTATACGCCAGTCCTGTGGTACAGACCCTGTTATTATGGACTCTTTAAAGATTAAAAATAATGGTCTATCAATGACTGTACTTAATTCCTGCAGTACTCGGGGGTGTATCCCATCCGGGCCCGGAGATTTGTCAATTTTCGTGATTTTTAGACGCCGCCGCCGTTTTAGATACCACCCTCAGTGCACATTTCACCACACATACACCAACCTCGCCACATAAAAGTCAAAACACAAAAGTCGCCGCTCAAAACTCGCCACGCGCAAAACTCTCCACATGCAAAACTCGCCACACGTGCAAAACACACCTCATGGAAAACTCGCCACACGCAAAACTTGCACACGCGGAAAAATTGCCACATGCACAAAAGTTGCAACACATGCAAAAGTTGCCTCACACAAAACTTGCACATACTCAAAAGGCACCACACATAAAACTCGCCACGCGCAAAACTCGCCATGCGCAAAACTTGCTGCACACAACTTGCTACACTATCCTGTCACATGCAAATCGACACACAAAAAGTTGCTACACGCATGTCGCCACACAAAACTCATCTCACAAAAGTCGCTACATGCATGTCGCCACACGCAACTCAACACACACAACTTGACACACGAAACTCGCCCTAAAACACACACAAGTCTGTTATTATCCTTCAAAAATAAAAATCTGATTAATAAGCAGGCAAACTACAGGAGCAACAAATGTACCATATAGCAAATACGGCAGCTGTCAGTCACATGACCTGTCTATTATGTGTATGTGTGAGCTAATATATCCTGCCAGGGGGTGGGCTTACTGTTGGCTGGGGATTTCTCAGGCTGCCAATTTAGCTTACAAATACTGAGGTAAAAATACTGACCAAATAACGTGTGAACGAGGTCTAATACAGGAGGAGATGACATACAGATATATACTATATACAGGACGAGATGACACAGGTATATACTATTTACAGGGGAGATGACACACAGGTATATACTATATACAGGAGGAGATGACACACAGATATATACTATATACAGGAGAGATGACACACAGGTATATACTATATAGAGGAGGAGATGACATACAGGTACATAATACATACAGGAGGAGATGACATACAGGTATATACTATATACAGGAGGAGATGACACACAGGTATATACTATGTACAGGAGCAGATTACCTACAGGTATATAGTATATACAGGAGGAGATGACATACAGGTATATGCTATGTATAGGAGGAGATGACATACAGGTATATACTATATACAGGAGGAGATGACACACAAATATATACTATATATAGGTGAGATGACACACAGGTATATACTATATACAGGAGGAGATTACATACAGGTATATACTATATATAGGAGGAGATGACATACAGGTATATACTATATACAGGGGAGATGACACACAGCAGGTATATACTATATACAGGGGAGATGACATACAGGTATATACTATATATAAGGGAGATGACAAACATGTATATACTGAGGTGAAAATGAGAGGTGTGAGGTGAAAATGAAAAGGTGTGAGTGCAAAATGAGAGGAGTGAGGGAAAATAGTGGAGTGATCGGAAAATGACAGATGTGAGGTCGAAATGACAAGTGTTAGGGGGGAATGAGAGGAGTGAGGGGGAAAATAAGAGGAGTGAGGGGGAAAATGAGAGGTGTGAGGGAGAAAATGAGAGATGTGAGGGGGAAAATGAAAGATGTGATGGGGAAAATGAGAGACGTGATGGGAAAATAAGAGAAGTGAGGTGCTATAACTAACCACAGATATTTACTATGCCCAGGCAACGCCGGGCTCTTCAGCTAGTTAGTAATATATCCCATCTGGTTCATGAGGACAGGAACACCATGGGCCTGTGTGATTTCAAATGCCAGGGCTGAATTTCATCCCCAGTCCGTACCTGGTCCCCATGTTACTGCTACAACTGAGACTCTGGAACAGCGCTATGGCTCCCAACCCCTCAAGTAAAATCCAGTGAATTCTGCTCTCCCAAATCCAAATGCCGCCTCCTTCTGAGCCCACTGTGCCTAAACCACGGTAAGTATTAAGAAGCTCGGCAGTCAACTTAAACAAACAAGTGGTGATTTATTGTTGTCCACTGTAGTAGTAAAACGTTTCGGTCTTACTTCAGACCTTCTTCAGTTAATACATAGAAGTTACAAATACATAAGAAAACAAAATATAATAAACCAAAATAAAGTATATACAGGTCAACAGAACATTAAATGTGGTCAATATCAGTAGAAAAAAGATGGCAAGATATGATACCAAAGCTACCTAGATCAACATCATAGTGTACTAATAGGAGAATTTAAGGCATACAATAACTGTACAAATTACGGGCTCATCAGTGATAGAGATAAGGGTGAGTGGAAATAAAGGTATATCCACACGTACCAGATAATAGTGCGTCTGATGAAGTAAATGGACCGATAGGTTAAAAATGAGAATGGTTGATCTAAAGACATAATCACAATTTCAGGAAGTGGATTCGATTCCAGCCATTTGTGCGTTCAAAAAGTCAAACGGTGCGCTTTCCCTTCTGAGCATTATATGGGGCCCATTATACTGTGTGTAGCAATATATGGGGCCATTATTCTGTATGGAGCAATATACACACATGGTCAAAATTGTTGGTACCCATCGTTTAATGACAGAAGAACCCACAATGGTCACAGAAATAATTGAATTTGACAAAATAATAACTAAAAAATCTATGAAAATGAACAAATGAAAATCAGACATTGCTTTTCAACAATGCTTCCACAGAATTAAAAAAAAAATAAAACTCATGAAATAGGCCTGGACAGAAATGATGGTACCCTTAACTTAATATTTTGTTGCACAATCTTTTGAGGAAATCACGCAAACGATTCCTGTAACTGTCAATGAGACTTCTACACTTCTCGACAGGTGGCCCACTCCTCAAGAGCAAACTGCGCCAGTTGTCTCGTGTTTGAAGGTTGCCTTTTCCAGACGGTGTGTTTCAGCTCTTTCCAAAGATGCTCAATAGGATTTAGGTCAGGGCTCATAGAAGGCCACTTCAGAATAGTCCAATGTATCCTCTTAGCCATTCTTGGGTGTTTTTTAGCTGTGTGTTTTGGGTCATTATCCTGTTGCAAGACCCATGACCTGCGACTGACCAAGCTTTCTGACACTGGGCAGCACATTTCTCTCTAGAATCCCTTGATAGTCTTGCACTAGAGTTCTAGTCCTCTTCCTCTCTGAAGAGACAATTTGCATTTTGATAGTCTTGAGATTTCATTGTACCCTGCACAGATTCTAGACACCCTGTGCCAAATGCATAAAAGCAGCCCCAGAACATTACAGAGCCTCCTCCATGTTTCACAGGAGACACAGTGTTCTTTTCTTGATATGCTTCATTTTTCCATCTGACGTGCCTTGCCAAAAAGTTCCATTTTTTTATCTCATCTGTCCATAGAACATTCTCCCAGAAGCTTTGTGGCTTGTCAACATGTAGTTTGGCAAAATCCAGTCTGACTTTTTTATGATTTTTTTTCAACAATCGTGTCCTCCTTGTTTGTCTCCCATGAAGTCCACTTTGGCTCATACAACGACGGATGGTGCGATCTGACACTGATGTTCCTTGAGCTTGAAGTTCACCTTTAAGCTGTTGAGAAGTTTTTCTGGGCTCTTTTGTTTCCATTCGTATTATCCGTCTCTTTGATTTGTCATCAATTTTCCTCCTGCGGCCACGTCCAGGGAGGTTGGCTACAGTCCCATGGATCTTAAATTTCTGAATAATATGCGCAACGATAGTTACAGGAACATCAAGCTGCTTGGAGATGGTCTTATAACTTTTACCTTTAACATGTTTGTCTATAATTTTCTTTCTAATCTCCTAAGACAACTCTTTCCTTCGCTTCCTCTGGTCCGTGCTGAGTGTGATACACACCATGTCACCAAACAGCACAGTGAGTATTTGTAGCCCTATATAAAAAACACTTCTTCTCTTAGCTGGTTATCCAGGACTATTTAATTTTTTTACTATGTGCTGAAGAACTAACAGGCAGACACTTTAAAAAAAATAAAAAAATAAATCAGACATATGCTCGGCCTCACTGAATAACATGGGGACGCGTGCTATCTGTCAAAACGAAGGATAGCACTCGTCCGATAGTTATGTTTCCATGATGCGTATTTGGCGGGTTTTGGATGTTGCAGATTTTCTGCTGCATTTCTGCACTTCTTAGCTAGGTTATTTACGTTTTTTTCCATGCATTTTTATTGCATTTTTTACGTTTTAAGTTTTTTGTCTCTTTTTTAAATGTCATATTTTAAATACAGCTGCTTTGTTTTTGATACTTCATGGTATTTTGTCTTTGACAAAACTTTATTGATACAGTAATGTGTGGACTACATACATTTTTAGCGAATTTCTACTTATATAAGTTTTTTACCTGCAGGTTTTCCTCAGCTAAAGTAAATGTACGGGGAAAATCTGCACAGAGAACTCCGCGTACCCGCAAGAGAAATTGACATGGTGTGGATTTTAAATACACACCACAAGACAGTTTACACTGCATAAAATAAAAGTACAGCGGGCAGGAGATTTCTATAAATCCCATCCATTTTGCTGAAACTGTAGGACGCGGTACAGAGAAAATACGCAGCGTCAAAAACTCATCGTGGGAATTTAACCTTAAAAGGCCTTTAAAATGCTGGTTATCCAAGTAATGAGAGAAACCGTGAAAAATGACAAACAGGAACGTGATAGAAGTACAACATTGGACGATCCTCACTGCATCCGGTATTTGAACTTTTATGTCACTTCTTCATACACCAAACTCCCAGAAGCTCCTCACCACGTCGGATATCATTAGTAACTTACTTCACTGAGTCATGCCGAGAGTTTCTGAGGCTTATGGTCGCCTTCTTGTCAGCTTCAAGGATGTCCCCATGTTATTCAAGGATGATAAAAAGCCAGAATTTTTTATTAAAATACCATTTTGTGGTGCATTTCCACATAATTCCACGTGGATCTTGACAAGTTTGGTGACATTTAAATCAACATATATCAGAGCACTCTCACCACAGAGCACGTAGTCCATGAGCCGGGCCAGATATCGGTACCACCCGGAGTGACTAATTTTCTTTGGTATTTTTAGGTAGATGCATGTCTGTAGTTTATTTTTTGATATGATAGCCCTTACATATACGTAGCTTATTAACCCCTTCAGCCCTAGGCCTATTTGTACCCAAGTGCCTAAGCCAATCTGACCTGTGCCACTTCATGGGCTAATAACTTTGGAACGCTTTCACCTATCCAAGCCATTCTGAGATTGTTTTCTCGTGACATATTGTACTTCACATCAGTGCTAAATGGGAGTCAATATATTTTACCTTTCTATATAAAAAAATGCTAAATATTCGGAAATTTTGGAAAAATCGGCAATTTTTTAACTTTGAAATTCTCTGCTTTTTACAAAAATACTGATACCCCCCATAATAGTTATTAATTTACACTCCCCACATGTTTACTTCATATTGGCATCATTTTGAAAATGAAACCTTATTGTTTTACGACGTAATAGGGCTTATAGTTTTATGCGCAATTTTTCACATTTACAGCAAAACCCACTTTTCAAAGGACCAAGTCACTTCTGAAGTCACTTTAAGGGGCTTACATAACAGAAACCACCCATAAATTACCCCATTTTGCAAACTACACCCCTCAAGCTGTTCAAAACTCATTTTTAAAAACTGTTAACCCTTTAGGTGTTCCACAGGAATTTTAGCAGAATGAAGGCGAAATTTCAAAATTTCATTTTTTTTCCAGATATTACATTGTAATCCAATTTTACCTGCAACCTAGCAAGGGTTAACGGCAAACCCAAACTTGGTTACCCTAATTCTGCAGTTTATAGAAACACCCCACATGTACTCGTAAACTAAAGTATGGGCACACAGCACAGCTCAACACGGAAGGAGCGCTATGTGGTTTTTGGGTGTCTTCCACACAATCTGTAATCTCCTCTCTATCATAGGGAACAGATTTCAGGATGCAGGCCTTAGAGATCTGTGTGTTGAATCCGGTGTAATCGCTGAAGGATCAGTGTCTGGAGTGATGGACGGCCGGAGGTACAACAGAGCAGTGAGACTACACAAGCTGGTCTATGAAGCACTTATGAGGCTTGCATGGAAAAACTTCCTTCCATGGCTAGAAGAAAACCATGCAAGGGACCTTCA
This sequence comes from Ranitomeya variabilis, assembly GCF_051348905.1. Lineage (NCBI taxonomy): Eukaryota > Metazoa > Chordata > Amphibia > Anura > Dendrobatidae > Ranitomeya > Ranitomeya variabilis. The sequence goes on from NC_135234.1 coordinate 100,493,969, forward strand.
CCATCTGGATGAAACACTGAAGAACATCACAAACTTTCGCATCAGTGTGTCGCAGGGATCCTTCGAAAAGCTCTTGGATAATGAATCTTGCACACTTACCCTGAAGCTCTTTCAAGTTTATCTTGAGACCCTCAGAAATGAACAACTCTCAGCATTCTGGATGTCATACTTGGACATGGTCGAGACCATGCTGGCCCTGGTTCGAGCTTCAAGAGAAGGCAACTGGATGCTTCACCTAGGAGCAATCCGACAGATGATACCATGGTGTTTTGCCTATGACAAGGTCAACTATGCCCGATACCTAACCTATTACTATGCCACAATGTCTCGGCTGCCCATAGAACACCCAGAGGTCCATGAATACTTCATGCAAGGTGGCTTTTCGGTCCAGATCGGTAGCAAGAATCCTTTTGGACGAATTCCTGTGGACCAGACCATTGAAGAGACAATCAACAAAGACACCCAGACACCAGGGGGCACAAAAGGCTTCAGCCTCAAAGTTGGAGCTGTTTCCAGGTTCTACCTGACATCAGAGTACCGCAGTATGTACTTGAGGCAGCTGAGGGCCCTGGTAGGCCAACAATATACTGACTTCAGCCATTCAGACCTACAGGTGTCTAGGATTAGAAGAGATGAAGCCGATGTCCAATCTTTCGTTCAACTGCTGGAGACAGGTTGGGTGAACCCCTTCAACAAAGAGCATAATGGTGAACTTATCAGTTTGTCAACAGCGACTGTAGCACCACCAGATGTAGCCAAAGACCTTCAAGGGGCATACAGTATAGGAGAGGATGCATATCAAACATTCAAGGATGAGCGTTTGGGTACCGATAAGCCAACTACATTGTTTCATGACAAGATGACGAAGAACAAACTTAAAACGTTCTCTAACATCCAAATGAAGACACGCAGACAAGGTCTTGGCAAGGAGGTAATTTTGAAGGCTGACAGAAACCTATTTGGCCAGATGATACTTGTAGCTGAGAACAGAAAGCTACAAATGAGTGATGTCTTGACTCATCCCCTGGGTCCATTGCCATGGGCACTTGCCAATGGTGATGGGTCTATCCGCAAGACCAACAAGGCTGCCCTCGCAAGGGAGTTGGAGAGGAATGCTCGTCCTGCAGAAGTGATCCCCGAGCCCTCTGCAACCATCATTGATGGGATGAGCCTGGTTCAGAAACTGAAGGGAAACAATGCAACATTTGGCCAGCTAGCAGGCACAGCAATGAGTCGCGCTATCCATGAGGGTGCTAAGAGCAAGCGCATTGATATTGTCTTTGACGTCTACAAGGAGACATCCATCAAAGATACAGAAAGAGTCAACAGATATGAAGGCACAGGGATCCATTTCAAGAACATTCAACATGGGCACAACATCCAGCAGTGGAAAAAGCTTCTAAGTAGTTCCTCCAACAAGCTAAGTCTCATAAAGTTTCTGGTAGAAGAATGGAAGGCGAAACACCACAGGGAGAAGCTTGAGGAGAAGGAGCTGTATGTCACATGTGAGCAGCTCTGCTTTAAGATCACCAAAGAACAGTGGGAAGAGGCTGCTGACCTTAAGTCAAATCAAGAAGAAGCAGACACACGCCTCCTTCTCCATGCTCTTCATGCAGCAGAATCTGGTTACAAGTCGGTCATCATCACTTCGGAGGATACTGATGTCATGGTCCTGTGTCTGGGCATGTGCCACAAAATCCCATCCCACCTGTTCCAGAAATGCGGTACACAGAACCGGACAAGATTCCTGGATATCACCACTCTGAGCCGAACATTGGGAGGTAGCGTATGTGATTCATTGATTGGTATGCATGCATTTACAGGCTGTGACACCGTCAGTGCATTCGCTGGCCGTGGGAAGATGACGACACTCAAGCAGTTGAAGATGAACAAGACATACCAGGATGCCTTTCAGGAAGTTGGTCGTTCATGGGAAGTGTCTACCGAACTTTTTGAGAAGTTACAGGAAATCACCTGCCACATGTACCTGCCAACTACCCAAACAACTGAGGTAAACAGGCTCCGTTATCAGCTGTTCTGTGCCAGACGTGGAGTGGTAGAGTCAAGTCAACTCCCTCCTTGCCAGGACTGCCTTTTCATGCATGCACTGCGTGCAAACTACCAGGCTGCGATCTGGAGGAGAAGTCTGCAGAGCCAGCCATGGGTTGCAAACCCAACAGACTGCGGTTGGATGATAGATAACGACGGAAAGCTTGTTGTCAAGTGGATGCAAGGGGCACCAGCACCAGAAGCTATTATACAGCTACTGTCCTGCAAGTGTGTGCGGTCATGTGAACTTCCTCAGTGTACTTGCCTCAGCAATGGCCTGAAGTGCACAGACATGTGCAGATTACAGACATGCCAGAACAAGGGTACTGAAGACGAGCCAGTAGAACAACAGTCAGATTCAGAGTCCGATGTTGAAGATATTATGGAGTAACATATATATATATATATATATATATATATATATATATATATATATATATATATATATATATGCACATGACATGTTCAGTGTGTATTTACATAACTTGGATTAAATTTTGTTACAAATACTACATCTAGTCACTCCGGGTGGTACCGATATCGTCATATTTGGTTCTTGGCTCATGCTAAAATTCCTGTGGAACACCTAAAGGGTTAACAGTTTTTAAAAATGAGTTTTGAACAGCTTGAGGGGTGTAGTTTGCAAAATGGGGTAATTTATGGGTGGTTTCTGTTATGTAAGCCCCTTAAAGTGACTTCAGAAGTGACTTGGTCCTTTGAAAAGTGGGTTTTGCTGTAAATGTGAAAAATTGCGCATAAAACTATAAGCCCTATTACGTCGTAAAACAATAAGGTTTCATTTTCAAAATGATGCCAATATGAAGTAAACATGTGGGGAGTGTAAATTAATAACTATTATGGGGGGTATCAGTATTTTTGTAAAAAGCAGAGAATTTCAAAGTTAAAAAATTGCCGATTTTTCCAAAATTTCCGAATATTTAGCATTTTTTTATATAGAAAGGTAAAATATATTGACTCCCATTTAGCACTGACGTGAAGTACAATATGTCACGAGAAAACAATCTCAGAATGGCTTGGATAGGTGAAAGCGTTCCAAAGTTATTAGCCCATGAAGTGGCACAGGTCAGATTGGCTTAGGCACTTGGGTACAAATAGGCCTAGGGCTGAAGGGGTTAATAAGCTACGTATATGTAAGGGCTATCATATCAAAAAATAAACTACAGACATGCATCTACCTAAAAATACCAAAGAGAATTAGTCACTCCGCTTGGTACCGATATCGTCAAATTTGGTTCTTGGCTCATGGACTAACGTATATACAACATATATCACAGTACGTAGTAGTTTGAGACAAGAGAAAAGTGAATAAGTGCCATCAGGAGTTCCTTGTGTTTGAAGCCGTAGACACAGATGGATTAAACAGTGAGATGTAAGGGATGGTGTGTTACGTAGGACTGACTAATCAGGATCATATGTAGGAGGTGCGCTCAGAGCCCCTAGATGGCAAACAGCGAATATGCAACGTGAGTCAGGTGATAAATATGTTCTGGGGTACTAAAAATCTAAAACTATAAAGCCATAAATCAACCGGCCGTGTTTCATGAAAATGTTTGACAGTGCGATGGTAACACAAGTTGTTTAAGGCCTCAGTACATAAAAAGGGCAGAATTATAAAGTTATAAGTAGATAATATTTACCATGCAATGTTATATAGTATTATAAACATTGCATTCCTTCTCTAAGACCTCCCGGGGGACCAGTGAGGAAAATGCTTTATTTAGCAGAATGCCTGTATAGAAATTGTTTCCTCGTGTTTTCTCCCTCTACTAACCTACCTTTGCCTGACATTGCCATCTCCATGTGCGGTTCCACCATTACTCCAAAGCAACATGCCTGCTGCCTTGGGGTCATCCTTGATTCCGAGCTTTCATTCACCCCCCACATCCGATCAGTGGCTCGCTCTTCTTATCTGCATCTCAAAAACATTTCTAGAATTCGCCCTTTTCTTACTTTCGACTCTGCAAAAACTCTTACTGTCTCACTTATTCATTCTCGTCTGGACTATTGTAACTCTCTACTAATCGGCCTCCCTCTTACCAAACTCTCCCCGCTCCAATCTGTCCTGAATGCTGCTGCCAGGATCATATTCCTCACCAACCATTATGGAGCGCCCCCACTGCCGCAGGGCCGAGGGGTACCCGGTACCGGGCCTCTCTGTCTCGGTTCTGGGATTGTCACGGTGGCTAGACCCGGTCCGTGACCCTGCTGAGGGGAGTCCAGTGAAAGTTGAGAATGATGTGGTGTGGTGCAGGTCGCGATGAATGACGAGGACACCAGGTTGCAGTCTCTTTACCTCTTTACTGAAGGCTTCAGGATCCTCAATCCGGAGTACGGTTAACAGGGCTGTCTGAGACCGGCCGGTCCGATGGCACCTTCAGAGTTCCCTTTGCAGGTGGAAATCTGTGCCTACCTTCTAGCGCTTGTGTGTTGTAGTCCTTCCCTGCTTAGCACCACAGGATAGTCCTCACAACTGTTGTGTCTGTTTCTGAAGTTCCCTCACAACTGATCCTGATGTTCTTCTCCATCCCCCAGATGATATGGCTAGGACGCACCCGTATGACGGGTAGGACTGGAGTTCTTCCGGGACCCTAGAGTTGCCCCTCTCCCACTGTTGCCCCCTATGTCTGCTTAGGTGATTTAGGTGAGACAGCCCGCCTATAACTGACTGTCCTGCCGTAGGTTTGAAGTATTGCTTGGAGCCTAATACTTCCTCGGCGTTTCCGGCCACCGGCTACGCGCCTCAGTAGGATGTTGCCTCGGTCTTACAGCACGACTCCTACTGGTGTTATCTCCTTGTTGCGTTGATCTCGTTTCTCACTCTTCACAATTAACCTCGCTTCTTGTCCTTCCTTGGGGTACCGCCGCAATGAAGTGCAGGCGCAGTCCCGTAACGTTCTTCCTGTTCGCTAGGCCTCTGTCAGGATCCCACCCCTGACAGGGACCCCCCTGAATCTTCCCCTGCAACACCCTCTGCCACAGGATGTTGTCTGGTTCCAACCCAGTCAGCTTCTGACTAACTTCCTATCTAACCCCCAGTTTTACCAGATTGTGAGGAGTGGCCTAATACATAGCACCCTTAACTCCCCCTGGAGGCCAGACTGTGAAGTGTATTGGTGTCTGTGATACCTGGTCAGGTGAACTCCTTCAGTGCCATCAGATGTACCAACACTCCCCTTAGCGGCGGAGCATCAGCACTGCAACGACCAGGACTCTGGGGCGCTACAGTTACACCGATGCCTCTACCTTGTGCCAGTCATTACATTGGCTACCCATCCACTCCAGAATCCAGTACAAAACTACTACCCTCATTCACAAAGCACTACATGGCTCAGCACCACCCTACATCTCCTCTCTGGTCTCAGTCTACCACCCTACCCGTGCCCTCTGTTCTGCTAATGACCTGAGGTTAGCATCCTCAATAATCAGAACCTCCCACTCCCATCTCCAAGACTTTACACGTGCTGCGCCGATTCTTTGGAATGCATTACCTAGGTTAATACGATTAATCCCCAATCCCCACAGTTTTAAGCGTGCCCTAAAAACTCATTTGTTCAGACTGGCCTACCGCCTCAATGCATTAACCTAACTATCCCTGTGCGGCCCATTAAAAAAAAAAAAAATCAGGTTCCTCACATCATGTTCTCATACACTTGAAGGGTTAATAATCTTCTTGAATGTGGTTTTGAGCACCTTGAGGGGTTCAGTTTTTAGAATGGTGTCACACTTGGGTATTTTCTATCATATAGGCCCCTCAAAGTGACTTCAAATGTGATGTAGTCCCTAAAAAAAAATGGTATTGTAAAAATAAGAAATTGCTGGTCAACTTTTAACCCTTATAACTCTGTAACAAAAAAATATTTTGGTTCCAAAATTGTGCTGATGTAAAGTAGACATGTGGAAAATGTTACTTAATAAATATTTTGTGTGACATATCTCTGTGATTTAAGGGCATAAAAATTCAAAGTTGGAAAATTGCAAAATTTTCTAAATTTTCACCAAATTTCCATTTTTTTCACAAATAAACGCAGGTAATATCAAAGAAATTTTACCACTATCATAAAGTACAATATGTCACGAGAAAACACTGTCAGAATCATCAGGATTTGTTGAAGCGTTCCAGAGTTATAACCTCATAAAGGGACAGTGGTCAGAATTGTAAAAATTGGCCTGGTCATTAATGTGCAAACCACCCTTGGGGGTAAAGGGGTTACCTGGGAGTTGGATTCTGCAAAAATAACTAAATAAATCTACTACTAGTGTACCTACTGATACACTCAGTTCTGTCATTTGTGTCTTCATGCTGCCACAGGACTTCTGCGGCTGTGATAGGCAACATGCTGTGGGTGTGATAGTCTGCGGCCATGAGACCTTCTGATAACACACTTGCCTGTCCTATTCCAGGGAAGGTGACAACTGGAAAATATGATTCATTTTGTTATTTTTACAGAGTCCAAACCCCTCAGGTAACAAGCATCTTTTGTCCTGACAACACCTTAATTTCCTTTCTCTGTTGATGTGTGATAGAAGAAGCATCTAAATATCTTCTATTCCAAGAAAGCCTTGGAATAAACCTAAGACCAGGTTAAACTGCAACAGATTTATAGCTGTCCTTTGTATATTTTTGAAGATGTTGGTATTAAAACATACAGTACGTGTCGTCCAGTCATTACTATTGATACATGACCCCAACTGGTGTATGTTAAACACTCTGACTTGTCTCCCATCAAAGGAACAATATGTGCTTTCTGAAGGTGAATTGGAATCAGATAACACATAGTAATGACAGGTTCATGTCAAATTTATCTACTGACATGATATGTGCCATGAAAGTAATGTCAAAAACAAATCTCATACTTTCATAACTTTTTTCATATTACTTCTAAAAGTAGGATCCAAGCCAACTGCTGATATGTGTTGGGTTATTGCCCATTAGCAGTTTTGCACCTATCTTAGTAAATCCCCTAATCCCTGATAATTAAGTGGCTGTCCATCTTTTGAAAGTTCACTATTCATCGGTACAGTTCTGTTTCTTTTGCAGTCATGTTATTAAAGTCATCTTATAATCTTATAATAGTAGTAGTGTTTGTTCAGCAATGCACAAAGACATCCTTAATCCTTTTTGATAAGTTCATAAAGCTGGAGGTAGGTCTCTGCCTTTGACAAGTTACAATGCCATATTGTATTAGAATAATTCCGTTGCACTTTCCAGACCTTGACCATAGTACATCAGGACCAACATCTCGCAAGCTGCAGTCCTTTAAAGCACAACTCCATTTTTTTTTTGGGGGGGGAGCGAGTTGGAGGTCACTTTTCAATGCAAGTCCTTGAGAGCCTCGTTCTGGCTCTCATAGACTTGAATTGAGAGCTTGTGACTATTACAGCTGATGTCCGGTCAGTCAGACGTTGCGGTCACAAGATCGGAGTGACGCCAGGAAGAGCTGAAGACAGCGGGAGCTGAGTATAGTATTAGGTATCTCATGTTAGTAGCACCACTCTAGTGCTGCAAAAAAAAAAGTGGAGCTTTAAAAAAGAATGCAAATTAATCCACATAAAACATACTGTCCATTACACATTCATTATTGGCTCTCTCATCCTGTAAATATCCAAAGGGCTGAAGAAATCCTCTCACTGTTTATCTTCAATGTATTATTTTCTGTAGCTCCCCCCAATATTTGCCATACAAATCCTCTTGCAATATGTTTGTCTCATTTCACCACATCAAAGTCAATGTTTATGTTCTTTTCATATTTTTGGTTGATGTCTTTGTTTTCTTTTTCTATTTTGAAACAGTTAAGAAAGTTAAAGCAGAACTCTGTTTATTTGTCCATGTTTTGTAATGTTCCTAGTCTATGCTTCTTGGTGTGTGGCTCGGTGGGCCTGTGTCCTTTTTGGGCTTATTTCTCTTGAGAAATCAGCTTTCTATGGAACCTTAGAAAGGGATATTTGACATTTCTAGTAAGTGGATTAGATTTATTGAATTTAGGCCTCCTTCCTGGTGATTTTGGTACTGAAAAAAACAGTACTGATGAAATCCATAGTTCGTGTCCGTGTGTACGTATGTTACAGCTATGTGGTATCCGTGTGCTGTCAGTGTGACACATATGGAATGAAATGCAGAATAGAAATTAAATAGTGTTATGTATTAAAGATGTTAAAAGATAGAGATAGTGATGAGGAAAATGATAGATAGAAAAATGTCAGTGTGCTTTATAATCAGTGTTTTGTGTGTTTTTTTTCTGTGCTCGTTTTTTTATTTTTAATTAAATTAATAAAAAAAAATGGTGTGGGCTCCATATAATCTTCATAACCAGCAGAGGGAGAGCTGACTGCTGTGGGCTTAGATTAATAATCTCGGAAAAGGGACATTCATTAGCCCTAATGTTCCCAGGCTATTAATATCAGTAAACAGCTGTTTGTTTAGCCTTTACTGGTTAGTTTACAGGGAAACCCCAGAAAAAAAATGTTGCAGGGTCCCTCTATAAATTCTAACCAGCCAAGGCTAAACAGACAGCTGTGGGCTGATATTAATAGATAGTATTAATGGATATTGTCCCCCCTCCCAGGCTAATAACATCAGACCTCAGCAGCCCCAGAAATGGTGCATCAAGAAGATGCACCAAATCTAGCACTTAGGCTTGCTCTTCCCACTTGTTCTGGTGCAGTGGCTAGTGGGGTAATAGGGTTGAGGTTGATGTCAGTTATGTATTGTCAGTGGACATCAATTCCAGAGGTTAGTAGTGGAGAGGCATCTATAAGACACCCCCATTACTAACCCCAGAGTCATATTATAAAAAAGACATATCAAGAATAAAGTCATTTAATTGAAATAAACACACCCCACCCTAATTTTCCCATTTATTACTGTAAAAATGAAATTAATAAAAAAACATATTCCTCGCCTGTCCGATTATCCATTTGTCCCACACCTTAATCCATCTCTGCTTCATCTTGATACCTTGCTGAACAGTGGCATGATGCGACCATTCATCCTGACATCCAGGAGACACTGAGTTGAGTGCCACTGAGGTCACTGAAGTTGTGGTTCCCACGGGAAGCTCATTGTGAGCGGCCCGATGCACTGCAGTGACCTCAATGAGGTTACATAGTGAAGGTTTACCACAGTTCATCGGCTGGCTCACAGTGAACTGAGCAAGGGAAAAGCTGGCAGCGACTGGCAGTAACCTCTATGCTGTTACCGCTCATCACTGAAGCTGTGCTCAGATGCTCAGCTCAGTGTCTCCAGGATGTCATGCTGAATGGTCACATCATGCCATCATTCGGTAAGACAATATGACTATGGGGTTAGTTATGGGTGGTGTCTTATAGATGCCTCTGCATTACTAACCCCTGAGCTTGATGTCAGCGGACAATAACAAGCTGACATCAACCCAAAGCCTATTACCCCACTTGCCACTGCACGAGGGCAAGTAGGAAGAATGAGGCTAAGCGCCAGATTGGTGAATCTTATTGATGCACCATTTCTGGGGCCACTTATAGCTGATGTTATTAGCCTGGGAGGGGTGCCAATATCCATGGCCCCTTCCCTCGCTATTAATGTCAGCATTCACCTGTCTGCCTAGCCTTTGCTGGTTATTAATTATAGGGGAACCCTACATCATTTTTTGGTGGAGTCTCCCATTTTAATAACCAGGAAAGGATAATTATACTGCTGTGAGCTGATAGTAATAGACTGGGAAGCTCCATGGGTATGCCCCCTTCCTAGGCTATAAATATCTGCCCCGAGATGAGCTGTTATTAATAGCCTGGGAACATTTATGGCTATTGGCCCTTTCTCAGATTAGTAACATCAGCACCCAACGGTCGCCTTTCCCTCGGCTGGTTCAAAAAATTATGCCAGAGCCAGTTCCATTTTTTTTAAATTCTTTAATTTATACACGATGTACACAGCAGGTGCTGAATACAGCAGGCATCGGGTGCTGTTCCCAGGTGCAGGGTGCTGAATACAACTCCCATCATTGACTCATGGTCACACTGATCTCAGGGAGACCAGGAGACAATGATAAGAACTGCCTTCACCACCCGGCACCTGGGAACAGTGGTAAAAGTACTGCCTCTTCCCAGGCAATGGTACGTGTCACATGGATGACACACAGATGTCATCTGTGTACATGTCTGTTGTATGCATTTTGTCTGAGAAAAAAGGATATGTTTGTGGGTTTTTCAGACAAACCTGACCTGTGCGCACCACCTTTGAATACAATGTGTGTCCGTATTTGTGGTCCTTAAAAAGCGGACTGCATACAGACATAAAAAATGGATGCATGACGAGGGCCTAATGCATAGGAAATCCCAGATTATGAGTCTGAAAGCTTATCTCTTTTTCCTCTTACTTCTTCCCTGTTCTCTTCCCTGACCTGTCATTTTTCCTTTTCTGTGTTCAATATTATAGTTTTGATTTTTTTCCTTTTTTTCCCCTCATGTTTGTTGTGAAATTGCATCATGTACATCTTGGAAGGAAGGGGCAATGTAGGCAACTTTTTGTTTTATTCCTTTCTCCAGTTTTGAACATTATGATGTAAGTGAAGTTTTTAGAAATTATTTACAAAAAATGCTTCATTATTAACTGTTTCCTCATTGTGTTGTAAGCTTTTGTTGAAATGCTTTAGTAGACAAAAATATTCGGCAACGTGAATAAGCCTGAATTCATTCATGTAGGCTAACCACAGGAATGGTTACCCTATATAAAGTATGAGACCCCATACAATGCCCTATATACAGTGTCAGCCTCCACACAGCCTCTTATATAAAGTATGGGCCCAAACATAGCCCACTATATATTATTATTATTTATTTATATAGCACCATTAATTCCATGGTGCTGTACATGAGAAGGGGTTACATACAAATACAAATATCACTTACAGTAAACAAAACTAACAATGACAGACTGGTACAGAGGGAAGAGGGTATAAACCGCCTGTGAGACAGTGACCGGCATTATTGTGAATGGCCGGTATGCGTCATAGAGGCGAAAGTCCTTGAGCCTTGTTTAGTTTAAGAGGGCTGGGCTTGCAGATTAGCCGGAAAGTGGGCGGGTCTGGCTAACCACCTACCTCCCATCAATGGGTGTGTCTCATGGGGTATAATGAGACTGTTTGGTCACATGCAGGGCCGGCGTCAGCACCCGGCGTACCCGGGCAAGTGCCGGGGCCCTGGCGAGACAGGGGGGCCCATTTAGGGCCGGCGTTATGGGCAGGCTGCCCGCATGCGGCCCCTGCGGCAGACATCTGCGGTCCGAGGTGCACGCTAGAAGAGAGGAGGCAGAGGCAGCACGGAGCTCTGGGACTTTTGCAGCTGCTGGAGAGCCGCCCACAATCCGTCGCCATGGATACGCAGAGCAGAGTGACTTCCGACTGTCCAGTGCCTGGAGAATGAGCCGAGCGTCGCCAAACAGGAAGTGTGCAGCACCTGCCACCTGGAACAAAGGATTGCGGGGGCCGGGGGGATGCAGAGCCTGGCTGGGAGGACAAGGTATGGGCTCTTATATACTGATTGGGTTGTGTTATATACTACCTGGTGGGCTGCTATATGCTACATGGGCTGCGCTGCTATATACTACGTGGGCTGGGCTGCTATATTCTACGTGGGCTGCTATATACTTCTACGTGGGCTGTGCTATATACTACGTTGGCTGCTATATGCTACATGGGCTGCGCTGCTATATACTACGTGGGCTGGGCTGCTATATACTACGTGGGCTGCTATATACTACGTGGGCTGTGGTATATACTACGTTGGCTGCTATATACTACATGAGCTGCGCTGCTATATATTACGTGGGCTGGGCTGCTATATACTACGTTGGCTGCTATATACTACATGGGCTGCTATATACTACGTGGGCTGGGCTGCTATATACTACGTGGACTGTTATATACTACATGGGCTGCGCTGCTATATGCTACGTGGGCTGGGCTGCTATATACTACGTTGGCTGCTATATACTACATGGGCTGCTATATACTACGTGGGCTGTGCTGCTATATACTACGTGGGCTGCTATATACTACGTGGGCTGTGTTATATACTACGTGGGCAGTGTTATATACTACGTGGGCAGTGTTATATACTACATGGGCTGCTATATACTACGTAGGCAGTGCTGTATACTACTATGTGGGCAGTGCTGTATACTACTGTGTGGCTGTGCTATATACTACTATGTGGGCAGTGCTGTATACTACTATGTGGGCAGTGCTGTATTCTACTGTGTGGGCTGTGCTATATACTACTGTGTGGGCTGTGCTATATACTACTGTGTGGGCTGTGCTATATACTACTGTGTGGGCTGTGCTTTATACTACTGTGTGGGCTGTGCTTTATACTACTGTGTGGGCTGTGCTATATACTACTGTGTGGGCTGTGCTTTATACTACTGTGTGGGCTGTGCTATATACTACTGTGTGGGCTGTGGTATATACTACTGTGTGGGCTGTACTGTATACTACTGTGTGGGCAGTGCTGTATACTACTATGTGGGCTGTGCTGTATACTACATGGCTGTTCTATAAACTACGTGGGCCTTGTTATATACTATGTGGCTGTGCTATATACTATATGGGCTGTTATATGATACGTTGGCTGTGCTATATACTACGTGGCTGTGTTATATGCTACGTGGGCTGTTATATACTACATGGCTGTGTTATATGCTACGTGGCTGTGCTATATACTACGTGGGCTGTGTTATATACTACATGGCTGTGTTTATATGCAATCATGAATCGTGGTATGTGTTAAAGGGGGGGCCCACTGAGACTCTTTCGCCCGGGGCCCTCAAAAACCTGGAGCCGGCCCTGACTACGTGGGCTGTGTTATATACTACATGGCTGTGTTTATATGCGATCATGAATCGTGGTATGTGTTAAAGGGGGGGCCCACTGAGACTCTTTCGCCCGGGGCCCTCAAAAACCTGGAGCCGGCCCTGGTCACATGGGCTCTATATTGGAAGGTTCTGGAAGAGGATAGGTTTCCTGGAGAGCACATGGAGGAGGACATGTGCCTGCCGAGTCCGTGATGGCTATCTAAGTTGGGGAAACTACCGTCCTTCTGAGGGTCTGGAACTGATGGGTTGGAGCCTGTCGAGCAAGCCAGTGTACCGCTCAGTGATCCCAGTATGACAGCTTCCCTGGAAGACAGGACTGACAAGAAGTCAGCAGGTGGAGTGGAGCTCCTGGAAGGTTCTGTTGATGTAATGAAATGCACTTTACTTTATGCAGTTTATGCTGTGTAAATAAACCGAATAGACTGTTTAAGTGGAAAATCGTTCCTGTGTGCCTTAATCCCACTGCCAAGTGAGTGTTCCCCAACACATTCAGTGAGCACTATCCTACACCCCATATAGCCTCCAATATACAGTATGAGCCTGCACATAGCTCCCTTTATGTAGTAAAAACCTGCACATAGCCTCCTATATACAGTATGAGCCCATATATAGCTTCCTATATATACAGTGTGAGCCTGCACATAGCCTCTTATATACAGTGTGAGCTCTCACACCCCATACATATATTAATAAAAATTTAACACATGCAAACATACTCACCTCACTCCCGTTCCCCAGATGGCAGCTTAGAAAACATAATGAGGGCAATCTGGCTATGGGCCCCCCTGGAGCCCCTATGATGGCCCAGAATGCCCTCATTATAATCCACCTGTGCCTGGGATACCCAGAGCAGATTTCTTTACGTACATCTTAGTTTTCATTATGGTATGAGACAAAATATGATCAAAGGAGAAGAGAAGATCAAAAAAGCAAACGCTATGATTTTTCTTGTGCATTTTTTATTCTAAAGGCATAAAAAAAATCACACAAGCAACCTATCAATTTATTTATGGGTGTCATAGAACTGGGTACCCCACCCCGGATTCCCCTGTACGTGCAGAGTGAAGAGCTGCTGCAAAACGCATCTCTTGCTATGAGGGACACTATACAAGCTTATTACAGTACTGCCTTGTTGTATGTTGATAGTGAATACAGTGTTTAAGATCTGACCACCTCAACAATCAACAAGTATTTCATTGTTTTCTGCCAAAAGATCACTTCCTTCCCTGCTAGATACAGTCAATGTCTTGCGTTAAATGCTATGAAAATGATGATGACCAATTAAAGGAAGGGTGTACTCATGTTTTGTTTTTTGTGTTTTATTTTTAACTTATTAAATTTAGTTGCTGTAAGTTTGTTTTACTCTTTATACAAACATGGAGTAACCTCAAAGATAGCTCTATCTGTACGGAGGCCAAGAGCGGCTTATATTGTGCGGCTAACATTCATTTCTGCGCCTTTCCTAAATGTATTGGAAACATGGGATAACACACTTTCCAGAAACTGAATTGGGAAAAATTGTACCTAGATTTTCAGAAAAATTGTTAATTTCCAATAATGATAATTTACTACTAGAAATGATTTTGGCTAAACCACTGAGTTCTGTGCATTATATACTATGTTATAGAGGTCTGAAATTATTTTCAGCGAAAACTTAAAGGAAATCTGTCGTTAGGGTGAATTCTTTCAAATTACGCATTATAACATTAATTTATTGAGCACAATTACTTACATTGGCGAACAAATTTACTAGTAAACCTATAGATGCCCAGCAGGAATACATATGTCATAGTTTTAAATAGATTAAAACTGCGTAGAACTGATGAAAATATCACAATTGTCGTTGTTTTTTTAGTTTAATTTTTATGGTTTTCAAAGTGCACTAAAACTTACCTGATTTTTCAGTTCATTACAGTTGCTGTGATTACAGTCTATATAGTTTTTTATGTATTTTATTGATTTGTTGTTTTTTTTTTTATAAATTCAGAACTGCTAAAAATGTTTTGTATTGCCATATTCTGAGAGCATGCTTTTTTTTTTTCTACATTGTTGAAGAGAAATGAGGGCTTATTTTTTTTGAATGGTTAGCTGTGGGTGGTTTATTTGTACCATTTTGGGGTATATACAACATTTTCATCACCTTTTATTGCATTTTTTTGCAGTAAACAAAACGTCATAGGAAGCTGAATTAAGACCTTGATATCTGTGATCCAATTTTTTATTCCAGAGAAATCCACATTTTTCTTTTATGTAAATGAGCTGTTCCAAGCTAAGGGCCAGACACTGATCTGCATGAGAATCTGCCTCGCTGCCATGAGGCGCCAATAGCTTGCCATGACAGCCTGCGCATAAATTGGCACACCCTCCTGCTGGTGCTCTGTAAATGCTGCTGTCAGAGATTGACATCAGCGTTTAACAGGGTAACAACCATGAGCAAAGCTCTGCTCTACGCCTGGCTCTTAGTTCCAGATGATAGTTCAATAACACAGCCATCATCTGCAGGAAAAGCCGTGGGCTCGGCTTCAGAGCCCACATCAAAGTAGGGAGCTGGCATATGAAGCAACTGTATGTCATATCTCGGTAAGAGGTTAAAGCAGATCTGTCATCAGATTTCATAATTTAAAATAAATACATTATAAATAGATCTCTTAGAGCTGATGAGGCTTATATTGTGATAACTTTGAAAATCCATATCAGAATGGCTATGTAATCATGAAATTAAGATGAGAATTTTATTCATCCAGCTATACAAATTGTCTCTTCAGAGAGGAAGAGGACTAGAACTCTAGAGCCACCTATTGGAAGTAGCAATCTTAACAGTCAATATCGACTCTTTAACGAGCATTGTCACATGACTTAGAGTAAGAGCCAAACCAGATCTCAATTTGCGGACACTGTGTTTCAGGGAACTGCCCCTCGTCAGTGCAAAGTGGAGATCTGGCTTAGCTGATTGAGAGGCGTCTGACCGGGATCCAAGAAGTATCGTTTCTCCTTGTGGAAAGTGACATGTTATGGTGAGGAGACTTACAGCCACAATGCTCCTCTGGGAAATATGCAAATTGTCTCTTCAGAGAGGAAGTGGACTAGAACTCTAGTGCCACCTATTGGAAGTAGCAATCCTAACAGTCAATGCTACTTCCAATAGGTGGCACTAGATTTCTAGTCCTCTTCCTCTGTGAAGAGACAATTTGCATATTTCCCAGAGGAGCATTGCGGCTTTAAGTCTCCTCACCTCGACATGCTTAACATGTCACTCTCCGCAAGGGGAAACGATACTTCCTGGATTCATCCAGCTAAAAAGTGAAAGAGCTCACAATTTCATGTTTATTCAATCTTCATGCACCCAGCCTAATTGACCTCTGCAGCTTGTACTGAACAGTGTAAGGTTTCAGCAGGGAGGAGGGACGCTGAGGAGCTGTCAATGAGGCTAACTGGGTAGATATTAAGTTTAAAAGTTTTAAAAAGGATAATGAAGTCATTCTAACATAGATTAACAAAGTACACCAGCCTCATTAGCTAGAAGAGATCTTTTTAATAATGTACTGCATATAGAGTGTATTGTGATATCTAGTGACAGTTTTAAAATATTTCCATTTGACACTCCTTTTAAAGTTACCCATACACATGCAAACTATCATAAAGTTTATATCAGTTTTTTTTTAATTAGTTTTTGAAATCATAACTATGTTCAGATCACAAATGGCAAAAAATATCAGAAAACAGATTCTACTTATTTTTTAATTCACTCGTCTTTTCAAAAACTGAATCACAAAGCTTGATTAAAACTTACGGTACATGTCTACTACCAAACTAACCTCTGAAAGATTATTTTTGTATGTTTACAGTGTGTTCCCAGTCCGGGATTCAGCTCTAGCATAGAAACAAACCTACATGTATAGACAACAGCCATGGATCAGTAACTTACATGTAGCTACACAAAAGAGGGAAAAAAAACAAGGAAACCGACTAAAAGAAAGAATTTATTGTAAGGTTACAGGATGGCTGACATAACAATGCCTTGGGACCGCCAGGAGGATAGAGCCAACATGAAAGGAACGGCACCAGTTTGGGACATTAGTATGTGGTTTTGTTTTTTTTTACATTTTTTGTGGGGTACTTTAGCAGTTAAGAAGGCTGAGGACCAGTTGGTTAGTAGTAGTACATCGCTGCAAGCAGCATCTCTGTCCCTACATCATAATGTTGTCTGATTACTAGTGTTGAGCGATACCGTCCGATACTTGAAAGTATCGGTATCGGAAAGTATCGGCCGATACCGTCACAGTATCGGAATCCAATCCGATACCGATACCCGATACCAATACAAGTCAATGGGACTCATGTATCGGACGGTATCCCTGATGGTTCCCAGGGTCTGAAGGAGAGGAAACTCTCCTTCAGGCCCTGGGAACCATATAAATGTGTAAAAGAAAGAATTAAAATAAAAAATATCGCTATACTCACCTGTCCGACGCAGCCGGGACTTCAGCGAGGGAACCGGCAGCGTTGTTTGTTTAAAAATCGCGCTATTACTTGGTTACGTGAATTCCCGGCTTGTGATTGGTCAGGTCGGCCATGTTGCCGGGACGCGGACCAATCACAGCAAGCCGTGACGAAATTACGTCACGGCTTGCTGTGATTGGTCCGCGTCCCGGCAATATGGCCGCCCTGACCAATCACAAGCCGGGACGTCACGGGAGGCTGGACACGCGCTCATTTTAAAATGGGCGCGTGTCCAGCCTCCCGTGACGTCACGGCTTGTGATTGGTTGCGCCGCGATCAACCAATCACAAGCCGGGAGGCTGGACGCGCTCATTTTGAAATGGGCGCGTGTCCAGCCTCCCGTGACGTCACGGCTTGTGATTG
Source organism: Ranitomeya variabilis (assembly GCF_051348905.1). Lineage (NCBI taxonomy): Eukaryota > Metazoa > Chordata > Amphibia > Anura > Dendrobatidae > Ranitomeya > Ranitomeya variabilis. The sequence continues at coordinate 100,511,748 of NC_135234.1, forward strand.
GTTGCGCCGCGATCAACCAATCACAAGCCGGGAGGCTGGACGCGCTCATTTTGAAATGGGCGCGTGTCCAGCCTCCCGGCTTGTGATTGGTTGACCGCGACGCAACCAATCACAAGCCGTGACGTCACGGGAGGCTGGACACGCGCCCTTTTTAAAATGAGCGCGTTTCCAGCCTCCCGTGACGTCACGGCTTGTGATTGGTTAATGGCGGCCATGTTGCCGGGACGCGGACCAATCACAGCAAGCCGTGACGTATTTTCGTCACGGCTTGCTGTGATTGGTCCGCGGCCCGGCAACATGGCCGCCCTGACCAATCACAAGCCGGGACTTCGCGTAACCATGTAAAAGCGGGAATTTTAAACAAACAACGCTGCCGGTTCCTGCGCTGAGGTCCCGGCTGCGTCGGACAGGTGAGTATAGCGATATTTTTTATTTTAATTCTCTATTTTACACATTTTAACATTAATGTTGTTCCGATACCCGATACCCGATACCACAAGAGTATCGGAATCCCGGTATCGGAATTCCGATACAGCAAGTATCGGCCGATACCCGATACTTGCAGCATCGGAATGCTCAACACTACTGATTACATAAAAAATAAGCTGACAGACTCTATATAAGAAGTGATAAATTGCGAACAAATTCTATAAAGGTCTGTTGGTTAGACAAAGTTAGAGGATGATTTCCTTTGTCAATCTTCATCCTGGGGTATCAATGTCAAATACAGGTAGGTCCAGAAATATTTGGACAGTGACACAAGTGTTGGCATTTTATCTGTTTACCAAAACATATTCACGATAGAGTTATATAATTAGTATGGGCTTAAAGTGCAGACTATCAGCTGTAATTTGAGGGAATTGACATCCTAATTAGACTAAGTGTTTAGGAATTACAACTCTTTAATGTAGCTGCCTCTTTTTAAATGGACCATAGGTATCGTAATTGGACAATTATCTCAAAAGTTCTTTAAAGCGAACCTGTTAACAGGTTTGGCCGATTTGAGAAACGGCCCCCATCTTTCCGGGATGCTATACAGCATTCTATAATGCTGTGTATAAGTCATCCAATCGACCTGTAATAGAAGAAAAATAACTTTTATTATACTCCCCTGCGGGGCTGGTTTCGTGTGGATGACGCGTCTCCGCACAATCCACACAGTCCCCTCGGCATCGCGCTCCTGCGTAGGCGGACTTTTCTGCCCTGTTGAGGGCAGAGGAAAGTACTGCAGTCTGGGGGGGCAGGAAAGGTCAAGGAGTCTCTGTTGATGGAAGAGAAGTACGCCTGCACAGCATACTGTGCTCCATGCCTCATTTTGGCAATGGAAGGGACGTCATTTGGACTGGAGCGCATATGCGTACCACAAGGCAGCGGCTTCCGGTTACATGCGCTTACCATAGAAATGGAGGGCTGCGTGCGTTCCAAATCTAAGCTGAGCAGCGGACGCTTTATTACAGGAAGTGAGGTGAGATGCCCGCTTAAAACAGTGGCGCTAACATGAAAAAACTGAGCGCATTATCACTGTTGTGGCCATAGGTTGATACCGCACTGATGGAACATCAGCATATTCCCTAATGAACCCCAGTATATCAGTATGGGGGAAGTGCATCAGAATTTTCTGAGAAGGGACTATCAATAAGAATCACCAGTTCCTGCACATCACAGAGTAATATCGGTGCAGGATGCGAGGAGCACAGCTGTCTTACAAAAACTCAGATGGAGATGGTTTCAAATGCTTATAGAAAAGACTACACTGATCCCTCCGGTCTTACCCATAATTGGCATCCAAGTGATATTTCAAATTGGACACAGACCCAGCATTTCTGCCATACCATCTATCAACATGTGCTTACTGTATGTTTGGAAGGATAGAAGCAATATATGAAGAAATGTATCTGAGCCTATACATTGTAGTCGTGTTTTTATATAGTCTGCCCTCATCTTGTGAGCTACAATGCACAGTTACCATAATAATTGGCCATTGAATAAGATATTGTGCAGTAGAAGAAGTCTGGTACTCACCTACAATCTAGCTAATTTCAGTCCCAAGATCTAAATGGCAGCTAAGAGTGTAGAGGTTTTGGATATAGACATAAAATGGGTAGGAATTATACATAGCAGTGATATTTCAGTAAAGGTTACCATAATTTATTCTGTAAAATCCGCATAGTAAGTAGGAGAAGGATTAAAGTGTACGTGGCATTTCTGGTGACTTTTCAGAATAAGTTGGCATGTTTGTATGTACATGAGTAATAACACTATTTCTGTGCCATAAAATAACTCATTTTTCACCAGTTTTATCCCCTGAGGGCTCTATCTCGAATTTTCAAACATTACTCCGCTAATGGGTTGTGACTAACTGCTAGGATGTCTCCCACAGTACACAGAAACAGAATGATTCCTGCTCTTCTTACTATCTGTATCACATAGGCAGAAGCAGCTGCACATGAAAGACATTATATGGTAGTAGAGAGCAGTGTAGCTGTGAATCCAGCTCTGCAGCGATGTAAATTGCTAGCTAGAGAAGATTCAGCTGGCATCTTTCTCTGCATGTGTCTGTACCGCTCCCTACTTGTCACCACTGCCACCTCTCTATAGAATATAATAGGCTGAGTTACATGACACCTCAGTCTGTCTTGCTTTGACCAAGATGGATTTAAACTGTTTTTCAGTATGGATTTATGCAAAGTTTGCTGAAACAACAGTGACCATACAAATGGTTGGGATCAGAGTTATTTAAAGGTTTGCCCAGTAAAAACAAGTTATCACCTATCACTGCAGGTCCTAGTGGATGGACTACCCCCCGGTCAGCAAGTTATCACCAATTTTGGGCATAGGTAGCAACATGTTTGCACTGGACAACCATTAATATCTGGATTTAACACCTAAATCCTGGCAAAATCCACTGGCATGGAGCGTGAGTGGGGTATTTTATCCTGAGTATCAACTGTATTTTTCTTCTGTGGATTATCTACAAAATCCGCAGCTTATTTGCCTAGCACAATCCATCCATTGTAAACATCCTTAAAGCTGTGGGTTTAAAGGGTTTGTCGGTTCACAATAAAGTATAAAAAAAAATCTAAAGATTAGGAGCTGTTCTGCAGTACCCTGCAGCGGCTGCTGCACATTGAACGAAGCTGCACTTTGCAGATTGGTACCGTGTGTTTATATCCAGCTGCTGCCACTAGAGAGATAACTGATGCTTGGTGGGAATGCCCGATGTTGGACACTCAATGACGTGATATTGATATTGATGACCTATCCAGTGAATAGGTCACCTCAGTTTATTGTGAGCAGAAAACTCCTTTAAATTAGATATATTTTATAGAATTTTGACATTCATACATAAAAGAGTTTATTGAAAAGACATTTTGCACTAATAAATCCTATAAATAAATTAATTATACCTCCTGATGAAGTAGCAGCAAAACGTGCGTTGGGGCGACTGGATTCCCACTGGCTTCTCTTGTAAGTTTCCTTCCTCTATTGAAATTGTCTATATAAGTTAGGTATGACCAATTAGCGGTGTTTCCCACGGGGTACACATATATAACTGGCTATTTAACCTTTGCAGTGATAAAGTAATGATAGTGGTATCATTTGCATTTGTTTACCTGCCTGTTGTATATAAGGTGTGTCGCACCTCTCATAGACACTGCATTGATTGAAACTCTATGCTAGCTTATGTTTGCATAACTAATTTGTGATATTTTGAAGGGAATTTATTAGCTAATTGCATTTTTGCACATTGATAGTTTACTCAAGTTTGTACTTTGCATTTGATTTATTTATTTCATTTTTTTGTAGCTGGTGCATTCTTATCAGTGTAGCTCGGCAGCCTCTGTATTTTATTGGTAAATTAAATATTTATGTGATATTACTAATAATAAATATTAATTATTTTGGATTATACTCTAGTTCTCTTTTGATTTAAGCCTCTATATTAATTACATGTACAAAATGCTGTTTATACTTTGTGGTTTTCTCTTTTAGGATCCACTTCTAGGGGAAAAAAATAATGCATGAAAAACTACATCCATCTGCCCTTCATTAACCTCATTTTAATGCATCTTCCACTTTGCTACGTATATACAGGGGCTTCTCACAAAACTAGAATGTCATCAACAAGTTAATTTATTTCAGTTCTTCAATACAAAAAGTGAAACTCATATATTAGAGTCATTACAGACAGAGTGATCTATTTCAATTGTTTATTTCTGTTAATGTTTGTGTTTATGGCTTACAACCAATGAAAACCCAAAAGTTATTATCTCAGTAAATTAGAATAATTAACAAAAAACACCTGCAAAGGCTTCCTGAGCTTTTAAAAAGTTCCCTTAGTCTGTTTCAGTAGCTCCACAATCATGGAGAAGACGGCTGACTTGACAGATGTCCAGAAGGCAGTCACTGACACACTCCACAAGGAGGGTAAGACCCAAAAGGTCATTGTTAAAGATGCTGGCTTCTCACAGAGTGCTGTATCTAAGCATATTAATGGTAAGTTGAGTGGAAGAAAAAAGTGTGGTAGAAAAAGGTGCACAAGCAACGAGGATAACCGCAGCATTGAAAGGATTGTTAAGAAAAGGCCATTCAAATATTTGTGGGAGATTCACAAGGAGTGGACTGCTGCTGGAGTCATTGCTTCAAGAGCCACCACACACAGACGTATCCAGAACATGGGCTACAAGTGTCGCATTCCTTGTATCCAGCCACTGATGACCAATAGACAATGCCAGATGTGTCTTACCTGGGCCAGGGGGAAAAGAACTGGACTGTTGCTCAGTGGCTGAATGTGTTGTTTTCAGATGAAAGTACATTTTGCATTTCATTTGGAAATCAAGGTCCCAGAGTCTGGAGGAAGAGTGGAGAAGCCACAATCCAAGCTGCTTGAGGTCTAGTGTGAAGTTTCCACAATCAGTGATGGTTTGGGGAGCCATGTCATCTGCTGGTGTAGGTCCACTGGGTTTTATCAAGACCAAAGTCAGTGCAGCCGTCTACCAGGAAATTTTAGAGCACTTAATGTTTCCATCTGCCGACAAGCTTTTTGGAGATGGAAATTTCATTCTCCAGCAGGACGTGGCACCTGTCCACACTGCCAAAAGTACCAATACCTGGTTTACAAACAACAATATCACTGTGCTTGATTGGCAGCAAACTCGCCTGACCTTAACCCCATAGAGGATCTATGGTGTATTGTCAAGAGGAAGATGAGAGACACCAGATCCCACAATGCAGATGAGCTGAAGGCTGCTATCAAAGCAACCTGGGCTTCCATAACACCTCAGCAGTGCCTCAGGCTGATCGCCTCCATGCCACGCCGTATTAATGGAGTAATTAATGCAAGAGGAGCCCCGACAAAGTTTTGAGTGCATTTACTGAATATACATTTCGGTAGACCAACATTTCTGATTTTAAAATCATTTTTCAAGCTGGTGTTATAAAGTATTCTAATTTACTGAGATAATGACTTTTAGGGTTTCATTGGCTGTAAGCCATAATCATCAACATTAACAGAAAGAAACATGTTAAATAGATCACTCTGTTTGTAATGACTATATAATATGAGTTTCACTTTTTGTATTAACTGAAATATATTAACTTTTCGATGATATTCTAATTTTGTGAGAAGCACCTGTATCTGTTCATTTATTACTTAGCAGGTCATATGCATTCTTAATGTTAACCTCTTCACTACCTCAGTGTAACATCCCCTAAATGTTCTGCTCTTTTCTCAGTCATTAATTTGCTAACTTCTCTGATAACATTGCCTCTGTGCTCTGAAATGTTGCCAATATGAATGAATTCAATTAGCCAATTAAGGTATCACCACTATAGGTTTAACATCACATAGTTCCTACCTGCTAAGTGAGCACTTTACGGGATAACCACTAGGTGGTGCTAGTTACGTGCAGCGCTGGTATATCACAGCCCCCTTTCCCATGACTGCAACAAACGTTACCAAATTTAAAGGACTTTAGCTCAGAGAATGCCTTGAGCAACCAGTTCCTGCGTTCTCAGATCAGCTCTGCAGATCCTTTCAGGCTGTGCATGATAAAGCCTCCTATTGCTTTCTCATATTGGAATTATTTCCCCATTCATAAAAATGAGATATCCTCTTGTTCTGCTCTGGTCTTCCAGTTTGTTGGGATTTACCTGTGGAACTGGATTTTTGTATCAGTTCCCGGCTTCCACTCTGCAGCACAACTACCCTGATCAAAACTCAGCATCCGCAAGTGCAAGTTACTCAAATCGCAGGTAAGTGTCCCCAGAAATATCTGCAGCGCTCATTCTAAACACGTCTTCAACATTTTTAGTAAATGACATTTGCGCACAACTACTTTAATAGGACAAATGACAATGTCTCTCTAATTATTGTTGACCATGACATTGGGGGCTCATGGCTGGCTTCCTGGGGGTAACCTGATATTTTCATCCATGAAGGGGCTGACTAAGAATTTAGGCAATAATGACCTAGAATAAGAACCCAGTTAGAGCTATCCTTAAGGCTATGTTCCCATGATAAGTTTTTGGTGATTTTTTTATGCTGTGTATTTAAAAAAAAAAAAAAAAAAAATGCAAGTAACATATTTTACTTAATGGATGCAGAAATGATGCAGAAAATCAAAAACTCACCAAAAACTTATCGTGAAAACCTAACCTAAAGATTAAGTGCAGGGTTTGGAAAGAAATGCAGCTGATAAGTGCTGCTCATACACATTTTATTAGCCTATTTCTGATTTATTATTGCTATATTGAATGGTACGGAGCCCTGACACATTTTGTCCTTGGGCCCAGATCATTTTAGGCTTGCCCTTGTATGCCATCAATATGGGGGCAATACCAGGTAAATTGACTTAGTGTCTCCCAATATTAACAGAAGTTGCATTAAAGATTATATTCAGGTCTCTTTGACATTAGTTATTTAAAACCCCCCAAAAACTATAAAAATGTCTGCATTTGAAAAACTTCCTGTGCGGAATATCTGTTCTGTTGGTCAAAAATGACCGTTTTTGAAATTCTATAATGTTATAAAAATTCAGCGTGTGATTCTGAGACTTGAGGGTCCCTGACTTTTCGTCATTAGGGGGGTACTCTCTGTGGGAATTTTTTTTTTTTTTTAATTTTTGTTTATTTGGTACAATTTTTTTATGTGAAATCTAAACAGAACAGCAGGGTTAATAACATAACATGTATGTATTCACATTATTGGAAGTGGGATAAAACAAATCAGCCACTTTACTTTTCAAAGTTAGAATAATTAGATTTGGATATTGGCTCCACATTTTGCCATGTACGAAAAGACCCATAATATTCCCATGTTGCAGGTACCAGATATTGCCTGCAGCTTTCCATATAGTGATTTACTGTCAGATTCTATGCTGATCCAAAGTTTTATCAATGACGGCTATTCCTAGCTTGTCATTAATGTGCGGCAAAAATGACAATGAACCCATATGAACTTAACTGACCTGAAACCACTGAAGGGAGAAAGCAGCGGTCAGCATCTGGTGCACAGCAGTTCTGCCTCTGGCCTCTAGGGGGGAGTGTTGTCGCGGGATGAACACTGTTCTGTTTCCCCATAACGTGCGGATCTGCGACCTGTTCTTAATTTTGTGGGGTCTGTGACATTGTTTATGTCTTTAAACATATTTAGGAGTTTTACAACTTCACGTAAAAAGTTTAATTCACTTACTAGACCGTAGTAGATGAAGTCACAGCCGCCGTCAGAACAGATAGTTTATGCTTGGATGACTTGCGAGGCTTCGTTCACGTGTTCTTTTAATAACTTTACTATGGCATGAATTTACAATGTGTTTAGACACATTGTAAAATTCTTTCATCCCATCATCCAGTAATCCTAAATGCTAAGTAACCCTGCACATTTTCCAGCACAGATATACAATATCATATGGGATTCATAAGACCAGAAACTAAGGATTGAAACAAAGGGATAATCATTACAGAAATGCCTATATATATATATATATATATATATATATATATATTGAAATATTTTGTGAAAAATCACATCACACCTTGTCTTTACACTCAGCATATATGCTGTACAAATCTCCCGGGGTATGTAAAGCCTTGATATATGCAACTGTATAACATGTGGTAGGGTTGCGTAGGTTTCCCAATATGTGCCGTCTATATTTCTTAGAGAAAGTCATGCACAAATATGTATCTACTACTATTCAGCTGAAATAAAGGTAAGAGAATGAGTATTACGGGAATGTGTGACAAAGGACACTATAGGACCCTACAAATGAATTTATCACATGCACAGGAAAGGCTTCTATCAAACCTGCCAAAAGTAAGCTAAAAACATTATAGGAACACAGCCTTATTTTGGGTTATTCATCTACATTTTCAGGGGCGTTTATTATGATTTTCTATGCACACCCTATAATCCAGAGTATTGGATAACCTGATACCTATATAGTGTCATTGAAGCCAGAATAAACGTAACTAACCACTTAAACCCCATGGCTGATCTCCTGGAAATGTCTGCAGAAAGCAGGACTTATTGGTTTTGTGAATGGACAAAGTAAAGGGCTGACACTGTTGCAATCCACCTGCTGCCTCCATTCATAAAATAAAGCAATGAAAGCAGCACATCCATGTCGTGTAATATGCAGCAGTAGTGAGTTTTTATTTCTCTGGCATTACTGGTGCTGGTACGTCTCTTCTAGAAATAAAGGGAGCAATTTCATTCAATGAAACAATTCAGAATCAAAGGTGGGGGCCTTTTTTCAGTTATATTTTCTTAAAAAGTCTTTAAAGTGGTTGTCAAGTTTTAAGCTACAGGTCTGCAGTCACTCTATGTGACTGCAGACTTGTGAATCCTCACATCGCGCTCACTGTGTGCTGTGAGGATGAAGGAAGTGATCCAGCTTAACGTTGCATGTAAGTGCTGTAATCCGGAGCATGGTCCGCGTATCCGCCTGTACGCCACAATGCCTTCATATCACTGCATTTTAATGAACAATAAGCATTAACAACTATGATAGATTTACAACTTCAAAGTTCAGATAATATTAATACTAAAAATCTTGACAAAATCAACATTTCTAACCCACAATTGTATTCAGTCCAGGCAAGAAATGAAGACATGGACCTTTTTCAAAATAAAATAGAATATCATCTCAAGGCATTGGGAGAATCTGATTCTAATGAAAAATCTAACCAAAAACACGAAGCTCTCCAGAAATTAAAAAATAATGATAACATCATTATCAAAGGTCGTATAATGATGGATCAGTGGTTGTTATGAATAACGGTGATTATATTCAGTGGATCAGTGATCAACTATCTCATACCACCATTTACCAATAAAATAAAAATCCCACCACTTCTTTCAGTAAATCCGTATATAAATGTATTTATGAAGGGACTGCATTTAATATCTTCAATGAAAACGAAGCAGAAAATTTGAAAATAATTAATCTCACCATTCCTTTCCTAAACATCTTACCTAAAACATGCAAATAAACTTATCCCTCCCCATGTGACCAGTAGTGTCTGGTATTGGTTTCCTTGGTGAAAGATCAGGGGTGTGGTCAGATGGTCCATAGAACAACTGGTTATTTAAAAGACACTGGTGATGTCTTAGGACCACTTAAAAACTTCCACTGGTCCAGTAGGTTCACTTGGTTAAAATGTGATGTCACATTTCCCTTCACATCCATTCCCCACAAAGTACTGCTATTTGCTTAAAAAAATACACTGAATTTTCAATAACCGTACAAAACTATATCCTGGAAACTGAATCCCTTCTTATTAGCCACATAAATTTTTGCTTTTGTGAAAAATTCTATCTAGAAATTCTGGGAATTTGTGTGGGGGTCAAATATTCTCCATCTGATTTGGTTATGAGCTGGTGAGAGGAGTCCTACATTTATACTGTGGAGAATTGACGAATGACATCTGGTGGTACGGCAGGTACATAGATGATTTACTCATTATATGGCAATCTGATGTACCTGCCGCACAGTTATTTATTGAACTACAATCAATTTAATTTGCATTTTACATTTAATCACCAGAACTCATTCATTGAATTTGCAGATCTAAAACTCTCAAGCACAACAAATGCTCCTATAACCTCTTCTACCATTAGAAAAAAGACTGCAGGAAATACCATTTTACATGCTAGAAGTCTGCTCCAAAAGATACAATACCTGTGGGGGAATTAACCCGAGCCAGTCGTAATTGCAGCTCTAAGCCAGCTTATATCAATGAGGTCTACCAAACAGAAAAAAGGCTCTGTTGTAGAGGAAACCAAAAATATACACAAAACAGAGCAACAAAAATTGTGCAGAATAAAAATAATAAGATAAAAAATAAGATCTCAAACAATAAAGAAATAAATGCTCAAATAAGGCAGCTCCACTCACAATGGTATTACAATATAGCAATCGGTTTGAAAAAATCAGGAACATTTTTTATAAATATCTTAGCATATTGGAAGAAGATGAAATCATAGCTAGAGTCATGAATAAAAAAAAATGTTGAGCAGTCTCAAGAAGGGCTCCTTCTCTAGGAAATAATTTTCACGTTTTTTGGACATAACAAAAACCACTAACAAGAACTGGTTACAAACAAAAGTATTTTACAAAAGCAGCTCATATCCCTGTAAAACTTGTTTGCTAGAAAAACTATGCAAAACTTTCTAAAACTCCACTGAAAAAGAATGCTTTCCCATAAAATAATTTATTAGCTGTAATTCCACCTATGTTATTTATGTTATCAAATGCATTACATGCAAGCTGAAATACTCAGGTTGCACCACTAGACAGTTTAAAACACAATTTTGTGAACATTTGTATGACATGGAATATAGTAACAGTTTTAGAGCTATGTCACAGGCATCCAAATATTTTATTAATTCTCACTAAAATAATGTTTCATCAAAAAAACAAGCAAAAAAAGGAGGAGCATTGGAATGGATCCTCAAAAATAGACAAGCATGACGGATCTTTAAATTTAAATGAGGCTGAAGGACTATTTGTAGATCTGAAGCCTCTGTCACTCCAGCTCTATTCTCTGACCAGCGCTGCCTCCTCCTGCTTGATTGACAGCCTCTATGCTGTGTGACATTGGGAGGAGAATAGAGCTGGAGTGACAGAGGTTTCAGATCTACAGCATCATTTGCATATCAATTCAAACGCTGATTTCTCAATAAGGCCGGGGTCACACTTGCGAGTGTGATGTGAGAAAAGCGTCCAAGTCTCTGGCATCAATACCCGGCACTGCCACCGGCACTCGGACCAGAGCATTCAGCTGCATAAAAATACATGCAGCCACACACTACGGTCCTGAGTGCCGGCGGCAGTGGTGGGTATTGATGTGAGAGACTTGCGCGAGTTTCTCGCATTACACTCGCAAGTGTGACCCCGGCCTAAAGGAGGAACTGGCTCTCCATGCAAGGGTAATGCTGGAATTGTCCTTGAAAGAGCTACATGTTCTTATGGGGGGTAAAATACTGCTGACATATTCCATTTAATACTGTCTAATCTAGTTTGCACCTCATACTAGTTTGCTTTCTTTGTGCCAGAAATGTGGCAACAATTTTGACACTTTTTTTGGCGTAGTAGAGGTCATGCCTTTTTCCCACTAGGTCGCAACCCTTTTCAGTGAGGTTGTGCCCCCTTCTCAAACTAGAAACCAAAAGCATTTAAGACACATAATAAATATAGTACAAATTATAAACACAGCTTTTTTGGTGCAAATTGTGCAGAATTCTGGCACATGTACAGTAGCTTGATAATCTCTCCCCTTTTGGCTGACCTCTCTTGCTCTTTATTGGGATTCTTTTCATCACCAGTATCACAAAATGTTGCAGCATTAACAGATTTAATAAAGGTGGCAGGATGTACAGCCTACACATTTACACTAGCAGTTTCTCCTGGGTAGATATAAATTTAGGTCCAGTCTCTTAAGTAATTGCAAACAGCACAGACTCTGCAGTAAACTGGAATGGGTTTAGAATATGTCCATTTCGGAGATGTCATCATGATGTGCTGAAGTATGTGGCTCCTTTAATAGTTTCTCGACTTCTTTAAACATCACAGTCTCTGATAACAAACCTATTCATAGTGTTGGTAAACCAGGTGCCTCCTGCCATTTGCTTGTCTCCTTAGCTGATATGTGCACTATGTTTACTGCCTTACGCTCTCTGATCCACTATAGGTACCAAACTGATTTAGGGGCAATGGAAACCCTACATCACTGGACACACAGGCTCCTCTGCTCTGGGGTACATTACATATGAACCTGAAAGCTGTCGCTGTCCACTTATCAGTCGAGCACAGTTTGCTCTTTCTCACTCTTTATCTTCTTCTGGTTCTCTTGGCACTGTACTTCAGGCGTGATCTACAACCAACACACAGCATCATGCCTTATGACAGACCACCAATTACTTATAATTTGAACATCTCTGCCCTTTTTCCTTGATTTACTCTTTAGCACATGATATACACCATTATAATTTTACCTGGAAACCACCAAGTACTCCATGCTACAAGTTGACTACTTACTTTGGATTCTGCCACCTCATTCTCTCCATTTCACATTTTCTCTCTTTCTGATATTGATTATAATTTTAGAAAAAAAATCACTCCTCTTCGCCCTACTAGTCCAGCCCAAGGCATAATGTTGATGTCCTACCTAGATCTTCAAACAGAAGAAGGCTGATAGCCGAAACGTGCGTAGGGGCAGGCGTTTAGCACCCACCAGAGGTAATTACTTGCACATCGTTATTAGCTATCTGCTTTTAGAACCCTTTTTGGTTCTGACATGCTTTGCAGTAATGTTTATAGATTTACTATGTGCATCCCATTGGGCTATTTAGGCTTTTTTGTAGTGCCTCTTTACAACATGGTGGGTTCTTATGCCGCATTTTGGTTTCCCACTTTTTAATGCTTATCATGTTTTTGTAATTTTGGTGTTATGGTTTTTGTTTTTTGTTTTTTCTTTAATAAAATTTGTCTTTTATATATTTGGTTCTTGAGTACATTTTTTTCATCGGATTTTTTCTAGATCTTCAAACATGTAGACATTTTGTAGGTCATAAGTTTTCTCAAGGTCTACTATAACCTTTCCCCAAAAGGCTTAACGCCCTTTACAGATATGCATACCAAATAAGATGCCCTAAGTGGGGAAATAACCTGTGCTTCAATTATAAGTTATGGAATAAGGTCTCCAACTACTGAAAAACAATTACATAAAGAAATCAGTTGTATACTCAAATGCCATAAGAAGTTATTTTCTTCGATCTTCAGAAGCACACCACTCACCCGCCTCCCAGCTACCTGATTGCCGGAGGGAGGTGCACTACTGAAATTTGACTGTTCGGAGCAGTGGCATTGCTATGCCACTGGTTCGAACGGGGCTTTCTCAGATGCTTCAGCTTTGCCTCTGCACCAATGCAAGGTCATGGAAGCTAACCGGATCCAGAGATTTCAGAGCAGTGCTTGTAAGCTGTATAGCAAACAGTTTGCAAGCTTGCACTCCTTGCCTAGGAAACTGACCACCTTTGTTACAACAGACAAAAGTCTAAATAAAGGTATTGAGTTTAATACAAAAATATTGCATTTCAAACAAAAGCAGTTTTAAAGACTGATCTTAGCTTGAAAGTAGGAAGTTTTCCATTCTCTGTGTATTGGCGACATGGAATGGTCATGTCTCATTATTTAGTTCTTAATTACCTCCCAACACATGGCTATGCTCACTCCCCAAACACATTTGTTAAGTGCAACAAGAACTGCAAAAAGCAAAATAGTAAGGCCAGAAAAAAGAGAACGTGAAAGTGTAGATAGAAAAATAGCAACTGCCTGAACCGTCAAGGGACCAAACACAGCACACATGTTCTTATGTTGTAGCTGACTGATTTAATTTATGGTGACATTTAGTCTCTGAAGTGTAAGTTGTTGTATGACGGTGAGATCACAATATCAATGACATTACTAGTTTAAAAATATTGGTCATGCCAGAAGGGACTGCTGTAGGTGTATGGGGAGAGGTAAATACTCACATTGTTTTAGGCTTTATAGATTTCCTATGGGAAGGGTAGCCTAGAGGAAATGATGTCACATTTATGCTGCTGTCTGGGACATATCTAGGACTGTCAGATGGAAAGCTCTCCTGTACACGTCAGATCAGGAGAGAAAACTGTAATATAGAAAAATCTTCATGAAATTGGTGATTTTTGTGTTTTTGTTTTTATAACTTTGATTCATTTGCTGGTCACCAAAATGTTTGTTCTGTCTCATACACGTTGGTGTTTCATGTACGCATCGCACTTCTGTCTTGTATAAATGGAGTAATTACATAGAGCACAGGTATGTTTTACTCAAACCACCCATTGAACTTGCTGTTGGGTAATCCATAAGCAGAAGACGTCATGTGTGACTGTATTTCTGGAGTGTAAAACCTCGTTCACACATCTGTGTTACATGTAAGTGTTCTATCTGTTCTTTTTCATGGACAGAACATTTACCTGTTACAATCTATGGTATGTTTTCTTGAAATGGCAAAAGTTTATGGGTCTGTGAAAAGCACGTAAAGCACACGGATGGCATCCTTGTGACTTCTGTGTGATGTCTGTATATAACATGGCAAAGGATAGGAGAAGCTTTGTCATTTACTAACACACTGTTGGTAGAAACGAACACACAGATCAAACACTGATGACAATGATCCAAAACACTGATGAGGATGACCCATGTACCATTTCTTGATGTGTGTGCTTGAACACAGATGTGTGAATGAGGCCTAATAAAGATTTCAGAGGAAGCAAATTCCACCCCCCCCCAAAAAAAAAAAGTTACACATTTCCTAAAAAGTATATAAGTGGTAAGTGTAACCTAAATCCTAAATTAATGTGTTCACTGGTAAGAGTTAGGCTTGGTCCATACTACGTTTGAGCAAATACTCAGGAGTAGGGTTGCCAACCGTCCACAAATTACAGGACAGTCCGTAAAAATATGACACCTTTTTGCATTGTCCATAAGAAAAATGTAAGGCATGTGGTTTTTTTTTGAGGCTGAAGAAACTTATACAAATTATTTTGACTGTAGTTATCACCATTTTACAGTTTACAGTGAAAGCAGCTGATGTTTTGTTTTCATATCAGAATTAAAGGCTGTAGATATGTATCACTGATGATCATAAAGATTTATTATGTTTTTCCAATGTGACCGTGATTTTTTAGTAAGCTCATCTGATCCGGCAGTGCACCCGGGATCGGCCCCCACATAATTCCACGTCCACCGACCTCGTGATGTCAGAAGACCAGGCCGCTCCTTGGTACCTGGCTCGAGCCATAGGCTCCAGACACTATTGGAATGTCCATCAGGGGACTCTAATTGGAATTCCACTGCCTCGAACGGTTAACCCATGCTGCCCCTAGCAACCACCGCAACTGAACTTGAACTTCACTATACAATTCACTAACTGACACTGAACTCTCTAACCAGGAAGTGCCCCCTTATATTTACACTAGTGCCCACCCACTGGGCTAGTTCCATCCTTAACTATTTCTTATCTTATAAGCTAACCCTATCATCCTTATTCAAAATCCCATGTTATCCTAAGCTTATCCTACGCTATACTCACATTATGCATTAACACATTACATCACCATAATACATTATACCCACGATAATATTCACATGGCTCGGCTGTTGTCTTCAGAGGCAGGAATAGGGTAAGACAGTCCACATCCCTACACCTATTATATACTGGATTGATATTTCAGGTGTAGGGGATGGAACAACTTGCCCTGAATTAAGCGAGCTGTCGTGCCCCATCTCACACCAGCACTGCCCATTTCGGCAAAGTTGTGAGGAACTGGCGTGAAGATGAGAGAAGTCGCGCCTAACTTTTGCAATTTTTCAAAGCACCGTGGCATAAAAGCTTTGAATCTGGCCCTTTGTGTCCACAAAAAGATCTATTTGTCGATTTTTTATTCTAGTCATGAAACCAAAGCACCCAAGTCTATGAGTCAATGAAAATGACTAAGAGCACATGAATGTTATCCATGTACAATCCGTGTGCTATCCAAGATTAGCATTGTAATGGTATTATAAACTTTGCATTTTGGGTGTGAAGAAGAAGGGGCATACGAGAAAATCACTAGTGGTAAAAACTAACACACTGA
This sequence comes from Ranitomeya variabilis, assembly GCF_051348905.1. NCBI lineage: Eukaryota > Metazoa > Chordata > Amphibia > Anura > Dendrobatidae > Ranitomeya > Ranitomeya variabilis. The sequence goes on from NC_135234.1 coordinate 100,527,913, forward strand.
CCAAAAATTGGTGAAAATTTGTCTGTTTTTCATTTATGACAATGAATGAAGCTAGAGTGCTAAAATAAAACATCAGTCCAGAGAATAATACATGACTTAAATGAATTTGTTGATTTCAGTTGAATGATACCTAACTATTGTACAGTCGACTTTTATCTTGTGTTCCAGTTCCACTTCATTGTTAGGATCTCTGCTCTCTGTTAATAATGATCAATAGGTTTTTTTCCACCACTTTACATCTATATTGGTAGAGAGACCTGTAGGATGACAGGTGCATGCTTAGATTTTTTTTAGATTCTGGGTTAATGCTGGTACTTAAAGATCCATAACAGCTGGTGATCCAGATGTTCTTTCGCTCTGATTTTCCCTTTTCAGTCACATGTTATTAAATGCCTATTTTGGAATCTAAGAAGTAGAGAACAACGAAAAATCCCAATAAAGTTATGGAGCAGAGATTTCCCAACGGTTCAAGAAGTTGTTCAGGAACCAGAGGGGCAAAACAGGAACAAAGAGAAAGACGTTAGGAAGAAACTAGAAAGGCAGATATGAAGTTTCCTTTTATCCCTCCTCTTTTTTGGGGTTCACTTTTTATCATGCAAGATTATTATAAACACTCAGGTTCACATTTTCTTCATGGAAACAGAACAGTTATGAGGCTTTCTTTATTTTGAATTTCCTGTAAATTATATAGCGCCAACACACTCTGCAACACTGTTTATATATTGAAAAGGCTTTTGTTTCTCCAGCGATCAGTCCAATGGTAGAGTAAAATATAACTTTTATTTGTCCATTAAAAAGTTACAAGTTTCGTCAATAACAATTTTGCATACAGTCATTCCCTTATGGACGACATGTTCCGACACTAAATGTGTCTTCCTCCAGGTCCCATATGTATATATACCGTATTATATTGTCTAATCTCTATATTTCACACACTTTTTGGAAGACTTCATATGAAATGTGGTAGGAAGGTAGAAGAACGCCAGATAAGGGGAGAAACTCATACTAAACACAGGTATGACCCCTTGCAAGCCTCAAACCCAAGATCCCAGTGCGACAAGTGGACATTGCTTCCCAGTAATTGGCTTTACTCATCACCTACTATTAATAATTGATTGACTGAGTAATTTTAAGAATCTACATTGTAGTAAAGGAGGTAGATTTGCAATAAGTGAACATACGTTTTGAAATATCTGTAGAGTGTCTATATGACCCATTGGGTTTACATGTGTCGGAGCCTACCCTACAGCACATATGTTATGATATACACATGTAGTCTTCAGAGAGGCAGGGAATTGTGACTTAAACCCCAGAATGAAGAAGTTATAATGAACTGTGTGAACCAAATTAGCATTCTTTGCTCTGTGTTTCATTGGCAATGCGTATGGTCCACACAATCACTAATAGCAGCACATAAATCTTATATGACAAGTGAACAGACCTGCACATCTGTAAATGCACACATCTGTATTGTTTATGTCATTTACAAGGAGTGCTATGGGAAGCATTTGTCAAACAGAAATATAACACTTCTGTATAAGGGTGACAGCTGTGGTCACATAGCGGTGACCTTATTATTTGGTCACTGAGTCTAAATGCTTTGCTGAAAGTCGGCTCTGTGTCGGGCAGGATTAGGAAATGACTCAATTTACCTTTTTTGTTTCAGCTAATGCTATTGAGAATACATGCTGCTTGTGAAATATTACACTGGTTTCTTAGGTGGGAAATGATAATGTGAAGGTACACACATTATATTCTATGTATGAGCTTGTCCAGGTCAGATGAGCCCATAAGGTTCCTTTCAAAGCTTTCAAAATATTGTATTTTTTTTAATTATCTTTGGCTAAAATGGTAAAATGTTACCTTATTGCTTTCACTCATTAAAAGGTTACGTCCATATTCTTATATAGAAAAAATATCTAAAGTGCTTTGTTGCACACACAGGTGGCACTTGTGGTTTTGTTAACTCACTATGCCACGGGGCCGGTCTTACCTAAGAGGGGCGCAGCTAAGCGGCTACCAGGTTTTCACTGGAGCTCCTGATGGTGGAGTCAGACTTGGCTGCAGGTAGTCGCCAGATACCACTCCTAGTCAGTGTAAGACTGGGGTGCCTAGGGCCCACCAGCAGAACTTACAACAGGGGCCGACTTTAAAGTTCAATGCTCAGGATAGGTTCACATTCACGTAGTTGTAAGTTCCTAGTAACATATTTACTGGAAGAACAGATGCAACACGCTTCGTTAAAAAGATAGACACCCTAACGGAACCTACAAAAGATCTGATTATATTCAGTTGATTCTGTCCATCACCATTTGTCTTTGTCATGTGACAGATGCATTTCTTTTAGGAGTTTAATTTTTCTGTTCCTATAACAATACCAAAAAAAAGAAGCCTAAACGCCAACGTGATTCTAGCTGTACCTGTTAATCTTTAGACTTTCAGGATTCAGTATTTTGTTTTATGTTTCCCAGAGCCATATTTTTTTAATTTTTGAGTTTACATCAAGGCTTGGTATTTTTCATTGCCATGTGCATATCATTTAACCCCTTCATGGCCGGGCTATTTTCCATTTTTGCATCTTTTCCTCTCCTTAATTCCAAAAGCCATAACTTTTTTAATTTTCCTTCCACATAACTGTGTGAGGGCTTGTTTTTTTGCACTGGAAAGCGGAAGAAAATTCCAAGTGCATTGAAATTGCACCTTCTGCCCCGGGAGGCAAGGTACACACACAGCTGAAGAAAGGGAGCGCATCCGGGGCAGTGAGTATGCCAACGTCTCTGCATGGAGGGTGAAGGGAAACCATGCAGGAGTGCCTTGAAATAGTGCTCCAGTACCCCCTTACGAGCCCCTCTTCAAGCCAGTGAGGACTCTCTGCAGAGAAGTTGGAGGCCGACACCTCTTCACAGACTCCCAAGACTTCTTTTCAGGACTATGATTTCTTCTGTTCAGTAGAAGAAAAGTGATACTTCTCACCATCTTCTCGACTAGGATGCTTGTCTCCATCAAGGTTGAAGCGGGCGTAGTACCAGGAATTGGCCATTAGGAAGTCTCTCTCTGTTCGTTTAGATCAGCTACTGGCTTGAAGGATTCAAGGACCAACTGGAGTTCCTCTGCCTGGTTGGTGGATTGCAGAGACTTGGAAGATGCCACTGCTTTGACGTTCTCTTCACCAAACCAGCTAGAAATTGAAGATGCCTGATCTGTGACCATCTTCAGCCTGGTCTCCAAGATGACACATCCACGAGGCGGTGAGGTTCCTGGGGGCACATCAATCGTCGGGACTGTATGGAGACTTCGCCTCTGCTTCTCCCTTCAGAGACACCAGCACACAGCGAGTCGGCGACTAGCAGACCTGGAGGAAAAGATGTCGACACTGCTGACTGATCTGGACATACTGTATGGGGACAACACACATCTTGGGACTCTACTATCCCCAACGAAGCAACACACGGGGTCTCCAGATGAGAACGGTCATTTGAGTTCTTAGCTCTGGATGACCTATGGGAAAACCAGATAGCACATGAAAGGCAAACATCTCCATATACAATGCTCCAATCTGGAGTTTGGAAATGACATGACTGTCTTCTGGTAGGGCTTATCCTTCACATGACAACATCTTCACCAGAATGTGGCACTGTTGGATGGGAATCTGACACCGACTTTTTGCGGCATGCAACACAAAACTTTCCTGCCAAACCAAAGCCTCCACTTGCCACGGATAGTCACATTCATTGGTGGAGAGGGATTACTCCTGCCAAGGAAAGCCTCTCCTATGGGCCCAAGGCTTTGTAATTGTTTAGACTTCTCAGGGCAAACACTGTCAGGATGTTCCACACAACCCCAGCGGTACCACAATCCCTTCTCATGACTGATTTTCCAGCTTCCTCTTAGCCTGCCAAACACGGTTGACCTTCACAAATTCTGCACGGTAGCTTCCACAACAGGCTGGTGAATGGGTGGTCTTTGAAAGGACAGGGCCAAATGTGACAGTTTCCTCACACATGTCACCCGTCTGGGCTGCTCCTAGAAGCTGAGTAGGGAATTTTTTCAGGAGATTCTGGGTTTGGCTTGTTGAAGACCATTCGGAAGGCCACCAAAAAGGCCTGCAGGTCAGAGGTGATAGGAGCCACTTTTTCCCATAGGGGGTTGAGACATTCTAGGACATCTCCTGCTAGGTAGGACATTAGGAATCACACCTTGAAAAAAACTTCACTGCACACCTGTCCTTCCTGCCCAGCTTCCTACCAACCGATTCTTCTTACCTCTTCTTTTCTAGCATGATGACTAGGTTTCTGATGTCACAGTATGCCGTGCCATTTTAGCGCACCTCACGACGTCACTATGTTACAACAAGCATTGCCTGAGTGATGGCACAATGAGCAATGACATCAGAGGTCTAATTGATGTGTTGGAAGTCTGGGCATGGAGTGATCTTGCCATAAAGAATGCACGCAACAGGGGATGGGGAGAAGAAGAGTCACGGGTGACCAGAAAGGGTGGTGGGACAGGTGAGCAGTGAAGTGAGTATTATTTTTGGAGAGTCCTTCGAACATAATATGGAACATTCAAATTGCATAAAAAAAAACTTCCGGTAAAATTTATGTTATTTGGCAATTTTGAATTGTGGCAGATCTGCTCTTCTCTAGGAAATACCCTTGTCAAATGAATCATTGTGTCCTTTCTATGCTCAATTAGGCTGACAATTCTTTCCTCATACACAGATAGGGAGAGCCCTGTCAGTCTAGTTTAGTGGACAAGAATAAGTCAATGGACACAAACATCTAGGACCCGGCTGCAACAGTGTTTCAGAGTAAAGCCCATTTAATGTAGGAGTTGCGCTCTGATCCATGTGGCCTATGGTTCAGGCAGCATAAATAATGTGACAAGTTCCCATTAACACTATTCCAAGCAAACATTTACCCTGCACCTATCACTTGTTGGGAAAATTTAGTATTACATTAGGGTCATTCAGATTAAGAACTGTCTATGTATTAGGAGGACAACGGGAGTTTGCCAGAGCATTAGCCGTAGGAGCTTCTTTTCCCTCTTTCTCATGTAGAGGACAGGAACATGGAAATCTGTATGCACTAATAAGAATGTAGATAGGGGTTGTCTTCATTAGACAAAACTTTAATAGACATAACAGTAAAACTCATGTAAAATTATTTTTTACAGTATGTTATATGAGCCATAAAAGATTGCTTGTGACAGTGGTAATTAATCGTCCAGAAAAGGCAAATTATGCTCCTCTTCCTGCTTTCACTTAGTTGATGTATGCTGCGTTCTTATTTACTTACTGGGATTTCTCTTTTTATCCTTTTGTTTCTAATTATATTTTATATCTGAAAGTCTTCAATCTATTATTATTACAGTTCCGGCAAAAAAAATCTTTCCAAGACTGCAAAATAGCAAAACCGGCTGAGCTGCACATAGCAACCAATCAGAGGACAGCTTTTGCTTTAAGAGAAAAGTGAAAACTGAGCGTTGATTGGTTGATATTTGCAACAAAGCCAGCTTTAATATTAGACAGTTTTTTATTATCTCCCCCATTGTGTACACTTTTAAAAAGTGAAATTATGATGTGGATTTTATATGTGAAGTTTTTTTTTGCAAAGATTTTTTTTGCCGGCACTGTATATGGATTCATGCTTAACATATAGATAGTTTTTGAAATTATTTAATGATGGGAAAAGCCAAATAAGAACTTCTCAAAAGTTAAAGCTTGAAAAAATATGTCTGCGGGCCGTAATGTAGACCATATGCCATGTCATACTTTAACCTCCTTTCTTCTGAGTGTTATTCCTACAGTAGAGTATAACAAAAGAAGGCTATTGCTTTATCTTTCCTTCTCTGGAAAGCACCCAAGTCTAACATGAAGGACCTCCATAGTGATAGAAATGGAATCTGCTTGTTGTGATATATAATAGAGCCTTACTATAGATTGATGAAGTCTCAGCATGATCATAAAACCGTAACTCACGCTTTCCCAATAGTTTGCGATTTGGTCATCCAATGTTTATCTAAAGAAAGATTAGACAAGTTTTTTAATTTATGAAACACAACTTTATGGAGCCAAGAGGAATTTCATGAAACCTATGTTTTATTACACTTTTATGATGCCTGTTATTGGCAGGGTGAAAATAGAGGTTAAGGAACAATAGTCTTGGTTCTGAACTAAAAAGAAAGTATGATAACCTGCCTGAAATAAAGAATGTTGTTGCAATTTAGTCCAATTGTTCAAATGAGTTAAGAAGACAAATTTATACATTTCTAAATACATTACATGCCTTATCTTGTGCTAGTCTATTTTACAGCCTACATTATAGACGAAATGTGAAGAGAAAATCCAGCACTCCAACACTCTGCGTTAATGAAGAATCAATGCTTTATTGGTTCAGCAATTCCAAAACGTGACGTTTCAGCCAATCATACCTTCATCAGACGAACTGCAATGTTATAAAACAGAATATCAATATGAAAGCCAAAAAGGACATATATAGTATATAAAAAAACAACAAAAAGAGTGACGAAAAATATGCCATTGATTCAGCTCACAGTTGTGGAAGATACAATGAAAGTCGAACCTGTGCCATGTAGCAAAGAACCATATAAGATAGATATTCATAAACCATGTATAATGTGGAAATATCTGCATGTATTGGCCAGAGACCATAGAAGAACATAGAGAAGTAAGGCTAAATCTTACTTGAGTCAATTAGAAAAGATGAATTGATATTCTTGTACAGACTATGTTAAGGGTACACAAGGGTTTATGATTTAGAGTGGGTATCAATATAAAAAGATATTGAACCATAATGTAGCAACAATACATTGCACCAAACTAAAACTGAAAGGTAAGGGAATACCTGTGAGGATACTATTTCACATGGCAAATGCCAATAGGATGATAAGACTAGAGTAATCTGAGAATAAAACAGAAAAACAAAATTTTAATGCTTATCGAATTGTGTGGAGTTAATAAGCAGTAGCACAGGTAAAAGAAGCGACCTCCATCACTCAGGGTTGAACCTTTGTTGCACGTGATCGGTACTCACCAATACATATATCTTGTATGTGATTCTAACCTATATCCTGTGCCCTTTCCTAATTCCGTCCTACCCATTGCTCCTAATATTCTTGGGTTTGTGTGCTGCAACCACCTTCTTCTAATCTCAACAAAGATTTTTAAGGGTGCAAGTCAGGCATCAGTAATGGCCACTCCAGAATTTTCCAGGACTTCTTCTGAAACCAAGCCTTGGTGGACTTTGACATATGCTTATGACATGTACTGTCCTGTTGGAAATTCCAATTATACCCAAGTTTCAACTTCCTCACAGAAGGAATAAGGCTTTCTTCTAGGATTCTCTGAAATTTGATTGAATTCTTCTATCCCTCCACATGCTGTAGGTTTCCAAGGTGAGAGGAAGCAACAGAGTTCCAGAATATCACCGAGCCATTGCCAGGCTTCACTCTAGGCAGGGATTAGGGGGTAACAGCACTTCATTGATCCTGGCCAGCCTCAAAACAGTGTTTACAAGCTCAATAAAAGAAGCTTGCAAGCACTGCACATGTTCTGTCTAGCAGCAGGGGTCTGTCTCCAAGACAACAAAAGTTAATATCTCAAGAACGGCTGAAAATTTTAATAAGCAGTAAATTGCCAAATTGCTTGTGTTTACAAGCACTATCTGACAATACTTGTTTGGGGAGATGGGAATAACTCTTCAATAGTCTCTTTAACTTATGTTTCATTCTTCCTCCTTCAGACATACCAATGAATCATACGCCAGAAAAGTTCCAGATTTGCTTTATTGCTCCACAGAATCGAATCCAAAATGTCTGTGGCTTACTCATATAGTCTTGTGCATTTTGGGGGCAACTTTTCTTGTGCTTTTGGGTCAGTAGACATGTACATCTTAGAGTTCACACACTTGGGATCTTCAGCACTTAGTATCTGTCTTACTGTGCAAAGTGAATCTTCAGTGCTCGCTGACACCAAATCTTGCTGCAGGCTGTTTGCAGTGACTTTTGAAGTGCCTAATTCCTTAAGAGACACAAGCCACTTTCTGAATTAGGCACATCCTCTCACTAGTATGCGCACAGTGTCAGACTACAATGACCTTAGGCTACTTTCACACTTCCGTCTTTTCAGATCCGTTGCAATGCATCGTTTTGGGAAAAAAATGGATCCTGCAAATGTGCCCGCAGGATCCGTTTTTTTCCCATAGACTTATATTAGCGACCGATTGCGATGGATGGCCACACGTCGCATCCATCGTGCGACGGATCCGTCGTGTTTTGGCTGAGCATTGTCTGGAAAAAACGTTCAATGTAACGTTTTTTGTCTGCGTCGAAAAAACGTACAGCGATGGATCCTGCAGCGTCCGTCGTTGGCTAGAATGGAAGCCTATGGGTGCAGGATGCTGTCCGTCAAATGATGGAATCCAGCAACAGATTCCGTTTTTTTACACTGAGCATACCTGGAAGGATTTCTATTCCTTTAATTTAACCCATTTCTCCTGCAGCTGCTGCATCGACGGATCCGTGAAAAAACAGGATCCAGTGCATCCGTTTTTTACAATCTGCACAGGATCCATCTTTTCAACACTTTGACGGATTGTGACTGATTCTAAAAGACGGAAGTGTGAAAGTAGCCTTACACTGACTCTGGGAGCCAACTGTTATACTACATACAAATATTACATTAACCTAATGTATACATTTACCTTTGTTTCTATATAATACACTGGGCACTTTAGTATATGAATGATGAGATGCCTTCCTTGCCTCTACTTTGTGAATCAAGTGCATTTTGCCAACTACGGCTGATATAAAGGGTGGGTGACCCACTCCCACACAGGAACCCACCAGGGCTTTTCTTATTCCAGTGTAGTTCAGTTTGTATATGCCATGCCTTTACTTTGAGTTGCTAAATCATTCTTATAGAGTCTCCTAAAAAGTCATTTTTTTGTACTTTATTTTATGCATTTTTGATGTCGTGAATAACCTTTCGCTTCCGTGACCTTTTTACTTGTTGATATACAAGTGGCTATATTTAGACTTATGTTTTGCCTGTTTTAATGACAACTGTTTGGTCTGTAAGATGTTTTATACAAATGTATTTCCTCTTGTCTCTTTTTGGGTTGTCTCGTATTAATCAGATGTCTTCAGTGATCCTCATCCAAAATAAAAGATTAAACAAAACGTTCGGAAGGACTCATGTTTAGTCTATAGAAAGAAGAATCCTTTCGTGAACGTGGAAGCAGATCATGCTGATCACTTTTCTGCTTAAATGCTAATTTTTGTACTTTTTTTATGTTTCTTTTTAATGAGATTCATGATAATGGTACAATTACAGAATCTCGGAAATAAAATTGTATTGGGAGCATCACAGTCCGTAGCTATTTTTTAGAGGGGCCTACACTATTTACTGCATGTTGCAAATAATATTGCATCTTCATGTCCTTAGATTGTAGATGGCTAAGTGCAAAGATGAAGCGTATGTGTTAAAAAGTAAAGTGAAGTTTTCATCTCGTCTAGTGATGAGCGAATATACTCGTTACTCGAGATTTCTCGAGCACGCTCGGGGGTCCTCCGAGTATTTTTTAGTGCTCGGAGATTTAGTTTTTCTTGCCGCAGCTGAATGATTTACATCTGTTAACCAGCATAAGTACATGTGGGGGTGGCCTGGTTGCTAGGGAATCCCCACATGTAATCAAGCTAGCTAACAGATGTAAATCATTCAGCTGCGGTAAGAAAAACTAAATCTCCGAGCACTAAAAAATACTCGGAGGACCCCCGAGTATGTTCGGGAAATCTCGGGTAACGAGTATATTCGCTCATCACTAATCTCGTCCTATCAACAGTGAACTCTGGTTTATGAGCAGCAAACACAATTGCATAGCCTAAAGGTACCTTCACACTGAGCGACTTTACAACGAGAACAACAGCGATTCGTGACGTTGCAGCGTCCTGGATAGCGATCTCGTTGAGTTTGACACGCAGCAGCGTCCTGGATCCTGCTGTGATATCGTTGGTCGGAGCTAGAAGTCCAGAACTTTATTTGGTCGTCAGATTGGTGCATATCGTTGTGTTTGACAGCAAAAGCAACGATGCCTGCAATGTTTTACAATGGTAACCAGGGTAAACATCGGGTTACTAAGCGCAGGGCCGCGCTTAGTAACCCGATATTTACCCTGGTTACCATTGTAAAAGTAAAAAAAAAACAGTACATACTCACCTTCTGATGTCTGTCACATCCCCCGGCGTCCACAGGGTTAAACTGCTTTTGGCAGGAGCGCTGCTAAATGCACGCGCTCCGGCCGAGAGCTTCCCTGCACTGACTGTCAGTGCCGGCCGTAAAGCTGAGCACAGCGGTGACGTCACCGCTGTTACTGCCGGGTGCCGGCGCTGACACATTCAGAGCAGGGAAGCCGCCGGCGGGGGACGTGACAGACATCAGAATGTGAGTATGTAGTGTGTTTTTTTACTTTTACAATGGTAACCAGGGTAAATATCGGGTTACTAAGCGCGGCCCTGCACTTAGTAACCCGATGTTTACCCTGGTTACCCGGGTGCTGCAGGGGGACTTCGGCATCGTTGAAGACAGTTTCAACGATGCCGAAGTCGTTCCCCTGATCGTTGGTCGCTGGAGAGAGCTGTCTGTGTGACAGCTCCCCAGCGACCTAAACAGCGACGCTGCAGCGATCGGCTCGTTGTCTATATCGCTGCAGCGTCGCTGAGTGTGACGGTACCTTAAGAGATTCTGCTGCTGCCCTGAGCTAGTGGAATGGAGACTGAATGGACGCTCTATGTGTTTGTACTTGTACTCTTTTTATTCTCCATCTCCACTTCACCATTGAAGGAACACAAGTTTTGTACTTTCACTTAGGGTTTTCTTATATGGCTAGTAAGATTTGTAATGGCTATACACATCTGTATAGGGACGATTTCTCTAAAATTGGCAATGGCAATAAGTCCTCGGTGGCCATAAAACCTCTTGAGAAAACAAAATAAATTATGTCATGCTCCATTGCATGGAGTACTATGGATCCAATCTTAATAATCTTATAATAATCTTTATTTTTATATAGCGCTAACATATTCAGCAGCGCTTTACAGTTTGCACACATTATCATCGCTGTCCCCATTGGGGCACACAATCTATATTCCCTATCAGTCTTTGGAATGTGGAAGGAAAGCGGAGAACCCAGAGGAAACCCACGTAAACACGAGAAGAACATACAAACTCCTCCATGTATATAAGCTCCTAGAAACTTTTATTTGCATTAAGAACCACCATATTGTTGCCCTCTGTGACCCGGGATTTAAACTTAAATATTTTACTAACGTTAATGAAAGGATTACATTTGGAATAAAATACCTCATGAGGCATTTTTTCCCCTGCTTGTATTAACAGCTTGCCATCACTCTACATCTCATTTAGTCATTTCCGTGTTTTGGTCACTTAACAAGTAGGTCCTGTGTAGGAATAAGTCCCCACCAGCTGTATCTGGAAAAGCAGCCAGACTGACGTTTGTTCGGTATCTGGCAGATAGAGAGCTATTCTGCTGAGTGCAATTCTGTTCTTGTCATGTCTGACACCTTCAAACACTTGACAATCAGGACAGTAATGTAAATGGAGAAAGAAAAACCACGGTCATATTCTGCTCTCACGGTAATATGAAAATGTTTATAAAAAAAATTCTCGAAATGTATAGCTTCGATTTCTAACTTTGCATTTTACGACTACACACAGCAAAGGTAAGGTCCAACAGTAGAAGTATTTATTAATATTAAATGGAACCTGTCATCACTTTCATGGCACATTGAATCATACACTAGGTAGGCAATTGTCAGCCAGTTATGTTTTACTCTTAAACTCTGGTGTTGTTTCAAAGGAAATGTTCTTTTGGCTGAATAGTCTGATCTGGTTTCTACTTGGCTTCTCCCCTCTCCACTCCCTTTGTCTGACAGTCTCCCTATGTACTCACAAAGGAGAGGGACCAATCAGTCAACTGGAGCTGAGCAGTTAAAAGCCATCAGGGAACCACACTGGACTAGACAGTCGAGACATATGGTCCCCGACCAGCTTTTCAAAGCATGTTTTCTCTGAAACTCTGCAGTGTTTAAAGGGAACCTGTCACCCCCCCCCCCCCAGGCGTTTGTAACTAAAAGAGCCACCTTGTGCAGCACTAATGCTGCATTCTGACAAGGTGGCTCTTTTAGTTCTTGTTCCTGCCACTGCTGAAAGAATCGTTTATCAAATTTGTCCCTCATTCCTTGAATTCGTCCGTGGGGCAGGTCTTTCCCCCTAACACAGACGCACCACAGCCGTCAGTTACTTCCTCATGTTTACAGGACACCGCCTCCTCAGCGTTATTGAATTTTCCCGGTGCCTGCGCTGTGATCTTAGGCCTTGGGCATGCGCAGTTAGCGCTGCCCGTCCACTGACATCACTTGATGTCTTTCTTATTGCGCTTGCGTGGACGCGTGGCCTGAGATCCCGCCCCGTATTCTCTTCTGATTTATTCACACTGCGGGGCGGGATCTCGGACATACCTGGATGTAATTGCGTACCTTGGTTTCAGCAGCATGAATCTGATAACAGGCAAGTTGTAATCATATCCATCACTCTCATGGGACAACTATAGAGGATACAAAGGCTGCTGTTGTACATGGATCCTAGGTGCTTACTGGGGCCACTGTACTATACTAGGACATAAAACTCTGGCAAAAATTAAGAGCCCACCACATCAAAACCCTGTCATGGGCAGCCCAATCTCCAGACCTGAACCCCATTGAAAACCTCTGGAATGTAATCAACAGGATGATGGATAGTCAAAACAAGCCATCAAACAAAGAGGAAATGCTTACATTTTTGCGCCAGAAGCAGTGTGAAAGACTGGTGGAAAGCATGCCAAGACGCATGAAAGCTGTGATTAAAAATCAAGGTTATTCCACAAAATATTGATTTCTCAAAAAGTTAAAACATTAGTATTTTTGTTTCAAAATTATTATGAACTTGTTTTCTTTGCATTATTTGAGGTCTGAAAGCACTGTTTTTTTATTTTGACCATTTTTATTTGTCAGAAAAAATACAAAATTTATTGCTTGAAAATTCGGAGACATGTCAGAAGTTTATAGGATAAAAGAAAAATTTACATTTTACTCAAAAATATACCTATAAAGAGAAAAATCAGACAATCTGAAAATTTTATATATGACCGTAATCAAAAAGCCCCAATACAACCTCAACTTGAGAGTATAAAACTCTCCCCGGATGCCCCAAGGGCATCCACCCAACTGGACAACTCCAGAAATATTGCGACACAAAGAAATGGAGTAAGACAGTCCAAAACAGCATTATAATACAATTTATTAGTAAATTATCAATTAAACAAACATAAGTGTATATCTGCTGTGTGCAGAAATATACCAAACAGGGTAGGCAATACAGGAAGGATACGACGGTACAACAGGTGGGGTGTGGTACTGCTGGGTAACATCCCTAACTAGTGCACATAATATAAAACTGACTTCAGATGTCACAGGGAAAAAACATCACAAAGCGCCATAAGTAAATAAATGATCCCTGTACCACTGAACATACAAGTAAAGTTGTAATTGTTGGTCATGTGCACTTACCCATAGAACAAAAGGGAACCCGGCCACACACCACCTGAAGGCCCTGGACGCGCGTTTCGCGGTAGCTTTTTCAACAGGGATAGGTAAATAGCCCGTCTTTAGTGTTTATATATGAAGAGTACCGGAAGTCTGGCCGGGAAAAAGCGGCGCATGCGCAGTTGCGGTCCGCGTACATCCCCCTCAGTGGCCATCACAGCAGGGCGTCCATAAGGGCGGAAACCCGCCTCCTGACGTCATGAGATGGACGCACCACTGCATAGCGATAGCCACTAGAGGGAGCGGACACCGGAGCCGACAACCGCGCATGCGCTCCACCCGCCGCCATTTTATAGAAGACCAGAGGCGCAGCCATATGTGGAGGGACAATATTAGAAAAGAACAACAATGAGAACCATATAATGAGAAAAGAGGGAGAAAACAAGACCCTCAATATAAATCAATCAACGATGTGTGACATAAGAAAAAACATTGCGGTATGTCACAATACATATTAAGACCAAATAAAGTGCAACAAGTGTAATACAGTGTATGTGACATAAGAGAACTATTGTGGCAAATATGCCACAATACATATTAAAGCCGGATAAAGTGCTACAAGTGCAGTAATATGATGAGGATAACTCCGTGAGTTCTGTGATCCATAAAGAAGAATCCAGCGTAGAGATAAAGAAGAGTCCAACATATTTTGTACAACCTCTGGGCACACGATCAGTAGAGAAGAATATTAAAAACTAAAAAACACAAAAAGAAGACAATAAATAACAAAATACAATTAAAATGAGTGGGGGATATCAACAGAGGGGGAGAACCTTGTCCCATAGTCATCAAAACCCAGGACATGTCACACAGACGGCGAAACGTACAAAATATTTATATCACGCACGTAATTGCAGGGCCGGTCATAAAAAGGGGACGAAACTCAGCCTTTCATTGAGTCCTTTGGGGGTGATGGTATCAAGGGTGACTATCCATCTACATTCACATTGTGCCAAAATCTTGGCCATATTGCCACCCCTGATACCACCATGAACTCTGTCTATGCCCCTCACCTTTAGGCCACTGGGGTCGGATCCATGATGTATGCGGAAGTGTCTTGGCAGAGTTTTTAAACAAGATATGTCTTTCACCTCCTTAGCCGCTATGATGTCACGCACGTGTTCGCGTGTCCTAACTTTAAGTTCCCGTGATGTGAGACCGATATAGATAAGGGAGCAGGGGCATGTGGCATAATATACCACAAAAGTGGAATTACATGAGATAAACTCTCAAATCTTAAATTCCCTTCTCCCATCTGATGTTTTGAAGGTCCCACATCTCAGGATGTTAGGACACGCGACACACGTGCCACAAGGATAGCAGCCCTGTCGTGGTTGGGTCATGCCAAAGACATTTCTTGTTTTGGCCACATAATGGCTTCTTACCAAATTACCAATGTCTATTCAAGATCTCACGGATCCGGCCCCATTATTATTATCACAGCCTAAGAGAATTGAGTCATCTACTGAGTCTGAGGTGAAATTTATTTCTACCTCTAACTGTCACTGGGGCCGGATCCGTGAGATCTTGAATAGACATTGGTCTGTGTTGATGACTGATAGTGTCTTGGCAGCACAGCTTCCTAAGGCACCGCTGATGACACAACGGAGAGCAAAAAATCTGAGGGATAATTTGGTAAGAAGCCATTATGTGGCCAAAACAAGAAATGTCTTTGGCATGACCCAACCACGACAGGGCTGCTATCCTTGTGGCACGTGTGTCGCGTGTCCTAACATCCTGAGATGTGGGACCTTCAAAACATCAGATGGGAGCAGGGAATTTAAGATTCGAGAGTTTATCTCATGTAATTCCACTTTTGTGGTATATTATGCCACATGCCCCTGCTCCCTTATCTATATCGGTCTCACATCACGGGAACTTAAAGTTAGGACACGCGAACACGTGCGTGACATCATAGCGGCTAAGGAGGTGAAAGACATATCTTGTTTAAAAACTCTGCCAAGACACTTCCGCATACATCATGGATCCGACCCCAGTGGCCTAAAGGTGAGGGGCATAGACAGAGTTCATGGTGGTATCAGGGGTGGCAATATGGCCAAGATTTTGGCACAATGTGAATGTAGATGGATAGTCACCCTTGATACCATCACCCCCAAAGGACTCAATGAAAGGCTGAGTTTCGTCCCCTTTTTATGACCGGCCCTGCAATTACGTGCGTGATATAAATATTTTGTACGTTTCGCCGTCTGTGTGACATGTCCTGGGTTTTGATGACTATGGGACAAGGTTCTCCCCCTCTGTTGATATCCCCCACTCATTTTAATTGTATTTTGTTATTTATTGTCTTCTTTTTGTGTTTTTTAGTTTTTAATATTCTTCTCTACTGATCGTGTGCCCAGAGGTTGTACAAAATATGTTGGACTCTTCTTTATCTCTACGCTGGATTCTTCTTTATGGATCACAGAACTCACGGAGTTATCCTCATCATATTACTGCACTTGTAGCACTTTATCCAGCTTTAATATGTATTGTGGCATATTTGCCACAATAGTTCTCTTATGTCACATACACTGTATTACACTTGTTGCACTTTATTTGGTCTTAATATGTATTGTGAGTTTGTGACATACTTACCGCAATGTTTTTTCTTATGTCACACATCGTTGATTGATTTATATTGAGGGTCTTGTTTTCTCCCTCTTTTCTCATTATATGGTTCTCATTGTTGTTCTTTTCTAATATTGTCCCTCCACATATGGCTGCGCCTCTGGTCTTCTATAAAATGGCGGCGGGTGGAGCGCATGCGCGGTTGTCGGCTCCGGTGTCCGCTCCCTCTAGTGGCTATCGCTATGCAGTGGTGCGTCCATCTCATGACGTCAGGAGGCGGGTTTCCGCCCTTATGGACGCCCTGCTGTGATGGCCACTGAGGGGGATGTACGCGGACCGCAACTGCGCATGCGCCGCTTTTTCCCGGCCAGACTTCCGGTACTCTTCATATATAAACACTAAAGACGGGCTATTTACCTATCCCTGTTGAAAAAGCTACCGCGAAACGCGCGTCCAGGGCCTTCAGGTGGTGTGTGGCCGGGTTCCCTTTTGTTCTATGGGTAAGTGCACATGACCAACAATTACAACTTTACTTGTATGTTCAGTGGTACAGGGATCATTTATTTACTTATGGCGCTTTGTGATGTTTTTTCCCTGTGACATGTGAAGTCAGTTTTATATTATGTGCACTAGTTAGGGATGTTACCCAGCAGTACCACACCCCACCTGTTGTACCGTCGTATCCTTCCTGTATTGCCTACCCTGTTTGGTATATTTCTGCACACAGCAGATATACACTTATGTTTGTTTAATTGATAATTTACTAATAAATTGTATTATAATGCTGTTTTGGACTGTCTTACTCCATTTCTTTGTGTCGCAATCTGAAAATTTTGCAGTGGTCTCTTAATTTTTGCCAGAGCTGAATAATAATCCCCGTATTGTGTGTGTGGTCCTTGTATCACAGTGTTGTGTTTAAAATCCCTATACTGGTCAGTTGAAATGAGCTGTGACATCATTATATTTATTTTCTCTTTTCGGTGACATCACTATGTTTATTGTCCCTGTTCTGTGACATCACTATATTTATATCTGTTCTGTGACATCACTATGTTTATTAGCCCTATTCTATGGAATCTCTATGTTTATCATCCCTGTTCTGTGACATCATTATGTTTATTATCCCTGTTGTATGACATTTCTGTTTATTATCCCTGTTGTGACATCACTATGTTTATTGTCCCTGTTCTATGACATCACTATGTTTATAGTCCCTGTTCTGAGACACCACTGTTTAATATCTCTGTTCTGTGATATATAGTCCCTTTTCTGAGTCACCACTGTTTAATATCTCTGTTCTGTGATATCACTGCTTATTATTTGTTTTGTGACATCATTATATTTATTGTCCCTGTTCTGTGACATCATTATATTTATTGTCCCTGTTCTGTGACATCATTATATTTATTGTCCCTGTTCTGTGACATCATTATATTTATTGTTCCTGTCCTGTAACATTACTATGTTTATTATTCCTGTTCTGTGACATCATTCCAATATTTCAACACCACAGAGTTCAATAAATCCTTTCTAAGACTTTACAATATTTGCTATCTATTTACTGTGGCATAACTGGGTTTGTTATTTCTGTTCTGCGATATTACTGTGTGCATTATCCTTGTACACACAACACTGTGACTATTTTTCTGGGGTGCTGTTGCTGTTCTCATTATCAATGTACTGTGACATCACTATATTTATTATACTTGTGCAGAGAAATTACTGTTTATTAATTCTGCATTGTGACCTTACGATGTGTGATAGTTTGTGACCTATCCTCTGTCCCCATCTGGTGTTTTGCTTTTTTCAGTGCTATGATTCCTGTGGTTGGTTCACTGCTCACTGCCACTGCTCCTTCTGTGGCTTGTGTCCCTATCATCGTCAGGGTCTTTCCTTGTGAGATCCTCTGCAAGTGTCTCTCTCACGCGTTCACTCTAATTCTTTAGGGTTCATAAACACCTTTTCCACATCTTACAGTGCCTGAGCAAATGAGTTCCTTTAAGTTTCTGTACAGTTAAAAGGTGTATTGGTCTAGTTACATTTGGTTTTACTTATGTCTTCTGAGTGACTATGCCCACCATATACATAAGATGGTTGTCGGCTGAACAATGATTCGGCCGAGTGCTCCTCTGCTCTCTATGAGAGTGCTGCCACCAGACATCCCTAGCTGCAGCTTATCTGGAAGAACAGATGAACCGGCAGTCCAAAATCAGACATACTGAATCAATATCTCCCATGTCAATACATTTCCTAGGGTTCCCATTCACATTAGAATGTTGGACGAATCCACTAATATCGGCGGTTCGGCCTACATTAATCTAACGTGTATGGGTGCCTTTATTGTCCTGACTTTGGCCTTTTGCCCATTAGGATCACGTAATAGTCATCACTACCCTGCTTACTAGGACTACTACAGGCCATATCATGTCTGCTCCTTTACACATCATGGTCGTGAGTCACCACTAGCTTTATCGGAACTGTTGAGACTATCCTGCCTATTATTCTTGTTATAATTTTTCCTGTGATTGAGATGTGATACCAACTGTTGTAGGGTTCCCTGATGAACCTAGTGTATAAACAGGGAAAACATATTGGTGTCCCTGCAGTTTCTCTTATTTTTTTTAAGGATAACAGCTAGTTTGGGCATCTTTATGATACACCTAGATGTTTTTTGTTGCTATTGCAAATGCTACTGTGAGTAGTGTACAGTCAGTGATTGTATTTTTTTAATCTTTTTGTAGTGATATTTTAGGCATGTTGATGACACTTATTCTGGTACCAGTGGCCAAAATCAGAGCCGTGTGATTCTTTAATGTCTTTTTCCTTCCTATGCTGAGATATTAGAAAAAGAACCTACATTAGGGTAGGGCAATACTGGATAATAGTTAGGACCACATGGCACCTCATGTGTATCATTTTTTGAAGCTCTAGTTGAAGTTAATCCATTAAAATAAAATGTATGTTTTAAGATTGACTTTATAGACATTTAATCTGAGTTGTTGGCTTTGTAAGTATTGCTCTCCATTCTACTCTGGGTTCCCACTCTCATTGAATATTTTTGGGCATTTATATTTTCTGTTTCCCGTCACAACTAAACGAGGCAAACCCTGATGTGTGCCAGTCTGTCTACATTTCTGCTTCATGACACTGCATATTGGTGTCTCTTGTTTCCCTTATTCCAGCTTTGTAACAGAGACTTCTATAGGTCAGTGACCTGAGCATTCCCCAAGGGAAAGTCCACACCTTCTGTTACAATCCCTTCGATTCTGCTTCCTCCGTTTAAACCATTGTCAAATCCATAACAGCCAAGTGAGTTCACATCGAGATCATTCAGCACTTTCTTTTCTACGTGTCACGTTACTGGGTTTATTGCCCCTTTGGTGTGATATTGTTGTGTCCAAGTTTTGGGGCAACTATAGGATTGATTCCCGTTTATTGTCATCACTGAGCATTTAAGTGGTGTAAGAACATGAGGTGCAGAGGTTGCCTCTGCCACATAAAAGTGTAACAGTACCATAAATTGCATGAATGTTGGGGGAACCCAACAAATAATATTGTTGGGGATTCACTACAGAGATGCCTCCTTCCTATGACTGAGAGAAACCAACAAATTAAAGACTTCACACAATGCAGAGATGGTTTTAGGTTTTTCCTTTTTTTTTGGGGGGGGGGAAATGCTCTCTGATATACAACCATGTTCTGCGCACAATTGTAAGGTAACTGAAGTACATGAAAGTGGTAGACAATGTGATCATTTTTGGAAACTGTAATAAACTGTGTACGAGTGTATTGATTTGATGTTATCATTAAAAAAGTTTGCAGTTGTAACCTCTGAATCTGCTTAGCTCAAGACTTTCAATCTGAGCGCAAAGAAACCCATCTGCTGTGTATTTACACTGACCCCGATGTTTACATGTATGTTGGAAGCTGCCTTCAGCGTCATGCAGAAAAACGATGGATCATTCCTTCTACTGATTTTCTCCATTTCCTCCAAGAACCTTGTTGTCAGTAGGTTGCCAAATGCCTCTGCATGTGGTGGAAGAAGTCCATTATCGAATATTATAATCACAGCTATGTACAATTGTGGGAAAAAGTTTGTGAAACATCAGTATTATTTGGTGTTCTGCATTAATGGTTCCTGTAGTCAGATCTAATCTCTGTCTTGTAATAAATAAAGGAAGTCATATCTGCCTGAATCTAAATAAATCACAGAGACGAGTATATGACTAGTGTCCACAAATGGAAAATTACATTACACACAACAGTTGAGTTACATTGCAAGTTCACGTGTGGTTCATGTATTGATCCTCCTGATTCATAGAAATGTATATTAGTTCAGAACTGCATTTAGCAAACTCCTGAGCTGGTACAGACAAACTCAGTACCCTTTATAGAGGTATAGTTGTAAAAGTTACTGCCTTATAGAAGGCCATCTGAGCTGGTAGAGATGTGTCTATGCCAGAAGTTCACCACTGGTAGGACTATTTTTCCTCATCAGCTGGTGGCAAAAGGAGAATGAAAATAGGATTTCTCGGAACATTTATCGCCTATCAACAGATTCATTGCTGGGGCCCACGCCAATATTGAGGATGGAGGGCGTCATGAGCACCTCAGTTGAATAGAGTGGTGGTCACATTTGCACACTACTGCCATATTCATTGTTTATGGTGCTGGCAGAGATTGTTGAGTATAGTATACAATCAAGCACAGCTATCTCTGTCAGTCAGGGACACAGAATCTTGTGATCAGTGGAGGTCCCAGAAGTGGGACCCCAATGATCATGCATTTATCACCTATCCCGTGGATAAGTAATAAATGTTTATTTATGCTCAACCCTGTTAAAGTTTTCCAATTTATGTCCACAACCTCAGCGAGTTTTTATGTTTTAGTATTTATGATAGTATTGACTTATGTCATAGCCTGGGACATGTAGCTCAAGGCTGTCTACCAGTTGCTTGTAATGTTTCTTACAAAAGGCGGAATATGAGGAGGAATCATGAAAGAGCTCTGGTGGCGCTGTGGTTCCTTCCTCCCCTTGCTAGTTACGCCACACTACTCTGCGATCACCTCCTTCTACGACATTCGCGAGGCCATTTCCACACTTCTTATTCCTGCTTCTCCTGTTCTCCTTTCATTGTGTCCTAGCTGCCACATCCCCTCTTACTATAGTCACTTATAATATGTTTCAACCCGCAATGTTCCCAAAGAGTAAGGTCAAAGATAAAAACCTGGAAATGTCTACACAGGCTTAAAGAATAAGTGGTATATGGTAATGAGGTACATGACATGCACATACTATTGTCTTAGTAATTCTGTAATAAGATTCCAGATTGCGCATGTCATGTTCATTGTGGTGATATAATCACTTTGCCAATAAATTAACGGGAACCTGTCACCAGAAATAACACTGTTAACCTGCAGATATGTGCAGGTTAACAGCGTTATGATGCTGTCCAACGCCTGCACGCAGCCAAATGCAATGGCGAGAAAATGATCTTTATTCTTCCCGCCATACAGTATACAGAGCGGCCGTTGTAACCGCACCTCCGGCCCTGACTGACACTGTCTCTATATTGAGGCCCGCTGTCATTATGGAGCACGGTTACAGCCGCCACTCTGTACTCAGAGAAAGACTGAGTCAGTGCCGCCAACTTAACTGAATACCAAATGCTGGCGGGGAGAATAAAGATCATTGTCTCCCTGCTGGATTCGGCTGTATGCAGACACCGGGCGGTATCATAACGCTGTTAACCTGAAGATTAATCCAATATCTGCAGGTTAACAGCATTATTCCTGGTGACAGGTTCACTTTAAATAGATTTGCAGGATTAAGAAAAAAGCTGTTGCTTTTTTTTCTAGAAACAGCACCACTTTAGTCCATGCATTGTGTCTAAATTAGACTAAATTGGTGCTGTTCCCAAAAAAAAACCCAGCAGACATGTTTTTTTAATCCTGGCAATAACATGATGCTAAAAACCATACCAATGTAGGTGATGAGCTGTTGAGCATGGCGCCAGAACCTCGAGTATCGGACCAGGCCTTCATCAGGGGTGGCTGTTATGGACCTGGTGGTTAGGTGCACCAGGAATGACCTGATAGTTAAACACGGAATCAGGACGAGCTCTGGGGAAATGGGAACTCTGCTGACCGCAAATCCTACTCCTATAAACACAACTAGAAATAGCCGTGGAGCGTACCTGACTCTGCCTAGACGCCTCTTCACAGCCTAAGAGCTAACTACCCCTAAAGAAAGGAAACAAAGCCTCACTTGCCTCAGAGAAATTTCCCCAAAGGTAAAAGCAGCCACCCACAAGTATTGACTGTGAGATAAGAGGAAATCACAAACACAGGATGAAATAGGTTTTAGCAAAGAGAGGCCAGACTAACTAAACAGATTGAGGATAGAAAAGGGATCTTTGCGGTCAACACAAAAAGCTACAAAAACCACGCAGAGTGTGCAAAAAATACCCCCGCACCGACTCACGATGCGGTGGTGCCACTCTGCACCCCCAGAGCTTCCAGCTAGCCAGGTAGTTTCATGATAGCAAGCTGGACTAGGATTTAGCAAGAAAAACCATATGTAACAATTGAACAAGCAGGAACTTAGCTTGTGCTGAAGTAGACAGGTCCTCAGAAAGATCCAGGAGAGATCTGAACCAGTACTAGAACATTGACAGCTGGCAAGGAATAACGATCTGAGTGGAGTTAAATAGAGAATCCAGCCTAGCCCTAAGCGAGGGCAGCTGGAGAAGGAATCTCAGAACCAGCAGCTCCACTCACAGCCACCAGAGGGAGTCCACGGACAGAACTCACCGAAGTACCATTCATGACCACAGGAGGGAGTTCGAGAACGGAATTCACAACAGTACCCCCCCCTTGAGGAGGGGTCACCGAACCCTCACCAGAGCCCCCAGGCCGATCAGGACGAGCCAAATGAAAGGCACGAACTAAATCGGCAGCATGGACATCAGAGGCAACAACCCAGGAATTATCCTCCTGACCATAGCCTTTCCATTTGACCAAGTACTGAAGTTTTCGTCTCGAAATACGAGAATCCAAAATCTTCTCCACCACATACTCCAACTCCCCCTCAACCAACACCGGAGCAGGAGGATCAACGGAGGGAACCATAGGCGCCACATATCTCTGCAGCAACGACCTATGGAACACATTATGGATGGCAAAAGAAGCAGGAAGGGCCAAACAAAATGATACAGGATTAAGAATTTCAGAAATCTTATAAGGACAAATGAAACGAGGCTTAAACAGGAGAAGAAACCTTCATAGGAACATAATGAGATGATAACCAAACCAAATCCCCAACACGAAGTCGGGGACCAACACGGCGACGGCGGTTAGCGAAACGTTGAGCCTTCTCTTGGGACAAGGTCAAATTGTCCACCACATGAGTCCAAATTTGTTGCAACCTGTCCACCACAGAATCCACACCAGGACAGTCCGAAGGCTCAACCTGCCCTGAAGAAAAACGAGGATGAAAACCAGAATTACAAAAAAAAGGCGAAACCAAAGTAGCCGAACTGGCCCGATTGTTAAGGGCAAACTCAGCTAATGGCAAGAAGGTCACCCAATCATCCTGATCCGCAGAAACAAAGCATCTCAGATAAGTTTCCAAAGTCTGATTGGTTCATTCGGTTTGGCCATTTGTCTGAGGATGGAAAGCAGAAGAAAAAGACAAATCAATGCCCATCTTAGCACAAAAGGACCGCCAAAACCTTGAAACAAACTGGGAACCTCTGTCAGACACGATGTTCTCCGGAGTGCCATGCAAACGAACCACATGTTGGAAAAATAATGGAACCAAATCAGAGGAAGAAGGCAATTTAGGCAAGGGTACCAAATGGACCATTTTAGAGAAGCGATCGCAAACCACCCAGATGACCGACATCCTTTGAGAAACAGGAAGATCTGAAATAAAATCCATGGAAACATGCGTCCAAGGCCTTTTCGGGACCGGCAAGAGCAAAAGTAACCCACTGGCACGAGAACAGCAGGGCTTAGCCCGAGCACAAGTCCCACAAGACTGCACAAAAGAACGCACATCCCGCGACAAGGAAGGCCACCAAAAGGACCTAGCCACCAAATCTCTAGTACCAAAAATCCCAGGATGACCAGCCAACACCGAACAATGAACCTCAGAGATAACTCTATTAGTCCATCTATCAGGGACAAACAGTTTCTCCGCTGGACAACGGTCAGGTCTATCAGCCTGGAACTCCTGCAGCACCCGCCGCAAATCAGGGGAGATGGCAGACAAAACTACCCCCTCTCTGAGAATACCAGCCGGCTCAGGAACCCCAGGAGAATCAGCCACAAAACTCCTTGAAAGGGCATCAGCCTTCACATTCTTAGAACCCGGAAGGTACGAAACCACAAAATTGAAATGGGAGAAAAACAGCGACCAACGAGCCTGTCTAGGATTCAACCGCTTGGCAGACTCGAGATAAGTCAGATTCATGTGATCTGTCAAGACCACCACGCGATGCTTGGCTCCTTCAAGCCAATGTCGCCACTCCTCGAATGCCCACTTCATAGCCAACAACTCCCGATTGCCAACATCATAATTACGCTCAGCAGGCGAAAACTTTCTCGAAAAGAAAGCGCATGGCTTCATCACAGAGCAATCAGAACTTCTCTGAGACAAAACAGCCCCTGCTCCAATTTCAGAAGCATCAACCTCGACCTGAAAAGGGAGCAAAACATCTGGCTGACACAACACAGGAGCCGAAGAGAAACGACGTTTCAACTCCTGAAAAGCCTCAACGGCCGCAGAGGACCAATTCACCACATCAGCACCCTTCTTGGTCAAATCAGTCAACGGTTTAACAACACTAGAAAAATTAGCGATGAAGCGACGGTAAAAATTGGCAAAGCCCAGAAATTTCTGAAGGCTCTTCACAGATGTAGGGCGAGTCCAATCATAAATAGCTTGGACTTTAACAGGATCCATCTCGATAGTAGAAGGGGAAAAAATGAAGCCCAAAAAGGAAACCTTCTGAACTCCAAAGAGACACTTAGATCCCTTCACAAACAAGGAATTAGCATGAAGGACCTGGAACACCATTCTGACCTGCTTCACATGGGACTCCCAATCATCCGAAAAGACCAAAATATCATCCAAATATACGATCATGAATCTATCCAGATACTTTCGGAAAATGTCATGCATAAAGGACTGAAACACAGAGGGAGCATTAGAAAGGCCGAATGGCATCACCAGGTACTCAAAATGACCCTCGGGCGTATTAAATGCTGTTTTCCATTCATCACCCTGTTTAATACGCACGAGATTATACGCCCCTCGAAGGTCTGTCTTGGTGAACCAACTAGCCCCCTTAATCCGAGCAAACAAATCAGACAGTAGAGGCAAAGGGTACTGAAATTTGACCGTGATTTTATTAAGAAGGCGGTAATCTATACAAGGTCTCAGAGAACCATCCTTCTTGGCCACAAAAAAGAACCCTGCTCCCAATGGTGACGACGACGGGCGAATATGCCCTTTCTCCAAGGACTCCTTTATATAACTCTGCATAGCGGCGTGTTCTGGCACTGACAAATTGAAAAGTCGTCCCTTAGGGAACTTGCTACCAGGAATCAAATTAATAGCACAATCACAATCCCTATGAGGAGGTAGAGTACTAGACTTGGGCTCATCAAATACATCCCGGTAATCCGACAAAAACTCAGGGACTTCAGAAGGAGTGGAGGAAGAAATTGACAATAATGAAACATCCCCATGTACCCCTTGACAACCCCAACTGGACACCGACATTGATTTCCAATCCAATACTGGATTATGGACCTGCAGCCATGGCAAACCCAACACGACCACATCATGCAGATTATGCAACACCAAAAAGCGAATATCCTCCTGATGCGCAGGAGCCATGCACATGGTCAACTGGGTCCAGTACTGAGGCTTATTCTTGGCCAAAGGCGTAGCATCAATTCCCCTCAAAGGAATGGGATGCTGCAAGGGCTCCAAGAAAAAACCACAGCGCCTGGCAAACTCTAAGTCCATCAAATTCAGGGCAGCGCCTGAATCCACAAATGCCATAACAGAATAGGATGACAAAGAGCAAATCAGAGTAACGGACAGAAGAAATTTAGGCTGTACAGTACCAATGGTGATGGACCTAGCGAACCGCTTAGTGCGCTTAGGACAATCAGAGATAGCTTGAGTGGAGTCACCACAGTAAAAACACAGCCCATTCTGACGTCTATGTTCTTGCCGTTCAGCTCTGGTCAAAGTCCTATCACATTGCATAGGCTCAGGCCTCTGCTCAGAGGATACCGCCAAATGGTGCACAGTTTTGCGCTCCCGTAAGCGCCGATCGATCTGTATGGCCAAGGACATTGATTCGTTCAGACCAGCAGGCGTGGGGAACCCCACCATAACATCCTTAAGGGCTTCAGAAAGACCCTTTCTGAAAATTGCTGCCAGGGCACACTCATTCCACTGAGTAAGCACAGACCACTTTCTGAACTTCTGGCAATATACCTCCGCTTCATCCTGACCCTGACACAAAGCCAGCAAAATTTTCTCTGCCTGATCCACAGAATTCGGTTCATCATAAAGCAAACCCAGCGCCAGAAAACACGCATCTACATTACGCAATGCAGGATCTGGCGCCAGGGCGAATGCCCAGTCTTGAGGGTCGCCACGCAACAAAGAAATAATGATTTTTACTTGCTGAATAGGGTCACCAGAAGAGCGGGGTTTCAGAGCAAGAAACAGTTTACAATTGTTTTTGAAATTCTGAAATTTAGATCTATCCCCAGAAAACAAATCAGGAATTGGAATTCTAGGCTCCAACATAGGATTCTGAAATACCCACAGTTTAAGGGGAAAAGAAAGGCAAAACACACTGCAAAGAAAAAAAAAAAATGGTCTCAGAACTTCTCTTTTCCCTCTATTGAGATGCATTAACACTTTGTGGGCCAGCTGTACTGTTATGGACCTGGTGGTTAGGTGCACCAGGAATGACCTGATAGTTAACACGGAATCAGGACGAGCTCTGGGGAAATGGGAACTCTGCTGACCGCAAATCCTACTCCTATAAACACAACTAGAAATAGCCGTGGAGCGTACCTGACGCTGCCTAGACGCCTCTTCACAGCCTAGGAGCTAACTACCCCTAAAGAAAGGAAACAAAGCCTCACTTGCCTCAGAGAAATTTCCCCAAAGGTAAAGGCAGCCCCCCACAAGTATTGACTGTGAGATAAGAGGAAATCACAAACACAGGATGAAATAGGTTTTAGCAAAGAGAGGCCAGACTAACTAAACAGATTGAGGATAGAAAAGGGATCTTTGCGGTCAACACAAAAAGCTACAAAAACCACGCAGAGTGTGCAAAAAATACCCCCGCACCGACTCACGATGCGGTGGTGCCACTCTGCACCCCCAGAGCTTCCAGCTAGCGAGGTAGTTTCATGATAGCAAGCTGGACTAGGACTTAGCAAGAAAAACCATATGTAACAATTGAACAAGCAGGAACTTAGCTTGTGCTGAAGTAGACAGGTCCTCAGAAAGATCCAGGAGAGATCTGAACCAGTACTAGAACATTGACAGCTGGCAAGGAATAACGATCTGAGTGGAGTTAAATAGAGAATCCAGCCTAGCCCTAAGCGAGGGCAGCTGGAGAAGGAATCTCAGAACCAGCAGCTCCACTCACAGCCACCAGAGGGAGTCCACGGACAGAACTCACCGAAGTACCATTCATGACCACAGGAGGGAGTTCGAGAACGGAATTCACAACAGGTGGCGTCCTTGTGGGCGTGTGTGAAATAAATACTACCCGCAGACAATGAAAGAAGTGCAGAGAAGTGCGACGCATCCAGTCTCAGGAGGATCCGGAAGTTCTTCCGGCGGCCATGACATGCGTCCATGGACGTCGCAAATCATGTGATGCATCAGCTGATGAATCACATGATCGGGTAGCCCATGCCACATGGAGACACAAGCGCGAGGATTATTTATTTCCCAAATTTTCAATTCATGCCTAAAATCTGTATTCAGTGTAGACAAATTGTTACAGTACTGAGATAGGAGATGGCAGTTGGTGCTGATAAGATTCTATCTAGATGGGAGGATGGGAAATAGGAAGGATCTAGGAGATTCTTCATAGAATCTTCTTATCAGCATCAACTGCCATCTCCTATCTCAGAAACATAACAATCTGTCTTCACTTTATACAGATTTTACCAGAGAATTGAGAATTTGAAAATGAGTGATCAGTCTTGGAGGAGAAAGAAGCAGATTTCTATGCAAAGATATATTACAGAGTTTCTTATTTTAATGTGAACTATTGATTCATGAATTAAAAATTAAAACAACCTATAAGCTTATGTGCTGTGTTGTAGTAACGGCATAGCGTCATCTTTCGCAATGTGATGTGTTGTAGAATGTTACTTCTGCAGCGCCCCAGAGTCCTGGTCGTTGCAGTACTGATGCTCCGCCGCTAAGGGGGGCTATGGTACGTCTGATGGCACTGAAGGAGTTCACCTGACCAGGTATCACAGACACCAATGCACTTCACAGTCTGGCCTCCAGGGGGAGCTAAGGGCGCTATGTATTAGGCCACTCCTCACAGTCTGGTAAAACTGGGGGTTAGACAGGAAGTTAGAGAGAAGCTGACTGGGTTGGAACCAGGCAACATCCTGTGGCAGAGGGTGTTGCAGGGGAAGATTCAGGGGGGTCTCTGTCAGGGGTGGGATCCTGACAGAGGCCTAGCGAACAGAGAGAACGTTACGGGACCGCGCCTGCACGAGATAGCGGCGGTGCCCTAAGAAAGGACAAGAAGCGAGGTTTATTGTGCTGAGTGAGAAACGAGATCAATGCAACAAGGAGAAACACCAGTAGGAGTCGTGCTGCAAGACGAGGCAACATCCTACTGAGGCGCGCAGCCGGTGGCCGGAACGCCGAGGAAGTATAGAGCTCCAGGCCTAACTTCAAACCTATGGCAGGACAGTCAGTTATAGGCGGGCTGTCTCACTCAATTCACCTAAGAAGACATAGGGGGCAACAACTGGAGAGGGGCGACACTAGGGTCCCGGGAGAGCTCCGAGCCTACCCGTCATACGGGTGCGTCCTATCCATATGATCTGGGGGACGAAGCAGAACATCATAATCGAGTTGTGAGGGAACTTCAGAAACAGACACAACAGTTGTGGGGACTATCCCGTAAGCACAGCAGGGGAGGACCACAACACATAGCGCTAGAAGGTAGGCACAGATTTCCACCTGCAAAGGGAACTCTGGAGGTGCCATAGGACCGGCCGGACTTGCGCAGCCCGGTTAACCGTATTCCGGACTGAGGATCCTGGGGCCTTCAGTAAAGAGGTAAAGAGACTGCAACCTGGTGTCCTCGTTATTTACTGCGACCCGTATCATTACAGCATCACCACCCACACCTTTCATTGGGCGCCCCTCAGCAGGGTCACGGACCGGGTCTAGCCACCGTGACAACCCCAGAGCAGAGACTCAGAGGCCCGGTACCGGGTACCCCTCGGCCCTGCGGCAGTGGGGGCGCTTCACTTCCAACCATCTTTTGGATCTGGCACTCAAGATTAAAAAGGTTGGGTGACATATCTGTATAGCTATATATTTAGATATTCACCTATAGTTCAATAGTTTATGCTCTGAGGTCAGTGGGTAAGACGCCCTCACTGAATTTTCACTCAGTACCCTGACGTTTTCCATTGCCAAGACCAGCACTGACTGCCGCCCTTGATTACAATAAATGGAAGGGGCTCCCGAGTGGCAGGACCTACTTGGATTAGCTAAGCAGTTGGGCATTTGACAAGGTGCCGTTCATTACAAACAACACCCATTAAAGCAATACGTTACACAATTTGTTGATGGAGCATATATAGATAGATTTACAAAGCTTTTTTTAGCTTTACGGTTTATGCCCAGATGTGTTTTTCCTTTCAATCACAGTTATACAAGCTTTTTTAAGGATGTTTCTTTCAATGTGTTTTTAGGATGTTAAAAAAAAAACCAGGGCGGCCAGATGTTAGCTGTGAATGAATGGCAGCAGAGGAGCTTTGATTAACACTTAACGTACTTTTCATTCAAATTAGTTGCATTATGTAGATAGTTAGCGTGCAAGTTGTATTTTGTTATTACAGTTCACTCTTTGTATTATTATTTGGCATGTGAAGTGCTTGTTCCATTAGGATATCCACTGTCCAAATGCCCTATCAGGGCTTATGAATGTCATAGGGAGAGTCATGGCAAAGAGTGGCTTTCAACCTAAAGCATTAAGGCCCTGTCTCACATAGCGAGATCGCTAGCGAGATCGCTGCTGAGTCACTAGTTTTGTGACGCAACAGCGACCTCAGTAGCGATCTCGCTATGTGTGACACGTACCAGCGATCAGGCCCCTGCTGCGAGATCGCTGGTCGTGTCGGAATGGCCTGGACCTTTTTTTGGTCGTTGAGGTCCCGCTGACATCGCTGAATCGGTGTGTGTGACACCGATCCAGCGATGTCTTCACTGGTAACCAGGGTAAACATCGGGTTACTAAGCGCAGGGCCGCGCTTAGTAACCCGATGTTTACCCTGGTTACCAGCGTAAATGTAAAAAAAAAAAAACAGTACATACTCACCATCTGATGTCCGTCAGGTCCCTTGCCGTCTGCTTCCTGCTCTGAGTGCCGCCGTACAGTGAGAGCGCAGCACAGCAGTGACGTCACCGCTGCGCTCTGCTCTCACTGTACGGCGGCACTCAGTCAGAGCAGGAAGCAGACGGCAAGGGACCTGACGGACACCGAAAGGCGAGTATGTACTGTTTTTTTTTTTGGTAACCAGGGTAAACATCGGGTTACTAAGCGCGGCCCTGCGCTTAGTAACCCGATGTTTACCCTGGTTACCCGGGTGCTGCAGGGGGACTTCGGCATCGTTGAAGACAGTTTCAACAATGCCGAAGTCGTTCCCCTGATCGTTGGTCGCTGGAGAGAGCTGTCTGTGTGACAGCTCCCCAGCGACCACACAACGACTTACCAACGATCACGGCCAGGTCGTATCGCTGGTCGTGATCGTTGGTAATCGCTATGTGTGCCGGGGCCTTTACATGTGAATGTGAATAGGTAACATGTAATACCACATTTCTCCTGTAGTGGCCACTACAGGAGAAATGTGTAGCTGGGTTGCCAGAGATCACCTGCTGAGCAATTTGCCATATAATGGTCAAAATCTCAAAGCCCCTGCACTTTTGCTAAAAACAGGACAATTACTTTGACAAAACACTTGTAAATACATCCTAAGGCCATGTTCAATTGTTCAATATTTGGTCAGTATTTTACGTCAGTATTTGTAAGCCAAAACCAGGAGTGTGACAATTATTATTATTCATTTTTATAGCGCCATTTATTCCATGGCGCTTTACATGTGAAAAAGGGGCATACATAGACAAATACAACAAACATGAGCAATACAAGGCATACAAGTACAGAAGGAGAGAGGACCCTGCCCGTGAGGGCTCACAGTCTCCAGGGGATGGGTACACTAGGAGAGGGTAGAACTGGTCATGCGGAGGTTCAGTAGATTGAGGATCACTGCAGATTGTTGGCTTGTCAGAAGAGGTGGGTCTTCAGGTTCCTTTTGAAGGTTTCTGTGGTAGGTGAAAGTCTTGGGGTGTTGGGGTAGGGAGTTCCAGCGTATGGGGGAAGCACCATGGAGAAGTCTTGTATGCGGTTGTGGGAAGAAGAGATAAGAGGGGAGCAGAGAAGGAGATCTTGAGAGGATCGAAGGTCGCGTGTGGGTAATTACCGGGAGAACATGTCACAGATTTATGGAGGAGACAGGTTGTGGATGGCTTTGTATGTTATAGTTAGGGTTTTGAACTGGAGGCTCTGGACAATAGAAAGCCAGTGAAGGACTCTTTAGAGAGGAGAGGCTGGGGAATAATGGGGAGAAAGGTAAATTAGTCAGGCAGCACAGTTTAAGATAGATTGGAGTGGTACAAGAGTGCTACAGGGGAGTCCAGAGAGTAGGAGGTTGCAATAGTCAAGGCGGGAGATGATGAAGGCATGTACGAGCGTTTTTGCAGTTTCTTGGTCAAGGAATGTACGGATTCGGGAAATGTTTTTGAGTTGGAGTCGGCAGGAGGAGGCAAGGGCTTGGATATGTGGCTTGAAAGAGAAGGCAGAGTCAAGTATCACCCCAAGGCACCGAGCATGCGGGACTGGGGAAAGTGAGCAGCCATTGATATTGATGGATAGGTCTGGTAGAGGGGTAGAGTGAGATGGGGGAAAGATGATGAATTCTGTTTTGTCCATGTTCAGTTTTAGAAAGCGAGCAGAAAAGATGAAATAGCGGACAGACATTGTGGGATTTTCGTCAGTAAGGAGGTGAGGTCCAGATTGGTAGATCTCCGTGTCATCAGAGTAGAGATGATACTGCACACCATGGGATTCTATGAGCTGTCCCAGGCCAGAAGAGTAGGGGTCCTAGAACTAAGCCTTGGGGAACACCGACAAACAGGGGGCGAGGTGAGGAGGTGGTGTGGGAGAGGGAGACACTGAAAGTCCGGTCTGTTAGATATGACGTGATCCAGGATAAGGCCAAATCTGTGATGCCAAGAGATGAGAGAATCTGTAACAAGAGCTAATGGTCCAGAGTGTTAAAGGCTGGAGACAGGTCCAGGAGATGGAGGACAGAGTAGTGTCACTTGCTCTTGGCAATCAGAACAAACGTATAATAGAAACACGTCACCACTTCTGTGTTTTTCATCCACTCCTGGTTTTGGCTTACAAATACTGATGTAAAATACTGACCTAATACTGAACGTGTGAACTTAGACCAACAGTGATATAATTGAAGTCACAATAGCTGGGACACCCACTAAGGTCAAGAAAGAACTGTTACCTGTTGGCTGCCATGAGAGTCATATTAATTGAGAGGTTATGGCTGTGAGCTAAAAAAATAACCTTTTATAACATTGTTGGAGTCCTCACTGCTAGTCCCCCACATATGTAACTTTTTACAGTATATAAAATTGACATTTTTATATTGTATTGGGAACCCCTAATAGATTCATTGAAAATAGTGGATTACACAATAATCTCCCTGTTTATTATCCATAAAAACCGTGCCATAAAATTCTTGAATACAAGAATCTCGATTATTAGAATAGAAGAAAGCGTCAATACATTTACATTAATGTTCCCAACTGGACTAGAAATTTCCTATTCGTCTTTAATGATTATTGCACATTTGCGGTACAATTTTTCTTATTTTATTTCCGTACAGTGATGAATAGATCCATTAAGGGGAAGCAATAGATTTTATGTCCATTATTATCCTTGAAGATAGAAACAGATGACACTTGTTTCTCCTCCATACTGTTGAACACAAATAATTGTCTGGGCTCTCACTTTATTTTAATCCTCCCATAACATCATTCACATGGTTCCTCTATTATGAAAAAGATTCTCCTGTCCTGAACCAAATAAAGAATGCGTCAGATATTCACTGAGCAGCTTTCACCATTCAATATTTCAGCTTAAAACAAAGAATACTAGATAGGACATCAGTAGAAGCGAGCGCAAACTTTGATCACTCTGCCTTCTGTGGCTCTTGGAGCGTATCAGTGGAATATATCCAACAGGAAATCGTTGTCAATGGCAGTGAAAACCATCAAGATAAACTCTTTGTGGAAGAAGTAGCTCGGTCTTCATAATAGAAACATCTGTGAAACAAGTTGGATCACGTACTTGAGGAAGCCAGTGAAGACCTCAGCATGAGCAGACATGTGGATTCACAACTACTCTTTAAGATATTTGACAGGCAGGTCTTTACCTATAGGAAACAATGTATCATTCTGAGCAATAAGTAATGTTTATTATTATATCAGGATTATATTTTACAACTGATTTTATGCAAGTTTTTGTTATATGGAAATATAATACCCCTTTATTGTTCAATCATGGATGTAGATAGCAGAGAAGGTGCCCCGAATGCTGGGTACCAGAAAGCATCAGCAAGTCACTGTGCCTCAGTGATGGTGTTTAGATACATGACCAGGGCTGTAAATTTGAGGACTGGCACTCAGGATCTTAAGGACAGATAATCACTATCTAAGTCGTGAACATCGCCTTTTAGGGAACTTGATTGCTGGGGTTTACACTGCCGAAACTCCCATGAGTGCCAAGAACAGGATTCTGCAAAACCCCATTCGAATGGAGGGAGGATCAAGAATTTATTGTCTTTGGGTCTAACGCAAATATTTTTGATAATGCTGTGCTTATTTTCATTTTTTTTTAGTGTTTTTTTTAGTGGTTTTTCAGGCGTGTTCCAAGAGGAATGCACCTGAAAAATACGCCTCGTGCACATAAACTAAGTCAATTATTTCCTAATATATTATTTGATTTCTTTTTTTAACCAGACAACCTATTATGTGTAAGCTTCTAACGCAAAAGCATATGACTTAGATGCCTTAAATACCAATATTATAAACTCAAAGTTTGGCTTGAAGCAAATTTAAAAACATTACTACTGAGATTTGATGTGTAAACTGCACTCTGATTGACATACATTTTATACGCTTTCAGAAAATATTTCTTTTATATTGTGCAGACAGGATAAGACGTGCAGAAAACAGATAATTATTGGAGGTGAGCGAGCACTAAAATGATTGGATGCTTGTTATTCGAACAGAGCAATTCCTAATGCTCAGACGCTTTTTTCGAGTAAGGAGTCAAATTTGAGTCAATGGGAAATCCTACACTCAACAAGTCAAATTGAAGTATGAGATAGCCAAGATGATTGTCTATAAAATGATGGTAGTCTCATGATCAAAGCAGCAGTGGATGGTGAAATATGGAGCCTGACAGTCAAAAGTTCAAAACATTGTTACCCTTTTGCTCTTCCCTGTATATGAAAATAGTAAATTTTTGAACAACCAAATTTCTACACCTTTAGAAGGTCAATTATGTTTTTTATTTCAAACCAACGAAATTTCATACAAAGCTGGTTCTACAATATATATGACAACATATTGCCAAATGTATCAGACATCATGCACCACTGTGATAAATTTGGTGCAACATTTACTGTCTCCTCTACATTTATACTGATAGCATTGGTAAATCTATCATTGCCACCAAATGTACAACTTACGGGGCTCGTGCACACAACCGTAATAATTGGACTAGTGCTATCCGTCTTTTTGACAAATAGCACTCGTCCCCATGTTATTACATGGGATCTTGCTTGTCTTATATTTCTTCCTCTGACAGAGCCCGTCTGGGGAAAAAATATCTCTGCACACCCGAGTTTGATTCAGTATTCGGATTACACTCAGCCATGCAAGTGAATGAGTCTGTGGGAAACATCGGACTGCACTCGGATGATATCTGAGTGCAGTCCAATTTCCATGGACTGACAGAATGGAGACTTTTTTTTATCTTCTCCTCATCCGAGAGAATCGGGTCACACTTTGATCACACTCTAATCAAACTTTTATCAGAGAAAGATGTCCATAAACGACCCGACTTTCTCAGAAGAGAAAATATATGGTCGTCTGCACCAAGCCAAAGAGTAACTGTTGTGTAGTTTGTGCTTCATAAATCAATATTACACATGAAAATTAGCAACTTTGTAATATATATTATCAGAGAATTCTGCTTCTTTCTCCTCCTGGGCTGATCATTGACTCTCAGTTCATTGGCAAATACCTGTATTCAGGGAATACAGACTTTCTCATGATTGAGATAGAAGAAGGGAGTTGGTGCTTTTAAAATTCTATGGAAAGGGGAAGAGCTAGAAGCAGACGCAGATATTCTGTTGCAAGTTGCCATTAAACGACGGTTACAGTTTTCCATGGAACTTTATGAGCACCAACTGCCATCTCCTATCTCAGTAATGGGGGAAATCTGTTTTCACTGAATACAGATTTTACCCAAGAAGTGAGAATTAGTGATGTCACAGGGCATGTATAATAAAGTAATGTCACAATAAAGAAAATAAAATCTGGAATTCCCTTATGTTGAGTGGTTGGCGAGCACTCTCAGGCCTTAGGGTAACCGCACGCTTTGCACCCCAATAGTTATTTTTTCTGATTATGCCCCTCAGTAAAGCTGTCCATGATGTGGCGCTAGAGCAGTGAAAAGAGAAACAGGACCATTTATTGATTGGGATTAAATAAAGGATATGATTTCATTAAATCTGCTGAAGTTGTAGGCGCCTCGTCCTAGAATTCTGCACGTGTGTCACCCATTTAATGCACAAGTGTCAGGAGGCCACCTCAGAGTCACAAATAAGGACTGGGAACGTTAATGAGTCATAGCTTGCCACTCTATGAACACCTCCATTAAATTAAATATTTAAGCTTCCAATAAATTTTATGAGTTTAACATACTGCCCAGGACTGGTCATCACCTAAGTATGGAAATAGCACCCCACTTCCCTATCTGGGAGTCTGATTCACTTGGCTACAATGTATCTCTATCCAGCGCAAACATGACTTTGGGTGGGAAAGTGAGAATACTGTCAACAGTTTTACAGCTGCTCCGTCTAAGGTAAAGAAAACTGCAATGAAGAATATATTTATTTCTACTCTCAGTCTTGGCCAAAAGAGCCAGCTTTAAATCATGGCAACTAAATGGAAAACTTAGGTTTTTACTTGCTGATGGAATACTAGGAATGTGCCATTAACTGGACTGGTCCCAAAATAATGACTTGTAGAAAATGATATTCTTTTCATAAAGTGAAATGGAAAAATGTGCAGGAAAAAGGATTTAATATGTTAAGAATGATATGGTGGCAATATGGTGCATAAATGATGCAGCTTTATTGTGATCTTCAAAAGTGTCATTGCTCCTCTCCCAGTCAGAGTAGATGCTGAATTTAGAAAACTTCTAGGAAAGTCAATTTTCTTCTAGAGTGGCTGCCTATTAATGCAATGGAGTCAGATGTACAGTAGGTGGAGGTAAGAATCAGGTGTTTTTTTGGTACTCGCTAGGTCCATATTGAGGAACTTTCACTTTTTCTACGTGCTATTATAAAAATTGGAATTTTAAAAGAAATCTAAATTTGACTTATCTGTTTCGGATTTTCAGCAGTTTTTTTTTTTTAACCATTGACAATAGTGTGGTAATTAACATCATTGGCTTCAGTGAGAGAAAACAGTTGAGTTGGTTTTGGAGGATCTGTCACATGGCAGCTATCTTAGTGATCACGTGTGCTCCAGACTATCAGAGGCTGCAGCCCTGCTGCTCCTTTATTATACACTTATCATTTACTAGATGGTGGCCTGATTCTAACGCATCAGGTATTCTAGAATATGTATGTATGAATGTATATAGCAGCCACATAGTATATAGCACAGGCCACGTAGTATATAGGAGCCATGTAGTATATAGCAGACAAATACTACGTGGCCTGTGCTATATACTATGTGGCTGCTATATACATACATACATATTGTAGAATACCCGCTGCGTTAATACAGGCCACGCAGTATATAACAGTGGCCACGCAGTATATAACACAGCCCACGTACTATACAAACACAGCCCACGCAGTATATAGCAGCCACGCAGTATATAACACAGGTGATGTAGAATATAACACTGACCACGTAATATATAGCACAGTCCACGCAGTATATAGCAGCCACGCAGTATATAGCACAGCCCCCGCAGTATATAACACTGGCCACGTAATATAAAGCACAGCCCACTCAGTACATAGCAGCCACACAGTATATAGCACAGCCCCCGCAATATATAACACTGGCCACGTAATATATAACACAGCCCACGCAGTATATAGCAGGCGCGCAGTATATAACATAGCCACGTTAGTATATGTGGGCACTATATGCGTGGTTAAAAAAGACGTAAAATAAAAAATAAACATATACTCACCTTCCGAAGGCCCCTTGAAGTCCTGGCGCCTGTGTGCGGTGCACGCGGCAGCTTCCGGTCCCAGGGTTGGTATGAGCGCAGGACCTGTGATGATGTCGCGGTCACATGACCATGATGTCATGGCAGGTCCTTCTCGCATAGCATCCTTGGCACCAGAACCTGCCGCTTGCACTGCCGAGGACAGCAGGCGACGTCGGAGGGTGAGAATAACCTTTTTTTTTATTATTCTTATTTGTAACATTAGATCTTTTTACTATTGATGCTGCATACGCAGCATCAATAGTAAAAAGTTGGTCACACAGGGTTAATAGCTGCGTAACCGGAGTGTGTTAAACCGCGTTCCGGTAACGCTGGCATTAACCCTGTGTGAGTGCTGACTGGAGGGGAGTATGGAGCGGGCACTGACTGCGGGGAGGAAAGAGCTGCCATTTTGCCGTAGGACTGTGCTCGTCGCTGATTGGTCGTGGCAATGGTCGTGGGCGTTTTGCCACGACCAATCAGTGACTTGGATTTCCATGACAGACAGAGGCCGCGACTAGTGTTGAGCGATACCGTCCGATACTTGAAAGTATCGGTATCGGAAAGTATCGGCCGATACCGGCAAAGTATCGGATCCAATCCGATACCGATACCCGATACCAATACAAGTCAATGGGACTCAGGTATCGGACGGTATTCCTGATGGTTCCCAGGGTCTGAAGGAGAGGAAACTCTCCTTCAGGCCCTGGGAACCATATTAATGTGTAAAAGAAAGAATTAAAATAAAAAATATTGCTATACTCACCTGTCCGACGCAGCCGGGACCTCAGCGAGGGAACCGGCAGCGTTGTTTGTTTAAAATTCGCGCTTTTACTTGGTTACGTGAGGTCCCGGCTTGTGATTGGTCAGGGCGGCCATGTTGCCGGGACGCGGACCAATCACAGCAAGCCGTGACGAAATTACGTCACGGCTTGCTGTGATTGGTCCGCGTCCCGGCAACATGGCCGCCATTAACCAATCACAAGCCGTGACGTCACGGGAGGCTGGACAT
Source organism: Ranitomeya variabilis (assembly GCF_051348905.1). Lineage (NCBI taxonomy): Eukaryota > Metazoa > Chordata > Amphibia > Anura > Dendrobatidae > Ranitomeya > Ranitomeya variabilis. The sequence continues at coordinate 100,567,084 of NC_135234.1, forward strand.
GCGCGTATTTTGAAAAGCGCGCGTGTCCAGCCTCCAGTGACGTCCCGGCTTATGATTGGTCACGGCGCCATGTTGCCGGGACGCGGACCAATCACAGCAAGCCGTGACGAAATTACGTCACGGCTTGCTGTGATTGGTCCGCGTCCCGGCAACATGGCCGCCATTAACCAATCACAAGCCGTGACGTCACGGGAGGCTGGACATGCGCGTATTTTGAAAAGCGCGCGTGTCCAGCCTCCAGTGACGTCCCGGCTTATGATTGGTCACGGCGCCATGTTGCCGGGACGCGGACCAATCACAGCAAGCCGTGACGAAATTACGTCACGGCTTGCTGTGATTGGTCCGCGTCCCGGCAACATGGCCGCCATTAACCAATCACAAGCCGTGACGTCACGGGAGGCTGGACACGCGCGCTTTTCAAAATACGCGCATGTCCAGCCTCCCGTGACGTCCCGGCTTGTGATTGGTTAATGGCGGCCATGTTGCCGGGACGTCACTGGAGGCTGGACACGCGCGCTTTTCAAAATACGCGCATGTCCAGCCTCCCGTGACGTCACGGCTTGTGATTGGTTAATGGCGGCCATGTTGCCGGGACGCGGACCAATCACAGCAAGCCGTGACGTAATTTCGTCACGGCTTGCTGTGATTGGTCCGCGTCCCGGCAACATGGCCGCCCTGACCAATCACAAGCCGGGACTTCACGTAACCAAGTAAAAGCGCGAAATTTAAACAAACAACGCTGCCGGTTCCCTCGCTGAGGTCCCGGCTGCGTCGGACAGGTGAGTATAGCGATATTTTTTATTTTAATTCTCTTTTTTACACATTATTACATTAATGTTGTTGCGATACCCGATACCACAAAAGTATCGGATCTCGGTATCGGAAATTCCGATACAGCAAGTATCGGCCGATACCCGATACTTGCAGTATCGGAATGCTCAACACTAGCCGCGACCAATGAATATCCGTGACAGACAGACAGACGGAAGTGACCCTTAGACAATTATACAGTAGATTCTGCAGTGTTTACTGTGATCGGCTATAACACTCAGTGAACAGTCAGTTCCTAAAGAATAATGGAGATGGTTTAAAGGGAACCTTCACGTGAAAATTTTGTATTATCCTGCAGATATTGGATTAACCTGCAGCGTAATAGCATTGTGAACCTGCGAGGCACCCACAATTAGAGCCCCGTTGCAGAGAGGAAATTAACTTTATTCCCTCCCGCAGCGTTCTGCTTCCTGTCTTAGGGGTGGCACCAGCGCGGGCTTAGTCACCGCTCTGTATATAGAGAGCGATGGCTGTAAACGTACCCCTGGCACTCGATGACAGCTCGCTCAGCATTAGGGCCTGCTGTCAGTGAGTACCGAGGGTGCAGTTACAGCCTCTGCTCTCTATGCACAGTGCCGGCGCCGCCCCCATACCGGAAACCAAACACTAATAGCAGGTACGGACTGGGGATGAAATTCAGCCCTGGCATTTGAAATCACACAGGCCCATGTTGTTCCCATCCTCATGAACCAGATGGTATATATTACAAATATTACCCTGGATGGAAGAAAGGAATATTTACTACAAGACCAATATTTCTAATGATACCCGTGGCCTGCTGGGGTAAGTGATGGAGTCAGCGACTTTGTGCTCCGTCACAACTCTTAACAGTATGGGTGTCTTGAGAACATTGAGAACACCAATTCTGTTAATAATGTAGCAGACAAGGCAGCCCACGACCAGACAGGTGTAGCGCCCCCACTGCCGCAGGGCCAAGGGGTACCCGGTACCGGGCCTCTGAGTCTCTGCTCTGGGGTTGTCACGGTGGCTAGACCCGGTCCGTGACCCTGCTGAGGGGCGCCCAATGAAAGGTGTGGGTGGTGATGATGTTATGGTGCGGTGCAGGTCGCAGTAAATAACGAGGACACCAGGTTGCAGTCTCTTTACCTCTTTACTGAAGGCTTCAGGATCCTCAGTCCGGAATACGGTTAACCGGGCTGCGCAAGTCCGGCCGGTCCGATGGCACCTCCGGAGTTCCCTTTGCAGGTGGAAATCTGTGCCTACCTTCTAGCGCTTGTGTGTTGTGGTCCTCCCCTGCTGTGCTTACGGGATAGTCCCCACAACTGTTGTGTCTGTTTCTGAAGTTCCCTCACAACTCGATTATGATGTTCTTCTTCGTCCCCCAGATGATATGGCTAGGACGCACCCGTATGACGGGTAGGCTCGGAGCTCTTCCTGGACCCTAGTGTCGCCCCTCTCCTGTTGTTGCCCCCTATGTCTTCTTAGGTGATTTGGGTGAGACCTGAATCTTCCCCTGCAACACCCTCTGCCACAGGATGTTGCCTGGTTCCAACCCAGTCAGCTTTCTCTCTAACTTCCTACCTAACCCCCAGTTTAACCAGATTGTGAGGAGTGGCCTAATACATAGCACCCTTAGCTCCCTCTGGAGGCCAGACTGTGAAGTGTATTGGTGTCTGTGATACCTGGTCAGGTGAACTCCTTCAGTGCCATCAGACGTACCATAGCCCCCCTTAGCGGCGGAGCATCAGTACTGCAACGACCAGGACTCTGGGGCGCTGCACAGGCCCTTCTAGCATTTGCCAGAATTGCCAGATGGCCAGTCCTGCCCTGACTAATAGAAGGAATAAAGATCATTTCCTCCCTGCAGTGGAGGTCTAAGTGTTGGCACTGAGCAGGTTGAGAGCATTATTAACCTGCAGTTTAGTCCAATATCAGCAGAGTAATAGCGTTTTTTTCACTTAATGTTGTGGGGTATGTTCAGCTTGCAGTCATATGGATGTTCCTTAACACTCACCTCCTACTTCAAAATTATTGCAGGCTAAGGCAAAGATATGTCCTAATGTCAGTGTCCTCTGTCATGCACCTTTCCACACTGCAGAAATGGTTCCAGAATGGTTTGTGGAACATGTCAAAGAGTTCAAAGTGTTGACTTGGTCTCCAAATTCTCTAAACCTTAAACCAACTGGACATCTGTGAGTTGTGTTGGAAAAAAATAGTTCAATCCATGGAGTTCCAGTATCACCATTTACCTTACTTAAATGGGAACTGTAACTTCTTAGATCAATAGTACAGGTGAATATCATATTAAAGAAAGTTGTTACTTTCTCCACTTATGAGCTACGTTTCTCCTCCTGCTGCCTCCTGAACTTGTCATCCACTCTAAAAAAAAAGCTCATCTCAGTATTCATCAAGACAAGACAAACTGCCAGCTTACCGTTGTGTCATGTGACGCAGGCCATTATATTCTATGGAGGGGGGGTGGAGGAGGTGGACTGAGGAGCAGCAGAGGTGGATAGAAACTGACAGCTGGGAGTCCCTGTGCAAGATGGTTTATGGGTTCCATGTTATTTCCTCAAAATACCATTCCCTTATGTCTCTCTAAAAACTGACAACTATTTTTAGCCAATAAAATTAATTATCCCAAGAATTTGACTGAAGTCTAATAGATGGTATACAGCTGCTTGTAAGATGAGAGAGCCCCTTATCAACTGGGCTGCACAGGTTGCATCAATAATATGTCTGCCCCAGAGGAGCAGAGAAAGAGTACAGGGAAAGGGAGACATAGAAAGATTGTGATGAGCTTTCTAACAAGCCTGGATTTATATCTACACTGCTCTGTAATGCTATATATTATCCTCCACACTGCAGCTGCTGCTGCTTCTGTCTGTGTGGTGAGGAATGACAAGCAGGAATTCATTCCTGTGTGCCGTGTATGGGAGACACAATAGTAGCTCGTCTCTAGTGTTGAGCATTCCGATACCGCAAGTATCGGGTATCGGCCGATACTTGCGGGTATCGGAATTCCGATACCGAGATCCGATACTTTTGTGGTATCGGGTATCGGTATCGAAACAACATTAATGTGTAAAACAAAGAATTAAAATAAAAAATATTGCTATACTCACCTCTCCGACGCAGCCTGGACCTTACCGAGGGAACCGGGAGCGTTCTTTGCTTAAAATGCGCGCTTTTACTTCCTTCCGTGACGTCACGGCTTGTGATTGGTCGCGTGCCGCCCATGTGGCCGCGACGCGACCAATCACAGCAAGCCGTGACGTAATTTCAGGTCCTGATGCCTATTTCTGCATTCAGGACCTGAAATTACGCCACGGCTTGCTGTGATTGGTCGCGTCGCGGTCACATGGGCGGCACGCAACCAATCACAAGCCGTGACGTAATTTTAAAAATGCGCACGTTTCCTGCCTCCCGTGACGTCACGGCTTGTGATTGGTCGCGTCGCCCATGTGACCGCGACGCGACCAATCACAAGCCGGAACGTAATTTTAAAATCCTGAATGCCTAGAATTAGGCATTGAGGACCTGAAAATTACGTCACGGCTTGCTGTGATTGGTCGCGTCGCGGCCACATGGGCGGCACGCGACCAATCACAAGCCGTGACGTCACGGAAGGAAGTAAAAGCGCGCATTTTAAGCAAAGAAGGCTCCCGGTTCCCTCGGTAAGGTCCAGGCTGCGTCGGAGAGGTGAGTATAGCAATATTTTTTATTTTAATTCTTTATTTTACACATTAATATGGATCCCAGGGCCTGAAGGAGAGTTTCCTCTCCTTCAGACCCTGGGAACCATCAGGAATACCGTCCGATACTTGAGTCCCATTGACTTGTATTGGTATCGGGTATCGGTATCGGATTAGATCCGATACTTTGCCGGTATCGGCCGATACTTTCCGATACCGATACTTTCAAGTATCGGACGGTATCGCTCAACACTACTCGTCTCCTTTATAGTAAACTAGATGGTGGTCCGATTGTAACACATCGGGTATTCTAGAATATGTATGTAGTTTATTTATGAAGATTGCAGAATAATGCAATGAATACACAGGATTTAGCCAACCAGGCGCGACCTATTAGCGAAGCGTGGTTCAAATCCCGCAGCAATTCGTGGCTGGACTGCGTCTGTCGCTGATTGTTTGTGGCCGGCTGGGCAGGACCAATCAGTGATGCCAGGGCCGGCTCCAGGTTTTTGAGGGCCCCAGGCGAAAGAGTCTCACAGCCCACGTAGCATATAACAAAGCCCACGTAGTATATAGCAAAGCCATGAAGTATATAGCACAGCCACGTAGTATATTGCACAGCTACATAGTATATAACACAGCCATGTAGTATATAGCACAGCCACATAGTATACAGCACAGCCACGTGGTATATTGCACAGCCACGTAGTATATTGCACAGCCACATAGTATATAGCACAGCCACGTAGTATATAGCACAGCCCACGTAGTACATTGCACAGCCACGTAGTATATTGCACAGCCATGTAGTATATTGCACAGCCACGTAGTATATTGCACAGCCACATAGTATATTGCACAGCCACGTAGTATATAGCACAGCCCACGCAGTATATAACACAGCCCACGTAGTATATAGCACAACCCACGTAGTATACAGCACCGCCTAAGCAGTATATAACACAGCCCACGTAGTATATAACAATATAACACAGCCAAGTAGTATATAGGACAGCCACGTAGTATATAGGACAGCCACGTAGTATATAGCACAGCCCACGTAGTATATAGCACAGCGATGTAGTATATAACACAGCCCACGCAGTATATAACACAGGCCACGTAGTATATAACACAGCCCACGCAGTATATAGCAATGTGGGCACCATATCCCTGTTAAAAAAAGAATTAAAATAAAAAATAGTTATATACTCACCTTCCGGCAGCCCCCGGATCCAGCCCAGGCCTTTAGCAATGCTCCTCGCGACGCTCAGTTCCCAAAGAGTCTCTCAGCCCACGCAGTATATCACACAGCCCACGCAGTATATAACACAGGCCACGTAGTATATAACACAGCCCACGCAGTATATAGCAATGTGTGCACCATATCCCTGTTAAAAAAAGAATTAAAATAAAAAATAGTTATATACTCACCTTCCGGCAGCCCCCCGATCCAGCCCAGGCCTTTAGCGATGCTCCTCGCAACGCTCCGTTCCCAGTAATACCTTGCGGCAATAACCTGTGATGATGTAGCGGTCTCGCGAGACCGCTACATCATCTGGAGTCATTGCCGCAATGCATTCTTGGGACCGGAGAGTCGCGAGGAGCGGGAAAGTCTGCTGCGGATGCCGGACGGTAAGAATATAATGATTTTTTTTTATTATTATTTTTAACATTATATGTTTTTACTATTGATGCTGCATAGGCAGCATCAATAGTAAAAAGTTGGTCACACTTACAGGGGTAATAGCAGCGTTAACTGACTGCGTTACACCGCGTTATGCCACAGTGTAACGCAGTCCGTTTAACGGACTGCTAAAATGCTATGTGGGCGCTGAGTGGAGGGGAGTATGGAGGGGGGCACTGACTGGATGGGAGTAGGAAGGGGCCAATTCGCCGATCAGAGAAGCGCAATTTCTGTGACAGAGAAACAGACAGACAGACAGACAAACAGATGGAAGTGGACCTTAGACAATTATATATATAGATAGTAAATTAAGAGATAGAGCCTGCAGAGGGGAAACCTAGTGAAAATCCAGGGCACAAGACATGTTATGGCCAGAAATGTTGTTATTCCTCATGTACACACATAGGACAGCTTATTCTGAAATGTTCCTTCAAAGTCCGGTACCATTTTAAAGGATTTACTAAAATATTAAAATTTGAGAGTCCTCAATGTTTGATACCTTTTAATGGCTAACTGAAAAGATGTTAAATTGCGAGCTTTCAAGACTACTCAGGCCTCTTCATCAGGCATAGAATAACACAAAATCTGAAGAGTCAAATATTTATGCACAAGAAGGCACAGGAATAAAATAGCAAAGTAATAGAAATGGATTTACTATTAATGTCATTATGTTAGACTAGCTGAAGGGCCCGGCGTTGACTGGGCATAGTAACTAACTGTGGTTAGTTATAATACCTCACTTCTCTAATTTTCCCATCACGCCTCTCATTTTCCCCCTCACATCTCTCATTTTCCCCCTCACATCTCTCATTTTCCCCCTTACTCCTCTCATTTCCCCCCTAACACCTGTCATTTTGACCTCACAGCTGTCATTTTCCCCTCAGTATATACCTGTTTGTCATCTCCCCTGTATATACCTGTATGTCATCTCCTGTATATAGTATATACCTGTATGTCATCTCCCCTGTATATAGTATATACCTGTATGTCATCTCCCCTGTATATACTGTAGTATATACAGTACCTGTATGTCATCTCCTCCTGTATATAGTATATACATATGTGTCATCTCCTCCTGTATATAGTACATACCTGTATGTCATCTCCTGTATATAGTATATACCTATATGTCATCTCCACCTGTATATAATATATACCTGTATGTCATCTCCTCCTGTATATAGTATATACCTGTATGTCCTCTCCTCCTGTATATAGTATATACCTGTATGTCCTCTCCTCCTGTATATAGTATATACCTGTATGTCCTCTCCTCCTGTATATAGTATATAACTGTGTGTCATCATCTCCTGCATTAGACCTCGTTCAAACGTTATTTGGTCAGTATTTTTACCTCAGTATTTGTAAGCTAAAACTTGGAGTAAAACAATCAGAGGAAACATATTTTAGAAACATGTCACCACTTCTGTATTTTTCTCCCACTCGTTGTTTTGGCTTTTAAATACTGAGGTAAAATATGTCATCTCCTTTCTATATAGAATGTACCTGTATGTCATCTCCTCCTGTATATAGTATATACCTGTATGACATCTCCTCCTGTATATAGTATATACCTGTATGACATCTCCTCCTGTATATAGTATATACCTGTATGACATCTCCTCCTGTATATAGTATATACCTGTGTGTCATCTCCTCCTGTATTTGGTCAGCATTTTTACCTCTGTATTTGTAAGCTAAAACTTGGAGTAAAACAATCAGAGGAAAAGTATATTAGAAACAAGTCAAGTCATCACTTCCACCTGCAGCGCTTCACTCTTCTCTATACACAGCCTCCTACTGCAGAAGCACCTCACTTCTCTCATTTTCCCCTGACATCTCTCATTTTCCCCCTCTCATCTCTATCCATGAGGCTCCTCCCTTTCCATTGGCGTCATGCCTCACAGGAGCAAATCTATTCTAGACAGGATGAAGCTAGATGTGGCCTATGCCTGCTATATGGAGTGGGCATCGCTGGATACATACACACACACACACACACACACACACACACACACACACTCATCTTTATATATTAGATAACAGAACAAGCCTTGTGAAGTTGTTTTGATAGTGCAACAGCACACACTAAAAACTGCAACTGACCCTGCCGGTTCCTCTGCAGACTAGAGATCCTGACCACTCAGCCTCTAGTGGTTCCTGAGTGAGCTGAGATAGCACTAATCAAAGACTAGATGATGACAACTTGGACCTATGCTGCCTAAATTTCTGTTGAGCACTTCACATGATTCCTAAAGAACCGGAGGGCAGAGCAGAGTGCAAATTACCTACAGAAGGGAAATTGTGCTGAAAAAGAAAGAGATCCCAGAGAGAGTAAAACAAACCACAAAATACAAAATAAAGGATTAAGTATGCACTGTTAGAGAATATGTCACCTACTTCCTAAAACCCCCCCAGAAGATTGGTGAAGGGTAAAAAAACATGAACAGCAGAGAGATAAACCCTAGCTGGTCTTTCACTGACTGGCTTAAACTACAGCAGTATGGCTGGATATCCAAATGAGACTATAACTAGCAGGAAGCGCCAGCTAAGGTAAAGTGTATAAAGTCACACCCAAAAGGTGATAAGGCAGAAAAATGAGTAAATGAAAACAATTGTTACCCTAAAAAGACTGAAGAAAGGATAACAAACAAATCACAAGGTGAAAAGGTGTAACTGCTGTGGCTCAGAGGACAGAGAAGCCAACCACAAAGCACAGGCTTTGGGTTTGAACCCAGATGCATCACAGAGGTTTTGGGGATTTCATGAATGCATGAGATGTTTTGGTAGCATAAAAGGACTTACTTAACAGGTATGTGGTTTCAATTTTATGGGTGTTCAGTATATAATTGAGAAGGCCAACAAAGAAAATTGTGCTTCTCTCCCTATAAGGTTGCTAGTTTTTTGTAGTATTAGAAAATTAACAACTTGTTCTTTTGTTCTCACAGTGTTTTGGGACATGGATTGTGAAATAGTATGGCTCTATTGGTAGGATCAACCTATCTAAGCCATCTACATGGGCATGTTGGTCATAGGAAGCTGAATAAAATGATGTCTTCATATCTGCAATCCAAAGTCTTACAATGTCTTACTCCAGAGAAATCCATATTTTTTTAATATGTAAATGAGCTGTTCAAATCTATAGACATCCCTGAGAATCAGCCTCTGGAGTGTATGTTTAATAAAAGGGGGCTTTACCAGCGTGAGACATGTACTGACTGATAGCCTGGTCTTCTGATCTCCATGTCTCACACTGGTAACGCCCCCTTTCATTTATAATATGCTCTGGAGGCAGACTATCAGGGAGATATACGTCTTGCCCATAGATATTAACAGATCATTTACATATTAAGAAAAACATGGATTTCTCGGGAACAAGACATTGGATCACAGATATCAAGGTATCATTTTATACAACTTTTTATTACTTGCACGCTCATATAGACGCTTAAGAGGGTTGATCCTCCTGACTGATTATCTTTAAATTTTACATAAAAACTGTGAACATAAAGATTTAAAAACAAATATTGTGGTTATTGAGGAGTTAACAACATTTTTTTCAAATGTCCTGTCGAAAACATGTAAGATGGTGCATGAAATGATTTCCATTCATTTGCTTCATGAATAACACCTGTACTATCAGATTTATGCCAGGAATTATTATTTGCAAGTTTAGGCAAAAGAAAGAGATTAATGTATTAGAGTAGAAGTCATTTAATACAATTTTCCTTAATGTGACCTTACTTTTTTCTACAGCTTGTACAGATTTTCTTTTGTTCTTACGCTACAGTACCGAAAAATGATAAATGAAGCACTGTGATTGTTAATCTATCCTGACATGTTCTGAATGAGGGATCCTGTGTTTGATAGCTTGCAAAATGATATGTTTCTGCAGTGTAAAGTGCAGAATAGCGACATATAGCAGTCATAGGATATTTACATACGTGGCAAGATTTCAGTTTACTGATTTTGTGCGGTCGTTTGGGTCTGTATGTGATATCTGTTTCTTAGGATTCCTATGACAATGAATCAAATGCAGACTCGTGAATGCCCTGAGCGTGTTCGGAGACATCCCCTGAGACAGTTGACAACAAAGCGAGCATATCCCTTGCAAAGTAAACAGCCATTGCTGAAAAGAAGCTTTTTACCTGTCACATGTTTCGATCTGGGGCACAGCTGTGTTGGCATCCTATGCAGACACCCTAGAGCCTCAAAGCAGAAATGCTGTCAACATGCCATTGTGGATTTATTAGTAGTCCATTTACTAATTTACTACCTAAATGTGCACAGCAGTACTCAAAACTCTGCATACAAGCTCAGCCACAAAGCAACAGAAACACTGCACACTGACAGCTTGACATGGACGATACATTTTATTTTTCTTGCCAGCAAAATGAATAGAAGGATTAGATCAAGTGAACTATTTTGCAAAGCATATTTTTATTTTCTCTGGAGAAACAAAATGCCATATTTAAAGAGGTGATCCGAAGTCCAAAGTGATTTTCCCCCTAATTCCCTATTTATTTAGTGCCATCTGAACTATTTTCTAATACACTTCAATTAAAAATTCCCTTCATCCCCTATCTACACTATCTAACTGCTTTTATTTTTTTTCACTTCCTTTTTGATGACGCCTACTTTGAGAATCCCAGTGCATGCTGGATACTCAAATTAAACCGTCATCAGGGGGCAGAGGCAGTGGTCACTGCTGCAGTCTCTGCCCCTCCCTGAGACAAGACATCATCAGTGACACTTGTTTCAGGTACTGGACTAGTCCCTTCTCTGTCCTTGTTTGCTGTGCCATGTGCACAATGACAGCGCACTCTCTTGCCGGCTCAGATCAGCAGTAACAAGTAGGCAAAACAGCAGCATGCGGACACCAATGACATCACTTGTTGGGGTGGCATCGTTTCAGGGAGGGGGCTGTCACAGTGTGACTGCGTGGTGATAAGTGTGCCAGACAGGGCAAAACTGAAACACAGTCACATAACACGCTCTTAGGGAAATACACAAAGGGACATAAAGTGCAAAGTAATAAACAGATATCAAGGGAAAAAGAAAGGGTTAACCAAATACTGCTTGCAACAACTTTGGAAATAACTAGTTCACCAGAACATGTTCACCTCTCCTAGACCAGTAGAGAAGACTATTGCTGGCATCCCCTGATCCGTGCAGCCAGCATAAACAGGGAAAGAGCAGACATGACTGGTTCTCCTGCAGCTCTAGAAGTCGACGCCGGAGTCACTCTGTGCTGACCATAGCTATCTATGGAGTCACAAGGAGGATTGTCTAAATATGGGGAATTCACACACCCTGACGCCGCCATGACAGTTGGAGATGTTTGAGAAAACCTCTTTGTGTCAGGGATAGGGCTGCAGCTGTAACATCGTCCTCCCCCCACTAACGATACTTCATTTCAGGGAGAGTGTAGGGGCTGTGGCAGTGACCGCTTCCTCTGCCCCCTCATGATGCTTTGTTTCACTATCCCAGCATGCACTGGGATTCTCAAACTAAACATTATTAAAAAGCAAGTGAAAAAAAAATTAGATAAAACAGATAGGGAATGGTAGGGGATCTTTATTTCTAGCACATTAGAAAATAGTTTAGATTATGGCACTAAATGGACTATGATGGACTTTCGACTACCCCTTTAACGAAAGTTGAGGTATTTTTTCAATCTTTTTGAAAAGTTGATATCTAAGAATTTTCATATTTCTGACAGTAGGATTAAACAATTGGTAATGCTTCCTTTACTGTTACTATTGCCTCTCTATTGTATTTTGTAGTTACCACATTTGTTATTTTCTGATGTGAGATAAGTTATTGTTTTGAGTATAATGCCATGTTTTGGTCATTGCATATGTCACCCGCTGTACGTTTTGTACTGAGTTGTAAAAGGACTTCCATAAAAGTGCTCAACTCTATAAATGTTATTCTTTCTACTTCAGAATATCTCGCTATACACAGAGGTTCTGCATGGCAGCTGTATGGATTTGTGCACACCTTATATCTAAACCAGGCTGTCAGGATTCTGTTATCTTTCTACTAATTGACCACTAATAGCTGCTGGTTAACACTACTAATCCTTAAAGGGAATCTGTCAGTAGGATCAGTAGGTCATAGGAAGCTGAATAAAATAATACCTTGATATCTACCATTAGATGTCTTGCTCCAAAGAATCCATATTTTTCTTATATGTAAATTAGCTGTTTAGGACTATGAGCCTGACGCTGATCTGCATGAGAATCTGCCTCCAGTGATCATTTTAAATAAAAGGGGGTGTTACCAGTGTGACACATATAATGACTGACACTTTGCTCTCATAACCACACAGCTCTGCAGTGAGATCAGAACTAAAAGTAGAACAGAAGTGAGCTTTGTATCATTACAAACACTTGCAGCAGCACTTGTCCTCTCATAGTGCTGTAGATCTACCAGTTCTCTTATCACACGAGCGTATAAATCAGATGAGTGCTGTCCGATGTTTTATCAGATAGCACTCGGCTCAATTTTATACTTGATCTGCAAGTTGCAAGTTGATGGGTGCATATGAAACATTGGACTGCACACGGATGTCATCTCAGTGCAGTCTGATTTGCAAGAACACAGACAATGGAAAAGATGGAGAAATTAAGATATTTTTCTTCTCCACATCTGTTGTACAATTCTCACATGCGAGAGAATCAGATCACGGTAAACTGACACTTGCTCAATCTCTGATCAGAGTTTGAGCCGATTGTCATCATCATAATCGGACAGATTGTCTTGGAAGAGAGAATCATCACTCATGTGGGAGAGCCCTAATACCGAGCTCTGTATAACTCTGGCCCTAACACTAAATGGCAGCTTTCTGTGTTCACTGTGCATAGGCATTGGGTTATACAGAGCTTGGAAAGATGGAAGACTACATGGCAGTGCTAGGTTCACTAATCTTCTAGTGATAATCTCTTGCTGATAAAACAGTAATTTTATCAAAGCTACAGCAAGCAGCCGAGTAAGTGATACATCCCAGGAATCAGGGTCTCTCTACATGATGGTGCTCTCAAATTAAGGGTCAAAGACCAATTCCTTTTTAACCAGGATGGGCAGTATTGGTACTTGCTTCCTGTTTTGACCTACTTCAGAACACATGGAACCCAGTCATTGCCTATGTATTGAGTTTAGCTAGCTGTTTAACTCCTGTATCTAATCCATTATTTCACCTATCCTAAACAGATTGTTTCTACTTCTTACTGGATTTTTTTTTTCTTAGTTTGCATCTATCATTTCACTCTTCCACTCCTAGATAAATGTATCTATCACTTTACTATACTCTGCTCAAATTCTTAACCAGTATTGTAACAAATCCCAAATTGTGCAATGTATGATGTTACACAAATCTAAAACAAAGTACAATGGCTTGCGATAGTATTCGCCCCCTTGGCAAGTTTTGTGTTTAGCTACCTCCCAACCTGGAATTTCACTGTTTTTTTTAAGGTTTGCATTGGTTCATGTAAAGAACATGCCTACAACTGTGAACATTTGGTTTTCTTTTCATTGTGACACAAGCAACAAATAGGGGAAATAACTGAAAACTTCAATATGCGTAACTATTCACCCCACTAAAGTCAGTACTTTATAGAGCCTCCTTTTGTTTCAAATACAGCTGCAAGTCGCATTGGATCAGTCTCGATGAGCTTTCCACATCTTGCCACTAGGATTTTTGCCCATTCCTATAGGCAAAACTGCTCCACCTCCTTCAAGGTAGATGGTTTCCTCTGGTGCACAGCAATCTCCAAGTCTGATCACAGATTCTCAATTGGATAAAGGTCTGGACGTTGACTAGACCACACCAAAAATTTTACACATTTCCCCTTATACCACTCAAGTGTTGCCTTTGCAGTATGCTTTGGGTCATTGTCTCATTGGAAGGTGAACATCAATCCCAGACTCAAATCATTAACAGACTGAAACAGGTTTTGCGCAAGAACATCCCTGTATTTCGCACCATCCGTCTCCCCCTTGACTCGGTCCCTTTTCCGTGTCCCTGCTCATGAAAAATATCACCACAGTATGATGATACCACCATGTTTCAGTGTGGGGGTGGTGTTCTTGGGGTGATGAGCTGTGTTGGTTTGGAGCCAGACCTAGCGTTTACCTTGGCGGCCAAATAGTTCAATTTTGGTCTCATCTGACCACAGCTCCTTCCTCCATACATTTGGGGAGTCTCCCATATGTCTTGTAGCAAGCGCAAAGCAAGATTTACCATTTCTGTGTGTAAGTAAAGGTTTTCCTCTGCCCACTTTTCCATATAAGCCACATCTATTGAGTGTACGGCTTATTGTGGTCGTATGGACAGATACTCCAGTCTCGCTTGGGAACTCTGCAGCTCCTTTGGGGTTACCTTTTGTCTTGCTGCTGCCTCTTTGATTAATGCCCTCCTTGACCGGGCTGAGAGTTTTGGTGGGCGGCCCTCCCTTGGCAGGTTTGTTGTGGTACCATACTCTCTTCATTTAATGATAGTGGATTTGATGGTGATCATCAGAGATTGCGATATTTTTTATAACCCAGCCCTGACTTGTACTTCTCAACTACCCTGACTTGTTTGGAGATTTCCTTGGTCTCCATGGTGTTGTTTGGTTAGTGGTTCCTCTTGCTTAATGGTGTTGCAGTCTCTGTGGCCTTTCAGGAAAGGTGTGTATGTGCTGGCAGTCCATGTGAAACTTAGATTGCATACAGGGGGACTTCCTTTCACTAAGCATGTGACTTATGAAGGGATTTTCTTGTACCAGTAATGTTTAGAGGGCTTCATGGCAAAAGGGGCGAAGACATATGCACATGCCAATTTTTAGTTATTTGATCCCATAAATTTAATTTATGCCTATATTTTTTCACTTTACTTCACCAACTTAGACTATTTAGTGCTGATGCATCACATGCAAATCAGATTACAAAAATAATCCATCCATCACTCTTATGTCTCCCATGTTAAATAAAATATATGCACACATTTATTTCAGCAATGGACACCTCTGAAGATTACCACCCTTAGGCTCCCATGGTTAAAAAAGCATATACAGTATGTTACTTGAATTGCACACAATTGTATTAAATGAGTATATATTTATAGCTTTTGCTAAAAAAAAATCCTGATCCTGAGGCTAAAGATAGTGAGCTCCCATTTCTGACTTGAAAGAAACATGATGAGACTTATTTATGAAAAATGCTAAATGATTGACATTCATTCACTGATCCATTTGTTTTAGAATGTTATGCATATAATTTTTATTTTTTAAAGATCCTATAAGAAATGTAGACATTTTTGCATATTTATTAAAAAAAGAAAAACTGTGTATAATGTCACTGGTGATCACTGTATTACCTGTACACTGACACTATATACAGAGCTGATGTGTATAATGTCGCTGGTGATCACTGTATTACCTGTACACTGACACTATGTACAGAGCTCCTGTGTATAATGTCACTGGTGGTCACTGTATTACCTGTACACTGACACTATATACAGAGCTCCTGTGTATAATGTCACTGGTGATCACTGTATTACCTGTACACTGACACTATATACAGAGCTGATGTGTATAATGTCACTGGTGGTCACTGTATTACCTGTACACTGACACTATATACAGAGCTCCTGTGTATAATGTCACTGGTGGTCACTATTACCTGTACACTGACACTATATACAGAGCTCCTGTGTATAATGTCACTGGTGGTCACTGTATTACCTGTACACTGACACTATATACAGAGCTCCTGTGTATAATGTCACTGGTGGTCACTGTATTACCTGTACACTGACACTATATACAGAGCTCCTGTGTATAATGTCACTGGTGGTCACTGTATTACCTGTACACTGACACTATATACAGAGCTCCTGTGTATAATGTCACACATGATCACTGTATTACATATACAGTGACAATATACACTGTGCACTATATACAAAGCTCCTGTGTGTAATGGAACTTATGGTCAAATTACTATTATTTTAAAATAATGATCAGTATTGCAGTATTCAGTCACTATGTGATGGTAATATGTGGTCTTGTCATGGAGTGACGGTATTTGTCCATTGTATGTGGTATTATTGTTAATTTTAAAAAATGTATGTGACACATTCCCGTAAAGAAGCTGAAGGCTATGTATGTGATGTGGTGTTAGATGGGAACTGTTAATGTGTGATTGGTGAGGACATGGTGCAGATGAGGAGTTTTTCTATGAGTGGGCGGTGGGACTGTAGAAGGTTTGAGGGTTGAGGCGGAGCTGGGGTGGAGCCTGGGTGGAGTCTCAAGGGGGCCCAAAAATTTTGCAAGTATGGGGCCCTGAAATTCCTGGTGGCAGCCCTAAGCAGGTGGGAATAAGGGCGCCGATTCATCATGTACATTTTTTTAAGACTTTTTTTTGTCTTGTGCTTTTCATTGCCATAGTCTTCAAAATTACACATGTTATTTATGAATTTTGCTCAAAAGCAAAAATACTGTTTTTTTGTCTTTGATCCATTTGGTGAATTTTTTAGCTTAAAAGTCATGTATTTTGAAAAATGGTGTTAAAACTGTGCCTAAATAACTGAAATACATAAAAATCACTCCAGAGCGCCAAAGTCTTTAACTTTTTTAAAAAGTCACATTTCATGAATCTTCCTTAAAAAAATCTGGAAAAGCAACATTGAAGTAAAAAAAAGAAAACTAACATAACAACAAAAGTCAAGACAGCCTTAAGGCTTAAAGGGAACCTGTCACCCCCAAAATCGAAGGTGAGCTAAGCCCACCAGCATCAGGGGCTTATCTACGGCATTCTGTAATGCTGTAGATAAGCCCCCGATGTATCCTGAAAGATGAGAAAAAGAGGTTAGATTATACTCACCCAGGGGCGGTCCCGGTACGATGGTTGTCCCGGTCCGGCCCTGGGCCTCCCATCTTCTTACGATGACGTCCTCTTCTTGACTTCACGCTGCGGCTCCGCCGTACTTTGTCTGCCCTGTTGAGGGCAGAGCAAAGTACTGCAGCACGCAGGCACCGGGCCTCTCTGACCTTTCCCGGCGCCTGCGCACTGCAGAGTCGCTGCTACAGTCATCACTCTGTATATACAGCTGTAACCGCACCCCTGCCACTGACTGACAGCCGGCACTAATGCAGAGCCAGTTTCAGTCAGTGCCAGAGTCGCTGCTACAGTCATCGCTCTGTATACTCAGAGCAGTGACTGAACCCGTGTCAGCGCAGCCCCGTGACTGAAACCCAAATGCTGCCAAGGGGGGAAGATAAGGCTCATTTTTTTTACCCCACAGCGTTTGACTAAGTCCGAGTGTAACACTATTAACCCGCAGATTAACCCAATATGTGCAGCTTAAGAGCATTTTTTCTGGTGACAGATTCCCTGTAGCATGCATTACTTAGGGAAGAATATTTGCCTAATTTGCTATTGATGGATTATTCTAGGATACCACTAAAAAAAACCAATGTAAATTTAAAGGTTCACAAGGGACCAATATGAACGTTACAGTTCTATGCGTGATCGATAACGATAATGGATCCATGAAGTTTAATATTAGTATTGTATGTAGTAACCAGGCATCTAAACTTCTAGAAATGCTAGTGGTCCCGTGCTTTCCTTTGTAGCAGTAGGAAGCCTCTGGGTTACATCAGAAGACTCCATCAGACTGGGCTGACAAGGTCATCCCAGGGTAAAATGTAAGTGTAAGAATTTGAAGGGTGCATAAAGCAGCAAACCATTCATAAATTATCCAAGACTGATATAACTGTAATTTTAGAATCATTTCTGACCTACACAGGTCAGATGACGAGGATGTATACATAGCACAGCCTTTTAAAGAATATGAAGTCATCAAACATTCTTGTGAGCGCCCATTCTGTTTGTTTTACATCATGTTACCATTTCTGAGCCCACCATGAGGTGACCTCTCTGACAGGATTCTTCTCATTATTTCTGGTTTACATAAAAAGTTAAAAAGAACCTGTCCTCAGGGTTATATATATTAAGCTGCTAAATGCATTACCTTAACGGCGCTGGAATACTGATTTAATACATACTTTCAGTGAAGAAATGTGTAGCCTGGTTTTTATAAAATCAGTTTTGGTCTTCGTGCATCGGGGCGGGTCTGGTCTCCGTTTCTACCCTGGCCTGTCTTCTTCCTTATTTAAAATCTGCGCCTGTGCCGTACTAGCCATGGGTGGTGTATGCGCAGATTGATCTTCTGGCAGTCTTCACGATAATGGCGCCAGTGGTGGCGCATGAGAAGATTGAGATCTCCGCTTATTGCCGGCACAGAATTTAAATAAGGAACAGCATAGACAGCAGAGGTGCCATGGCAGAGCCGAAGAACCTTCCCACAGTCCCGCCCCACAGGCCCGCCCTGATGTACAGAGACCAAAACTTCTAAAGATGATTTCATCAAAACCTATGGATTTGTTCACTAAAAGTATGTATTAAATCAGTATACTAGCGCCATTATGGCAATGTCATTTAATATGTATAACCTGAGGACAAGGTCTCTTTAAGAAAAAAACGCTAATTTGCATTTAATGATCTGTTTTTAATATGAGCATAGTACGCACAGTAGCACAAAGCAAAACATTTCGAATTTTTATTAAAAGGAACCTGACACCGGTCAAGAGATGCTGATTCCAGCGATGTATTACTTACTTGGTTGGTTTCTGCAGTTTTTATAAAAATCACAGGTTTATCTGCTGCATATTTACCAGTTTTCTGAAAGCTTAGCTGTGCGTACACTGTGCATAGGCGGAAAGCTGCCAATCAGTGGTGTGGGTGAGGTTATGCATAGCTCATGAATAGGGAGGGCTACTTCGCAGAAGGTTTACTAGTCCTCTAGTGATAATCTCCTGCTGATAAAATAGTGATTTTATCACAACAGCAAGCAGCTCAGTAAGAGACAAATCGCTGGATTCAGAGTCTCTGTCTCTACATTATGCTGCTCTCAGATTAGGTAGCAAAAATCCGGGGACAGATTCCCTTGCAGACAAAACACCTGTTTGAAATTGTTCTACAGTTTGTGATTCATAAGGTCAGGGGTGGACATACCACCTGTGCAGCCGGCGCAGCTGCACCGAGGCCTGAAGGTAGAGCGGGGCCCCTGTAGGCAGGGGCGTACTGACCGTATCGGCAGAATATGCAGTTGCTATGGGGCCACTGAGTAAAGATTACGGACGGGAGTGAGAGGGGCGTGCAGAGTGCAGGAGTTCGAAAAGGGGGCTTGTCCAGCAGGGAGAGACACTGGCTAATGAATGCTTTCCCCACCAGACTGATGGGAGCGCTCAATGGCTGCGTCTCTGTCCTCCTGCATAGCGTGTCCCAATAGTGAGTATTTACCTGTAGTCAGGGGTCTGGGCCGCACAGCACACTGGGGACAGTAGTGGAGGAAGAGCAGGATTTAGGGTATGTGCATATGGTCAGTATTTGGCAATTCTTTGGACGCAGCACATGTCTGCTGTGTCCAACCCATCCACTATGCTGTAACATCTGGATGATCATGGGAACGTACCCTTACATTGTGTCTTCTGCTCTCTCCACTGTTCCATTCCCAGCAGCATTTCACAAAGAAGAGGTCGGGGGAGGAGGCTCACTGCATGGGACAGCACAGCAGCAGGGAGCTGACAACCTCTCTGCTGTGTCCCCACCCCCTCAGTGGGGTCTGCAGCCCTCTCCAGCTGATCTCTGAACTATGAGGCTGACCTCCTCCAGGGCTAATATAAACAGCTGATTTCATAGATTAGTATGTGTGTGTTTGTTTGTATACGTACATATGTATGTGTGCGTATCTATGTACAGTATATGTGTGTATCTATGTGTATGTGCAGCGCCCCAGAGTCCTGGTCGTGCAGTATTGTCACTCTGCCACTAAGGGGAGTGATGGTACATCTGATTGTACTGAAAGAGTTCACCTGACCAGGTATCACAGTCACACATTACACTTCACACTCCGGCCACCAGGGGGAGCAAAAGGTTCTATGTATTAGGCCACTCCTCACACTCTGGTAAAACTGGGGGTTGGATAGGAAGTTAGGGAGAAGCTGACTGGGTCTTGCCCAGGTAGCATCTAGTGAGAGGAGAGCGTTACTTGGGAAGACTCAAGGGGGTCCCTGTCAGGGGTGGGATCCTGACAGTGGCCTAGCAAGAGACAGATCGTTACGGAGCTGTGCCTGCACCTCATTGCGGCTGCATCCTAAGGAAGGACAAGAAGCAAAGGATATTGTGGAGAAGTGAGAAACGAGATCACAGCACTAAGGAGATAGTACCGGGAGGAGTCGTGCCCTAAGATCGAGGCAACATCCTTCTGAGGCGCATAGCCGGTGGCCGGAACACCGAGGGAGTTCTGGCTCTACGCACTACTCCGAATCACGGCAGGGCAGTTGACTTTAGGTTGGCTGTCTCACCTTTTCAACTAAGCAGACAACGGAGGCAATTGTGGGAGAGGGGCGTCTCTAGGGTCCCTGTAAAATAACTCCAGGCCTAACCCGTCATACGGGTGCGTCCTAGCCATACCAACTGGGGGACGGAGAGAGAACATCAGAAACAGATACGAGAGTTGTGAGGACTATCCCGTGGTGCTCAGCAGGGAGGTACTACAACACACAGGCGCAAGTAGGAAGGCTACTGATTTCCACCTGCAAAGGGAACTCTGGATGTGCCTTCGGACCGGCCGGTCTCAGCCAGCCCTGTTAGCAGTGCTCTGGATTGTGGATGCTGAAGTCTACAGTAAAAGGTAAAGAGACTGCAACCCTGTGTCTTCGTTATTCATCGCGCCCTGCACCACTCACCATCACCTTTAATTGGACGCCCCTTAGCAGGACCACGGACTGGGTCTAGCCACCGTGACATCCCCAGGACCGAGACAGAGAGACCTGGTACCGGGTACCCCGCTGCCCTGCATCTGGAGGCACTCCATATGTGTGTGCATCTGTGCTGTATGTGTGTATCTGTGTGTGTATATACAGTACAGACAAAAAGTTTGGACACACCTTCTCATTTAAAGATTTTTCTGTATTTTGATGACTATGAAAATTGTACATTCACACTGAAGGCATCAAAACTATGAATTAACACATGTGGAATGATATATTTAACAAAAAAATGTGAAACAACTGAAATTATGTCTTATATTCTAGGTTCTTCAAAGTAGCCACCTTTTGCTTTGATGACTGCTTTGCACACTCTTGGCATTCTCTTGAGGAGCTTCAAGAGGTAGTCACCGGGAATGGTTTTCACTTCACGGGTGTGCCCTGTCAGGTTTAATAAGTGGGATTTCTTGCCTTATAAATGGGGTTGGGACCATCAGTCCATCAAATGTGGTGATGCAAAAACTATTTTTTGCAATAAAAAGAATCTTTTAGCGTGTGACAGCTGCCAAACATAAAAAACGATATAAAAACCCGCTATAAGTAGTAAATCAAACCCCCCTTTATCACCCTCTTAGTTAGGGAAAAATGCTAAAATAAAAAAAGTATTTATTTCCATTTTCCCATTAGGGTTAAGTTTAGGGTTGGGGCTAAAGTTAGGTTTATAGTTGGGGCTAAAGTTAGGGTTAGGTTTGGGGCTAAAGTTAGGGTTAGGGTTGGGGCTAAAGTTAGGGTTAGAGTTGGGGCTAAAGTTAGGGTTGGGTCTAAAGTTAGGGTTAGGGTTGGGATTAGGGTTAAGGTTGGGATTAGGGGTGTGTTAGAGTTAGGTTTCTGGTTAGGGTTATGGTTAGGGCTGGGATTAGCATTAGGGTGTGATTTGGGGTTAGGGTTGGAGTTAGAATTGTGGGGCTTCCACTGTTTATGCACATCAGGGGCTCTCCAAACGCGACATGGCGTCTGATCTCAATTCCAGCCAGTTTTGCGTTGAAAAAGTCAAACGGTGCTTTTTCCCTTCCGAGCTCTGCTGTGTGCCCAAACAGTGATTTACCCCCACATATAGGGAATCAGCGTACTTGAGACAAATTGGACAACTTTTGGGGTCCAATTTCTCCTGTTACCCTTGTGAAAATAAAAATTGGTGGCAACAAGATCATTTTTGTCAAAAAAATATGATTTTTTATTTTTACAGCTCTTATGTTATAAACTTCTGTAAAGCAATTGGGGGTTTAAAGTGCTCACTACACATCTAGATAAGTTCCTTAGGGGATCTGGTTTCCAAAATATGGGGGGTTTCTACTATTTAGGCCCATCAGGGGCTCGCCAAACGCGACACGTAAACGGTACCATGTGACCGCTCACTACAGGAAGAAGCTGCAGCGCTGGAAGAAGCAGGGATGTGCAGGGACCACGCCAGGAGTAGGTGAGTATTATTAGACAGCCCCCGCTCCCCTGCCGACCCCTGGGTATGACTCGAGTATAAGCCGAGAGGGGCAATTTCAGCCCCAAAAAATGGGCTGAAAATCTCGGCTTATACTCGAGTATATACGGTACATTTTTTGTGAAAAAAGTTAAATGTTCATTTTTTTTAAACATTTAAAAAATTCATGTGAAGCACCTGAAGGGTTAATAAACTTCTTGCATGTGGTTCTGAGCACCTTGAGGCGTGCAGTTTTGGGTATTTTCTATCATATAGACCCCTCAAAGTGAATGGTGTTGTAAAAATGAGAAATCGCTGGTCAACTTTTAACCCTTTTAACTCCTTAACAAAAAAAAATTTGTTCCAAAATTGTGCTGATGTAAAATAGACATATGTAAAATGTTACTTATTAAGTATTTTGTGTGACATACTGTACGTACAGTATATATATATGTGTGTATGTATGTGTGTGTATATGTATGTACAGTATATGTATATGTGTGTGTATGTATGTGTGTACGTCTGTGTATGTACTGTATGTGTCTATCTGTGTGTATGTATGTACAGTATATGTATATGTGTGTATGTATGTGTATATGTGTACGTATATGTGTGTACAGTGTGTGTATACTATATATTTGCATATACCGTATTTTGCGGATTATAAGATTCACTGGGTTATAAGATGCACCCCAAATTTTGAGGAGAAAAATAGTGAAAAAAAAACCTTTTGTAATAAAATGGTAGTGCTTCTTATAATCCATGCATCTTATTGCTTACCAGGGGTGGTGGCTGCAATGAAGCGGGGTCCCAGGGTCGCTGCTGGAGGAGGCAAGAGTGGGGTGATGCTGCAGGCCGCAGGCTGGGATGAGGGGGTGTTAGGATGTGCGCCGCTGCGGGTGTTCGGTGGTACAGAGGCTCTGCCGACATTTTGTGAAAGCCCAGAGCCCCCACACTTACATGGTTTACTATGCGGTGGACTCTGGGAAAATGGCTGTCAGGGGCAGCGCAGGCGCAGATGGAGATCTCGGCACCAAGATCTCGGGAGATGAGATCTCAGTGCTGAGATCTCATCTCCCGAGATCTTGGTGCCGAGATCTCCATCTGTACATGGGCCCAGCAGTTCAGTGTCCAGTGAGTCACACTGCCTCTGTCGGTTTACATTTTTTTCATGCTGCATCCTGGTAACATCTTTTTCTGCAGCCAAAAGACACGTTAGGTCGAGATTCATGAAAGCAATTTGACCAATTTGGCACAAAAATATTGTGACTTTTGGTATGTTCACACCTGTTTCTCTTATGTCTGCCAAAATGGTTGCTACTGGGGTGGGACTGGGGTCCGGCTGGGGCGTGACACCACAGCTCATCCCAAATCCATTTTCTTGCCCATTTTACTTTCTTTTAAGGTATTGCTTTAGAAACCAAAGGCCTGATCCATCATTAGCGTATTTTTTAAGTCACTTTACAATTATTGTCTTGTGGTATTTGTTAATTTGTTCAAGTAGTAATCCCCTTTGAAAAAGCAAGTATGTGAAACGCACGTCATTAGCTGTCGGGAAGGGGGGCTGCAGCGGTCTCAACCTACCATGGGTAAGCATTTGAATGGGTGCTGTGTTTTGTTGTGGAACTGGCACATGGATATATTTCATTGATTCTTGCACTGATCTTTATCTAGCATTGTCCATGTGCATCAATGATACCCACCCACCCAGCTTTCCCAGGTGCAATCATTTCTTGACCCTACACCTACCCCCTGCCTACCTTCATATCTCCTCCATTTGTATGTACTATCTCTGTATGGATTTTGTCTAGTCTGTTTTTATTGTGATTTTTCAATAAAATTTGCATGTTTATTTATTTATTGTGGCTTGTTGCTACTCCGTTTTTTTTTCTTCTTAGTTTTGTAAAACAAATGGAGCAGGAAAAATCAAAATGCTCCATTACCTGAAAAATGGAATTCTTATGGCTCTCAGAAAAAAGCGACAAAGTAAAAAAAGTTATTTTCTTTTTTTCAAATTTACGATCTTTTTTTCCCGTCACTAAAATAATAGGAAATCTGGACAGGTTTAGTATCGCCGTAATCTTACTGACCTGGACAAACATTAGGCCAGGTCATTTTTATCATACAATATACAGAATAAAAAACATTTAAAAATATGCTATGTGGTAAAATTAATGGTGTCTTCAAAAGTCTAACTTGTCCCTGAAAAAAACAAATCCTCCTATGTCTTTGTGGATGGAAAAAGAAAAAATTTATGACTCTTAGGAGAAGGTGAGAAAAAAGGGAAAACGAAAAAATGGAAATTGGCCGTGTTTGGAAGCAGTTAATGTTCTCTAACTACCTGTTATATCCACCCCTTTTCTTTGATCATGAGATTATTTGCTTGTAAAAATGATTACCGTAATTTGTTAAATTTTCACAAAAAGGTGTTGTAGTTCTTGGACTGTAAATAAATGCACTTACCCTTTATACGATATACAGTATTTAAGGCCTCACTCAGCATTTGTGATTTAGTCCACTTTTTTTGTCTCGTGGTATTTGCTGATGGTTTTTGTACCAATTTCATCAAAAATGGTGCACAAGATTCATTAATTTGTCTAAAAAAGTGCATTGAGAAGCAGGCGTTTGGAACGCGTACACGAGGTGAGACCGCCATACCCTGCAGTTCACGGCTGTGTGTTGGGCTGCCGTCACACTAGCAGTATTTGGTCAGTATTTTACATCAGTATTTGTAAGCCAAAACCAGGAGTGGGTGATAAATGCAGAAGTGGCGCATATGTTTCTATTCTACTTTTCCTCTAATTGTTCCACTCCTGGTTTGGCTACAAATACTGATGTAAAATACTGACCAAATACTGATAGTGTGACGGCGGCCTCAATGCCGTTGTCAAACTCTGACAATGGCATTTAACACATGGGGGTGTGTCGTTCCATGCAGCCATTGGTGTGCACAGCCCTTTTCACACATCAGTTTTATGCCCGTTGCTATCAGTTTCAATCTGTCGAATCTTGAAAAAACTTACATAGACTTACATTAGCGATGGATTGCGATGGATGGCCTCACGTTTCATCCGTTGTTTGCAGGATCCGTTAAAAATTGTTTGTCCGGCGGCCGCAGACGACGGACAAAGTTACGATTTTTGTGCATGTCGAAAAAACGGACAGCGACGGATCCGTCACCATACATCGTTTCCTCGAATGGAAGCCTATGGGCGCTAGATCCGTCAAATGACAGAATCTGGCGACGGATTCCATTTTTTTTAAACGAGCATGCTCCAATTTATTTAGACAGATCTGCTAGTTGGATCCGTCAAAAAAACGAATCCATCGCATCAGCTTTTCACAATCTGCGACAGGTCCGTCGATCCGTTGAGCCAACAGATTGTGACTGACGGCAATGTCTATTGAAGACCCCCGTGTTTGTCATTAAAGAGCTCCTTTGAAACCCTGTTTGTGGCCTGACTTCAATGGAGACCAAGCGACCCTAAGAGGACTATTAAGAACTATTAAAGCTTTATAAAATATGAAAAAAATGAAAAAACCTCAAATGTTCAAATAATCTCTCCCCTTTTCCACCATTAAAAATAAAGATAATAAAAAAAATACATGTGGTGATGTAGTATCGCCTGTTTTCAGACAAGTCCACTCTATGTGACTGCAGACTTATGAACCCTCACATGTTGGGTACTTCACACTGTGAGGACTATCTGGTGCCAAGAGCGAGCGGTTCTCAAGTATACGATTTGCATACGTCCGACTGCATTCCGACTAGACTGTGTCCGACTTAGCTCAATACACTTGCGTTATTGCAATATAATGTATTGGAAAACCTAAAAAAAAATCCAAGTGAAATTAAATTGTGAATAAAAATTCAGGTCAGTATGATTACAGAGATAACAGATAACAGACTTCTACAGTTGTTTTTTTTAATTATTTCAGTGGTGAAAAAAAGACATTTGTAAAAAAAAATTAGGGGGAGTTTGTGTTACCATTTTCCTAGACCTGCAACACATTAATTTTTCAGTTGACAGAGCTGTGAGAGGGCTCATTTCTTAAGGGGTAAACAGATATTTTTATTGGGGATAGATACAACATTTGGATCTCTTCTTATTACATTTTCCTGCAAAATTCTGGCAACCTGAAAACCTTAACCTTGGCATTTTTTTTCGTACAGTGCTTAAATTGATAGATCGAACTTTCATGGATGCAGTGATACTGAATATATACACTGCTCAAAAAACAAAGGGAACACTTAAACAACAGAATATGACTCCAAGGAAATAAAATTTCTGTGAAATCAAACTGTCCATTTAAGGCCCCGTCTCACATAGCGAGATCGCTAGCGAGATCGCTGCTGAGTCACAAGTTTTGTGACGCAACAGCGACCTCCATAGCGATCTCGCTATGTGTGACACGTACCAGCGATCAGGCCCCTGCTGCGAGATCGCTGGTCATGTCGGAATGGCCTGGACCTTTTTTTGGTCGTTGAGGCCCCGCTGACATCGCTGAATCAGTGTGTGTGACACCGATCCAGCGATGTCTTCACTGGTAACCAGGGTAAACATCGGGTTACTAAGCGCAGGGCCGCGCTTAGTAACCCGATGTTTACCCTGGTTACCAGCGTAAATGTAAAAAAAAACAAACAATACATACTCGCCTTTCGGTGTCCAGGTCCCTTGCCGTCTGCTTCCTACTCTCACTGACTGCCGGCCGGAAAGTGAGAAGTGAGAGCACAGCAGTGACGTCACCGCTGCGCTCTGCTCTCACTGTACGGCCGGATCTCAGTCAGAGCAGGAAGCAGACGGCAAGGGACCTGGACACCGAAAGGCGAGTATGTACTGTTTGTTTTTTTTGGTAACCAGGGTAAACATCGGGTTACTAAGCGCGGCCCTGCGCTTAGTAACCCGATGTTTACCCTAGTTACCCGGGTGCTGCAGGGGGACTTCGGCATCGTTGAAGACAGTTTCAACGATGCCGAAGTCGTTCCCCTGATCGTTGGTCGCTGGAGAGAGCTGTCTGTGTGACAGCTCCCCAGCGACCACACAGCGACTTACCAACGATCACGGCCAGGTCGTATCGCTGGTCGTGATCGTTGGTAAATCGCTTAGTGAGACGGGGCCTTTAGGAAGCAACACTGACTGACAATCAATTTCACATGCTGTTGTGCAAATGGAATAGACAACAGATGGAAATTATTGGCAATTATGAAGACACACTCAAAGGAGTGGTTCTGCAGGTGGGGACCACAGACCACATCTCAGTACCAATGCTTTCTGGCTGATGTTTTGGTCACTTTTGAATGTTGGTTGTGCTTTCACACTTGTGGTAGCATGAGACAAACTCTACAACCCACACAAAAGGCTCAGGTAGTGCAGCTCATCCAGGATGGCACATCATTGCGAGCTGTGGCAAGAAGGTTTGCTGTGTCTGTCAGCGTAGTGTCCAGAGGCTGGAGGTGCTAAAAGGAGACAGACCAGTACACCAGGAGACATGGAGGGGGTGGTAGGAGGGCAACAACCCAGCAGCAGCACCGCTACCTCAGGCTTTGTGTAAGGAGGAACAGGAGGAGCACTGCCAGAGCCCTGCAAAATGACCTCCAGCAGGCCACAAATGTGCATGTGTCTGCACAAATGGTTAGAAACCGACTACATGAGGATGATCTGAGTGCCCGACATCCACAGATGGGGGTTGTGCTCACAGCCCAACACCGTGCCGGATGCTTGGCATTTGCCACAGAACACCAGGATTGGCAAATTCGCCACTGGCGCCCTGTGCTCTTCACAAATGAAAGCAGGTTCACACTGAGCACATGTGACAGACGTGACAGAGTCTGGAGACGCCGTGGACAGTGATCTGCTGCTTGCAACATCCTTCAGCATGACCGGTTTGGTAAAGGGTCAGTAATCGTGTGGGGTGGCATTTCTTTGGAGGGCTGCACAGCCCTCCATGTGCATGCCAGAGATAGTCTGACTACCATTAGGTACCGAGATGAGATCCTCAGACCCCTTGTGAGACCATATGCTGGTGCGGTTGGCCCTGGGTTCCTCCTAAAGCAGGACAATTCCAGACCTCATATGGCTGGAGTGTGTCACAGTTCCTGCAAGAAGAAGGCATTGAAGCTATGGACTGGCCCGCCTGTTCCCCAGACCTTAATCCGATTGAACACATCTGGGACATCATGTCTCGCACCATCCACCAATGTCACATTGCACCACAGACTGTCCAGGAGTTGACGGATGCTTTAGTCCAGGTCTGGGAGGAGATTCCTCAGGAGACCATCCGCCGCCTGATCAGGAGCATGCCCAGGCATTGTAGGGAGGTCATACAGGCACGTGGAGGTCACACACACTACTGAGCATCATTTCCTTGTCTTGAGGCATTTCCAGTGAAGTTGGATAAGCCTGTAATTTGATTTTCCACTTTGATTTTGAGTATCATTCCAAAGACCTCCATAGGATATTCATTTTGATTTACATTGATCATTTTTATGTTTTATTGTTCTCAACACATTCCACTATGCAATGAATAAAGAGTTCCCTTTATTTTTTTGAGCAGCGTATATCTATATACAGGGTCAGACTGGCCCACTGGAGAACCGGATGATTGTCTGGTGGGTCCAGGCACTGATATCTGATGGCATTCATGGCCGGCAGCTGCCTAGTGCCCCCGCTGGTCCAGAGGCCCCAAGTCAGTGTCACTAATAGTGGCACACTACACAGCTGCTATGGGTCCCATGAGTCAGGGGGGCCCTGCCCGACACCAGTGGAGCAGCAGTGGTGGAGCAGCAGGTGACAGCAGGCAGGAGCCAGCTGTTACGGCTAAAGCCTGAATCCGCTGCTAAAGAGAAATGAATATTCACTGCTCCCCACACCCATGGGCGTGGAGAGGAGTGAATATTAATTTTCTTTGCTGGCTGCTTCCTCTTGTCACCTGCTGCATTATGTTCTATCCGGGGGCTGCTTTATGCTATATTGGGGGGGGGGCTGAATTATATTCCATGGGGAGAGCTACATTATACCCTATGAGCGGCTACATTATACTCTTTGGAGGGCTACATTATACCCCATGAGAGGGCTGCATTATAATGGCAGAATGTTGGATGATTCAAACTATTTAAGTTTTGTTTTTGTTTTTTTTTACTTTTTCTAGAGGTTCATTAGTCCCCTCGAAGGACTTGAACCTGGGATCATCTCACCGCTTATATCGTATGCAGCAATACTAAATAATGGACTCATTAGAAGCCCAGTGACTGGGTTTTCATGGAACTCGCAATGGCAGACATAAGGGTCTTCATGAGACGCAGGAGGGTTGGGGAGAAGGAGGGAATGTTTGACAGCAGCATGTGAGAGGTTAACAACTTGTGCAATAGCACTGCTTCACCTCCTGCTCTTAGAGGCATATCCTGACTGTGTTAAAGCCATTATCTGTTGGATTAGGGGTGGGCAGATATTTTCTATTGTGATATTTTGCTTGTGTTTTTTATTGTGTGATTCTAAGTTTGTATGTTTATGTCAATCACATGTAACATAAAAATCATCAATCTCATTGCCTGCAGGTAAATGTAAACCTCAGAATTCCCCATTTAAAACTAATTTGTCATGTTCTTTTATGAAGGCATCTGCAAATAATACCTGAGTGACAACCGTCTAAATGAGCACATTAACTATTATTGATGCTTTGCTTCCTTTTGCCGTGTTCTTTGACAGCTTCAGAATGAGTAATGTGTTTATAAACCCATTTGTGGAATACTTATACCGAGTCTAATTAGCCCTATAGAAGATCTACAAAGTTGACACTGCAACATAAAATAATAGATCACAAGACATTTCTCAACATTTAACTACTTAAATCTTCAAAAAAACTTTTATATGTTCTGTTTTACTTATGATGAAATGCTTTTAAAGAGGTTATCCCGGACTTTTGTTTTTGCTTTTATCCTATGGAACTAAGCAGGATAGTTGCTCCTGCTGGCGATTCTCCAGTTTTTTTCACAAACACTGACTCTACAGGCTTTTTCTTGCATCATAATTTGACCCCTTTGCGTGACCATTGGTGGAGGATTTTGGTGTCATTAGATTGTTAAGAGATGGTTTTTCATGGTTCAAAAGCAGACAAAAGGAATTCCTTCCATACGTTTCTCAAGGCAGTGATCTAGTGTATTGCAGTGATGTTCCTGGGCTGATGGAAAAATGTAACATTGAATACAATCTTTATTGATTCATCCAAAAAAAGTCTGAAAGCTGTGCTACCGCAAAATGGCAGCAATAATGCTTCAGTGCCTGCAGTGCATTCTGTGAACTTGAAAGAAAGCTATGAGAATTTACATTTTATTCCCAAGAAACTTAACTGCAAGGATGAAGGATGGTCAATATGTGGTGATCTGAAAATTCTCTCTTTGCTCCTTGGGCAGCAGGGAGGATATATGAAGTACCCATGCTTTTTGTCTGAATGGGAAAGCCAGAATAGGACTCACCACTAGAGCTAAAAAAATTGGGCAAACAAGAACATCTTTGCTACCTGGACTCAAGAACACAGTTGCAGAAAGTATAGTTGATCCTATTAAAGTTCTCCTGCCTCTAGTTATGAGTGAGTGTGCTCATTACCAGAGTTTTCAGAGCATGCTCTGGTGTTCTCCCAGTATTTTGGGCGTGCTCGTAGATTATGTTTGTGTCTCCGCAGCTGCATGATTTGTGGCTGCTAGACAGCCTGAATACATATGGGGATTCCCTAACAAACAGGCAATCCCTGCATGTGTTCAGGTTGTCTAACAGCCACAAATCATGCAGCTGCGGGGACACAAACATTATCTACGAGCACGCCCAAAATACTCGGAGAACACCCAAGCATGCTCGGAAAACTCGAGTAACGAGCACACTTGTTCATCACTACTTGCCACCACTCCACATTAAGCTTGGACATATGAAGCAGTTTGTGAAAGCTCTATCCTATGAAGAGACATTTAAGTACCTGTTTACCAAGTTTCAGCGACTGTCCGAAGAAAAACTGAAGGAAGGCTTTTTTGTGGGTCTGGATATTCAGGAAGTGAAGAAAGCTATTGAGAAAAGGTTGTGAGATTCTTTTAAAGAAGTTGTGAAGAAATTTCTAGGTAACAGCAGTGGTGGATAGCACTGCAGCTTTGCAATTCTGGGGTCCTGGGTTCAAATCACACCACGGACAACATCTGCAAGGAGTTTATACGTTCTCCCTGTGTTTGCGTGGGTTTCCTCCAGGTACACCGGTTTCCTCCCAGACTCCAAAGACATACTGATAAGGAATTTAGATTGTGAGCCCCATTGGGGACAGTGATGATAATGTATATAAATCACTGCGGAATAAGATAGTGCTATATAAGCAAAGCATAATAGTAAAAAGTTAAGTCCATTGTGCAGAACATCCTGAAACATTTCAAAGCCTTGGGTTGACTGATGAATTTGAAGTTACATTTTTTACATTCTCAGGATATCAAGAGCTGGAACGATGATACCAAGGTAGATGGAACATGAACGTGATCGAGGCCTACTGCTAGATACTTTATAAAGAAGATGTGCAGGCCTTCTATAAGACAAAATGTATGAAGAGAAATTTTGAAGTAAAAAGGAAAAGGCATAAGAATTAATTCCCAATAAAGATGTAGAATGAATGTTCAATACATTTTATAATATTGTGGGCAATTTTGGCTACAATAAAGGTTTTTCTTGTTCATGTCACTTATACATAATTTCTCGCGCATTTTGAGCAAAATCCATAAGTGATAGTTTAAAATAGAAGTGTCTTTGGAGAATCAGTCATTAGATTTGAAACAATTTTCATAAACTCAAATTTTTCATACCTGTGTTATTAGTATTTTTCAGACAATAGGATTAGGTTTAGAGGGTAGAAAATAGTCATAAATTAATATTTTTCACTATTTAAAACTTCCCTGGTGGTTTGAAAAAGTAAAGGTCAATATCAGTAATTTTTATGGTTGAAGAATAGGGAGTCAATAGCTAACAGTCAGTTCCTTTAAGTATTTCTCTGTGCCATGTACATTATACACTGTGTGCAGAATTATTAGGCAAGTTGTATTTTAGAGGATTATTTTATTATTGATCAACAACTATGTCCTCAATCAACCCAAAAGACTCATAAATATCAAAGCTTAATATTTTTGGAAGCTGGAGTGTTTTTTTTTTTAGATTTGTCTATCTTAGGAGGATATCTGTTTGTGCAGGTAACTGCTACTGTGCAGAATTATTAGGCAACTTAATAATAACCAAATATATTCCCATCTCACTTGTTTATTTTCACCAGGTAAACCAATATAACTGCACAAAATTTAGAAATAAATATTTCTGACATGCAAAAACAAAACCCCAAAAAATTAGTGACCAATATAGCCCCCTTTCTTTATGATGACACTCAGCAGCCTTCCATCCATAGATTCTGTCAGTTGCTTGATCTGTTTACGACCAACATTGCGTGCTGCAGCCACCACAGCCTCCCAGACACTGTTCCGAGAGGTGTACTGTTTTCCCTCCCTGTAGATCTTACATTTTATGAGGGACCACAGGTTCTCTATGGGGTTCAGATCAGGTGAACAAGGGGGCCATGTCATTATTTTTTCTTTTTTGAGACCTTTACTGGCCAGCCATGCTGTGGAGTAGTTGGAGGCATGTGATGGAGCATTGTCCTGCATGAAAATCTAGTTTTTCTTGAACGATACCGACTTCTTCCTGTACCACTGCTTGAAGAAGTTGTCTTCCAGAAACTGGCAGTAGGTCTGGGAGTTGATCTTCACTCCATCCTCAACCCGAAAAGGTCCCACATGTTCATCTTTGATGATACCAGTACCCCACCTCCACCTTGCTGGTGCCTGAGTCGGAGTGGAGCTCTCTGCCCTTCACTGATCCAGCCTCTGGCCCATCCATCTGGCCCATCAAGAGTCACTCTCATTTCATCAGTCCATAAAACCTTTGAAAAGTCAGTCTTAAGATATTTCTTGGCCCAGTCTTGACGTTTTATCTGTTTCTTGTTCAAAGGTGGTCGTTTTTCAGCCTTCCTTACCTTGGCCATGTCCCTTAGTATCGCACACCTTGTGCTTTTTGTTATTCCAGTAACGTTGCAGCTCTGAAATATGGCAAAACTGGTGGCAAATGGCATCTTGGCAGCTTCACGCTTGATTTTCCTCAATTCATGGGCAGTTATTTTGCACCTTTTTTTGCCCAACACGCTTCTTGCGACCCTGTTGGCTATTTGCTATGAAACGCTTGATTGTTCAGTGATCACGCTTCAAAAGTTTGGCAATTTCAAGACTGCTGCATCCCTCTGCAAGACATCTCACAATTTTGGACTTTTCAGAGCTGTCAAATCTCTCTTCTGACCCATTTTGCCAAAGGAAAGGAAGTTGCCTAATAATTAAGCACACCTTATATAGGGTTTTGATGTCATTAGACAACACCCCTCCTCATTACAGAGATGCACATCACCTGATTTACTTAATTGGTAGTTGGCTCTCAAGCCTGAACAGCTTGGAGTAGGACAACATGTATAAAAAGTATCATGTGATCAAAATACAACTTGCCTAATAATTCTGCACACAGTGTACATTCACAGAGCTCTATAGAATCCATTTTACACTGCACAAAGGGCCTTGAACAAAGTGTTTTAGTGCCCTGGGCAGATGAAGCCGATGGTGCCCCCACCCCAAAGCAAAGGAATGGAGACTAAGGTAACAGGACCCTAATGCACATCCCCCTCTTCACCTCCAATGGATTAGGTAGCAAACTCTGATGACAACTTCTGCTTGAATTGTTAACTTTTTCACAAAAAAAGTTAACAAAAGTAAAAAAAGTGGTGTACTTTAGGAATGTGACTTAACAGGGAGTGTAATTTCAAAGCTAGATACAGAATCTTTTGTTGTGGACCATTTACACAATACAGGGGAAACAATAGTGATATTCATCCCTAATGTCCTATATTTTAAATGTAGAATCCAAAGATAGTTATAAAAACTAATAAAGTGTAGCTATAATCAGGACCATTTGGTTTCAATTAAGGTGTCCAGCATTTGGCAAACAACCTAATGGAAAATAAACAGACCCCCATTATAAATATAGGGATATGTCTGATAGCTTTTGTGTCTGTCTTGCGACAAATACAGCTTGCATAAAACTGATAGTGGTTCTGGTGATGTATTCCAGTTTTGGTGGCATATTCTTGTAGTGATGGTTGTTCTGGTGCTGTAATCATGTAGTAAAGATTCTGATCCCCAGATCCATTATCAGTATATGAATACAAAGGCAAAATCATCAGTACATAATTAGAGCACCAGAGTCATCAATAGTACATGAATATGGCACCAAAAACATCATCAGTAAATAAATACATCACCAGAACCACCATAAATATATTGATACATGACCAGAACCAAGAGTACTTAAGCACAATAACCAAGCTTAGTATATAAAGAAGGTAGCGGGCACCACAAAGCATAAGTGAGTCAGGGATCAACCATATGCATATGAGAAAGACTATCAAGAAAAACTAAGAAAAAGGATATGCATAACAATGGGATCGACCATTAAAAGATAACAACTTTATTCAAAAAGGCACATCAAAACGAGACATACATTTAAAAGCATTTAAAAATGGAAAAAACAGCTCATAGCTAGTAAGCTACATGCAACCCCCCAGACAGTTGGAGACAAATGTCATTTTAGCACTGAACAATGTGACAAATATTTAGAGAAGGTGCGTGCATATGAATTAAAACACGTACACTAATATATACTCTTATACCACCAACGTATACCCTACAGACATCAAGCAGTATTAAGGACAAAGGTATAATATACACACAAATTTAGGCTCAGAGTATGCCCCCTCATGCACCCTAAGAATTCCAATGAAAGCAAAACAATATATAAGATGTTAACCAGAGAACTGGGGGTAAGATAACCACATATTAGATAAAGATATACCACCCAGAAACAATAGCCAAGTTGTAAAGGAATATATCACCTAAAGACCAGGAGCGAGGCAGATAGTAAACTCCAAAGGAGCCCAAAGTGCAAGGATGCCGAGTAGAGATGAGGTAGTTCAAATATAAAGTGCTAATACTGGGGAGAGCTTGAGCCCCACGCGTATCGATGCTACAAGGGCATCTTCCTCAGGGGAAATGTGAGGTAAACAGCCTAGACTCGTTCTAATATAGCCAAATAATGAAGCGAAATAAATATCACCTGTGAGCATTGCTATGACGTGCAGAGATCTGGAGGCATACACTTCCGGGTTACCAGGTTAATCCCACTGCACTTGTGCAGTGGGCAGCACCTGCTGTGTTGCCGAGGCTGCAGAGTAATACACACAATCCCGGCTAAGAGGTTGCTATGGGGGCAGTGACACCCAGGCACCTGCGCAGTGGAAGCAGGCAGGGAGAGGAGACCATAGAATGACTCACGGGATCCCAGCTAAGTGGTTGCCATAGAAACATTGACGCTGAAGTACCTGCATTATTGAAGCAGGCTAGAAAAGGAGACCGCAGAGTAATACAACAGTCCAGGCTAGATGATTGCCGAAATGACATTAACACTCAAAACGTCTGCACAAATAAGGCCGGCAAGGAGAGGAGACTGAGATAATGCACGCAATCCCAGCAGAGTAGTTTACATGGAGACAAAAGGCGCTAGGTTGATTAAAAGAGGGTGTTGACACATATACATATATACATATATATATATATATATATATATATATATATATATATATACACACACATATATATACATAAATAAATACACATAACTTAGTATATTATAACGATGAGGAATCATAACCACATAAGACCAAAGGTAGAAGTCTAAACGGCGCTTTCTGCTGGTTTGAAGGGCACACACCATGCATAAAATTTGGAATAAAGTAAAGAAGATTATTTCCGTTCTACTAAATGTACAAATAGGAGACGCAATCCCAATTTACAAGTTACTAAGTTCACACATAAGAGACGCAGTCCCAACTTACAAATTTACCAAATACCGGCAGTCCAAATATTCTTTGACACTGTCAGTAAGGACATCTGTAATCTTAGATTGAGGAGTGGGGGTCCTAGTAACCTCTCTGGGGAGGAAAGACGTTGCCTCCAACACCTTAAGAAGCAGGACTCCTTTGTCATTAAAGAAGCTGACAAAGGGGGAAATGTGGTGATCTGTCCGAAAGAACTGTATGTACAGGAAGCTATGTGGCAACTTTCTAACCATTCTCATTACCAGGCCCTCCCATCGGATCCAACGGATGTCTTCAAGGGCCAACTGGACCGTCTGATACGGACTGCGTTTGATATGGGGATCATAAACAAGAAAGAGAGGGGATTTTTGACAACTGATATGCCGAGAGTACCAACTTTTTCCATGCTCCCCAAGGTGCACAAGTGCCTGGATAATCCCCCAGGTAGGCCGATTATATCGGGGATAGGGGGACTTCTTGAGAGACCTTGCACCTACCTTGACTTCTTTTTGCAACCTATCGTTTATTCTCTAGGCTCTTATATCAGGGACTCCATGCATCTTATCGAGTCAATTGGCAACCTTGAAATACCAGCTAATGCCTATATTGTGACACTGGACGTCGAATCCCTTTACACCAGCATTGAACATCGTCTGGGGATTGGAGCAGTGGCGTTCTTTTTGGATCGTGAGACTAGCAGGGACAGGGATTATGATTCCTTCCTCCTCGACCTCCTAAAACTGGTACTTGAGAAAAACTACTTTGTTTTCGACCGTACGTTTTATAGACAAGCAGCGGGCACCGCAATGGGCGCGAAATGTGCGCCCGCGTACGCAAACTTGTTTATGGGGTGGTGGGAGGAGGAACATGTTTACAAACTTCAGTCCTTTCAGGAATTTGTACCCAAGTGGTACAGATTCATAGACGACATTCTGTTCCTATGGACTGGTACCCTTGATAATTGTAACCTCTTTATTGCCCAGCTTAATGATAATCCCTGGGGGATCAAATTAACCTCAAACATCTCTACTACCCTGGTGGATTTCCTGGACTTGAAGATCTCCATCAGAGGCAATGGTCTGGTTACGAGTCTGCATCGCAAGGAGACAGCCACTAACAGTTTGCTCCACTACACGAGCGCCCACCCGGTCCACTTGCGGAATAGCATACCTAGGGGCCAATTCCTCAGAATTAGGAGAAACTGTACCACCATGTCTGATTTCCGAGAAGAGTCGCAGAAGCTGACGAAGAGGTTTCGGGCCAGAGGGTATCCTCGCAAGGTTATATCTCAGGCGTACCAGCACTCCCAGCAAGTGACAAGAGAAGAAACACTAAAACCTAGGATTAGGACCCCGGTACGGACCATCAACCTTGTTACCACCTATCATAGTCAGTGGAATGATGTATACACTATCTTAAAGAAGAACTGGAACAAGTTATGTGTATTTATTTATGTAGCGTCAATGTTTCTATGGCATCCACTTAGCTGGGATCCCGTGAGTCATTCTATGGTCTCCTCTCCCTGCCTGCTTCCACTGCGCAGGTGCCTGGGTGTCACTGCCCCCATAGCAACCTCTTAGCCGGGATTGTGTGTATTACTCTGCAGCCTCGGCAACACAGCAGGAGCTGCCCACTGCACAAGTGCAGTGGGATTAACCTGGTAACCCGGAAGTGTATGCCTCCAGATCTCTGCACGTCATAGCAATGCTCATAGGTGATATTTATTTCGCTTCATTATTTGGCTATATTACAACGAGTCTAGGCTGTTTACCTCACATTTCCCCTGAGGAAGATGCCCTTGTAGCATTGATACGCGTGGGGCTCAAGCTCTCCCCAGTATTACCACTTTATATTTGAACTACCTCATCTCTACTCGGCATCTTTGCACTCCAGGCTCCTTTGGAGTTTACTATCTGCCTCGCTCCTGGTCTTTAGGTGATATATTCCTTTACAACTTGGCTATTGTTTCTGGGTGGTATATCTTTATCTAATATGTGGTTATCTTACCCCCAGTTCTCTGGTTAACATCTTATATATTGTTTTGCTTTCATTGGAATTCTTAGGGTGCATGAGGGGGCATACTCTGAGCCTAAATTTGTGTGTATATTATACCTTTGTCCTTAATACTGCTTGATGTCTGTAGGGTATACGTTGGTGGTATAAGAGTATATATTAGTGTACGTGTTTTAATTCATATGCACGCACCTTCTCTAAATATTTGTCACATTGTTCGGTGCTAAAATGACATTTGTCTCCAACTGTCTGGGGGGTTGCATGTAGCTTACTAGCTATGTGCTGTTTTTTTCCGTTTTTAAATGCTTTTAAATGTATGTCTCGTTTTGATGTGCCTTTTTGAATAAAGTTGTTATCTTTTAATGGTCGATCCCAGTGTTATGCATATCCTTTTTCTTAGTTTTACAATAACCAAGCTTAGCACAGCAATCAATTGTAATATCAAGTTAGCACCATAAACAATTGTATCACATGAACCTACAACCCTACAACTCCCTGTAAGTCCTTAACAATGGTAAGGAGATACTGAGAGTTGTTATTACCAACCATCATCAGACTGTGGACCATACAGGAACCACAGAACTGATGAGAATTAGTCAGTATCACAAAGAAACATTTACATTCAGATACCTTATAGATTACATCTTACAGTC
Organism: Ranitomeya variabilis; assembly: GCF_051348905.1. Taxonomy (NCBI): domain Eukaryota; kingdom Metazoa; phylum Chordata; class Amphibia; order Anura; family Dendrobatidae; genus Ranitomeya; species Ranitomeya variabilis. Next base: position 100,606,200 of record NC_135234.1, read on the forward strand.
ATCTCTTTCTTTTCATATCCATCTTGTCTAGATGACATGATGACGTTTTGTCTCAGCACTGTCAGCAGACATCCCTCTTCTCCAGTCTTTTGCAACACATCCCGACACAATGCCCTTTAACCCCTTAGTGACAGAGCCAATTTGGTACTTAATGACCGAGCCAATTTTTACAATTCTGACCAGTGTCACTTTATGAGGTTATAACTCTGGAACGCTTTATCGGATCCCGCTGATTCTGAGATTGTTTTTTCGTGACATGTTGTACTTCAAGTTAGTGGTAACATTTCTTCGATATTACTTGCGATTATTTATGAAAAAAATGGAAATATGGCGAAAATTTTTAAAATTTTGCAATTTTCAAACTTTGTATTTTTATGCCCTTAAATCAGAGAGATATGTCACAAAAAATAGTTAATAAATAACATTTCTCACATGTCTACTTTACATCAGCACAATTTTGGAAACAATTTTTTTTTTTGTTAGGGAGTTATAAGGGTTAAAAGTTGACCAGCAATTTCTCATTTTTACAACACCATGTTTTTTTTAGGGACCACATCACCTTTGAAGTGATTTTGAGGGGTCTATATGATAGAAAATAACCAAGTGTGACACCATTCTAAAAACTGCACCCCTCAAGCTGCTCAAAACCACATTCAAGAAGTTTATTAACCCTTTACGTACTTCACAGGAACTAAAACAATGTGGAAGAAAAAAATGAACATTTTACTTTTTTTTGCAAACATTTTACTTCAGAACCATTTTTTTTAATTTTCACAAGTGTAAAAACTGAAATTTAACCACAAATTTTGTTGTGCAATTTTTCCTGAGTACGCCGATACCCCATATGTGGAGGTAAACCACTGTTTGGGCGCACCGCAGAGCTTGGAAGTGAAGGAGCACCGTTTGACTGTTTCAATGCAGAATTGGCTGGAATTGAGATCGGACGCCATGTCGCGTTTGGAGAGCCCCTAATGTGCCTTAACAGTGGAAACCCCCCACAAGTGACACCATTTTGGAAACTAGACCCCCCAAGGAACTTATCTAGATGTGTGGTGAGCACTTTGAACCCCCAAGTGCTTCACAGAAGTTTATAACGTAGAGCCGTGAAAATAAAAAATTGCATTTGTTTTCACAAAAATGATTTTTTCGCCCACAAATTCTTATTTTCACAAGGGTAACAGGAGAAATTAGACCACAAAAGTTGTTGTGCAATTTCTCCTGAGTACGTCGATACCCCATATGTGGAGGTAAACCACTGTTTGGGCGCACCGCAGAGCTTGGAAGTGAAGGAGCACCGTTTGACTTTTTCAATGCAGAATTGGCTGGAATTGAGATCGGATGCCATGTCGCGTTTGGAGAGTCCCTGATGTGCCTAAACAGTGGAAACCCCCCACAAGTGATACCATTTTGGAAACTAGACCCCCCAAGGAACTTATCTAGATGTGTGGTGAGCACTTTGAACCCCCAAGTGCTTCACAGAAGTTTATAACGTAGAGTCGTGAAAATAAAAAATCTCATTTTTTCTACAAAAATGATCTTTTTGCCCCCAAATTTTTATTTTCACAAGGGTAACAGGAGAAATTAGACCACAAAAGTTGTTGTGCAATTTCTCCTGAGTACGTCGATACCCCATATATGGGGGTAAACCACTGTTTGGGCGCACCGCAGAGCTTGGAAGAGAAGGAGTGTCGTTTTACTTTTTCAATGTAGAATTGGCTGGAATTGAGATCGGACGCCATGTCACGTTTGGAGAGCCGCTGATATGCCTAAACAGTAGAGACCCCCCACATATGACACCATTTTGGAAACTAGACCCCTTAAGGAACTTATCTAGATGTGTGGTGAGCACTTTAAACCCCCAGGTGCTTCACAGAAGTTTATAACGTAGAGCCGTGAAAATAAAAAAATCGCATTTTTTCTACAAAAATGATCTTTTTGCCTCCAAATTTTTATTTTACCAAGGGTAACAGGAGAAAATGGACCCCAGAAGCTGTTGTACAATTTGTCTTGAGTACGCCGACACCCCATATGTGGGGGTAAACCACTGTTTGGGCGCATGGCTGAGCTCGGAAGCAAAGGAGCGCCATTTGACTTTTCAATGCAAAATTGACTGGAATTGAGATCGGACGCCATGTCGCGTTTGGAGAGCCCCTGATGTGCCTAAACAGCAGAAACCCCCCAAAAGTGACCCCATTTTGGAAACTAGACCCCCCATGGAACTTATCTAGATGTGTAGTGAGAACTTTGAATGCCCAAGTGCATCACAGAAGTTTATAATGCAGAGTCGTGAAAATAAAAAATATATATTTTTTAACAATAAAGATTTTTTAGCCCCCAAGTTTTTATTTTCACAAGGGTAACAAGAGAAATTGGACCCCAAAAGTTGTTGTCCAATTTGTCCTGAGTATGCTGGTACCCCATATGTGGGGGTAAACCACTGTTTGGGCGCATGGCAGAGCTCGGAAGGGAAGGAGTGCCATTTTGGAATGCAGACTTTGATAGAATTGTCTGCGGGCGTTATGTTGCCTTTGCAGACCCCTAATGTACCTAAACAGTAGAAACCCCCAACAAGTGACCCCATTTTGGAAAATAGACCCCCCAAGGAACTTATCTAGATATGTGGTGAGAACTTTGAATGCCCAAGTGCTTCACAGAAGTTTATAATGCAGAGTAGTGAAAATAAAAAATATTTTTTTTCCCACAAAAAAGATTTTTTTAGCCCCCAAATTTTTATTTTCACAAGGGTAACAAGAGAAATTGGACCCCAAAAGTTGTTGTCCAATTTGTCCTGAGTATGCTGGTACCCCATATGTGGGGGTAAACCACTGTTTGGGCGCACGGCAGAGCTCGGAAGGGAAGGAGCGCCATTTTGCAATGCAGACTTTGATAGAATTGTCTGCGGGCGTTATGTTGCGTTTGCAGACCCCTAATGTACCTAAACAGTAGAAACCCCCACAAGTGACCAAATTTTGGAAACTAGACCCCCTAAGGAACTTATCTAGATATGTGGTGAGAACTTTGAAAGCTCAAGTGCTTCACAGAAATTTATAATGCAGAGTAGTGAAAATAAAAAAATATATTTTTTTCCAACAAAAAAGATTTTTAGCCCCCAAGTTTTTATTTTCACAAGGGTAACAGGAGAAATTGGACCCCAAAAGTTGTTGTCCAATTTATCCCGAGTACGCTGATGCCCCATATGTGGGGGTAAACCACTGTTTGGGCGCACGGCAGAGCTCAGAAGGGAGGGAGTACCATTTGACTTTTTTAGCGCAAAATTGGCTGTCGTGTTTGGAGACCCCCTGATGTACCTAAACAGTGGAAACCCCCCAATTCTAACTCCAACCCTAACCCCAACACAGCCCTAACCCTAATCTCAACCCGATCCATAATCCTAATCACAACCCTAACGATAATCACAACCCTAACCCCAAAACAGCCCTAATCTCAACCCTAACCATAACCCTAATCAAAACCCTAAATCCAACACACCCCTAACCCTAATCCCAACCCTAACCCTAATCCCAACCCTAATCCCAAACGTAACACTAATCCCAACCCTAATCCAAACCCTAACCCTAATCCCAACTCTAACCCTAACTTTAGCCCCAACCCTAACTTTAGCCCCAACCCTAACCATAACTTTAGCCCCCGTCGTCACAAAAAAAGTTCAATGTAACCTTTTTTTTGTACGTCGCGTCCGCCATTTCCGCGGATGCGTGGCCGTAACTCTGCCCCCTCCTCCCCAGGACATAGACTGGGCAGCGGATGCGTTGAAAAACTGCATCCGCTGCCCACGTTGTGCACAATTTTCACAACGTGCGTCGGTACATCGGGCCGACGCATTGCGACCGCCCCGTACCGACGCAAGTGTGAAAGAAGCCTTAGGCTACTTTCAGACATAGCGCATTTTTGAGCGCTATTTTGCGGGCGCTTTTCAAAAATGCGCAATGTCATTTTCGTCTGCCGGCAAAGTGAATGAGAAATTCACTTTGCCGTTCAGACACACCGCAAAAAAACGCGGCGCTTTTGTCTGCAAACACGCCGGCGTAAAAAGAATTGACATGTCAATTCTTTACGCAGCGGCGTGTCTGCGTATCCCCCTAGGGCCCCATATTACCTTCCACACACAGCGCCTTTGTCCTGGGTGTCGGCGTCTTTGTACGGAGGGGTTGACACCCAGGACCGGACGTGACGTCGGACAGGAAGAGGGAAGCCCCCGCCCCCCAGTGAAGCAGCATGGAGTCCTTCTGTGTGTGTGTGTGTGTGTGCGTGTGTGTGCGTGTGTGTGCGTGTGTGTGTCCCCATGCGACGCTAGTGCCACCATTGTGCTAAGTCGCCGTATGGGACTACTACTCCCATCCGGTATTAGGATGGGAGAGTTGTCCCTGTGTCCGGCGACTTAGCACAATTGTAAAGTTACACAAAACACCTACACACAATACACATACATGACACACAGTACATACAACATATAACACAGAGTATATACTCACCAACAGCACACTTGTAGGCGAAGCCCTCGATCCTCCAGGAAAAAATCCAAAAATAATAAACCAAATTCATACTCCCTGTCCGCAGAATCCATAAAACGAGTGTCCCACGCCGATCGGCTGCTCTCCGGCGATACACTGCCAGGAGCGAAGCTCCTAGCAGTGTATCGCGTACTGTTCCGGAGTTCAATGACTCCGGCGTCTCGGTTAACAGCAGTACAGCTGCGTTGAACTTTCCCACGCAGCACTGCCGTTAAGCGAGAGTGCCGGGGTCAATGACCGCCGGTAAACTCGCTCGCGCATGCGCAGTGACACACCGACAGGAACTATGGCTCCTGTCAGTGTGTTGCTGCAGCCGTGGAGAGCAGACATATCTCTGGATGTGTCTGTTCTCCATGGAAAATCTTGATACGTGGCACTTAAATATGTGGCAATTAAATACGTGACACGTGGCACTTATACGTGATACGTGTCACTTAAATACGTGGCACTGAAATACGTGATACGTGGCACTTTGATACGTGGCACGTGTCACTTAAATACGTGGCACGTGGCACTGAAATATGTGGCACGTGGCACTTTGATACGTGGCACGTGTCTCTTAAATACGTGGCACGTGGCACTGAAAGATGTGGCACGTGGCACTTTGATACGTGGCACGTGGCACTTTGATACGTGGCACTGAAATATGTGGCACGTGGCACTTTGATACGTGGCACGTGGCACTTTGATACGTGGCACGTGGCACTTTGATACGTGGCACGTGGCACTTTGATACGTGGCACGTGGCACTTTGATACGTGGCACTTTGATACGTGGCACTGAAATATGTGGCACGTGGCACTTTGATACGTGGCACGTGTCACTTAAATACGTGGCACGTGGCACTGAAATATGTGGGACACGTCGCACAAAAAAGTTACATGTAGTTTTTTTTGTGTCGACGGTCCGCCGAAGCACGACGCATCCGTCGCACGACGGATGCGACATGTGGCAATCCTTCGCAATGCGTCGCTAATGCAAGCCAATGGAGAAAAAACGCATCCTGCAAGCACTTTTGCAGGATGCGTTTTTTCTCCAACGACGCATTGCGACGGAAGCCAAAAAACGCTAGTGTGAAAGTAGCCTAACCCTAACCCTAGCCCTAACCCTAACCCTAAATTTAGCCCCAACCCTAACCCTAACTCTAACCCTAACTCTAACCCTAACCCTAACCCTAACCCTAACCCTAATTTTAGCCCCAACTTGTCTTCTCCTGCCGGCCGGCAGATGGCAGCAGATGGCGGGCGCACTGCGCATGCGCCCGCCATAAGGAAAAAGCCGGCTGGCAGGAGAAGACAGAAGAGGACCCAGGGACCCCGGGTGAGTATGATAGGGTCCCCGAATCCCCCTATTTCTCTGTCCTCTGATGTGCGATCACATCAGAGGACAGAGAAATAACTGATCGCTTTTTTTTTTTTTTTTTTTTGCGGTCGCCGGTAAACTGTTAATTACCGGCGATCGCAAAGCAGGGGTCGGTGCAAATCGACCCCGATCATGTTCTTTGGGGTCTCGGCTACCCCCGGCTGCCGAGACCCCAAAGAACATCCGGGTGCCGGGCGGCGGGCGTACTGCGCGTGCGCCCGCCATTTTTTCCCGGAAAAAAGATGGCGGCGCCCATGGGGAGACACGAGGAGCACCGGGGGAGGTAGGTAAGTATTGGGGGGCTATTGGGGGCCATCGGGGACCACATTTCTCTGTCCTCCGATGTGCGATCACATCGGAGGACAGAGAAATTAAACGGCAAATCACGTTGTTTTTTTTTGTTGCGACCGCCGGTAAACGGTTAATTACCGGCGATCGCAACTCGGGGGTCGGTAAAAACCCCCCGAATCATGTTCTCTGGGGTCTCGGCTACCCTCGGCAACCGAGACCCCAGAGAAAATCCGACTCTGGGGGGCGCTATTCACTTTTTCCACAGCGCCGTTAATTAACGGCGCTGTGGTTTAAGTACCCTTAGCGGCCGCCGTTAAAAGGCGTATCGGCGGTCGTTAAGGGGTTAAAATAAGAGTGATAATTATTAATAATAATAAAAATAATAATAATAATAATAATAACAATTTTATTTCTATAGTGTCATTATATTCTGCAGCACTTTACATTTTAGAGGGGACTTGTACAGACAATAAAAGACATGACATAATAACAATAATCCCATAACTAGTGTTGAGCATTCCGATACCGCAAGTATCGGGTATAGGCCGATATTTGCTGTATCGGAATTTCGATACCGAGTTCCGATATTTTTGTGATATCGTAAATCGGAATCGGAAGTTCCCAGTGTATGGTTCCCAGGGTCTGGAGGAGAGGAGACTCTCCTTCAGGCCCTGGGATCCATATTCATGTAAAAAATAAAGAATTAAAATAAAAAATATGGATATACTCACCCCTCCGGCGGCCCCTGGACCTTACCGATGTAACCGGCAGCCTCCGTTCCTAAGAATGAGGAGTTTAGGACCTGCAATGACGTCACAGCTTGTGATTGGTTGCGTGAGTGGTCACATGAGCGGTCACGCGACCAATCACAAGCCGCGACGTCATCGAAGGTCCTAAACTCCTCATTCTTAGGAACGGAGGCTGCCGGTTACATCGGTAAGGTCCAGGGGCCGCCGGAGGGGTGAGTATATCCATATTTTTTATTTTAATTCTTTATTTTTTACATGAATATGGATCCCAGGGCCTGAAGGAGAGTTTCCTCTCCTTCAGACCCTGGGAACCATCCAGGATAGCTTCCGATACTTGTGTCCCATTGACTTGCATTGGTATTGGGTATCGGTATCGGCGATATCCGATATTTTTTGGATATCGGCTGATCCCATCCGATACCGATACCTTTGAGTATCGGAAGGTATCGCTCAACACTACCCATAACACAAAAGATACAAAGAGGAATGAGGGCCCTGCTTGCAAGCTTACAATCTATGAGTCTTATTAAAATGACTTCTGCATAACAATATCTGTCCATATTATGACCCTAAATAAGCCTCCTATGGTATATAGCAGTGTTTCTCAAACTCCAGTCCTCACAGACCTCAACAGGTCATGTTTTCAGGATTTCCTTAGTATTGCACAGGTGATGGAAGCATCAGGAGTTCTCTCACTTGTGCAGCACTATGGAAATCCTGAAAAAATGACCTGTTGGGGTCCATGAGGACTGGAGTTTGGGAAATACTGGTATATAGCCTCCACACTGTCTGCTATTATCAGCTATAACTGCCACACCATCCACACTTATGACCCATGGCCTATATCATGGCTATCCCTCTCTAATTTTCTATGACCCTTTCTATATCTCTGTACTGTCCCCTGCCATGCTAACCCCTCTTCATCGTGTGCCTCCATTTCTCGCTGACCCCTCTCCATATCCATTCTGTGCCCCCTCTTCAACTATGCCCTAATACTGCCCATCACGCTGCGCTGTTCAAACTGTAACCACTACTCACACTGTCCGCCTACACAGTATGATGGTCACCACAACTGCCCATATGGTATTATTTCCTTAACAACCCCCAATATATAGTATGGTCACCACTACAGCCCCCACATATAGTATGATATCCACCACAGACCTCCATACAGGGCCGGTTTTAGACAAAGTGGGGCCCTGGGCAAAAGGGAACATGGAACACAGAAACATTTCTGTTGTATTTGCAAGCACTAAGTTCAGGCTGGTAAATGAGCGCGATCGACAATATTGAACTCATTCGACGCTTGTTTCCTGGTCTCTTTAGGGTATGTGCACACGTTCAGCAATTGGCAGCACTTTGGATGCAGCACATTTCCGCTGCCAGCTATTGAACGCAGGTGAATTCACTTGTGTTCATTCAACCGTGCGGAATCACCGCATCCAGTACATTGTGTGGGTGAAATTTATCTTGCAGAAACTCGCATCTCTGCAAGATAAATAGACATGCTTCGGTCTGGAAAAATGCACCGCATGTCCATCTCCGCGAATGAGCCACGGGCATCTGTGCGCGCATAGTGGACATGGTATTTCTTGAAATCACATCAACTATGCTGTAACATCTGGATGCTGCACAAGTACGCAGCGTCCAACCCACATTGTTCACTGACCGTGTGCACCTACCCTTACTCCGGCTGACGAAGAATGATTGGTGCAGATAGTCCTGGATACAGTATAATGCAGGTCCCATAAAGTACATATAGTAAACTGCACTCCCCATGGTCCTTGATAGAGTATAATGCAGCCCCCCTCAGAGTATACTGCAGCCCCCCCACAGAGTATACTGCCGCCCTCTCATAGAGTATAATGTAGTACCCTCATAGAGCATAATGCCCCTCAGAGTATAATGCAGCCCCACACACAGTATAATGCAGTCCCTTAAGAGTATAATGCAGCTCCCCCACACACAGTATAATGCAGTCCCCCCAGAGTATAAAGCAGCCCCCTCAGAGTATAATGCAGCCCCCTCAGAGTATATTGCAACCCCTCAGAGTATAATGCAGCCCTCCACACAGTATAATGCAGCCCACCACACACAGTATAATGCAGCACCCTCAGAGTATACTGCAGTCCCCTAAGAGTATAATGCAGCCCCCCACACACACAGTATAATGCAGCCCCCAGAATATAAAGCAGCCCCCTCAGAGTATAATGCAGCCCCCCACACACAGTATAATGCAGCCCCCCACACATAGTGCATGCAGCCACTCCACATACACAGTATAATTCAGCCCCCCCACACAGTATAATGCAGCCCCCCCACACAAAAGTATAGTGCAGCCCCTACATACACAATATAGTCTCATATTTCCATGTGCAAATGAGAATAAGGATGATCCCTATACACTATGACATCGCTTTAGATATTTGTAGAAAGGTATTCCCCCATCTACACAGCTCTTCATTTTACCCCTCTTCTGCACAGCCCCTAAGCCTGTTCACCCCCTCTGCACAGCCCCTCAGTTTATTTCTCCCATCTGCACAGCCCCTCAGTTTATTACCCCATCTGCACAGCCCATCAGTTTATTGCCCCAAATACACAGCCCCTTTGTTTATTCACCCCCCTCTGCACAGCCTCTCATTTTATTTCTCCCTCCAGAGAGGTGCCAGTAGACCACGGCATCTGATTTCTCCTACTCCTGCATTGATTAGAAGCACTTCAGGATTTAATCTGCTCAGTTGAGAGCTCCTGGAAGCTTTCCTGCATTAAGGCTCCGCTGTGCACTATTAGCGACTTCCATCTCGTACATACACTGGGCCTTGGCCAGTACTCAGTGTCAGAGCTAGCTTTGTATGCATGGTTGGAGGTTGTTGTTGGTTGGCACAGAGTTTGAACTTTGTAATGGCGGTTGGTGGTGCAGAACAACAGGAAAGTCCCACCAATCGTGAGCGTAGAAGGAACAGTCCTTCAGAGGTTACGCCTACAAAAGGGAGTATTGGAACTGGAGTACCAGCCTACAGTGAGGAGTGGCCATTGTAGGGAAAATAAGTGGAAGGAAAAGGCCCTTCTAGTAAGGTGTAACTCAAGAGAACATGCGGAAGAGTTGGAGAAAAGGGATAGTGAACCAGAGAAAACCCCACTTAGCAAAAGGTGGACCTGTGACGGCACCAGGTTACAAAAGAGACACTTTAAAGTCAGAGAAGGAAGAGCAGTGTGGTATGATGGCAGAATGGGAGTTATTGTTGGTGACGGGAGGTCTGGCACAGAGTGAGCCAGTCGAGGGGAGGATCAAGCAAGAATGGTTGCGACAACTGATGAAAATGGTGGAGGCAGAGGTGAGGCTGGGCAGCCTTTAGGAAGAGACAGAGGCTGGATTTAAGCAGGAATCTGAACCTCTGACAGCAGCCTGGTTCATGACCCGCGACGGAGAAGCATAAGAGACAAGTACTTTGCCCACGACTACCGCCACGCATCACAATACACAGTGAAGACCAGATCTCTGTACAGAGGTTAAAGAGAGAATACCAGGGAACCTTCAGGCTGAGTTCACACGTTGCAGAATTGCCGCGGAAATTTCTGCGGCAATTCTGCGCCTCCTGCCGCGGGTATATCGCATGCAGAATTAGCATGCATATACCCGCAGAAAACTAGCGTTTTGCAAGCATAATTAGCTTGCAGAATGCTAGAGTTTTCCAAGCGATCTGTAGCATCGCTTGGAAAACTGTTTGACAGGTTGGTCACACTTGTCAAACATAGTGTTTGACAAGTGTGACCAACTTTTTACTATAGATGCAGCCTATGCAGCATCTATAGTAAAAGATAGAATGTTTAAAAATAATAAAAAAAATAAAAAACATGGTTATACTCACCTGCAGACCTCAGCGGCGTCCGTTCCTATAGCTGTTGTGCGGTGAAGGGCCTGTGATGACGTCACGGTTTGATTGGTCACGTGACCGGTCACATGCGGTCTCGCGACCAATCACAAGACAGTGACATCATCGCAGGTCCTTCACCGCCTGGCAGCTATAGGAACCGAAGCGGCAGCGTGCAGCAGAGAGGCCGGAAGACTGCGGGGGACATCGAAGGTGAGTATATCTCTATTTTTTATTTTAATTCTTTTATTTTTTACCAATTATATGGTGCCCAGTCCGTGGAGGAGAGTCTCCTCTCCTCCACCCTGGGTACCAACTGCACTTGATCTGCTTACTTCCCGCATGGTGTGCACAGCCCCGTGCGGGAAGTAAGCAGATCAATGCACTCCTATGTGTGCAGAATCGCCGCGATTCCGCAATTTTAATGAACATGCTGCGTTTTTTTCTGGAATGCGATTCCGCTCAGGAAAAAAATGCAGCATGTGCACAAAAAATGCGGAATGCATTCTGTTACATAGGATGCTTAATGGTAGCGTTTTTTTCGCGGTTTTATAGCGTTTTTATAGCGAAAAACCGCGAAAAAAACGCGAAAAATATGCTACGTGTGCACACAGCCTCAGACCCCACAGTCCAGTTTAATAAATCCCAAGCTGACTGTTCTTACTCATTTACTTGCAGCTATGTATAATATAATATTATGCTCATCCAGTTTGCCTTATTCCAATCTCCCCGTAGACGAGCCAAGAAACGTTATGGAGGCAAATTAAACAAATATTGCTAGGCATCTCCAGAACATTATACATATACCCTATTTGAATTTATGCCGGTAACTGGTAAATTAGAGTATAAGGAATTAGAAGGTAAATAATGCCAACATTTCATGAACTATTTAGTTAAACCTATAGAACATTCATCAGCTGGCATAGATTACTGAAATAATTTAATCTGAATCTGAAATAATTTACATCAGTGAAGAAAATTAATGGTTCCAGATCAAAAGGCAAAATATTTAGTTAATGGCAAATTTTATAACTTATTGACACCAGAAAAAAGATATATGATGTGAGTGGTCACATGAGCGGTCACGCGACCAATCACAAGCCGCGACGTCATCGAAGGTCCTAAACTCCTCATTCTTAGGAACGGAGGCTGCCGGTTACATCGGTAAGGTCCAGGGGCCGCCGGAGGGGTGAGTATATCCATATTTTTTATTTTAATTCTTTATTTTTTACATGAATATGGATCCCAGGGCCTGAAGGAGAGTTTCCTCTCCTTCAGACCCTGGGAACCATCCAGGATAGCTTCCGATACTTGTGTCCCATTGACTTGCATTGGTATTGGGTATCGGTATCGGCGATATCCGATATTTTTTGGATATCGGCTGATCCCATCCGATACCGATACCTTTGAGTATCGGAAGGTATCGCTCAACACTACCCATAACACAAAAGATACAAAGAGGAATGAGGGCCCTGCTTGCAAGCTTACAATCTATGAGTCTTATTAAAATGACTTCTGCATAACAATATCTGTCCATATTATGACCCTAAATAAGCCTCCTATGGTATATAGCAGTGTTTCTCAAACTCCAGTCCTCACAGACCTCAACAGGTCATGTTTTCAGGATTTCCTTAGTATTGCACAGGTGATGGAAGCATCAGGAGTTCTCTCACTTGTGCAGCACTATGGAAATCCTGAAAAAATGACCTGTTGGGGTCCATGAGGACTGGAGTTTGGGAAATACTGGTATATAGCCTCCACACTGTCTGCTATTATCAGCTATAACTGCCACACCATCCACACTTATGACCCATGGCCTATATCATGGCTATCCCTCTCTAATTTTCTATGACCCTTTCTATATCTCTGTACTGTCCCCTGCCATGCTAACCCCTCTTCATCGTGTGCCTCCATTTCTCGCTGACCCCTCTCCATATCCATTCTGTGCCCCCTCTTCAACTATGCCCTAATACTGCCCATCACGCTGCGCTGTTCAAACTGTAACCACTACTCACACTGTCCGCCTACACAGTATGATGGTCACCACAACTGCCCATATGGTATTATTTCCTTAACAACCCCCAATATATAGTATGGTCACCACTACAGCCCCCACATATAGTATGATATCCACCACAGACCTCCATACAGGGCCGGTTTTAGACAAAGTGGGGCCCTGGGCAAAAGGGAACATGGAACACAGAAACATTTCTGTTGTATTTGCAAGCACTAAGTTCAGGCTGGTAAATGAGCGCGATCGACAATATTGAACTCATTCGACGCTTGTTTCCTGGTCTCTTTAGGGTATGTGCACACGTTCAGCAATTGGCAGCACTTTGGATGCAGCACATTTCCGCTGCCAGCTATTGAACGCAGGTGAATTCACTTGTGTTCATTCAACCGTGCGGAATCACCGCATCCAGTACATTGTGTGGGTGAAATTTATCTTGCAGAAACTCGCATCTCTGCAAGATAAATAGACATGCTTCGGTCTGGAAAAATGCACCGCATGTCCATCTCCGCGAATGAGCCACGGGCATCTGTGCGCGCATAGTGGACATGGTATTTCTTGAAATCACATCAACTATGCTGTAACATCTGGATGCTGCACAAGTACGCAGCGTCCAACCCACATTGTTCACTGACCGTGTGCACCTACCCTTACTCCGGCTGACGAAGAATGATTGGTGCAGATAGTCCTGGATACAGTATAATGCAGGTCCCATAAAGTACATATAGTAAACTGCACTCCCCATGGTCCTTGATAGAGTATAATGCAGCCCCCCTCAGAGTATACTGCAGCCCCCCCACAGAGTATACTGCCGCCCTCTCATAGAGTATAATGTAGTACCCTCATAGAGCATAATGCCCCTCAGAGTATAATGCAGCCCCACACACAGTATAATGCAGTCCCTTAAGAGTATAATGCAGCTCCCCCACACACAGTATAATGCAGTCCCCCCAGAGTATAAAGCAGCCCCCTCAGAGTATAATGCAGCCCCCTCAGAGTATATTGCAACCCCTCAGAGTATAATGCAGCCCTCCACACAGTATAATGCAGCCCACCACACACAGTATAATGCAGCACCCTCAGAGTATACTGCAGTCCCCTAAGAGTATAATGCAGCCCCCCACACACACAGTATAATGCAGCCCCCAGAATATAAAGCAGCCCCCTCAGAGTATAATGCAGCCCCCCACACACAGTATAATGCAGCCCCCCACACATAGTGCATGCAGCCACTCCACATACACAGTATAATTCAGCCCCCCCACACAGTATAATGCAGCCCCCCCACACAAAAGTATAGTGCAGCCCCTACATACACAATATAGTCTCATATTTCCATGTGCAAATGAGAATAAGGATGATCCCTATACACTATGACATCGCTTTAGATATTTGTAGAAAGGTATTCCCCCATCTACACAGCTCTTCATTTTACCCCTCTTCTGCACAGCCCCTAAGCCTGTTCACCCCCTCTGCACAGCCCCTCAGTTTATTTCTCCCATCTGCACAGCCCCTCAGTTTATTACCCCATCTGCACAGCCCATCAGTTTATTGCCCCAAATACACAGCCCCTTTGTTTATTCACCCCCCTCTGCACAGCCTCTCATTTTATTTCTCCCTCCAGAGAGGTGCCAGTAGACCACGGCATCTGATTTCTCCTACTCCTGCATTGATTAGAAGCACTTCAGGATTTAATCTGCTCAGTTGAGAGCTCCTGGAAGCTTTCCTGCATTAAGGCTCCGCTGTGCACTATTAGCGACTTCCATCTCGTACATACACTGGGCCTTGGCCAGTACTCAGTGTCAGAGCTAGCTTTGTATGCATGGTTGGAGGTTGTTGTTGGTTGGCACAGAGTTTGAACTTTGTAATGGCGGTTGGTGGTGCAGAACAACAGGAAAGTCCCACCAATCGTGAGCGTAGAAGGAACAGTCCTTCAGAGGTTACGCCTACAAAAGGGAGTATTGGAACTGGAGTACCAGCCTACAGTGAGGAGTGGCCATTGTAGGGAAAATAAGTGGAAGGAAAAGGCCCTTCTAGTAAGGTGTAACTCAAGAGAACATGCGGAAGAGTTGGAGAAAAGGGATAGTGAACCAGAGAAAACCCCACTTAGCAAAAGGTGGACCTGTGACGGCACCAGGTTACAAAAGAGACACTTTAAAGTCAGAGAAGGAAGAGCAGTGTGGTATGATGGCAGAATGGGAGTTATTGTTGGTGACGGGAGGTCTGGCACAGAGTGAGCCAGTCGAGGGGAGGATCAAGCAAGAATGGTTGCGACAACTGATGAAAATGGTGGAGGCAGAGGTGAGGCTGGGCAGCCTTTAGGAAGAGACAGAGGCTGGATTTAAGCAGGAATCTGAACCTCTGACAGCAGCCTGGTTCATGACCCGCGACGGAGAAGCATAAGAGACAAGTACTTTGCCCACGACTACCGCCACGCATCACAATACACAGTGAAGACCAGATCTCTGTACAGAGGTTAAAGAGAGAATACCAGGGAACCTTCAGGCTGAGTTCACACGTTGCAGAATTGCCGCGGAAATTTCTGCGGCAATTCTGCGCCTCCTGCCGCGGGTATATCGCATGCAGAATTAGCATGCATATACCCGCAGAAAACTAGCGTTTTGCAAGCATAATTAGCTTGCAGAATGCTAGAGTTTTCCAAGCGATCTGTAGCATCGCTTGGAAAACTGTTTGACAGGTTGGTCACACTTGTCAAACATAGTGTTTGACAAGTGTGACCAACTTTTTACTATAGATGCAGCCTATGCAGCATCTATAGTAAAAGATAGAATGTTTAAAAATAATAAAAAAAATAAAAAACATGGTTATACTCACCTGCAGACCTCAGCGGCGTCCGTTCCTATAGCTGTTGTGCGGTGAAGGGCCTGTGATGACGTCACGGTTTGATTGGTCACGTGACCGGTCACATGCGGTCTCGCGACCAATCACAAGACAGTGACATCATCGCAGGTCCTTCACCGCCTGGCAGCTATAGGAACCGAAGCGGCAGCGTGCAGCAGAGAGGCCGGAAGACTGCGGGGGACATCGAAGGTGAGTATATCTCTATTTTTTATTTTAATTCTTTTATTTTTTACCAATTATATGGTGCCCAGTCCGTGGAGGAGAGTCTCCTCTCCTCCACCCTGGGTACCAACTGCACTTGATCTGCTTACTTCCCGCATGGTGTGCACAGCCCCGTGCGGGAAGTAAGCAGATCAATGCACTCCTATGTGTGCAGAATCGCCGCGATTCCGCAATTTTAATGAACATGCTGCGTTTTTTTCTGGAATGCGATTCCGCTCAGGAAAAAAATGCAGCATGTGCACAAAAAATGCGGAATGCATTCTGTTACATAGGATGCTTAATGGTAGCGTTTTTTTCGCGGTTTTATAGCGTTTTTATAGCGAAAAACCGCGAAAAAAACGCGAAAAATATGCTACGTGTGCACACAGCCTCAGACCCCACAGTCCAGTTTAATAAATCCCAAGCTGACTGTTCTTACTCATTTACTTGCAGCTATGTATAATATAATATTATGCTCATCCAGTTTGCCTTATTCCAATCTCCCCGTAGACGAGCCAAGAAACGTTATGGAGGCAAATTAAACAAATATTGCTAGGCATCTCCAGAACATTATACATATACCCTATTTGAATTTATGCCGGTAACTGGTAAATTAGAGTATAAGGAATTAGAAGGTAAATAATGCCAACATTTCATGAACTATTTAGTTAAACCTATAGAACATTCATCAGCTGGCATAGATTACTGAAATAATTTAATCTGAATCTGAAATAATTTACATCAGTGAAGAAAATTAATGGTTCCAGATCAAAAGGCAAAATATTTAGTTAATGGCAAATTTTATAACTTATTGACACCAGAAAAAAGATATATGATCCATTCAGTACCTTATCGACACGTCAATATTCTAGATTGTGCTACATGCACCCCAGGGGGTGCTTATCATGTACAGTAACTAAGGCTACTTACAAGGTACTAATGCAGTGCAGCACATTATATAATCCTAGCCTGTAGCATACTAGGGTACAGCATGAGTAAAGAACATTGAAAAACACAGGTCAACATAATTAAGGCTAAATAATATTGCTGACTTCACAGCACTTGTAAAGAACATGATTTCCCTGGAGATAGGAATTGCTCCCGGTACCATTACTAGAAATTGTGCAGACATTAACAGCTGCTAATGTGATCCATTGATGACTTTCACATGAGCCCTTGGGAGATTATATGTCATCTTTCTGTACCACAGGCCAAAGTTAATGATGTCTTTCCTCTTTATTTTTACTTGTCCAAACGTGTAATGTAGAACTTGAAATGGATTTAGAAACTTAACCAAAAGTTACAGGATATAATAAAGTATCAGATATGACACCTAAAAAATGGTCTGTATACTTAAGTCAGAAGCTCCCAATACTTTTCAGCTTGGGAGCAACAGATACTGTATAAGAAGTGATGTCATAGCACTCTAATTATAAAAATAGTCTGGGTTGTCCAATTAGCCTATTGAAGTCCAACTTCACTGCAATCTCTGTACTCCTATGTACTCCTTTATATTGGGCTTCATAGATAGTAAATTTATATTTATACTGCAATAGGCAATTATTGCAATCTATAGTATAAACAATCAGAGAATCAAAGGGGGTTCAAATAAGAAAGTAAAAATTAAAAATTAGTTAAAAAAAAATAAAAAAACACAAAACAAAACAATTTGAACATAAATTAAAAAATGACCTAAAACAAAAAAAAGATTGAAACCCTAGAATTCACAGTTTTTAAATTGCCACTCATCTCCAGAAAATGCAGTGAAGAGCATTTCTTACAATGTAGATAATCTGTTACGAGCTATGAACTGGATATAGATCATCTTGAGAATCTGCCTCCAAGCCTTATTTTAAAAGAAAGGGGTCATTACTAGTAATTATTAACACTTTTTCTGCTTCCATCTCACAGTGGGGGAGGGGACTAGAGCAGAACTTTGTCTCATTGCAGATTCTTGTCAGATCTGCTGTACTGCCTCACACACACACACTGGCTGCCTACGAGATAGATGCTGAAGCAATATGACAGGACAGCTGTAGCTGTAAATGTGTTTGTAATGAGACAAAGCTTAGCTCTGCTGTATTGTGTTTGTTATAATCACACACAGCTGTGCAGTGAGATTAGGAGGGCAGCCTGTCAGTCACTACATATCTTCTACTGGTAACCTCTTTTTCATTTAAAATAAGCTATGGAGGCAGATTCTCAGGGAGATGGGTGTTTAACCCATAGATTGTAACAGCTCATTTACATATTTATGAAAAATGTAAAAATGTGGATTTCTCCGGTATAAGATCACAAATCTCAAGGTGTTATTTTAATCAACTTTCTATGACCCGCATGACAATTTAGATTGCTTATGATGGTTTATCCTAACAGCAGTTTCCCTTTAAGCAGAAATCCAAATCTTTACAGTGACTCATCTTTGTCTCTGCTTTCAAGACTTTGATAAAAGTGACTATTTGATACATGTAATATAATTATACGTTAATTGTATTATCATATTGCTTAAATATTGTTCCCTATTGCTGCATAGTAACATAATGTTACATAGGTTGAAAAAAGACCTAGATCCATCAAGTTCAACCTTTCTCCACCAATTATAAATGTTGCCACTAAATTAACTTTAACCTACAATATTATGTGTACTGAGGACATAATAGAGAAATCATATAAGAACCCAATAAAAGAAGCAATTTTTATTTGGACTGATTAAAACCCCCCAACAGGTGGTATATACACACCACAAAACAACACACTGTGAAAAAACAACAACAGACAACCTTGGTGTGCGCTATGTGTCCCTAATGTTATGCCTGTGCTTTCTACCGATAGAGGTTGTACCCTAGGGGGGAGCATTTTGGCACTCCCATTCCATGATGACTGCCCCTAGGAAGCCCTAGATACACCCTATAGCCACTAAACATAGGCCACACCTACACCTAAAGGGATCCTAAACTCCAAGGTAGTTAAAAGCATAAGAAGTACACATATAGCATTAGTGGCATTCATAGATATCAGAGTGTCGTGATCCACAAGATATGACCATATATTTGATCAAGTATGGACTATTACAGGTAAGTCAAGGCACATGATTCAATACCCTAACCACAGTGTATTTGCAACAACAGAGTAAATATTAATATATAAAATAAAACTAGCCCAATACACGCAGATCAATGGGGATTGACATCTTTTTATTGGCAGTGTGTCATGATATGTAACTGGATATCAAGGTACTCATCTGGAGAACTGCCACCCACCTTCCATAGCCTAAACGCGTTTCACTCTTCTGGCTCATTAGGAGGCCCAATGTCATATGATTTGTCTTGATAAAGTGTGATGTGCAGACTAAAGATGACCAACCTTCATTTAAATAGTCAGCGTTACCTCAAACAGGTCCTTCTCCTAGAAGTAGTGAGCCCATCCGTAGATGCCCAATGTTGCGTTCCAAATTGGAGTGCAACGAAGTGAAAAGTATAGCTTCCTGTTAGATGTGTCATGGGTAGGGCCTCACCACGCATGATCAGTTTGGAATATATGAAAGTGTTTAGATATAACTTACGGTTAAAAATGTCCCAGGCCTTGCCGAACTGCGCATGACCAGAAGACGATACGGAGCACTAGACAACCATCATTTCTACTGCCCATGACCAGAGGATGACTTGTCAAGGATCGCAAGTCGGCATAAAGAAACCCAATTAGAAATAAATTAGATTTACTGCATGGCTCTATATCCTGGCATACTGCGCATGTTCATTGTCAATCAAGGCAGGTAGCACAAGCCGATTGCAGTAAATCTTCACTGAACATGTCTAAAATCATTAACTTCTATCAGCTGTATCTACTTCTCATGATATATCAAACAAGATAGGTAGAAGAGGGGGAACAATTCTAGAGCAAACAGGCTTTAAAGGAGGGTTCAAATGACACAATAAATCACAGCAATCTGTGTGCCCCTAAATAAGGGGGAAAAATCAGTGCATCACTAGTTTGCTAATCAATTCGTCAAGGTCCATAAATCAGGTAAGTTTATACAAAACAGGCAAATGACATCTGCTCATTTATCCCTTTGGGTTTTATCCCTTAAGCCCCAAGGGTGGTTTGCACGTTAATGACCTAGCCAATTTTTACAATTCTGACCACTGTCCCTTTATGAGGTAATAACTCTGGAACGCTTCCATGGATCCCGATGAGGCTGACAATGTTTTCTCATGACTTATTTTACTTCACGTGAGTGCTAAAATTTCTTTGATATGACTTTCGTTAATTTGTGAAAAAAAAGGACATTTGGCGATAATTTTTAAAATTTCACAATTTTCCAACTTTGAATTTTCATGCCCTTAAATCACAGAGATATGTCTCACAAAATACTTAATAAGTAACATTTCCCACATGTCTACTTTACATCAGCACAATTTTGGAACCAATTGTTAGGGAGTTATAAGGGATAAAAGTTGACCAGCGATTTCTCATTTTTACACTACCATTTTTTTTAGGGACCACATCATATTTTAAGTCACTTTGAGGGGTCTATATGACAGAAAATATCCAAAAGTGACACCATTCTAAAAACTGCACCCCTCAAGGTGCTCAAAACCACATTGAAGAAGTTTATTAACCCTTCAGGTGCTTCACAGGAATTTTTGGAATGTTTAAAAAAAATGAACATTTCACTTTTTTTCACAAAAAATGTACTTCAGATTCAATTTTATTTATTTTACGAAGGGTAACAGGAGAAACTGGACCTCAAAAGTTGTTGTCCAATTTGTCCTGAGTATGCTGATACCCCATATATGGGGGGGCCACTATTTGGGTGCATGGCAGAGCTCGGAAGGGAAAGAGCGCTGTTTGAGTTTTTAAAAATAAAATTGGCTGGAATTGAGATTGGACGCCATGTTGCGTTTGGCGAGCCCCTGATGTACCTAAACAGTGGAAATCCCCCACAATTGACCCCATTTTGGAAACTAGACCCCTAAGGAACGTATCTAAATGTGTGGTGAGCACTTTTAACCAACCCCAAAATGCTTCACAGAAGTTTATAACGTAAAGTAGTAAAATAAAAAATCATATTTTTATCACAAAAATAATCTTTTACCCCCAATTTTTTATTTTTACAAGGGTAACATGAGAAAATGGACCCAAAGTTGTTCAATTTGTCCCCAGTACGCCGATACCCTATATATGGGGGTAAATCACTGTTTGGGCGCACAGAAAGGGAAGGAGCACTGTTTGACTTTTTCAGCGCAGAATTGGCTGGAATTGAGATCAGACGCCATGTTGCGTTTGGAGAGCCTCTGATGTGCCTAAATAGTGGAACCCCCCAATTCTAACTTCAACCTTAACCACAACACCCCTAAGCCTAATCCCAGCCCTAACCATAACCCTAATCACAAACCTAACTCACCCCTAACCCTAATCCAAACTCTAACCCTAAT
The DNA here is from genome assembly GCF_051348905.1 of Ranitomeya variabilis. Taxonomy (NCBI): domain Eukaryota; kingdom Metazoa; phylum Chordata; class Amphibia; order Anura; family Dendrobatidae; genus Ranitomeya; species Ranitomeya variabilis. The sequence continues at coordinate 100,627,515 of NC_135234.1, forward strand.
CCCAACCCTAACTCTAATCCAAACCCTAACCCTAACCCTAACTTTAGCCCCAACCCTAATCCTAACTTTAGCTCCAACCCTAACCCTTACATTAGCCCCAACTCTAATCCTAACCGTAATGGGAAAATGAAAATAAGTACATTTTTTTTAATTTTATTATTTTCCCTAACTAAGGGGGTGATAAAGGGGGGTTTGATTTACTATTTATAGCAGGTTTTTATATCGGGTTTTTATGTTTGGCAGCTGTCACACGCAAAAAGACCCTTTTTATTGCAAGAAATAGTTTTTGCATTACCACATTTTGATAATTTTTCCATATTTTGGCTCACAGAGTCATGTGAGGTCTTGTTTTTTGCGGGATGAGTTGATGTTTTTATTGGTACCATTTTCGGGCACGTTATTTTTTGATCGCTTTTTATTATGATTTTTGGGAGGCAGAATGAACAAAAACCAGCAATTCATGAATTTCTTTTGGGTGGGGCATCTATACCATTCTGCGTGTGGTAAAATTGATAAGGCAGTTTTATTCTTCGGGTCAGTACAATTGCAGCGATACCTCATTTATATTTTTTTTATGCTTTGGCGCTTTTATACAATAAAAACTATTTTAGGTAAAAAATAATTGTTTTTGCATCACTTTATTCTGAGAGCTATAACTTTTTTATTTTTCTGCTGATGATGCTGTATGGCAGCTAATTTTTTGCGGGACAAGATGATGTTTTCAGGGGTATCATGTTTATGTATATCTGTCTTTTTGATAGCGTGTTATTCCACTTTTTGTTTGGGGGTATGATGATAAAGTATTGTTTTTTGCTTATTTATTTTTTTTCTTTATTTAGGAATTTTAAAAAATATATTTTTACACAGTATAGTATATATTATTTTTTTACTTTTTTACATTGCCCCATGGTGGGAAATAACTGTATAAAGTCAGATTGCTGATCTGACACTTTGCACAACACTGTGAAGGAGGCTTCTCAGGTCCTGCTCTCAGCAGGCACTGAGAAGCCACCTCCCTGCACAGGACCCGGAAGGACCACGTGGCCATCTTGGATCCGGGCATCTGCAGGTAGGGAGAACCTCAGAACAATGTGATCATATCACGTTGTTCAGAGGGTATGAGGGAAGCACGCAGGGAGCCCCCTCCCTACGCGATGCTTCTCTATGCCACTGGAAAGCTGCTATCTTGTTTGATCACAGTATTCCAGGGGTTAAAGTGCCGGGAGTGGTCTATGACCGCTCCAGGCACTTAGTGCCGGGTGTCAGCTGTGAGAATCAGCTGACACCTGGCCCCGATCGGCTGCACACCCCCCATATGTGCGGCTGATCGGTCTTGATGCGCTATTCCGTCCATGGGGATTAAGTCCCAGGTCACATGGATGGAATAGTACATAAGATGGCAGAAAGGGGTTAAGGGAATCTAATCTAAATGTGGGGACTGCCACTTTTGTAAATGGATGCCACTGTCCTCCCACCTCTCCTCTTGCTCCCTCTTTGACCGATTACAATCTGGCTTCCGACCGCATCACTCAACAGAAGCTGCCCTAACTAAAGTCACCAATGACCTACTAACCGCCAAGAGCAAGCAACACTACTCTGTCCTCCTTCTCCTGGACCTGTCTTCTGCTTTTGACACTGTGGACCATTCCCTCTCGTTACAGATTCTGTCATTTCTTGGCACCACAGATTTGGCCCTATCCTGGATCTCGTCTTATCTAACAGACCGGACATTCAGTGTCTCCCTCTGGCATGCCACCTCCTCACCTCACCCCCTGTCAGTCGATGTTCCCCAAGGCTCAGTTCTAGGACCCCTTCTCTTCTCCATCTACACCTTTGGCCTGGGACAGCTCATAGAATCCCACGGTCTGCAGCATCATCTCTATGCCGATGACACACAGATCTACCTATCTGGACCTGACATCACCTCCTTACTGACTAAAATCCCACAATGTCTGTCCACTATTTCATCTTTCTTTTCTACTCGCTTTTTAAAACTGAACATGGACAAAACAGAATTCATCATATTTCCTCAATCTCACTCTACACCTCCACCAGACCTATCCATCAATGTCAGTGGCTGCTCACTTTCCCCAGTCCCGTATGCTCGATGCCTTGGGGTGATCCTCGACTCTGCCCTCTATTTCAAGCCACATTTCCAAGCCCTTGCCTCCTCCTGCCAACTTCAACTCAAAAACATTTCCCGGATCCGTACATTCCTTGACCAAGAAACTGCAAAAACACTCGTGCATGCTCTCATCATCTCCCGCCTTGACTGTTGCAACCTCCTACTCTCTGGTCTCCCTTCTAGCACTCTTGCACCACTCCAATCTATCCTAAACTCTGCTGCCCAACTAATCCACCTGCCCCCCTCTTATTACCCAGCCTCTCCTCTCTGCCAAGCCCTTCCCTGACTTCCTATTGTCCAGAGGCTTCAGTTAAAAACCCTAAATATGACATATAAAGCCATCCACAACCTGTCTCCTCCATACATCTGTGACATGGTCTCCCGGTACTTACCTGCACACAACCTTCGATCCTCTCAAGATCTCCTTCTCTATTCCTCCCCTTTTATCTTTTCATCACACAACCACATACAAGACTTCTCCTGTGCTTCCCCATACTCTGGAACTCTCTACCCCCATACATCAGACTTTTGCCTACCACGGAAACATTCAAAAGGAGCCTGAAGACCCACCTCTTCCGAGAAGCCTACAACCTGCAGTGGTCCTCAGTCTACTGAACTGCTGCACAACCAGTTCTACCCTCTCCTAGTGTATCCTCACCCACCCCTTGTAGACTGCGAGCCCTCGCGGGTCCTCTCTCCTTCTGTAATTGTGTGTGCCTTGTATTGCTCATGTTTATTGTACTTGACTATGTATGCCCCTTTTTTCACATGTAAAGCACCAAGAAATTAATGGCGCTATAAAAATTAATAATAATAATAACCTCATAAGTCATTCAGGAGCTCCTCAACAGGGAAGTTTTTTTTATCAGAGTGTCTTCTCTAATTGTAAGACCTCAGGGGTTGTCTATATGGCCACATGTCCATGTGTGGCGCCCCTGAGGGTCCAGTCACCACAGATGTACTGCACCTCAGCCAGAGGTGTGGTACCCTGCTCTCGGTTAAGGAGGGGACACTACCCAGTACTCATTACGAGCACCCAACACTAGACCTCTCCAAGGCAGGGAGGAACTAGGTAGAGGATTTGGGTGGAGTGTGAGTGTTGGAGGGAAAGGAGTGAGGAGTTGTTATGGAGACAGGAGGGAGGAGTTAGAAGTTAATTGAGAGTTGGTGAGGAGAAGTGGATGGGAACAGAAGTGTAGGAAGAAGCTCCTGAAAGAGAAAGAAGGGGTCCTAGGGGCACAAGTAGTGAGGAATCCACCTGTGGGGCCCAAATCCATGCTGACCATAGTTGGGTGGAGGGATGAGGTCACAGTGGGGGCCCCCAGGCTACTGGAGGAACTACAAGACACAGCTAGAAAGCCGGAGGCTGTGGAAACTGTAGGTGCCACAGCCACATCCACACACATTCACTGAAAAGGCAGCCGTATAAGATCAAGGGGACTAAGAGGATGTCACCCGACAGGACCAGAGGCTGCTGGCTTGGGACACTGTGTGTGGAGGCGCAGGGCAGGAGAGGTGGGAGCAAGCTCAGTGAGTCGCCCAGAGAAGGAACATAAGAAGGGGGTTCTGGTAAAGTGCACCCCAAGTAACCTGAGAGATGACTGGACCACAGACCTGGAGGGCAGAGCACCCGGCTGGGGATTGCTTATAAGAACTGTGAGTAAAGTGTGGAAACTGCACCCTGCTGTGTCGTCTGAATTCTTACTGCGTCACCTGCCCTGCACAACATCCACCATCATTGACTTTAATTTGTTAATTGCCCTGGGGCCTAGCTTTACCCGTGGAGAGCTGTAAAACCTTTGCTGCGTCACCAACTGCCCCAGTGGATATGCACCGCAGCATCAGTCATCTCCTTATTGCCAAATACCATGGGTGGCGTCACGAACTAACTCCCTATAGACTCTATCTTCCCTTCATTTCATTACTTTTATTGGACGCCCAGGACAACGGACCAGGTCACTGCTGCTGTGATCACCCCCTTAAGAACCGTCGGACCTGGCGAGTACCCCACGGCCCTATCGTGCGCTCCACATGCCAAAAAGATTACATAGGGAAAAGGGAATTCCGGAGAAGAGTGAGCGATCATCCGGGTGATATTAGAAATGGCAGAGATACCCCCCTAGCCAGACATATGAGAATGTCTCATCAGGGGGAAGTAGAAAATATCAGATTTACGATCATTGAAGTGGTAAAACCCAGCCCCAGAGGGGGTGATTATGGCAGGTTGATTCTAAAGGCCCCGTCACACACAGCGACGCTGCAGCGATACAGACAATGATGCTGATCGCTGCAGCGTCGCTGTTTTGTCGCTGTGTGGTCGCTGGGGAGCTGTCACACAGACCGCTCTCCAGCGACCAACGATGCCGAGGTCCCCGGGTAACCATGGTAAACATCGGGTTGCTAAGCGCAGGGCCGCGCTTAGTAACCCGATGTTTACCCTGGTTACCAGTGTAAAATGTAAAAAAACAAACAGTACATACTCACCTTCGCGTCCCCCGGCGTCCGCTTCCTGCACTGACTGAGCGCCGGCCCTAACAGCAGAGCGGTGACGTCACCGCTGTGCTGTGCTTTCACTTTCCGGCCGGCAGTCAGTCAGTGCGGGAAGCAGACGGCAAGGGACCTGACGGACACCGGAATGTAAGTATGTAGTGTTTTTTTTTTTTTTACATTTACGATGGTAACCAGGGTAAACATCGGGTTACTAAGCGCGGCCCTGCGCTTAGTAACCCGATGTTTACTCTGGTTACCAGTGAAGACATCGCTGAATCCGTGTCACACACACCGATTCAGCGATGTCAGCGGGACCTCAACGACCAAAAAAAGGTCCAGGCCATTCCGACACGACCAGCGATCTCACAGCAGGGGCCTGGTCGCTGGTACGTGTCAAACATAGCGAGATCGCTACTGAGGTCGCTGTTGCGTCACAAAACTTGTGACTCAGCAGCGATCTCGCTAGCAATCTCGCTATGTGAGACGGGGGCTTAAGGAGAGAATGTGAGTGGGCCTTTAGATTAGATTTCCTTAAACCTAAAGGGATAAATGAGCAGATGTCGTTTGTCTGTTTTGTGCAAACATACCTGATTTTTGAACCTTGACGAATTGACTAGTAAACTAGTGATGCACTGATTTTTCCCTCTTATTAAGGGGCACACAGATTGCTGTGATTTATCATGTCATTTGAACCCTCCTTTATAGCCTGTTTGCTCTAGAATTGTTCCCCCTCCTCTACCTATCTTGTTTGATATGTCATAAGAAGAAGATACAGCTAATAGAAGTTAATGATTTAGCCATGTTCAGTGAAGAGTTACTGCAATCGGCTTGTGCTCCCTGCCTTGATTGACAGCAAACATGAGCAGTATGCCAGGGTATAGAGCTGGGCGGTACCTGTCATTTATTTCTAATTGGGTTTCTTTATGCCAACTTGCAATCCTTGACAAGTCATCCTCTGGTCATGCGCGGTAGAAATTACCGTTGTTTAGTGCTCTGCCTCGTCTTCTGGTCATGCGCAGTTCGGCACGGCCCGGGACATTTTTAACCAGAAGTTAAAACTAAACACTTTCGTGCATTCCAAACTGATCATGCGTGGTGAGGCCCTGCCCGTGACACATCTAACCAGAAGCTATACTTATCACATCCTTGCACTCCAATTTGGAACGCAACATTGGGCATCTACGGATGGGCTCTCTAGGGGAGGACCTGTTTGAGGTAAAGCAGGCTATTTAAGTGGAGGTTGGTCATCTTTAGTCTGCACATCACACTTTATCAAGACACACCATATTATATCAGGCCTCCTGATGAGCCGGAAGAGTTAAACGCATTGAGGCAATGGAAGGTGTGTGGCAGTTCTCCAGATGAGTACCTTGATATCCAGTTACATATCATGACACTCTGCCACTAAAGAGATGTCAATCCCCATTGATCTGCATGTATTGGGCTAGTTTTTTATTTGCTTATCAGTATTTACTCTGTTGTTGCAAATGCACTGTGGTTACGGTATTGAATCATGTGCCTTGATGTACCCATACTAGTCCATACTTGAACAAATATATGGGCATAGTCTTGTGGATTACGGTATTCTAATATCTATGAATGCCACCAATGCTATATGTGTACTTCTTATGTTTTTAATTACCTTGGAGTTTAGGGTCCAGTTAGGTGTAGGTGTCGCCTATGTTTAGTATCAGTGGTTCCTTTATTGTGTATGGGGACATTCCATCGGCTATAGGGTGTATCTAGGGCTTCCTAGGGGCAGTCATCATGGAATGGGGGTGCCAAAACGCTCCCCCCATGGTGCCAACCTCTGCAAGTAGAAAGAAGCACAGGCACAATATTAGGGACACAGCACACACCAAGGTTGTCTGTTGTTGTTTTTTCACAGTGTGTTGTTTTGTGGTGTGTATGTACCACGTGTTGGTGGGTTTTAATCAGTACAAATAAAAAATGCATCTTTTATTGGGTTCTTGTATGATTTCTATTGCAAAATTGATACCCTAGGACTTCCGAGGACATCATTAAGCCTTTTTATTAAAGCTGTTATAGTGACTGCCATTACTACTTCTTGTGGTCGGGCATTCCAATCTGACTACTCTAACTGTAAAGAACCTTTCCAATTTAGCTGCCGGAACCGCCTTTCTTCCACCCATAATGAATGCTCCCTGGTCCTTAATATGGTCTTATGATCTCATTTACATGTATAATTACATGTGTAGTCAATTCAAAGGACCAGGCAGAGACAGTGACCCCAGCTCTGATTGGACGCTGGTGTCACATGTCACAACACCGCACGAGAGCCCCAGGGAGAGCGAATGCCGACACTGCGGGAAAGTTGCCATCACGGAATGTGAGTATAGGCTTTATTATTCTATCGGGATCAAACATATTGATCAAGAAGGGGTTGTCCTAGTAGTGGACCAACCCTCCACCTTTTTTTTGTCTTTCCTGTCCTTTTTAAATGTAGTGTAACTCTCTATGTCATGTCATTCATGAAGCCAAGTCTCTGTACTGCCCACCACACCATATTCTGTGGCCAACATAAGAGTCTGTAATTAATACATTTTGTTTGCAAGACTTCTTGCATTTGCCAGCAGACATTTAATGTGATTAGCACATGTATTACTCCTCCCTGCCTCCCTACTTTCCCTGCATAAACCAGCCACACTAAATCCTCATTTACCTCTACTGTCTTACTCACTTTGTCTACTCTGTCTATTCCCGTTTCAGCACAATTACCCTCCCTCCCCTAGATTTTAGGTTAAAAGCTCCTCCATTGGTCTGACTATTTTTTTTGTCCAGCACAGCTGCACCCTCCCCATTCAGTTGCAGCATGTCCCTACTGTAGAGCCTGTAGCCAACAGAGAAGTTGTCCCAGTTCTCCATGAACCAAACCCTTCCTTCTTGCACCAATTTTTAAGCCACTTATTTATTTCCCTAAGCTCCTGCTGTCTTTCTAGTGGCACTCATGGCACCGGCAGTATTTCTGAAAACACCACCTTGGAGGTCCTGGACTTCAGCTTCTCTTCTAGTTCCCTGTAATTATTTTTAAGGACCTTCCACCTCCCTCTAACTTTGTCATTGGTACCGATGTGTAACATGACAGCTGAGTTTTCCCCAGCTCTCCCCAGCAATCTCTCTATCCGATCCACAATATGCCGAACCTCAGAACACCGCAGACAACTTACTGTTCGGCATTCTCAGTCTTGGTGTCAGATGACCTTGTCGGTCTGCCTAATTATAGAGTCCCATACTACCAACATATGTCTGGGCTTAGCTGCTCTCCTATTTCCCTCCTTCATACAGCAGTCATTGTTATTGTTACTAGGAGCAACGTCCTGCTGTAGTGATCCCAGTCCTGGGCTTGCATTACTGATATCAGCCAAACAGGCATATTTACTAGGTTGTGCCAGATCAGGACTAGGCTCCCTCGCTCTTTTCCCCTACACCTTCTTGTAATTGTTACCCAGCTACCTACTTCTGGGTCCTGATCTTCCTCTCCCCATATCACTGGCCCCAGCCAGAGCATGCTCAGTGAGCCGCAAACTCCTCTCCAGGTTTGCAATGCCCCTGAGTGTTGCAAGCTGCACATTTAGATCCATTACCTGGTTTTCAAAACATGTAACATACTTACATCGAGCGCAGACATATTCACCCTCAAACGGCTGTTCACGGCATGCATGCATCTCACAAGATGCACACCTGGTGTAGCATTGTCCATGGAGCACATCTCAAATGGGGATAAACATTACAAATAAAAGCAGAAAAACAATGGAAAACTAGTAAGAACACTAAACCATGCTCTTGTGTTAAACTATGATATTGTGTTTTAGCTATGCACACTTAAAATGCAGCTCCTGCTCCGCTCAGCAGCCTCGCTTAGAGTTCCTGGAACTTGTAGTTCTCCAACCAGATTGAAAATTGTAAAATAAAAAAAAAATGTGCAAACTATTCATAAAATCTCTTTGTATTCTCACTATATATTGGAGGATGAGGAGAGCAGCATTTAAATACCAAATAAATTCAGGGCAATATTATTAAAGCTTTCTAAGCATAGATGATATCCATCTAAATTTACAGTTCTGTGGACTATATTATTCCATCATAAATAATAATATACAAGAATGACTTAAGAAAAGACAAAGCTATTTATATGATAGAGGGCATGGTTCAATTTATTTGAGTTAGATCGGCCTCTTTTCCCACTAGAATTCAGTGACCTTTGCGTTTCTGAAATTCCTTAACTCTATAACATGGAAACTGATAGCCCCGGCTAAGGAGCACTCATTCAAAAACGTGGGGAAATCCATCTGTCTATCAAAACAGTCCTACTGTTTCATGTCCTAAATGCTGATCTCAACCAACTACTACATACAATCCATTATCCTTGTGAAAACAAAAAGATAATTTGGTACAGTTGTTTACACAGCTAAAAGGTTTAGTTCTTAGAAATGCCATCCCGAGGAGAGAAGCTTTTAATATTCCCTGTTATGGGACTCAATTTGTCTGCATCCTTTGGGTACTGCAGAAATGTTGCTAATAAACTACAAGCAATTAAAGGGTAAATGTGTTTCCTTCTGAACCAGTTGACATGTCATATGTAAGCAGATAGATCTTAATAGATGAATGCCACCTACATTTGTTCTAGTGACAATTGAGAATTTGTTAATCCAAGGATATTACGTATGTCACAGACTTCTTAGGTTTTGGTGCTCCTTGAAAAATTTAAAGACTCAACCACAATAACAGTCAGGATTTTTTTAAATATATTTCTCCATAGTCATTAATTACTCCATAGTAGTAGTAATGTGTGAATAATAGTCATTATGGCCTCTCCTTTCACATGCATTGGACATCATTTCACACCAAAACCCCAAAATGGGTCAGACAACATTGTTGGCACCTTTCCAACATTGTGGGTAAACAACTTTGTTTAAAGCACGTGATGCTCGTTGAAAGTCACCTGTGGCAAGTTACAGGTGTAAGAAGTTAAAAGCACAAGAAGAGTCTGGGGCGGTTACCTGCTCAGCTCTGTGCCTGGAACCATTGAGCTGTGCTGCAGGTTCCCTAGGGGGCAGACTTGTAGACTGGGACAGAAAGGAAGCAGCCAGAGAGCGGGAAAGGGACGCACGCAGGAGACAGAGCAGCGTGCAGAGCAGCGTGCAGAGCAGCGTGCAGAGCAGGGTGCAGAGCAGCGTGCAGAGCAGGGTGCAGCTGCGCTCCGGAAGAGAGAGAGAGAGCTCCCGGTCTGAGGACAAACAGAGAGAGACTGCCCAGAAAGACTGCATCTTGTGAGTACATAAAAGCGTTCTCTGCTGTGACTGGAGAGGGGCGCTTTGAGACCCGTTTAGAGACTACTACACCCTGGTCCCCGTGGTATCAGTACAGAGACTTAACAGTACAGAGTGTTATGACCCCAATGGCAGAGGGTCTCAGAGGTTATTACCAAGTCTGCACACACAAAAAACCAGCTCATAGGGCAGTGGTAACTAGGCTGACCGTATAACTGATCCTAGCACAACAAATAGCAGTAGCCGGGGAACGTACCTACGTTGGTTCTAGACATCTCGCGCCAGCCGGAGAACTAACTAACCCTAAAGGGAAACAATAGACCTTTCTTGCCTCCAGAGAAAAGACCCCAAAAGTTGGATACAAGCCCCCAACAAATAATAACGGTGAGGTAAGAAGAAAAGACAAACGTAAGAATGAACTAGGTTTTAGCAAAGAGAGGCCCACTGACTAATAGCAGAATATAGGAAGATGACTTATACGGTCAGCAAAAACCCTATCAAAATTTCCACGCTGAATATTCAAGAACCCCCGAACCGTCTAACGGCACGGGGGGAGAATATCAGCCCCCTAGAGCTTCCAGCAATATCAGGAATCACATTTAGTACAAGCTGGACAAAAATAAGAGCAATGCAAATAACCAAAAAATAAGGAAGCAGGACTTAGCTTATTTTGCAAAGAACCAGGACCAGCAGACAGGAGCAAACAGAAAGGAACTGATTACAACGATGCCAGGCACCAGACTGAGAATCCAGGGAGTTTAAATAGCAACACCCCTGGACTAACGAACCAGGTGGGTACCAAGCTGGGGAAAGAAAATCAAAGTGTCATGTCGCTAGTGACCACAAGAGGGAGCCAAAAAGTTCAATTCACAACAGTACCCCCCCCTTAAGGAGGGGTCACCGAACCCTCACCAAGACCACCAGGGCGATCAGGATGAGCAGCGTGAAAGGCACGAACCAAATCGGCCGCATGAACATCAGAGGCGACCACCCAGGAATTATCCTCCTGACCATAGCCCTTCCACTTGACCAGATACTGAAGCCTCCGTCTGGAGAGACGAGAATCCAAGATCTTCTCCACCACGTACTCCAACTCGCCCTCAACCAACACCGGAGCAGGAGGCTCAACAGAAGGAACCACCGGCACAACGTACCGCCGCAACAAAGACCTATGGAACACGTTGTGAATGGCAAATGACACCGGAAGATCCAAGCGAAAGGACACTGGATTAAGGATTTCCAAAATCTTATAAGGACCGATGAAGCGAGGCTTAAATTTAGGAGAGGAGACCTTTATAGGAACAAACCGAGAAGACAGCCACACCAAATCCCCAACGCGAAGTCGGGGACCCACACCACGGCGGCGGTTGGCAAAACGCTGAGCCTTCTCCTGTGACAACTTTAAGTTGTCCACCACATGATTCCAAATCCGCTGCAACCTATCCACCACAGAATCTACCCCAGGACAGTCAGAGGGCTCAACATGTCCGGAGGAAAAACGAGGATGAAAACCAGAGTTGCAGAAAAATGGCGAAACCAAAGTAGCGGAACTAGCCCGATTATTAAGGGCAAACTCAGCCAATGGCAAGAAGGTCACCCAATCATCCTGATCTGCAGAAACAAAACACCTCAAATAAGCCTCTAGAGTCTGATTTGTTCGCTCAGCTTGGCCATTAGTCTGAGGATGAAAGGCAGATGAAAACGACAAATCAATGCCCATCTTAGCACAAAAGGATCGTCAGAACCTGGAAACAAACTGGGATCCTCTGTCTGACACGATATTCTCAGGAATGCCGTGCAAACGAACCACATTCTGAAAGAATAGAGGAACCAGATCGGAAGAGGGAGGCAGCTTAGGCAAGGACACCAAATGGACCATCTTGGAAAAACGATCACATACCACCCAGATGACAGACATGCCCTGAGACACCGGAAGATCTGAAATGAAATCCATGGAAATGTGTGTCCAAGGCCTCTTCGGGACAGGCAAGGGCAAGAGCAACCCGCTGGCACGAGAGCAGCAAGGCTTAGCTCGAGCACAAGTCCCACAGGACTGCACAAACGACCGCACATCCCGTGACAAGGAAGGCCACCAAAAGGACCTAGCCACCAAATCTCTGGTGCCAAAAATCCCCGGATGCCCTGCCAACACCGAGGAATGAACCTCGGAAATGACTCTGCTGGTCCATTTATCAGGAACAAACAGTCTGTCAGGTGGACAAGAGTCAGGTCTACCAGCCTGAAATCTCTGCAACACACGTCGCAAATCCGGAGAAATGGCCGACAAGATAACTCCCTCTTTAAGAATACCAGCTGGCTGTGAGACTCCAGGAGAGTCAGGCACAAAGCTCCTAGAAAGAGCATCAGCCTTCACATTCTTTGAACCCGGTAGGTACGAGACCACAAAGTCAAAACGGGAGAAAAACAATGACCAACGGGCCTGTCTAGGATTCAGGCGTTTAGCAGACTCGAGATACATCAGATTTTTGTGATCAGTCAAGACCACCACACGATGCTTAGCACCCTCGAGCCAATGACGCCACTCCTCAAATGCCCACTTCATGACCAACAACTCCCGATTGCCAACATCATAGTTCCGCTCAGCAGGCGAAAACTTCCTAGAAAAAAAAGCACATGGTCTCATTATAGAGCAACCAGGGTCTCTCTGCGACAAAACGGCCCCTGCACCGATCTCAGAAGCATCCACTTCAACCTGAAAGGGAAGTGAGACATCAGGCTGACACAAAACAGGCGCCGAAGTAAACCGGTGCTTCAGCTCTTGGAAAGCTTCCACGGCTGCAGGAGCCCAGTTAGCAACATCAGAACCTTTCTTGGTCATATCCGTCAAAGGTTTAACAACGCTAGAAAAGTTAGCGATAAAACGACGGTAGAAGTTAGCAAAACCCAAGAACTTCTGAAGACTCTTAACTGACGTGGGTTGAGTCCAATCATGAATAGCTCGGACCTTGACTGGGTCCATCTCCACCGCAGAAGGGGAGAAAATAAAACCCAAAAAGGGAACCTTCTGCACTCCAAAGAGACACTTTGAGCCCTTGACAAACAAAGCATTCTCACGCAAAACCTGAAACACCATCCTGACCTGCTTTACATGGGAGTCCCAATCATCAGAAAAAACCAGAATATCATCCAGATAAACGATCATAAATTTATCCAGGTACTTCCGGAAAATATCATGCATAAAGGACTGAAACACTGAAGGGGCATTAGAGAGCCCAAAAGGCATCACCAAGTACTCAAAATGACCTTCGGGCATATTAAATGCAGTTTTCCATTCATCTCCCTGCTTAATGCGCACAAGGTTGTACGCACCACGAAGATCTATCTTGGTGAACCACTTGGCACCCTTAATCCGGGCAAACAAGTCCGACAACAGAGGCAAAGGATACTGAAATTTAACAGTGATTTTATTCAGAAGCCGATAGTCTATACAAGGTCTCAAAGATCCGTCCTTCTTGGCCACAAAAAAGAATCCCGCACCAAGAGGGGAAGAGAATGGACGAATATGCCCCTTCTCCAGAGACTCCTTGATATACGAACGCACGCATGCGGTATGCTCAGGTACAGACAGATTAAATAATCTTCCCTTAGGAAATTTACTACCCGGAATCAAATCTATAGCGCAGTCACAGTCCCTATGAGGAGGAAGAGCACTGGACCTGGACTCGCTGAATACATCCTGATAATCAGACAAATACTCAGGAACTTCCGAAGGAGTAGAGGAAGCAATAGACACCGGCGGGGAATCGCCATGAATTCCCTGACAGCCCCAACTTGACACAGACATTGCCTTCCAATCCAAAACTGGATTATGGGTCTGTAACCATGGTAGACCCAAAACGACCAAATCATGCATTTTATGCAGAACCAGAAAACGAATCACCTCCCGATGTTCAGGAGTCATACACATGGTTACCTGTGTCCAAAACTGCGGCTTATTTTCCGCCAATGGCGTAGCATCAATACCTCTAAGAGGGATAGGATTTACCAACGGCTCAAGAACAAAACCACAGCGTTTGGCAAATGAAAAATCCATAAGACTCAGGGCAGCACCTGAATCCACAAACGCCATAACAGGGTAGGAAGACAATGAGCAAATTAAAGTCACAGACAAAATAAATTTAGGTTGCAAATTACCAATGGCGACAGGACTAACCACCTTTGTTAAGCGTTTAGAGCATGCTGATATAACATGTGTAGGATCACCACAGTAAAAACACAACCCATTCTGACGTCTATGATTTTTCCGTTCATTTCTAGTCTGAATTCTACCACATTGCATTAAATCAGGTGTTTGTTCAGACAACACCACCAGAGGATTAGCGGCTTTGCGCTCCCGCAAACGCCGGTCAATTTGAATAGCCAGCGCCATGGAATCATTCAGACTTGTAGGAATGGAAAAACCCACCATCACATTCTTAATGGCTTCAGAAAGGCCATTTCTGAAATTTGCTGCCAGAGCACACTCATTCCACTGAGTAAGCACGGACCATTTCCGAAATTTTTGGCAATACACTTCAGCTTCATCCTGGCCCTGAGAGATAGCCAGCAAAGCTTTTTCTGCCTGAATTTCAAGATTGGGCTCCTCGTAAAGCAACCCGAGCGCCAGAAAAAACGCATTAATATTTGCCAATGCCGGATCTCCTGGCGCTAACGAGAAGGCCCAATCCTGAGGGTCGCCCCGCAAGAAAGAGATAACAATTTTTACTTGCTGAGCTGAGTCTCCAGACGAACGAGGTCTCAGAGATAGAAACAATTTACAATTATTCCTGAAATTCCTAAACTTAAATCGGTCTCCAGAGAACAGTTCAGGAATAGATATTTTAGGTTCTGACATAGGACTACAAGTAACAAAATCTTGAATGCCCTGCACACGAGCAGCAAGCTGATCCACACTAGTAATCAAAGTCTGGACATTCATGTCTGCAGCAAGCTCAAGCCACTCAGAGATAAAGGGGAGGAAGAAAGGAAAAAAAAAAAATCAGAATTTCCTTTCTTATAATCCCACTTTTGCAATGCATTAAGTATTACTTTTGGCCTGGCATACTGTTATGACCCCAATGGCAGAGGGTCTCAGAGGTTATTACCAAGTCTGCACACACAAAAAACCAGCTCATAGGGCAGTGGTAACTAGGCTGACCGTATAACTGATCCTAGCACAACAAATAGCAGTAGCCGGGGAACGTACCTACGTTGGTTCTAGACGTCTCGCGCCAGCCGGAGAACTAACTAACCCTAAAGGGAAACAATAGACCTTTCTTGCCTCCAGAGAAAAGACCCCAAAAGTTGGATACAAGCCCCTAACAAATAATAACGGTGAGGTAAGAAGAAAAGACAAACGTAAGAATGAACTAGGTTTTAGCAAAGAGAGGCCCACTGACTAATAGCAGAATATAGGAAGATGACTTATACGGTCAGCAAAAACCCTATCAAAATTTCCACGCTGAATATTCAAGAACCCCCGAACCGTCTAACGGCACGGGGGGAGAATATCAGCCCCCTAGAGCTTCCAGCAATATCAGGAATCACATTTAGTACAAGCTGGACAAAAATAAGAGCAATGCAAATAACCCAAAAATAAGGAAGCAGGACTTAGCTTATTTTGCAAAGAACCAGGACCAGCAGACAGGAGCAATCAGAAAGGAACTGATTACAACGATGCCAGGCACCAGACTGAGAATCCAGGGAGTTTAAATAGCAACACCCCTGGACTAACGAACCAGGTGGGTACCAAGCTGGGAAAGAAAATCAAAGTGTCATGTCGCTAGTGACCACAAGAGGGAGCCAAAAAGTTCAATTCACAACAACAGAGCCCCTGACTCCTGGTATAGAGACTTAACAGTGCAGAGCCCCTGTTTTCCTGGTACAGAGACAACAGTGCAGAGCCCTGATTCCCTGGCTGTGCTGTAAAAGTTAAAGACTCAGAGCCTGTGCATACCACATTAATTCCCAAAACCCCAGGCAGCAGGCTCCCAGAGACTACTCTGCCCACGGACAACAGAGGGAAGACAAGTGCCGCTGTTTCTCGGCGCCTACGTTGGAGAAGATGACCCTCCAAGCAAGTCCTCATCAGACTGATAAGTGTTCTTTTCTCAAGAAGTCCTGCTTAATTCTGTTATATTGTTTAACTCCCATATTTTTGTACTGTTTTATTGCTAGTTATTTTCCATTGCTTCCTCCCTGCGAGGAGAACCTAATTCCTGTTATTAAACCCCTCAACTGTTGGTCTGTCTGTTCCGTGGTGACATACTCAGTACCTGCATGCTATTACACAGGTGTGGACAATTTAAAAATCACACATGAAACCAGATATAAAAAAGGAGAGGTTGACTCAATATTTGCATTGTGTCTCTGTAAGTGCCACACTAAGCATGGAGAACAGAAAGAGGAGAAGAAAACTGTCTGAGGACTTGAGAACCAACATTGTTGAACAATATCAACAATCTTAAGGTTTCGAGTCCATCTACAGAGTTTTTGATGTTCTTTTGTCCATGGTGCGCAAAATGATCAAGAAGTTTCAATCCATGGCACTGTAGCTAATCTCCCTGGACTTGGATGGCAGAGAAAAATCGATGAAAGGTTGCAATGCAGGATAATCCGAATGGTGGATAAGCAGTCCCAATCAAGTTCCAAAGCAATTTAAGCTGTCCTACAGGCTCAATAAGTTTCAGCACAAACTATCCGTCAACATTTGAATGAAATGAATTACTATAGCTGGAGACCCAGGAGGACCCCACTGCTGACACAGAGATATAAAAAAGCTAGACTGCAGTTTGCCAAAATGTACGTGGATAAGCCAAAATCCTTATGGAAAAGTGTTTTGTGGACAGGTGAGACCAAGATAGAGCTTATTAGTAAAGCACATCATTATACTGTTTGTCAAAAACAGAATGAGGCCTACAAAGAAAAGTACACAATTCGTACAGTCAAATATGACCGAGGTTCAAAGATGTTTTGGGGCTGTTTTGCTGCGTCTGGCACGGAGTGCCTTGACTTTGTGCAAGGCACCATAATATCTGAAGATTTGCAAAGAATTTTAGGTTGTAATGTAGTGCTAAGTGTCAGAAAGATGGATTGTGTCCTAGGTCATGGGTCTTTCAGCAGGGCGATGACCCCAAACATACTTCAAGGTGCACCCAGAAATGGATGGAAACAAAATGCTGGAGAGTTTAGAACTGGCCAGCAATGAGTCTGTATCTAAATCCCATTGAACACCTGATGAGAGATCTTACAATTGCTGTTGGGACAAGGCAGCCTTCAAATTTGAGAGACCTGGAGCAGTTTGCGAAAGAATGGTGGTCCAAAACTCCAGTTTTGAGGTATAAGAAGTTTGTTGATGGTTTTAGAAAGCAATTGATTGCAGTTATTTATTCCAAAGGGTGTGCAACCAAATATTAAGATATGGGTACCAACAATTTGTGCACCGTATTTTGGGGGTTTTGTGTTAAATTATGTCCAATTTGCCTTTGTTTCTCTGTTTTCTGTGTTGTTCCAATACACACAAAGGAAATATAACAAAGCATGACAAGTGCGTAATTGCAATAATTTCCTGAAATATTTCATTTTCTGAAACAATTTCAAGGGTGCCAACGCTTTTGACCAGGACAATATATATATACATATATATATGTTAGGGCTAGCGGAATGTAGCGAGTATAGAGAGGTAGCTACAAGGCTACAAGGTGCATTCGCAGCCCGGGGTCCACCGTGCAGAGATATCTGCTGCAAAGTAACGGCAGATAACCTTTGAGCTCACGTGTGGGTTAAGCTTCACCCCGTGTGAACTGGAAGCGATCTCTGTTGACTCACAGAGTCGCGCTGTACACAAACTATTACCCTAACTAAGGGTTGTGCTTGCTCTGGAACTCTTCTGTGCTAACCGCACACATGAAGAACCAGATGCTATGCCAAGGCTAATTGCGCCCACTGACGCTATCTGCCTGCCTGAGTGTACAGTCCCAAAGCTACAGCCTCACACCACATTTGTATAGAGTGGTATAGTATCCACTGGCATAAGCCAAACACATTTGATACTAGGGCATTGCCGTGCGGCCATGCGAACCTTTTATAGTTGCAGCTCTACAGGACCTTCCTGTTGGACCAACAGGAGCTGCAACAGGGCCTGAGCATGTGACCCCCGACCTGCAATGAGAGGTCCTCCCGTGGGCATGCTCAGTGCATGAAAAGCAGGAATTAGTCCCAGAAAAGCCTGCTCACCGCTGACCAGTGCTGGCTACAAGGGCAGAGCCTGGAAAGGCAACAGTAACCATTTGCACAGTATCAGGCTGAGCCAGATGCTGGGACTGACATCTCTGCTGAGCAGGTTCCACTGCGGCTGGAGAAGAATGGGAGACCACAACAGACATGGTTCGAGATTCCCCCTGTGCCGCGGTGGGAATGTGACACCTGATATATATATATATATATACACACACACACTATATATATATATATAGAAAAGATTCTACTAATTGTGCCAACTGTACTTAAACAAGCCATACAGCTGTGTGATTATGAAATGACATGGATGTATTTTCAACTAACCTATGAAGATGAGAACTTATAACATGAGATTGCTTTATTCACAGAGTCCACAGTGGTTGATACCTTTTAATGGCTAACTGAAAAGATGGTAACAAATTGCAAGCTTTCGAGACTACATACGTCTCTTCATCAGGCAAAGACTAAAACAAATTCTGAAAAATCACATATTTATGCACAACTACTAACTACTGGCTAACACGGTACCAAGATATATTTCTTTCCTGTTTCACAGAGTCCAAAACCCATTTTAGAGATCAAACTTGGTTAGGGAATAGAAGCAAATATTAGCCTACAGAATAATTTATTTCACTGTAAGAGTGGCTAAGAGTTGGCAAATGTATAAAAAAAACCCTTCAACTGGCAATAAACTAAAAAAGAGTGTGTTAGGTGTCGAGCTCCCGCCTCTGCACAGGGGGAATCTTGAACCATCTCCGCTGCGGTCTCCCATGCTTCTCCAATCGCAGTGGAGCCTCCTCAGCGGAAACGTCGGTCTCAGCATCTGGCTAAGGATGATACTGTGCGACTGGTTACTGCTGCCCCTCCAGGCTCTGCCTTTGTAGCCAGCACTGATCAGCAGTGAGCGGGTCTTTCTGGGACTAAGTCCTGCTTTTCCCATACTGAGCATGCCCACGGGATGGTCATCCCATTGGAGGTTGGGGGGTCACATGCTCAGGTCCTGTTGCTGCTTGTATTGGACCATCTGGAAGGTCTTGTAGCACTGCTGCTATAAAAGGCATGGCCGCTCGGCCATGCGCTAGTGTATACTTGAAAACGTGTGTGTTGATGTGTGAAAGTCGCTCATTAATCATCTCCTCCCTTGTGATTGACTGCTCGCGTAAGGTGGATGTTTGCTATCTTGTGCCCGACAGAGCCATCAGTACACACGATACAGAGTCTATTGCTGTGACCGCCAGTGCGGAGCCGTGCGCTATTAGAGAGCTTTCCTGACCCAAGTCTGGGTGGTTAGTGGCGTCCGCCAGAGCGGCACTGCACGCACTCTTGTGCATAAAAATTATTATTTCAGTTAGACTCTGACACCCAGTAGCGGTGTCAAGCGCAAGTGGTCTAGACGAACTCTAATCCTGAGTCTTGGGATTGAGTTCTATCACTCCTTGCTTGCGCTCTTTGTGCGTTACCGCGGCCCTGTGACGCAACAGGGTTCGCTTCTTTCATACAGGGTGAAGCTAACCCGTGTGTGTAGCCTCATTGTACCGCCATATAGTCTGTCATTACTCAGCAGCAGGTTCCATCTCTGCACGGTGGACCCCGGGCTGCGAACGCACCTTATACCATCTCTCTAATTATTTGGTGCGTTCCACTAGCCCTAACAGTGTTACCATTGAATGAAACACAATACTTGGAAATTGCACAAAGGTAGAAAAAGAAATATATATATATACAGTTGTGCGAAAAAGTGTTTCCCCCTTCCTGATTTCTTATTCTTTGTCATTTTTATCACACTTAAATGTTTCAGATCACCAAACAAATTTAAATATTAGACCAAGATAGCACAAGTAAACACAAAATGCAGTTTTTAAATCAAAGTCTTTATTATTAAGGGAAAAAGAAATACAAACCTACAGGGCTCTGTGTGAAAAAGTGATTGCCCCCTAAACCTAATAACTGGTTGGGCCACCCTTAGCAGCAAGAACTGCAGTCGAGCATTTACATTAGCTGGCAATGAGTCTTTTTTCAATGCTCTGGAGAAATTTTGGTCCACTCATCTTTGCAGAATTGCTGTAATTCAGCCATACTGGAGTGCTTCTGAGCTTGAACCACCTTTTTAGGACCATGCCACAGCATCTCAATCGGATTAAGATCAGGACTTTGACTAGACCACTCCATAGTCTTAATTTTGTTTCTCTTAAGCTATTCGTAGGTTGACTTGCTGGTGTGTCTTGGATCATTATCCTGCTATATAATCCATGTACTCTTCAGCTTCAGGTCACGAACAGATGGCCGGACATTCTCCTTCAGCATTTTTTGGTAGACCGAAGAATTCATGGTTCCATTTACAACAGGAAGTCTTCCAGGTCCTGAAGCTGCAAAACAGTCCCATACCATTACATTACCATCACCATATTTTACTATCAGTATGATGTTCTTTCAACACCAGATGTAATGGGACATACACCATCATGAACACTGACCTTAACTGAGGCAAGTGAGACCTGCAGTTCTTTGGATGTTGTTGTAGGGTCTTTTGTGGCCTCTTGGATGAGTCATCACTGCGCTCCTGGGGTAATTTTGGTTGACCAGCTGGCCACTTCTGGGAGGATTCACCACTTTTCCATTTTTTTCACCATTTGTGAATAATGGCTCTCCCTGTGGTTCACTGGAGTCCCAAAGCTTGAGAAATAGCTTTATCACCTTTTTCCAGACTGATAGATCTCAACTACTTTGTTTCTCATTTGTTCCAGAATTTCTTTGGATCATGGAATGATGTCTAGTAGTGATGAGCGAATATACTCGTTACTCGAGATTTCTCGAGCATGCTCGGGGGTCCTCCGAGTATTTTTAAGTGCTCGGAGATTTAGTTTTTCTTGCTGCAGCTGAATGATTTACATCTGCTAGCCAGCATAAGTACATGTGGGGGTTGCCTTGTTGCTAGTGAATCCTAGCTCATCATGTCTGGTTTTTTAAGTTCTTTTGGTCTACTTCATTTTGTGAGGCAGGTCCTACTTAAGGGATTTTCTGACTGGGAATTTGAACTCAGCTTCCCAAAGATATGATAAACCACAGATAATTTAAGTTTTAAGTGAGGGGGCGGTCACTTATTCACATAGGGCCCTGTAGGTTTGAATTTCTTTTTCCTTTAATAATAAAGATTTTGATTTAAAAACTGCATTCTGTGTTTACTTGTGTTATCTTTGTCTAATATTTAAAATTTGTTTCGTGATTGGAAACATTTAAGTGTGACAAACATGACAAAGAATAGGAAATCAGGAAGGGGTCAAACACTTTTTCACATAACTGTGTATATATTGAGGTAGATCGGTTCACTCGGCTGCTTATGGTGGTAGACACAGGTACACTGTCTTTTAAGACTCTCACTGGTTTACTAAGGGTGCTGCATAAGCCAGTGCAGATGTCAAGAGCCCTGCACCAGACTTACAGCAGGAGTCTGTGCACGTGTTACAGAAGGAGAGAGAGAGAGTAAAAAGCGCTGCAGTGAGCTTACCTGCCAGTGCACAGGACCTGAAGCACGTGACATCTGGGGGAGTGGATGGAGGCGGGGCCAGACGCCAAGTAGTGGCGGTGACCGGTGGAGCCGGAGAGTAGTCTGAACGTGCCAAAGTCAAGCCGGGAGGTCGATGAAGTGCCAAAAGGGTGTGACATAAGTGTGGTCGAGACGTGGCAAAAAGGCTGGGGAGCCGAAGGAAGCGGTACAGTACAAACGGGGTAGACAGGAGGGAAGTTGGAGTACCAAACCAAAGGTCAGAGCCAGAAACAGAAAATTAGCACAGAGTCACAAGGCAAAGCACAGAACGAGAAAACAAACTGAGTCATACACAAGAAAACAACTGGACTAAACAGAATACAAGCACATCAGGGGGTCAGGCACACAGCCAAGACAGATGTTTCACTGACAAGAATCCCCAGATGAAGGCGGGTAAATATAGCTCTTCCCAAACCAAAAGGAGGCTATACAAATTAACCCCAAGAGGACAGGGAAGGAACCCTGTCCACAACCATGACTGCAGAGATATCAAAACTAAACAAGTCCTTTTTGGCAGAAGGAAAAACAAAACGTAACATACAACATAGTCCGTGTGGTTGAGGGGATCTGCCCGTTCAGGAAATTCATATATAATGGTCCAGATTCCTTGTCAGGACACATAGCACTGGAGTTCCACGCTCCAGGCCTACCTAACACTGAATGCCTCAGAAGGCCGACTATTTAAACCCCTGACCATACCCTGGGGTGTGTGACAGCGCAAGAAACACTTGCTCAGATCGGGGGTACGTTTGTTACCGCCAGTCAGAGCACTGCAGTTCCCACACTGTCATACAGATGACAGCATGTGAGCCAGCAGCTGTGACCGGCAGTGAAAAGGTTACCTCTGGTCACAGGTTTTGGCTGATGACAGTAATACTCTCATCATTATACTGCTGATCTCGCGTACGGTGATGAAAGTATTCTTCATTGTGCAATAAACAAATAAATAAATTTTATATATGGCGTCGGGGGTCCCCTCTATTTTTGGTAACCAGCGCAGGTAAAACCAATAGCTGCAGGTTGCAGTCCTCTGTTGTCGGTGTTATCTTGGCTGGTTAAACAAATAGTTTAAATAAAACAGCGTGGTGCCAGAAGAGCTGGTCTGAGTATTTCAGAAACTGCTGATCTACTGGGATTTTCACGCACAACCATCTCTAGGGTTTACAGAGAATGGTCCGAAAAAGAAAAAAAATCCAGTGAGTGGCAGTTCTGTGGGCGGAAATGCCTTGTTGATGCCAGAGGTCAGAGGAGAATGGGCAGACTGGTTCGAGCTGATAGAAAGGCAACAGTGACTCAAATCGCCACCCGTTACAACCAAGGTAGGCCTAAGAGCATCTCTGAACGCACAGTGCGTCAAACTTTGAGGCAGATGGGCTACAGCAGCAGAAGACCACATCAGGTACCACTCCTTTCAGCTAAGAACAGGAAACTGAGGCTACAATTTGTACAAGCTCATCGAAATTGGACAGTAGAAGATTGGAAAAACGTTGCTTGGTCTGATGAGTCTCGATTTCTGCTGCGACATTCGGATGGTAGGGTCAGAATTTGGCGTAAACAACATGAAAGCATGGATCCATCCTGCCTTGTATGGAGCATCTTTGGGATGTGCAGCCGACAAATCTGCGGCAACTGTGTGATGCCATCATGTCAATATGGACCAAAATCTCTGAGGAATGCTTCCAGCACCTTGTTGAATCTATGCCACGAAGAATTGAGGCAGTTCTGAAGGCAAAAGGGGTCCAACCCGTTACTAGCATGGTGTACCTAATAAAGTGGCCGGTGAGTGTATATTATGGCTAACTTTTTGTTTATTTTATACATGGCTGTCTACTATGATAAGGGGTATTAATGTATGGGGTATGCCTGACCAATACTGTCATTTTGGGTATTTACGTATTTCAGTGCAGTTATACTCCTAGAATACTGTATGTTAGGTATCTATTCATGGTTTAGACCATTAATCTATATATGTGATCCATGACCGTTGACTATTCTTTTTTATGTACCTGCAGGTTTAATCATGTATTGTGATATAAAGTGTCATAAATAGTGGCAATAATAGGGCTCAGTTATTCAATAACATATGAACATATGGACTATTTTATAGTCAGACAAGTGAGCAAAACTGTGTGTGTTTTTTTTTTTAAATAAATGGGTAAAAGAGCGTGGGGTGTTTTATTTCAAATAAAGGACTTGATTCTGGCTGTGTCTTTATTAAATCTGACTATGGGGTTAGTAATGGAGTCGTGTTATAGACACCTCTCAATTACTAGCCCCCGGGCTTGATGTCAGCAGCCATAAAACAGCTGACATCAACCCCAAACCTATTACCCCACTTGCCACCACAACAGGGCAAATGGGAAGTGCGAGGCTGAGCACCAGAATTGGTGCATCTTATAGATGCCATTTCTGAGGCAGCTGAGAGCTGATGTCACTAATCTGGGAGGGGGCGAATTTTCATGGCCCTTTCCTAGGCTACTAATATCAGCCCGTAGCTGTCTGTTTAGCCTTTGCTAGGTATTAAATATAAGGGGGACCCCATGTTATTTTTTGGGGGGTATCCCCTATAATAACCAGTAAAGGCTAAGCAAACAGCTGTGAGCTGATATTAATAGCCTGGGAACCTTTAGGGTTATTAGCCCGTTCCCAGAATAGTAGCATCAGACCCCAGCCGTTGGCTTTCCCTCTGCTGGTTATGAAAATTACGGGTGACCCTTCTCCATTTTTTTTTTTTCAAATAATGCTCCGGGTCCGTACTGGACACCCTGTTCTGCGTGCAGTACCAAACTCGGACTTTAAACCGGAAGTGCATTGGCTGTGCCTAATAAAGCTTGGTGAAAGGCTGCATCGCAGCCAATCACCAAACTTTATTACTGTTGGCACTTCCTGCTGCATCACAGCCATGCCAAGCATTGGAATGACTGTGATTTGGTAGCACAACACGTGAGACAACCTATATAAAGGCAGGACCGCATGTTGCGCCACCATTTTCAACATTGTCAGACAGGAGAAAAGAATGCAGTACAGCCTAGTGCATACCGCCCCTATTAATCTACTTTTTAAAGCCTGATTAATATTTCTGGTACAGGCTAGCACACAGTGAAGATCTAGCCTTGTGTATTTTACCTGTGCATCCTGGTGCACACTTGACTTCCACTGTCGTGTGTCATGGCCGTAAATATGAGAGCGTGAAACAAGCAATGTGGCCGTGGTGCTGCTAGTCATGATGGTGGGGCTGCTGCAGGGAGAGGACATGGTAGTTCTGTACGTGTTACATCCCAAAGTATAACATCTTCCTCTGGTACATGCAGGTGCCAGAACACTCGGTATCTTTTTGTAGGACCGAGTAATACTGGCAGAATGGTGAGGCCATAAGATGCTGAAAAGGAAGTAGATTGGATTGTAGAAAGTTACTCTAGTTCCTTGGCATTGTCTTCCACCCATTCCCCTGCAGAAAGCGCAGGTTTGACACCTGAGGACTATGGTCATGAGTATTATTCCACCTCACCTACTTGCAAAACAGCCAAGCTGTCTGAGCCACAAGTCGTGCAGCAGACTCATCTGCTGTTTGAGGACTCTGCTGGCTTTGGTTCCATAGCCCATTCACCTGGCCGTACTCCATAAGTGGAAAAGACTGAGCGCACTAATGCCCAACAACTTATGTCGGAGGATAAGTACATGGGAGGGCCAGTGCACATGGTCAGTGAACCATTGCAGCACGTCAGAGGATGAGGAAACACAGGTACCAACTGGCAAGCAAGGCAGTGGTGCTGAGTGGTTTGAAGATGATGCGGGGGATGATGAGGTCCTAGACCCCACATGGAATGAAGAACATCATAGTGACATGCTCAGTTCGGAGGAAGAGGAGGTGGCCTCGCTGCCCCAGCATCACAGCCAAAGAGAGAGGAGGAAAAGCACAGCCGTTAGCCCATAGCCGGTACGTCGGTTGCTACTACCTTTGTGCAAAGGAAATGTGCACACCCAAGCCAGCTCAAAGGAGCTCCCTGGCATGGGATTTCTTCAGACAATGTCCTGACAACAAGACATGGGTCAGAGCATGGAGCGAGTCATAAATCTGCTTAACCTGATCACCATCTGCATGATCAGGCATCTGAAATCTAAGCACAAGCTGCAGTGGATTACATATGTTAAAAAGCATGACAGATCAAAGCCTTCTCCTTCTCCCTCTTCAGCTGCAGTCTCTGCCTCTTCCCCCACTCACGATCAACAGGGCCACCTGCTTCCCCGCAAAGAGAGGATGTGACACCACCACCATCAACAGTGTCACCGAGCATCTCCACACCGTCCCATGAAACTGTTCAGCTTTCCATCCGCCAAACCCTGGAGAGAAAGACTAAATTTGCCCCAAGCTACCCATGAACCATGCTCCTCAATTACGGAATTTCAAAATTACTCACCTTCAAAATGCTTCCATCCTGGCTGGTGGAGACAGACAGTTTAAAAAATCTGATGGAGGTGGCTGTCCCACAGTACTATCTTCTCAGCTGCTACTACTTCTCCATGCTTTCCATCGCTTCCCTGCACCCACATGTGGCAGTCAAAATCAGGTGTGCACTGCACAATGCCATCAGTGGCAAGGTCCACATCCTGTTCCCCTCATCGTCAATCCTTTGGAGACAGCTAACGTTCCCCTCTGCTCACTCAACCAAAGTTTCATCCCTTTAACCAAGACTCCACTCACACAACTGAGATGCTGTCTCTTTAACCAGGTCACCGCTCACACGACCTAAATTCCATCCTTTTTACCAGGCTTCCGCTCACACGACCAAGATTCAGTGCCCTTAACCAGGTGTCCACTCATATGACTGAGATTCTGTCCCTTTAACCAGGCCTCTGCTCACACGAATGAGATTTCATCCCTTTAACCTCAGTAGCAGAATTCCTTATTCCCTGGGAAGACTTTGCACCCCTTGGCTCATCTACTGCTGATGATGTCTATGCGTCTCCAACCATGCTCTCCTAGTGTTCGGTTGTAAGCCAATACAGGCTCTTGCCCTAGAGTCTGGCATTTATATTTTCTTGCTGCCTCATAGCAGATTATATTTTCTTCTATCCAACTAGCTTCTCCCTTCCTCCCTTCCAAACAGTCTTTCTCCTTTTGGTTCCTATGTAATTTTTGGTTCCTACCTCTATTGTCTCTAATCACTAGATGGCAGCATCCATTCACACATTCCTGTTTGTACAACACTAAGCAAACATAGGGTAGCACTATACATAACAAGAGAGGATACTGTAATAAAGGATGGCGCAATACATAACTAGAGAGTACTTTACACAATAAGTAATGGCTGTATGCATAACAAGAGAGGATGCTATTTAATGAGGGACAGTGCTTTTCATAATAAGAGAAGACACTATGTGGTAAGGGACAGCGATATACATAATAAATGAGAACACTATAAGGGACAACACTATAAATAATAAGGGAGGATGATTTATAATAAAGGACTGCATTATACTTAAATAAGATAGGAAGCTATGTAATAAGGGAAGACACTATAAATATTAAGCGAGTAGGCTATGTAATAAGGGTGCTACTGTTTACATAATGAGAGGACATTGTGTAATAAAGAAGTACACTACATACTAAGGAACGGCACTATACATAATAAAGAAGACTGCTTTACAAATGAGAGAATGATGACCATCATCTCTGTATTGCCCCTTGTCCCCATCCCCAATTCATTATAAAATCATGTATAGTCCTCTCTCTCCCCGATTCATGATAAGACTCTGTATTTTCTTCTACACCTTCTCCCACCATTCTCTCCACCACTGTGCTAAAAAAAATCAGTTACCTCTCCAGACAATCCATTGCGGCACTGCTTCCAACCTCTTCAGGCTGGACATTTGCTAGTTGACATATACAGCACGATGATATCATCACGCTGCTGAGTCACAAAGACAACTCCAGAAAGAGCAGAAAGGTCAGAACGACTTACTGCAGATCCACAGGTACCTTTAATTGCATACTATAATGAATAAGGAGAAAGTAAAAGCGCACTCACCGGTTTTGAACAATCTGAGCGGTTTATTCACATGTAATCATGCGGTGCAGGGAGGGTTTGTGAATACAAAAGCGGATGACAGCTGTTTCGTGCTAGGTGTGCACTTCAACAGATCCAATGCATTGCATAATTTAATTGCATACAGCAGACCTGTAGAAAAACCTCCCTGCATGGCGCAATACTGATGCCGAAATAGATTATAATGAGGGCAATCTGGGCATGAGCTTCCTCCCCTGAAGCCTCGGGCCCTGAATTTTAAGGCAGATTGTCGTAATTATAAACCATTTTTACAAAGGCCCATGTGCAGCTGAATTGGCTGCACTGGTGGCATGTCTGCCCTTGGCCCTCTTGTCTTTTGAGGGGGTTTACATGAAAATGCTTTGGATCATATTTTTTATATTAGCCATTTATTTATTCGTAAAAGATAATCCCCTTTAGCTGTTTGTTCTCAAGTCTAAATAAATATAATTATTTTCATCTTTCCTCGTAACTAAGATCCTCCATGCCCCTTATTAATTTTATGGTTCTTCTTTCTACCTTTTCTTACTCCAGGCCATCTGTGAAATGGTGCCCAGAACTGTACTGCATATTCCAGATGGTAAATAAAGGGGTGTTATGTCCCATCCCGCGAGTTCATGCAGCATACTCACATTATCCTGCTGGTCTTAGAAGCAGATGATTGACATTGTATGCTATCATATTAAATAAAACATATGTTTCATTGTTTTATAAATGTGATCGTCTTCAATATGAAGCAGTGAGGCTCTTGGAACCTCAGTTGACCAGTTCCCTGAGCACCACAAACCCTTCAAACATTTGAGATGCGAGGGTTACCAGAGTCAAGTCCCCACTGACCTGGGAGAGCACATCTTAGTAAGCACTTGTCTGCATGTATGCAAATTGCATACCTGTGACTATTTGATGGCCTGCTTTCATCGGCAATACCTGACAATCATTACAACATTCGGTACGCACAATGCAAGAATTCAGAAGTCTGTAGTCACATAGAATGATTGCAGACTTTCATAAAAAGACCAGACAAACCCTTTAAGGAGAACCAGTACTTCCATCACATGGGCACCTTACCCATCCAGACTGTGCTCAACACTGATAAGAAGTGATGAGCGGACATGCTCGATATGGTGTTATCCGAACATGCTCAGGTGCTAAGCGAGTGTCTTCATAGTGCTCGAATAATATGTTCGAGTCCCCTCACCTTCGTGTCCGGCGGTCGATCGACAGCCACAACACATGCAGGGATTGCCTAACAAACAGGAAATCCCTGCATGTGTTCCGGCTGTCGAACAGTCGCGAGACATGCAGCCATGGTGCTAAAACATTTAGCACACGAGCATGCTCGGATACCACCTTATCAGAGCACGTTTACTCATCACTAATAAGGAGCAAACACCCAAAATCAGGCTATTTGTAGGTGATCTTATGGCTTAGTATCTATCCCTGATCATGTTGCAAAGGTTGTTAAAGGGTCCAAAGTTGACTTATCGATCAAGTAGCCA
The DNA here is from genome assembly GCF_051348905.1 of Ranitomeya variabilis. Taxonomy (NCBI): domain Eukaryota; kingdom Metazoa; phylum Chordata; class Amphibia; order Anura; family Dendrobatidae; genus Ranitomeya; species Ranitomeya variabilis. The sequence continues at coordinate 100,656,749 of NC_135234.1, forward strand.
CCTCTCCTAGAAGGTGCTTGTGAAATAAGTTTCTTTTGCTTCTCACATTCTGTACATTGATGATTACCCACTGATGTCTCATTATAGACAGCGATGAGCTGCTAAATAGAGATCTGAAATGATTGTACTTTCGATTGTTTATTAGTATGGCTATGTGGCCACACATGACTAAAGTAAGCTACAGTTTTCAGTCTAGGTTCTTCCCATAATCCTTATATATAGCAGATAACTCAATAAACCAACTGCAGCTGTGCAAAGCTTAACTGATTACATTTCACTAGAAGGAAGTGACCAATATAATTACATGCACATCTAAGGAGGTTCTGTTAAGGTACCGTCACACTCAGCAACTTTGCAAAGAGAACGACAACAATCCGTGACGTTGCAGCGTCCTGGATAGCGATCTCGTTGTGTTTGACACGCAGCAGCGATCTGGATCTCGCTGTGCCATCGCTGGTCGGAGCTAGAAGTTCAGAACTTTATTTAGTCGCCGGGTCGGCGTGTATCATCATGTTTGACATCAAAAGCAACGACGCCAGCAATGAGCATAGGGGGCGTCGCAGCGTCTCCTTCTAGCCAGTCGGTACACTCCAGCTGTTTGACATGGAGCTAACAACCAGCGAGAACGAGAAGTGAGTCGCCGTTACGTCACTGGATCACTCCTGCATCGTTCTGGAGTTGCTGTGTTTGACGTCTCTACAGCGACCTAAACAGCGACGCTCCAGCGATCTAGTTTAGGTCGGCTCGTTGTCTATATCGCCGCAGCATCGCTGAGTGTGACGGTACCTTTACAGTCACCCTACTTATATAAGTACAGTGAATGTTGTTTTCTCTTTGTCCTATATATAGTATATATATTGTGGGCGACTGAGAGGGAAGATACTGGACGGAGTGTATCTCTCTCAGAAAGTTAAGCTGGGCGAGATATTAAAAGCAGGGTAGTACTGGTTGGTGCAGTAGCTTAGTCGCTGAGCTGTTTTCTTTGTGATAATGGCGGACTAGATTTTATTGGAGTGATGAGGAGGATTTAGTGGTGGGACTCATCACTCCCACTACTGCTCCAGTACAAGCAGTACTGGAGGCTTTGCCAGCTCAGCTGAGAGAGGTTGTTTCATTACTGACATAGAAAAGGCTGAAGGAAAAGCTTCAGAGTGTCACAGCCTATGGACTGACACGATGTGTTCCTGAGGAGGAAATGCACAGCAGTTAAATGTGCTACATGCAGAGTTGCTGGAAAGCCAAGCCCACATATATCCTTGGTAGCATGAATCAGCGTTACTTTATGTTAGTTAGCATCTAGCCGGGCAAGTCTTTGATGTTTTTTGTTTTTTCTACTGTCTGTCTTCAATATGGACTGTTTCTGCCTATGTCATGGCCATAATACCCTACAATGCCCTAGCGCGTTAATATCTATATCTATATATATTGTAGTGCGGTGAGGGTTCACACCATGTAGTAATGAGGCAGTGACCCAGTAAAGCTCAAAGCAAAATGTCTTTTAATGTCCAAAATCTTACAAATGAAAAGGCAAAACAATATCTTCCGGATCACAGCCGGGGTGTCAAGACAGTCAGGATCCGAGACCTGTTGCTGTGGGCGACTGCACCACCGTGTCACCCTGAGAGGGCACCAGGAGTTCGCTTCCCTTGGTTCTGTGTTAACTGCACACATAAGCCGGATATTGTAGAGCCACCTGCTCGGCAGCTTGCATACCAAGGCTGACACACCCAAACCTTTGCTGCAGGATTTTTACAATGGAAGCTGTGGCCATGTAAAACCCAGCTGGAGGGAGTGAACTGCCCCATTACCATCCTGTAGTTCACTCCAAAAATAAAAGCCCTTAACGGGTTTTCTTAACAATTGCCTTGGCCATTTAGATACATATGCATTTGAATCGAATATAGATGGATATGTACTTTTTATACGGGACTAATATGATCCTTGGTGCTATTAGTATGGGTCAATAACATGTTTCTACTGGATCCCTTTTTCCTGCCTCGGCATTAATATTCTGTCCAAATCTTTTATATTATATGTATACAATAAAATATTTTGTGGCCTAAGATACTCTTTTTGCCCCATTTTTTCGCTTCACCCAAGCTTGTAGGGGTTTTGTGTATGAGAATAAATTTGCAGCCAACCAGAACCTCTGTGATAGCATTGCATGATGGATATGTATCTGCCTGTTATTCTTAGCATTGAGTACACTCTTTAACCTGTTGAAATCCCCAACTTCATTTGCTGACATTTAATCCCAAGATTTCAAGGACCCTCCACCATGCTTAACTGTTGCCTGCAAACAATCATTATTGTACAGCTCACCAGCATTTCGGCAAACAAACTGCTTTCTGTTATAACCAAATATTTCACATTTTAACTCATGAGTCCAGAACATATACTGCCATTTTTCTGCATCTCTGTTCCTATATTTTTAAGCATAGTTGAGTCACTTGGCCTTGTTTCCATGTGGAAAGTATGATTTTTGGACAAAATTCTTCTATAAGATCACTTCTGACTTGACGTCTCTGAATAGTAGATGGGTGTGGTTGGGTTCCACTGGTTGCTGCCAGTTCTGAGCTGATGGCACTTGAGGACATATTCTGATTTCAAAGGGAAGAGTAATGTGTCTTTCATCTGCTGCAATTAGTTTCCCTGGCCGACCACTGCATCTATGGTCTTCATTGTTGCCCATTCATGTTGTTGTGAATGCGAAAATACAGGCAGATATTTATGCATCATACAATAGCATCAAGGAAGTATCTGATTGGCTTCAAATTTATTCTGCCATAGGACAGTGTCGCCAAACATGCAGCCAATGTCAATAAGAACTAACTTCAGCATCTTCAGAACCCAGGAAGTGATTATATGGCCCCACAGAGCCCTGATCTTAACATAATTAGGTCTGTGTAAAGTTACATAAAAAAAAGGAAGGATTTGTGCAAGACTACATACACTGAAAATATCCAAGATATTTTGATGCTGTTTTGAAAGTAAAGGGTTATCATAACATTAAGAATTATTTTATTTAGATATCTTTTCTATTCACTCATTTACATTTTGTTAATTGTTCAAAATAAACTTTTAGCAATTGTAGTTTTGAAAGTATTCTTACTTTGCACTTGGGCAAGCATTTTATCAAGATCCAATGTTGGCAGCACCCTATGCATTTGCCGACCAATGTTGTTCCAGATGTGCTTAATGGGAGACAAGTAAAGATGAGGGGATTGTCCCAAGGGGAATCAACTTTGAGTCAAATTTCCTGAAATTTACGCTTTCACATGAATTTGAACTTTTTGACATTTGATTTCCCATGTGGGCTTCCCCATAATGACCTGAATCTATGGCATTTAATGGATTATTTCTGGGCAAGAAAAGTGAAAATTACATCTACAAAATAAACAGAATGCAACTAAGCAATAGGCAACAGCACGTGCGAAAAAGACTTGGGTATACTAATAGATCACAGACTGTACATAAGTCAACAGTGTGATGCAGCAGCAAAAAAAGGCAAACACAGTTCTGCAATGTATTAAGAGAAGCACAGAGTCTAGATCATGTGAAGTAATTATCCTTCTCTACTTCTTCTTGGTCAGACCTCACCTGGAATATTGTCTCCAGTTCTGGGTACTACATTTTAAAGACATAAAAAAACTGGAGCAAGTTCAGAGAAGAGCTACCGGGATGGTGAACGAACTGCAAACCATGTCCTAGAAGGAACGGTTAAAGGATAAAGGAATATTTAGCTTACAAAAATGAAGGCTAAGAGGAGACTTAATAGCTGTCCTCAAATATCTGAAGGCATGTCACAGTGTAGAGGAATAATCCATATTTTTATTTGCACATGGTTACATGAAAAGCAATGGAATGAATCTGAAAGGGAGAAGATATAGGTTAGATATTAGAAAATATGATAACACTTTTTGGCAGTGAGGGTGCTCAATGAGTAGAACATGATGCCATGATGGGTGGAGAGTTCTTCAATGGAAGTCTTCAAATAGAGTCTGAACAGACATCTATCAGAGATGGTTTAGTGAATCCCGCATTGAGCAAAGGGTTTGATCCGGAAGGTCCCTTCCAACTCAAACATTCTATGATTCTATGATCATACCTTTTATACTGGTGGTCAGTACCCGAACCATCAAAGTTCAGCTGCTCCTAGCAGGGCACAGTTTATACAGCAGAGTTGTTTTCCATCTCCAAAGTCACTAAGTAAGTCTCTCTTGCCTGTAGAGTCTAAACTCTTATGATTAGTGGGGTCCTCTCTCTTGCCTGTAGACTGTAAGTTTTTATAGTTATCATGGTTTTCTCTCTCTCGCTCCTATACAGTAGAGTGTAAACTAATGGTCAGTGGGATTCTCTCTTGCTCCTCCTACCCAATTGTATTTTACAAGCAATTTCATGCTTTGTAGTATTGCGATTCACACAAATTTATTCACCAGGATTCAAATTTTGGGGGAAAATTTTGCAAAGTTGACGAAATTGAATTTCAAAAGATCTGCTCATCTGGAAAAAAAAACAGAAATTTAGCTGGAGTTTGAGTTAGTATACATGCAGCATATAAACACATGTTCACATGATCCATTAATCAGGCACAACCTACAGGAAGCAAAATGAGAATAAACTCTGCTGTAACTAAGTAAGTAAAAAGCAAAAGTGCATTTAAATAACATAGGGTTCTTAGTAACATTTTTTTCATTTAAAAAAAAGCATAAAAGCCATCCCACCATTGGCAAGGTGACGCTATTCAAGAGATAAGATCGGGGGCGCTGCAGTTCATGGTAGCATGTTTAACCGCTTCACCCCTGGAGCTTTTTTCGTTTTCGTTTTTTGCTCCCCTCCTTCCCAGAGCCATAACTTTTTTATGTTTCTGTCAATATGGCCATGTAAGGGCTTATTTTTTGCGGGATGAGATGTACTTTTGAACGATACCATTTGTTTTACCATGCTGTGTAACAGAAAACGGGAAAAAAATTCCAAGTGTGATGAAATTGCAAAAAAAGTGCAATCTCACACTTGTTTTTTGTTTGGCTTTTTTGCTAGGTTCACCAAATGCTAAAACTAACCTGTTATTATGATTTTCCAGGTCATTACGAGTTCATAGACACCTAACATGTCTAGGTTATTTTTTATCTAAGTGGTGGAAAAAAATTCCAAAGTTTGCAAAAAAAAAAAAAATTGTGCGATTTTCCGATACCCGTAGCGTCTCCAATTTTCGTGATCTGGGGTCAGGTGAGAGCTTATTTTTTGCAAGCCAAGCTGGTGTTTTTAATGATACCATTTTGGTGTAGATACATTCTTTTGATCGCCCGTTATTGCATTTTAATGCAATGTCGCGGCGACCAAGAAAACGTAATTTTGGCGTTTTGATTTTTTTTCTCGCTACGCCATTTAGCGGTCAGGTTAATCCTTTGTTTTTATTGATAGATCGGGCGATTCTGAACGCGGCGATACCAAATATGTGTATGTTTGATTTTTTTTTATTGTTTTATTTTGATTGGGGCAAAGGGGGGTGATTTGAACTTTTATATATTTTTTATTTTTTTAATATTTTTAAACACTTTTTTTAAAAATTTTGGCATGCTTCAATAGTCTCCATAGGAGGCTAGAAGCATGCACAACTCGATCGGCTCTGCTACATAGAGGTGAAGTACAGATCACCTCTATGTAGCAGAAATCCAGGTGTACTTTGAACGCCGACCTCAGGGTGGCGCTCAAAGCAATCGGCCATCAACAACCATAGAGGTCTCAAGGAGACCTCTGGTTGTTATGGCAATGCACCGATGAACCCGATCATGTGACGGGGGTCAGTGGTGCGAGCACCTCCGGGAGCGCTAGTTAAATGCCGCTGTCAGCGTTTGACGGCGGCATTTAACTAGTTAATGGGCGCGGGCGGATCGCGGAGCCCACCTCAAAGCAGGGGATCTGCCAGCTGACGTACTATTCCATCAGCTGGCAGAAAGGGGTTAATTACAGTATAACGAGCAAAATTTGGTCTTGACGGTTTGTGTGCCCAAGTGCATTCAACATGGCAGAACAATCCTCAGACAACCACTAACAACCTAATTAATAGCAGCCAAGATGTACAGCATAAATATGTGTATTTATGCATATGGCTCTCATACTCAATACTGAATAAACTGAGATGTTTTGAAAATGTTGTTTCCATTTTTACATCATTTGCATATCATTAACATGTCCATAGAAACTTTGGTTTCCATAATAATTACCTTCTTGGTGTTGCAATTTCAACACCAAAAATACAACTAGGTGGCCACGAGGCCAGTTGCTTTTCAAACCATGATGTTATGCAATAATGTATTTAAAGCTTTCCTGGAAGATTATGGTGAGTTCACAGATTTAGTGACCTGCCCATGTCCTCTCATTTTTTGATAACTGATCTACTCCATGCTACCTAGCATATAGGACTATTGTAATGGTGCAAGTAAGAAAAGGTAACGAGATCAAGATCAAAAAATATTTGCAGGATCTGAAATCTTGTACGCATTACAGATGTTCAGGAAGTGAAGGGTCACAATAAACTCAGGTTTAAGACTTGTATAAGTATGCAAATTATATCAATATGTATTTAACAAAGGACTGTTGTAACAGTAATACTCAGCAGAGCTGTAGGAAGGTATACATAAAAATAATTAAAAACATAAAACTAAACAGATCACATATACAGTATATATAGGTCATATATAATACAAACAATATTTTAGTATAATTTCTATAAAATCACACATTTTACATTACATGTAGGGATGGCCCAAAAAACATTGGAATGCCAGAACATTTAAAAAATGCTATTTTTTCATAAGGTGGTACTGCTCATTACTTGTACTACTACTGTTTAAGAAATCATTTTAATATTTCGCAATGCTCTATCATGAGGTGGAAGATCTACATAAGTAATCTCCAATATACAGCACCCAGAGTTTGTGAAGGGGAGGATGCGGTACACTGTGCTTGGTATCCAGCTGAAAAAAACATTTGGGAGGAACATTATGAGTGGAATTCAGCTGCTCTAAACCAATCACCACCAGTGGATGAGCTTTCAGTAATTCTGACCATTCTATAAAATAGCTTTCAACCATCCCAGATTCAGTTTTCCGTTTTATTTGATGTGATTTTGGTGCAGATATAAAACAAAGTTTTTAACGCTTTTTTAATCATGCAGAAAAATTTTGATTCTGCTCTTAAAAATTAAACAGCATTTTTTCATGCATTGTTTTCAGAAGAAGCCTATAGAGAAAAAGTGCACCAAAACCACAGAGTACAGTAGACTCTATACTTCTCTTAATATGTCCTAGAACTGTGTTTGCCTTTTTTGATGCTGCATCACACTGTTGACTCATGTGCAATCTGTGATCTATTAGTATACCCAAATCTTTTTCACAAGTGCTGTTGCTTAGTTCTATTCTTTCCATTCTGTAGATGTAATTATTTTTTTTCTTGCCCAGATGTAGAATCTTACATTTCTTCCTGTTAAATTCCATTCTATTAGTCAATGCCCATTGTTCAAGCTTATCTAGAGCCTTCTGAATCCATTCTCTGTCTTCTGTATTGTTAGCTATCCTTCCTAGCTTTCCATCATCTGCAAATTTGATTAGTTTACCTTCAGCTCCCTTATCTAGATCATTTATAGAAATGTTAAATAACACTGGGGCTAATACAGTGCCTTGTGGTACCCCACTTGAAACACTTTTCCAATTGGATGTGCAATAATTTATTACAATCACGGAGTAAGTTATGAATCCACCTAACTGTAGTCTTGTCAATCCCATACATCCCATCCCACTGTCATTTTTACATTAAGGACAGTATAAGATACTTTATCCAATATTTTGCTAAAGTCAAGATATACTATACCTATTGCATTTCTTTGATCCACCTAGTCAGTGATTCCATCATAGAAGGAAATTAGATTAGTCTGCCATGACTTGTTTGCTACAAATCCATGCTCGCTCTGGTTAGTTATTGTATTCTTATCTAAGTACTTACATACATGCTGTTTAATAATTTATTAAAAGATCTTTCCTGGTATAGAAGTATGGCTCACTGGCCTGTCATTTCTTGGCTCCATCTCCTTTCCTTGTTTGAAGATAGAGAAAACATTTGTAGGGATGGGTGGACACCTGGATGTTCGGGTCCTGCGAATTCGGCTGAACAGTTCCAAAAAGTTCAGGTACCAGCACATTACCCAGACCCGAACCCGGACCCCATTCACTTGAATGGGGGCCCGAACATCCAGTGTTTGCTGCGTTGTAATGTGCATGACAGCGTGACAAACACTGCTTTAGGTTGGCGGTGAAATCAACCCAGCCGGTCAGAGAGCCATGGTTCCTACGCTGTCAAAAGACATCGTGAGCTCTCAGCTGTGACCGGAGGGGTAAATTTTACCTGTGGTCACTGGTGTCCGCTGATGGGACTACTGATCCCATCATCCAACACCTTCTGCCGCTAATAACAGCGAGAGGAGGAGTGGCGGATGGGAGTATTCACCCTTTTTGTCATACCCCAAAAATCCTTTTTTACTCCTTTTGGTCTTCCTTGCAAGCGTCATTTAATTAGCTCTTCTAATGCTTGCTCTGCATTCCCTGCAGACAGCATTACATTCTTCTTTAGATAGTCCCCACTCTTTCCATTTAATATAAATTTATTTTTTTCCATTATAACAAGTGATTAAGTTAATCCATCCTGGTCTATTTAATTGCTTCCAATTCTTCCTTCTTCCTCCTTCCAATCTTAAATTCTAAGTCTTCGCAGGTCTTCCTTCTATTGTCATCCAAAATTTGAGGATAGCATGATCACTCTCTCCTAGATTCCTAGCCACCTTTACTTCCTCAACAATTTCCTCCCTATTGGTAAAAAATAGGTCTAAAATTGCAGATCCTCTTGTTTTCTGATCTACCTTTTGAAAGACAAAGTTGTCAGCAAGAGAAGATAAGAATTTTCTGGACCCGGTATTTTTGCCTGAGAGAGATTTCCAACAAATATCTGGATAGTTGAAATCTCCCATGATCTCTATGTCATTCTTTTTTGAGGACAGAGACATCTGTTGTAAAAAGAGTTCATCCATATCTTCACTCTGTCCAGGTAGCCTATAATAAATACCTACAATGGTGGCCTTTCTGTTCTCTCCTTGTATTCCTACCCAAACAGTTTCTATAGAGCTACTAGTCTCTGATGCTTGGATATCTGTGGAGATATATGTTTTTCTAACATATAATACAACACCTCCTCCCCTCTTATTAATTCTTTTTCTAATAAAAAAGTTGTAGCCTTCGAGGTTTGTATTCCAAGCATGTATATAATCTATCCAAGTTTCAGTGATGCCTATGACATCATATCTCTCTTCCTGTGTTTTGCTCTTTATTTCCACTTCTAATAGCAGGGTTCACAAAAGAATTCATTAGCTGCATACTTTTTCCTGATGAAACAAAGTCCAGCTCACCATAGTCCGCATCCTGTGGAACTCGGAGCATGGAACCGCTGTGTCAGGGCGTAGAAGAATTAAGGAAATGATGAGGAATCCAGCTCAACGAGATAGTGAAAAAAACCCTTCCTTTATTCACTTCAAATCATATTCAGTGGAGGATAAAACATCAGTGCGACATCAACGCGTTTCTGGTGAACAAGCACCCTTAATCATGAACGCTTTGATATCGCATTTTAATCCATGTTGTTGCTGATGTTTTATCCTCCACTGAATATGATTTGAAGTAAATAAAGGAAGGTTTATTTACTATTTTTTTTCACTATCTCATTGAGCTGGATTCCTCATCATTTCCTTAATACTTTTTCCTGGCCTAATATTGCCCATCCAATATTGCTGTAGTTTAAAGCTCTCCTGATGAGTATAGCAAGGCATCTGCCAAATATGTGTTTTCCTGTTTTCGTAAGATGCAATTCATCTCTAGCAAGGAGTTCAGCATAAAGGTAATTCACCTCATGGTCAAGAAACCCCAAACATTGCTCATGGCACCATCGACGAAGCCAGTTTTTCAATTGTAGAATCCTCTTCAATCTCCTTGGTTCAAATCCATTGACTGGGAGGATGGATGAGAGGACGACCTGCACTCCCAGTTCCTTGACTTTCTGGCCATACAACATATACAGCTCTTTAATATGTAGCTGCTCTTTTTCAAGTTACCAAAAGTAATTGGACAGTTGTCTTAAAAGCTCTTTCATGGGCTCATTATTCCATCATCAATTAAGCAGATTGAAAAAAGGCCTGGACCTCCACAGACGACAAATGTGGTGGAAATTCACAGAATCCTTTCCATGGTGATGAAAAAAACAACATCCACCCAAGTGAAGAACACTCTCTAGGAAGTTGATCTAAGTCTATCATGAAGAGATTTCATGAAATCAAATACAGAGGGTTCACCAAAGGCATAAACCATTACTCAGCCTTTAAAATAGAAAGGCCAGATTACACTTTGCCAAAAGACATCTAAAGAAGCCAGCCCTGTTCTGGAAAAGCATTCTTTGGGCAGATGAAACTAAGATCAACCTGCACCAGAATGATGGAAAGAAGAAAGTATGGAAAAATCCTGAAATCACTCAAGATCCAAAACACACCACAACCTCTGTAAAACATGGTGGAAGTAGTATGATCACATGGGCATGCATGGCTTCCAATGGCGCTGGGTCACCAATGTTTATTGATGATGTGACTGAAGATAGAAGCAGCTGGATGAATTCTGAAGTGTACAGGGCTATACTTTCTGCTCAGAAATGCAGCAAGATTGATTGGACAACACTTCACAGTACAGATGGTCAATGACCCAAAACATACTGCGAAAGCAACCCTGGAGTTTCTTAATTCAAAGAAGGGAATATTCTACAGTGGTCGAGTCAATCACCAGATTTCAACCCCATCAAGTAGCATTTTACATGCTTAAGACAAAACATAAGGCAGAAAGACCCACAAAGAAACAACAACTGAAGTCAACAGGAGTAAAGGCCCGGCAAAGCATCACGATGGAGGAAACCCAAAGTTTGGTGATGTCCATGGATTCCAGACTTTAGGCAGTCATTGCTTGCAAAGGATTCACTACAAAGTATTAAAAATGAACATTTTATTTATGGTAAATTTAATTTGTTCAATTACATTTGAGCCCCTGAAATGAGTAAGCTTTGTGGAAAAATCTATACAATTCCTAAATGTTTCACAGGATATTTTTGTTCAACCCCTTTAATTAAACCTGGAACTCTACACTTCAATTGCTTCTCAGTTGTTTCTTTATAATTAAAAAATAGTGGCATGCAGAGCCTAAATCCCCAAGATTTGGTCACAGTCCAAAAAGTTCTGGACTTAATTGTATTTGGCATGAGACAACTTGTTCTGCAGTGATAATCTTCTGCTGATAAAACACTGATTTTATTGAAACTACAACAAGCAGACCAGTAAGTGACACATCACTAGAATCAGAGTATACTCGAGTATAAGCCGACCAGAGTAAAAGCTGAGACCCCTAATTTTGCCACAAAAAATGGGAAAACTTATTGTCTTGAATATAAGCCTAGGGTAGGAAATGCGGCAGTTATTGGTAAATTTCAAAAATAAAAATAGATACCATAAAGTTCATGATGGACCCCATAAGATGCTCCATATTAAAATATGCCCCTTATAATGCTGCACAAAAGGTTAATGATGGCCCCTTAAGATGCTCCATAGAATATTATGCCCCATATAATGCTGCACAAAGGTTGATGGCCCCATAAAAATGCTCCATAGATTATGCCCCATATGCTGCTGCACAAAGGTTGATGGCGCCATAAGATGCTCCATAGATTATGCCCCATATGCTGCTGCACAAAGGTTGATGGCCCCATAAGATGCTCCATAGATTATGCCCCACATACTGCTGCACAAAGGTTGATGGCCCCATAAGATGCTCTATAGATTATGCCCCATAAATTATATGCTGCTGCTGCGATGAAAAAAAAATGACACACTCACCTCTTGTCGTTCAGGCCCCCGGCACTTGTGATATTCACCTGACCCCATTCCACTGCCATGCGCCGCTCCATCTTCTGGCTCTCTGACTTTTCAGGCAGAGGGCGCGCACTAACCACGTCATCGCACCCTCTGACCTGAACATCACAGCAAGAGGACTTGGAAGACGGAGCCAGGTGGTGGAATGAAGACAGGTGAATATCGCAGTGCTCACCCTCCCCGTTATACTCACCCTCCAGGCGCAGTCCCTGCTTCTCCGTCGTCTCAGGCCGGCAGCTTGTTCCTATGTTCAGCGGTCACATGGTACCGCTCATTAAAGTAATGAATATGCGCTACACCCCTATGGGAGTGGAGTCGCGTCCATATTCATTACTTTAATGAGCCGTACCATGTGACTGCTGAACACAGGAAGAGCTGCCGGCACCCGGAGACCATCGCATCCCATCAGAGAAGCAGGGACCGCGCTGGGAGCAGGTGAGTATGATGTGACAGCCGCTGCTCCCCCTCCCCCACCGACCCCCTGGGAATGACTCGAGTATAAGCTGAGAGGGGCACTTTCAGCCTAAAAAAATGGGCTGAATATCTTGGCTTATACTCGAGTATATGCGGTATTTTCCCCTGTATCATGCTGCTCTCAGATTAAATAGCCAAAAGCCACTGATAGATTCCATTTAAAGTGGAATTCACTAAGTAACAGATGATGCACCGTCATTGTCAGAAAATAAGCCTATCATGTCTTAAAATTATGTCTAATATCCACTAAAGCTGCAATTTACTGTATATGGGTCAACTTGGCCAATGCATGGACAGAGATACATACAGCTCTGGCAAAAAATAAGAGACCACCATATCAAAACCCTGTCATGGGCAGCCCAATCTCCAGACCTGAACCCCATTGAAAACCTCTGGAATGTAATCAAGAGGATGATGGATAGTTACAAGCCATCAAACAAAGAAGAACTGCTTAATTTTTTGCGCCAGGAGCAGTGTGAAAGACTGGTGGCAAGCATGCCAAGACGCATGAAAGCTGTGATTAAAAATCCTGGTTATTCCACAAAATATTGATTTCTGGACTCTTCCTGATTTAAAATATTAGTATTGTTGTTTCTAAATGATTATGAACTTGTTTTCTTTGCATTATTTGAGGTCTGAAAGCACTGTTTTTTTTAAATTTTGACCATTTCTCCTTTTCAGAAAAAAATACAAAATTTATTGCTTGGAATTTCGGAGACATGTTGTCAGAAGTTTATTGACTAAAAGAACAATTTACATTTTACTCAAAAATATACCTATAAAGAGAAAAATCAGAGAAACTGAAAATTTTGCAGTGGTCTCTTACTTTTTACCAGAGCTGTATATATATATATACTAGATGGTGGCCCGATTCTAACGCATCGGTTATTCTAGAATATGCATGTCCACGTAGTATATTGCCCAGGCACATAGTATATTGCCCAGTCACGTAGTATAATACTCCATGCAGTTATGGCCCCATAGATGCCCCATATAATGCTCCATGCAGTTATGGCCCCATAGATGCCCCATATAATGCTCCATGCAGTTATGACCCCATAGATGCTCCATATAATGCTCCATGCAGTTCTTTATGGCCCCATAGATGCCCCATATATGGTATGCGCGAAGAACCTGCCATGATGTCATGGTCATGTGACCGCGACGTCATCACAGGCCCTGCGCGCCTGCGCAAGAAGGACCTGCCATGACGTCAAGGTCATGTGACCGTGACGTCATGGCAGGTCCTTCTCGTGCAGAGCCTCAGGTCCTTCTCGCGCAGAGCCTGTGATGACGTTGCGGTCAAATGACCGTGACGTCATGGCAGGTCCTTCTTGCGCAGGCGCGCAGGGCCTGTGATGATGTCGCGGTCACATGACCGTGACATCATGGCAGGTCCTTCGCGCATACCATTCTTGCCACCGAAACCTGCCGGCGAAAGGTGAGTATATATTGATTTTTTATTTTTTATTATTATTTTTAACATTAGATTTTTTTACTATTGACGCTGCATAGGCAGCCTCAATAGTAAAAACTTGGTCACACAGGGTTAATAGCGGCGGTAACGGAGTGAGTTACCCGCGGCATAACGCGGTCCGTTACCGCTAGCATTAACCCTGTGTGAGCGGTGACTGCGGGGAGTAAGGAGCGGGCGCTGGGCACTGACTGCAGGGGAGTAGGGAGGGACTAATGGGACTGTGGCCGTCGCTGATTGGTCGAGGCAGCCATGACAGGCAGCTGGCGAGACCAATCAGCGACTTGCATTCCATGACAGACAGAGGCCGCGACCAATGAATATCCGTGACAGACAGAAGGACAGACAGAAAGACGGAAGTGACCCTTAGACAATTATATAGTAGATATTCTGGATACTAGGTAAAGGGCAGTTTTATGAATTTTTAATGAAGAAATTTATTATTAGTGATAGAATGGGGGTAGCAGGGGAAATTCTTTGTAATTCAGCTGTCTTTAGTTGGTAAAATATATTCCTTTTTTTGTCATTGAATAAATAATTTTAATGAAATCTCTACTAGTAATCTTATTTCGATGTGGGTTTGCAAAATTTCATAAAGGTTCCATCATAAAGCAGATATTGCAATGAAAAATCAGCACCTTAATTATATAATACCATATATAAATATCCTGGTCTACCATGCTTCCATACATATAGAATAATAAATTGCCACAATTAAATAAATAATATGAAACTTTTTGGAACCTTGGATTTTAATATCAGCCTGCAAAGGAATAAGGATTTAAATGAAAAAAGATTACAAATTAAAGTTATTTTGAAAAAGTAATTAAAATAATCAAAGTGATTTTGCTTTTTCGTAGGAACTGGTGTCAGTTCACAGTGACAAAAACAGTAACCTGCCAAGTACAGAATGGATCTGAAACTGTCGTCCAGAGGGTGTACCAGAGTTGCAGATGGCCCGGACCCTGCACAAATCTTGTGAGGTAAAAATATTTACTAAACATGTGCCCATCTATCGCTGTTATCTCAAAAAAGAGTCTTGCTATAGTTGATCATTGACAGTTCATAGTCTGTTTTGTTAGCAATAAAAGTAGTTAAAGGGGTTGTCCTATGAACAAAGTACATTTGAATCAATAGATCTTGGAATAATAATAAATTCCACATTTGGATGTGTTAAAAATAGTGTTGAGCGATACCTTCCGATACGTGAAAGTATCGGTATCGGATAGTATCGGCCGATATCCGAAAAATATCGGATATCACCAATACCGATACCCGATACCAATA
The DNA here is from genome assembly GCF_051348905.1 of Ranitomeya variabilis. NCBI lineage: Eukaryota > Metazoa > Chordata > Amphibia > Anura > Dendrobatidae > Ranitomeya > Ranitomeya variabilis. The sequence goes on from NC_135234.1 coordinate 100,671,991, forward strand.
CAAGTCAATGGGACACAAGTATCGGAAGGTATCCTGGATGGTTCCCAGGGTCTGAAGGAGAGGAAACTCTCCTTCAGGCCCTGGGATCCATATTCATGTGTAAAATAAAGAATAAAAATAAAAAATAGGGATATACTCACCCTCTGACGCGCCCTGGTAGTAACCGCTGTAACCGGCAGCCTCCGTTCCTAAGAATGAGCGCGTGAAGGACCCTTCGATGACGTCGCGGCTTGTGATTGGTCGCGTGAGCGCTCATGTGACCGCTCACGTGACCAATCACAAGCCGCGACGTCATCGAAGGTCTTTCACCCCTGCATTCTTAGGAACGGAGGCACCGCTAAGAGCAGGGGCCGCCGGACGGGTGAGTATATCAATATTTTTTATTTTTATTATTTATTTTATACATGAATATGGATCCCAGGGCCTGAAGGAGAGTCTCCTCTCCTCCAGACCCTGGGAACCATACGCACCGCACACTTCCGATTCCGATTTCCGATATCACAAAAATATCGGCACTCGGTATCGGAATTCTCAACACTAGTTAAAAATGTTTCTGTGTTGAGATAATCTTACAAATGTGCCCCTTCTATGTACTGTGCAAAGACTGTGTCTCACCGTGCAGGAACATGGTCTGATCATATTACAGCTCCTGGGAGGAAATAAAACATACAGACAGGACAGCACAGGATCACAGCTGCTGTTTTCTGTGGGGTAAAACATGTTTAAATACAAGAAGCAAATGCTTTATCTAACAGAAAAAACTCAGCTGTGATCCTATGCTGTAATGTTTCTATACTCTTCTGCGTCTACCCCTGACCAGGAGATGTGGTATGATCAGATCATGTCACTGTATGGTCAGACATGGCCATTACACAGTACATAGCAGGGGCACAGTTATAAGATTAACTCAGCACAGGAACATTTTTTTTAAAACATCAAATTGTGGAACTTATTATTATTGCAAGATCAATTTATTAAAATATATCTTGTTTGTCAGGCAACACTTCAAGCAGGGCTTCCACCAGGAATTTCAGGGTCTAATCCTCGCAACATTTTCTGCCCCTTGAGACTCCACCCAGGCTCCACCCAGTTCCACCTCCACCCCTTAAACCTTCCACAGTCTCACCACCACCCATTCTTGGAAAACCTCCACTCCTACATCACGTACTCACCAATCACACATTAACAATTCTCATTGAACACCACATCCCATACATAGCCATCAGCTTTTCTTTTTGCCAAAAGATTTTTTAAGCCTGCCACCACGACAAAGTAGACTCTTTTGGCCAGGCCCTACTCTACTCTAATCTATTAAACATTTGGTAAAATACCCAACACTTTTTTTTAGGTATATTTTTCTTTATGAGAATACATACATCACATACATTTTTTAAAATTACCAATATTATCACATACATGGTACAAATACTGTTACCCAACTGCTGAACCACATATTACCACCACACAGTGACCTAATAATACCACATACAAGGAATAAATACTGTCACACCATGATCAGACCATATATTGCCACCACATAGTGACCAAATAATACCACACACAGGGACAAATACCACTATACCATGACCAGACCAATAGTAGCTGAATACTACAATACTGATCATTAATAAAAAGAACACCACAATATTAATATTACCATAAGTGCCATTTTACGCAAGAGCTTTGTGCATAGTATACAGTGTATAGTGTCAGTGTACAGGTAATAGTGAATCACCAGGGACATTATACACAGAAGGTCTGTACATAGGGATCACCAGTGACATTATACACAATTGCTCTGCATATTGTGTCAGTGTACAGGTAACACACTGACTCACCAGTGACATTATACACAGGAGCTCAGAATATAGTATCAGTGTACAGGTAATACAGTGATCACCAGTAACATTATACACAGGAGCTCTGTATATAGGGCCAGTGTACAGGAAATACAGTGACTTCCCAAGATTCAGAAGCCAGGTAACCCAGGGAGGCCAGTTATTTCAGAGGTGGAAACATTCACTGAAAAAATCTCAGGGTGGGTAGAAAATATCCTTAAACCGCTGATAAGGAATGAAGCCAGCTATTTACAGGACACCACAGACTTTTTAAAAAAAGCTATCTACATTAAGTCCTCTCTCTAAGAGTGCCATCTAGGCCATGATGGATGTGAAATCTTTATATTCAAACATCCTATATGAAGATGGACAATCCACCTGCCAAATGTTTCTAGAAGCTAATGGGATCCCTTCTGAGTCTGTATTAATTCTCACCAGATTTATCCTCACACATAATTTTTCTCTTTTGGCGAGAAGCTATATATATATATCACACAAAAACTGCTATGGGCAGCAAAATGGCACCCCTGTATGCCAACCTTTTCATGGCCGGAAAATGACTTTTTAGCTTCAGCAAACCTTTCTCTATTTCCGTTACATCGATGACATCTTAATAATCTGGACTGAGTCTGGACAAGAACTTCTAAAATTCCATGACAAATTCAATACACTTCATCCCACCATAAGTTTAACATTGGACCACTCAAAAATGGAAATCAACTTTCTCGATACCACCATAAAAAATTCAAAATGGTTCAATCCAGGCATTGGTGTATCGGAATACAATTGACCATCCTACATACATCAGACGAAACAGCTTTCACACCTCTTCTTGGGTTAGATTGGTGACCCTTAATATAGGGTTTTCTTTGTCTCTCGGCATTTCATGTACCATTTTATATTCCACCGTGAATACCGTGGAGAAGAATGTGTATAATATATTAGCTTTTTCCCCATCATTTACAATGATTCTTCCATCACAATTTTTTAAGGGGCCTACACTGTCACTTATGATTCTTTTACTATTGATATAGGTGAAGAAAAGTTTGGCATTGGTTATACTCTCCTTATCAATGTGCTTCTCTGTTTCCTTTTTGGCAGCTTTAATTAGTTTTTTTAAAGTCCCCCATAAGAAGGACCTCATTATGGGTTGCAGCTTCATATATTTGCCTTAGTAGTAGACGTTCCATGATTTCTGTTATATTTCGGGGTTTGTAACAGACCCCAATGAGAATTTTGTTAGTTTTTCCCTCCATGTATTTTGACCCATATGGACTCGACATCCTCATTCCCTTCGCTAATATCCTCCCTTAAAGAGGACTTTAGACAAGACTTTACATAAAGACAAACCCCTCAACCTCTCCGATTTTTACGTTCCTTTCTAAACAGACTGTAACCCTGTAAGTTAACTGCCCAGTCATAGCTTTCATCTAACCATGTCTCAGTTATTCCCACTATGAAGAGAAATATCGTGAGCACTACTGTGGAAGGTGCCTAGGTAGGTTCCCAAACCGTAATGTGATAAATAGAAAAACCTAGCACTCAACTTAAATGCAAATAGAGAAGAACTTTATTCAGTCAATAGGGAGTAGTACAGCAAAACGTTTCGGTCAAACCTGACCTTCGTCAGTTGCGTACTACAGAAGTAGGGGGATTCAAGTAGATTTCGGAGTGTGCTCATATGGATGTCTCAGCATCCGTCAGGACTGTATGTAGTGGGCAGTCTGAGGACTGTAATGGGCAGTCCGAGGACTAGCACAAAAATGGCATTATGTAATGGATTGGGTACATCTGATTACTCTTCGATGCGCCCTTGTCTTGAGCCCTTGAATCCCCCTACTTCCGTAGTATGTAACTGACGAAGGTCAGGTTTGACTGAAACGTTTTGCTGTACTACTCCGTATGGACTGAATAAAGTTCTTCTCTATTTGCATTTAAGTTGAGTGCTAGGTTTTCTAGTTATTCCCACTATGTCATAGTTACCTGTAGATATTTCTGCTTCTAGTTCTTCCATCTTGTTTGTCAGGCTTCTGGCGTTTGCGAGCATGCAGTTTAGAGGATTTTGTTTTGTTCCAATCTCTTCCCTGTGGATTGTTTTAGAAAGTTTCTTACCTCCCTTCCGAGTATGTTGTCTTGGGTCTTCTTTGCCGCACCTCATAACCTTCATCAGTATATTTTCTGGCTTCATGTTCATGTCTAATGTTTTTCTTCCCATCCCCTTTTCTTCTAGTTTAATGCCCTCCTGATGAGTGTAGCGAGTCTTCTGGTGAATGTGTTTTTCCCAGGTTTGTTGAAGTGTAGTCCGTCTCTGGCAAGGAGTCCGTCGTATATGTAATTCACACCGTGGTCCAGGAATGCGAATCCTTGTCTGCACCATCGTCTTAGCCAGTTGTTCGCATCAAGGATCCTGTTCCATCTTCTGGTGCCATGCCCATCTACTGGAAGGATAGAAGAAAAAACTACCTGCGCATCCAGTTCCTTTACTTTCTTCCCCAACTCTTCAAAGTCCATGCAGATTGTCGGTAGGTCCTTCCTTGCCGTGTCAGTGGTGCAAACATGTATCAGAAGAAATTGGTGGACGTCCTTGGAACTGATGAGCTTTGGTATCCTATTTATCCTTTGGTATCCTATTTATTTTATTTTTGCTAGCCATTAAAAGGTATCATAACTACAAGATTATCTTGTTTTTCCAACTAAGAGCAATCTTTTTTCAACTGGCTAATATGTGGTACCAAACCACTAGTCAATCCCCACTAAAACGAAAGAGAGGTTAGATGGATGGTGGGAAAGCACTTAGCTTGAGAAGAGAACCAAGATGTCACATTAGCAATCTTCCAAGGGTCCTCAGGGATGACACTAACCGACTGGTAGAACTTCCAACAAGGCTGAGACAAGTAAGAGCTAACACCCACTCCATGCTGCAGCAATTGAATGTGTGTATTTAAACCTTCAGCACAGGTGTTTGATTAGCAGCAGAAGGTGGAGGTAACTATTGCATCCTAGAAGGAGAAGGATATAGGTTCATAGCAGAGATGCAAAAATCAAGAAGGTGCTTCAGCTAAATGCAAAGACCTACAGCCAGATCTAAAATGACTGTCTGTCACACCTGACACACCCATGACAAACGCCTGCAGACTAGACCAGATTGAGCAGCAGGGCTGCCAATTAAAATGCTGACAGCCAAGCACGCCTCAGGAGCAGATTGGATGACTGGACTGTCACTCATAAAACCTCACACAAAAAAAGAAGAAATGTTCCAGCTTCCAATAAAAAAATGAACTTTAATCCAATGTATTAAAATCAGGAGAACTCCTGGAACATGATGAGACTCATAAAACCGACAGTCGAGCAAACGCCAGATTTCATAAGGGCGGCTGAGCTGTCAATCACAACGTCCCAAGGCCACAGTCAATTATGAATCCGTGATAAAAAGTGGTATAGCAAACCCTTTTTTCTAGTGACTCATCGGTGACATTATACACAGGAGCTATGTATATAGTGTCAGTGTACAGGTAATAAAAGGATCACCGGTGATATTATACACAGGATCTCTGTATATACTACATGGTGTATAGTGTCAGTTTACAGGTAATACACTGACTTACCAGTGACGTCTCTAGTTGAAGATATTCATCTTCTCTTTTCTTCACCCAGCGCAGACCACCATCACTTCTTCCAGCCAGGACTCATCTCTGCAAAAAATAGCACACAGTTATCTAGATCACATTCCTAAATTATCCCCCAACTTCTACACTGCGCCAGATGAAGAAAAAAAGCAAGTGTCACCTCGCACAGTAAAAGGACCTCCCCTTCCACTGAAAACAATATCCTCAAAAATAAAATACATCATAGCAGTAATAATATCCCATAATTAGCCCTTACAGTAATAATATCCTACATCCTGAAACCTTCCTGTAATAACGTCCCCCATCCTGGCCCCCATGTGTCTCATTCCTGGCCCAATATATCTCTATGCAGCTCCCATATGTTCTCCCATCATAGCCACATACATCTTCCAACCTGGCCCCATAGATCTCTATTCGCCCCCCCATATGTCTTCATCCTGCCCCCATATGTCTTCATCCTTCCCCCATATATATCCTCTCATCCTGGCCCCATAAGTCTCCATCCTGCCTCCCCTTATTAGTCCATTCTGCCCCCCCAAATGTCTCCATCCTGCCTCCAATATGTCTCCCCATATTGCGGATTTCAGAACAAAAAAAAAGTTTCTCCTTACCTGGCTGTGGTCCAGCGGCAACCTCTTCCTCAACTATTTTAGGTGTGGACTCACAGGCACATGACAGTGACGTTGTATGCCGGCTGCCAGCCTCTGATTGGCTGGCGGCTCCTATTGCAGTGCAGCAGGCAGCTCCTGCAATGCAATGGATTACAACTGAACATGCGGCCCAGGATGATCATTCAGTTATTGAGCAAATGAAGTAAATCCTGCCCCTCTGTCCCAGTGATGAGGGGGGCCCGGACCTGGTCCACCTCTTCACGGGCTCCATGCCCTGATTATGACCCTGCTTTTAAGGTATGTGATAGAAGTAAGTCTACTGAATCACAGGTGTCTGCAAACTTGTAATTATTCAGTCTGTCTGCTTATAGGGTGAAAAGCAGTCACTATGCTGTTTGCTATCATGGTGTGTATCACCCTAAACATGAACCAAAGAAAGCTAATGAGAGACTTGTCACAGGGAATTAGAAATAAAATTATAGACAAACATGTTAAAGGTAAAGGCTATAAGACTATTTCCAAACAGCTTGATATTCTTGTTATTATAGTTGCACATATTATTCAGAAGTTTATTGTCTATGGGATTGAAGCAAACCTCTGTGAACATGACTGAAGAGGAAAATGAATGACAACTTGAAGAAACGGGTAATATGAATGATGGCCGAAGAACCCAGAACAACTTCCAAAGGGATTATGTCACAGGTGTGTCAGTTGTAACAGACAGTCATCCTGGATCAGGCTGTAGAAGTTCTTTGTGTTTAGCTCAAGCACCTTCTTGATTTTTGCATCTCTGTTATGGAGCGATATCCTTTTCTTCTAGGACCCAACAGTTATCTCCGCCTTCTGCTGCTAATTACACACCTTTGCTGAAGGTTTAAATACATTCAGTTTCTGCACCATGGTGCTGGAGTTAGGTCAAATTTGCCTCTGTCTTGTTGGAAATACTAGCAGCTGGTTAGTGTCTTCTTAGAGGACTCTTGGAGGATTGCTGGTGTGACATCTTGGTGGTCTTTTCAAGCGAACTTCATGGAAGATGACTGAGGAGGAAACCACCACTGACATTAAATTATAAAAAAGCAAGATTGGAATGTGCCAAAATGGATATGATAAATATCAAGAGTCCTGCTGCAGACTTACAGCAGGAGTCTGTGCACGTGTTACAGAATGACAGAGAGAGAGTAAGGAGTGCTGCGGTGAGCTTACCTGCCAGAGCGCAGGACATGAAACACGTGACCTCTGGGGGAGTGGGCGGAGGTAGAGCAAGGCGTCATGTGGCGGCGGAGACAAGCGAAGCCAGAGAGTAGTCTGAACATGCCGAAGTCAAGCCGGGAGGTAGATGAAGTGCCAAAAGGGTAAGACGTACATTACCGTTCAAAAGTTTAGGTTCTCCCAGACAATTTTGTGTTTTCCATGAAAACTCATATTTTATTAATCAAATGAGTTGCCAAATGAATTGAAAATCTAGTCCAGACATTGACAAGGTTCGAAAAAAAGATTTTTATTTGAAATAATAATTTTCTCCTTTAAACTTTGCTTTTGTGAAAGAATGCTCCCTTTGCAGCAATTAGAGCATTGCAGACCTTTGGCATTCTAGCAGTTAATTTGCTGAGGTAATCTGGAGAAATTTCACCCTATGCTTCCAGAAGCCCCTCCCACAATTTGGTTTTGCTTGATGTGCAATTTTGGCATACCATACGGTTAAGCTGCTCCCACAACAGCTCAATGGGGTTGAGATCTGGTGACTGCGCTGGCCACTCCATTACAGATGGAATACCAGCTGCCTGGTTCTTCCCTAAATAGCTCTTGCATAATTTGGAGGTGTGCTTTGGGTCATTGTCCTGTTGTAGGATGAAATTGGCTCCAATCAAGTGCTGTCCACAGGGTATGGCATGGCATTGCAAAATGGAGTGATAGCCTTCCTTATTCAATGTCCCTTTTACCTTGTACAAATCTCCCACTTTACCAGCACCAAAGCAACCCCAGTCCATCACATTGCTTCCACCATGCTTGACAGATGGCGTCAAACACTCTTCCAGCATCTTTTCAGTTATTCTGCATCTCACAAATGTTCTTCTGTGTGATCCAAACACCTCAAACTTGGATTCATCTGTCCATAACACTTTTGTCCAATCTTCCTCTGTCCAATGTCTGTGTTCTTTTGCCCATATTAATCTTTTCCTTTTATTAGCCAGTCTCAGATATGGCTTTTTCTTTGCCACTCTGCCCTGAAGACCAGCATCCCGGAGTCGCCTCTTCACTGTAGACGTTGGCACTGGCGTTTTGTGTGTACTATTTAATGAAGCTGCCAGTTGATGACCTGTGAGGTGTCGATTTCTCAAACTACAGACTTTAATGTACTTGTCTTGTTGCTCAGTTGTGTAGCGGGGCCTCCCAGTTCTCTTTCAACTCTGGTTAGAGCCTGTTTGTGCTCTCCTCTGACGAGAGTAGTACACACCTTTGTAGGAAATCTTCAATTTCTTGGCAATTTCTCGCATTTAATAGCCTTCATTTCCAAGAACAAGAATAGACTGTTGAGTTTCACATGAAAGTTCTTTTTTTCTGGCCATTTTGAGAGTTTAATGGAACCAACAAATGTAACACTCCAGATTCTCAAGCAGCTTAAAGGAAGGTCAGATTTATAGTTTCTCTAATCAGCCAAACTGTTTACAGCTGTGCTAACATACTTGCACAAGGGTTTTCAAAGGTCTTCTAACCATCCATTTGCCTTCTAACACAGTTAGCAAACACAAAGTACCATAAGAACACTAGAGTTGTTGGAAATGGGCCTCTATTCACCTATGAAGATATTGCATTGCAAACCAGACATTTGCAGCTAAAATAGTCATTTACCACATTAACAATGTATAGAGTGTATTTCTGAATCATTTAATGTTAGCTTCATTGGAAAAAACTGTGCTTTTCTTTCAAAAATAAGGACATTTCTAAGTGACCCTAAACTTTTGAACGGTAGTGTAAGTGTGGTTGACATGTAGCAAAAGTCGGGGAGCCGAAGACAGCGGTGCAGTTCAAACGGGGCAGACAGGATGGAAGTTAGAGTACCAAGCTGAAGGTCAGAGCCAGAAACAGACAATTAGTGCAGAGTCACAAGGCAAAGCACAGAACGAGAAAACAGACTGAGACATACGCAAGAAAACCACTGGATTAAACAGTAAGCAAGCACACCATGGGTCAGACACGCAGCCAAGACAGATGTATCACTGACAAGGATCCCCAGATGAAGGCAGGTAAATATAGCCCTCCCCAAACCAGAAGGAGGCTATACAAATTAACCCTGAGAGGACAGGGAAGGAACGTTTGACAAGCCACAAAGCTTCTGGGAGAGTGTCCTTTGGACAGATGAAGAAAAAATTGAGCTTGCTGTATATTCACGGATGCAAAAATTAAAAGTAGAAAGAAAAGAACATTGTACCTACTGTGAAACATGAAAGAGGCTTGGTTATGTTTGGCTGCATCTGACACAAAGTATCTTAAATTCTGGAACAAAATATGCTGGCCAGTGTCAGAGTTGCAGATAATGGGTCCTCAAACAAGTTAATGACCCAAAACACAGCTAAAAACATCCAAGAATAGCTTAGAGCAAGGCAATGGACTAGTCTGCAGTAACAGTATATGAGCTCTGATTTAAATGTTATAGAAATTCTGTGGAAAGAGCTGAAACTTGCAGTCAATGAAGATGCCTTTACACCTGAGACAGCTGAAGCAGTTTGCTCACGCGGAGTGGGACAAAATACCTGTGGACAGGTACAGAAGTCTCAATGAGAGTTATCAAAATCATTTGTTTGCAGTGATTGCCTCAAAAGGTTGTGCAACAAAATATTAAGTGTATGGCACTATTATTTTTGTCCAGGCCATTTTCATTTTTTTTCTTGAACCACAATTCAAAAGCAATGTCTGATTTTCACTAGTTGAGTAAATGTAAGTTGTAAATTACATTTGTTAGTTTCAAGTTATTTCAGTGACCATTGTCGGTCTTTCTTACTTTAACAGAAGGGTACAGACAATTTTGAACATGTGTATACAGTAAATAAATAAACGTTTTTCCACATGATGCTTTCAACTTCATTTTTCATAAGAAGATGATTAGGCCTGTGTGGCAATACTAGGCATGACCTACCATGCAAACAAACTGCCATCCCTGTGTATACAAAGAGGGGACATTAAAGGGAACCTGAAAAAATAGGAGCTTACATTTATTCTGCCTCCCGTAGCGACGTTTCAGTCAACAGACCTTCATCAATAAAGGTCTGTTGACCGAAACGTCGCTACAGGAGGCAGAATAAATGCAAGCTCCTACTTTTTCACCATCCATTGTGGCGCTGCCTTTTTGTTCTTTGTGGTCTTGGTACTGGCCGATATGGGCTCCCTGGTTTTGGACGTGCGCCCTTGTGTCCGCTGAGACCTTCAATTTGTATATAAAAGGGTGCGGTTTTGACTTTCTTTTGTTTTGACTCTGATTAAAGGGAACCTGTCACCCCCAAAATCGAAGATGAACTAAGCCCACCAGCATCAGGGGCTTATCTACAGCATTCTGGAATGCTGTAGATAAGCCCCCGATGTAACCTAACAGATGAGAAAAAGAGGTTAGATTATACTCACCCAAGGGCTGTCCAGCTGCGGTCCGGGTCCGATGGGCGTCGCGGTCCGGTCCGGGGCCTCCTATCTTCTTACGATGATGTCCTCTTCTTGTATTCACTCTGCGGCTCCGGCGCAGGCATACTTTGTCTGCCCTGTTGAGGGCAGAGCAAAGTACTGAAGTGCGCAGGTGCCGGTAAAGGTCAGAGAGGCCCGGCACCTGCGCACTGCAGTTCTTTGCTCTGCCCTCAACAGGGCAGTCAAAGTATACCTGTGCAAGAGCCGCAGCGTGAAGACAAGAAGAGGACGTCATCCTAGGAAGATAGGAGGCCCCGGACCGGACCGTGACGCTCATCGGAACCGGACCGCAGCGGGACTGCCCCTGGGTGAGTATACTCTAACCTCTTTTTCTCATCTTTCAGGTTACATCGGGGGCTTATCTACAGCATTCCAGAATGCTGTAAATAAGCCCCTGATGCTGGTGGGCTTAGCTCATCTTCGATTTTGGGGGTGACAGGTTCCCTTTAAAGCCTCTTCACTGTGCTGATTGGTAAGGTTCCTGTGTGTCAGATTCCCGCTAATAAAATATTTATGTCATATCTTAATGAAAAGCCATCACAATCTATGTCGCTTTGAGGTGAACTTTTGATTTTAGCAAAATCTGATCGTCAATACGGCACTTCTTCCCTTCTGAGCTTTGCACTGTGCCTCAAAAGTAGTTTCGACTACATTAGGAAATGAGCTCCATAATTGACAATGCCATCCAGTGTACATCTTGCCACATGTATGCAATCCTTGAATAGCCAGTCGAGGGTGCATACTGCTGTGCGAGATGTGAGCATATTGTGCATTTGGAAGCCCAGGTTCTGGATCTAAATGTGCCGCTGGCAACAATGAGATCTGTAGACAATATGGAAAGGAGCCTGCTGCTCACTGAGCAGACGCTCAATGGGATAGATGTGGGGGAAGATCGTAGTATGGAGCTGCAGGAAAATGAGGCAGCTGGGTGACAGAATGCGGGATAGAGGGAAGAGTGCCAGGGAGGCTAGTCCTGATCTGGCACACCCCAATAAGTTTGCTAAGTTGGCAGATGAGGGGGTGTCAATACAGGGGTAGCACTGCTGCAGCCAGGCATGTCCTCTGAAAGCTGGAGGAGTGTCTGCTCCAGTAAGGAGGTAAATAGGATAGCAGGGCAGGCTAGACAGGTGCTGGTTGTGGGGGACTTAGTTATTAGGGGAACAGATAGGACAATCTTCCACAAAGACAGGGATCGTCGAACAGTGTGCTGCCTACTTGGAGCTTGAATCCAACACATCACTGATCGGGTTGACAGATTACAGGGAGGGGCTTGTGAGGACCCAGCAGTCATGGTGCACATTGGCACAAATGACAAAGTTAGAGGTAGGTGAAAGGTCTTTAAAGACGATTTCAGGGGATTAGGTTGCAAGCCTAAAGCAAGGACCGCCAAGGTGGTATTCTCTGAAATACTGCCTGTACCATGTGCCACGCCAGAGAGGCAAAGGGAGATTAGGGAGATAAATAAGTGGCTCAGGAATTGATGTAGGAAGGAGGTGTTTGGGTTCCTGGAGAACTGGGCCGACTTCTCAGTTGACTACAGGTTCTACGCTAGGGACGATCTACACCTCAATGGGAAGGGTGCAGCTGTGCTGGGGGAGAAAATGGCTAGAAGGTTGGAGGAGTGTTTAAACTAGGGATTGGGGGGAGGGTATTCATTTTATAGGAGGGGAAGATAATGCAGATAGAGACCTGGGCACAAATAATGAAATTGGGGGTGGGGGTGGCATGAGGGGTTGGGTTAGAACAGTTAATAATTTAAGAAAGAATAGAGGTACAGAGAGATACATAAAGTGCATGTGGAGCGCCCCCACACAGCCGCAGGGCCGAGGGGTACCCGGAGCCGGGCCTCTGAGTCTCAGTTCTGGGGTTGTCACGGTGGCTAGACCCGGTCCGTGGCCCTGTCTGTCAGTGGGGGACGTCCGGTGCAATAAGTGGTGTTGTAACGGTGCAGTTGTGGGGTGCAGGTCGCGGTAAATAATGAGGACACCAGGTTGCAGTCTCTTTACCTCTTTACTGAAGATCTCTGGGTCCTCAATCCAGAATACGGCTCACCAGGCTGCGCAAGTCCGGCTGGCCCAATGACACTTCCAGAGTTCTCTTCACAGGAGGAAATCTGGGCCTTCCCCCTAGCGCTATGTGTTGTAGTCCTTCCCTGCTGTGCTTACGGAAAGTACCCCACAACTGTTGTGTCTGTTTCTGATGTTCCCTCACAACTCGACTAGATGATGTTCTGCTAATCCTCCGTCCCTCCCTGAGGTTCGGGTAGGAACGGCACCCGTTTGACGGGTAGGCCTGGAGTTCTTCCGGGACCCTAGAGACGCCCCTCTCCCACAATTGCCTCCCAAGACTTCATAGGTGATTTGAGTTAGACAGCCCGCCTGAGACTGACTGCCCTGCCGCTGTTTGGAGTATTGCTTGAAGCTGAATGTTATTCTACTCCCTCGGCGTTCCGGCCACCGGTAGTGCGCCTCAGTAGGATGTTGCTTCGGTCTTACAGCACGACTCCTACTGGTATTTCTCCTTTGCGTGATCCCGTTTCTCACTCAGCACAATCTATCTCTCTTCTAATCCTTTCTTGGGCACCGCCGCTACCCGGAGCAGGCACGGTCCCGTTACGTTCGTTCTCGTTGCCAAGCCTCTGTCAGGATCCCACCCCTGACAGAGACCCTACTGTATCTTCCCCTACAACACCCTCTGCCACAAGGTGTTGCCTGGTTCCAACCCAGTCAGCTTTCTGATCTAACTTCCTGCCTGACCCCCAGTTTACCCACTATGGTGGGGAGTGGCCTAATGAATAGCACCCTTAGCTCCCCCCGGAGGCCCGGCTGTGAAATGTATTGGTGTCTGTGATACCTGATCAGATGAACTCCTTCAGTGCCATCGGACGCACCATAGCTCCCCATAGTGGCGGAGCCACAGTACTGCAACGACCAGGACTCTGGGGCACTGCACTCCCCCCTGGTTAAACACAGTACTCCGGGACTGAGAAGAAAACAACAATACAAGTTTAGCAAAAAGACATACAATTTTTGTTGAGTGCAAATAACAATACGTATACTTGAACAAGCTTCCCTTTATGGGAGGTGAGAATACTTGAACATTACAAAACATGGTTAAACATTAAACATTATAAATTACAGGCTATAAATAACTCCTGTTGCCCAACCGGGTATTCTACTAAGTGCAAAAATTGCTGAACAATACTTTAACATTGCCTTTAAGGACATGCACTCTGTATCCACCAAAGACCTTCCTATAATCACATTATAAGGTAAATTAACTTTTTTCATTCTCCTTCTTTGAATCTGCAGGACCGCCTGTCCTATCGGCACCAGACCTACTGCCTCTCCTTTCTGTTACAGGACCGCCCCGTTCAGCCAGGGCCTACTGCCTTTTCAACTTCTATACACAGTATAGATCATAACATTACTTTCAGTTTTAGAAGCACTGAGCCGTCTACGTATGGCTCCTAGGAGGACTCACTACCCAACCCCTACGGGTTCACTTTCTGTCTTCTGTAACACATTATTAACTCTTTCTTTACAATAACTAACTTACTATGGAGGACTCAGGGTTTACCTTCTATCCCTAGTTTCTTATCAACATTCTCAACTATCCCCTTATAACATCAATCTTCATTACTATTTTCTTTCTGGAAACATCATCTGCATTTCTCTACATTTAACCAATCAAATACATATAACTTTTACATGTAAGAATTATCATCACTTTCGCTCATCAAGACATTATTGCTATCCATCAATCTTAAAGCAATACGATTCTTCAAATATACACGTGGATGTCCCCTTTAAGAAGGGACCAAGTCTTCAGGAGGTAGCATTTGTTCTCTAGCTACCAGTCCATACTCAGCAAAGGCTCCGGTGCGGTATCTTCGCAAAGAGTCTCTTTCTAAGTAAAACCAGTAGGAAACACCCTTAAGAAGGTGTGAACTATGTACAAGAAGTTTGTATCATGCACTGTTCATGATTGCGGCAGTTTTTAAGACTTGTGCAAAAACTTAGAAAAAATAAACAAAACAACAAGGATCCCGGGTCAACAAAGGGATCCATAAGGAATTAACCCTGAACGGGTTTAGCAGCAACAGTAAACAAACAGTTAAAAGAAGAACTATTTACACTTTCTTAAAGCATTCATGCTTACTCTTTTTCAGAATCCCCCACGAGGCGCCACCTGGCGGGTGAACCCCTGCAGCCCAGGTTCCAGGTCCACTCCCGCTGCCAGGTACACCCCATGGGTTCGGGTCTGTTGCACAACCAGGTCGTGTGCGGTAATAAAGGTCTGTGTCCCCACTTCTCTCTGTGCTGGCACAGCAGGAACACCGGTCACTCGAGGAGGCGACTCCTTGGCCACTACAGTGGTGGTGGTGGTGGCCAGACTGCAGATCACAGTTTCCGTTAATGTACAGGTGGGGGTGACCAAGGTGGCCACCGACCGGTCACACGGGGACACTTTGGCTACAGGGGCCGGTTTTTCCGGCACCTTGGGCGGGGGTTCCATTGACCTCTTCTTGCGCACATTCAGAGCGAACCACCCCTTCTCCCCAAAATGTCTGGTGTAGATGACACTGTCTCCTGGGTAGAGGTCTCGATCGGGGTGGCCCTCCCTGAGATGCGACTCAACGTCCCGGCGGTTAACAAAGACCTCCGCGTATAACCCCGGTTCCTTAATAAAGCCCCAGCCTCCTCGGAGCTTAAAGGTGGTGATGATGCCCTGCCTGCGCGGGGCCTGGTGAGCGGTGGGGTCCTTGCGGGCCCGATCCTTTACTGCCAGGTCCTTCTGATGATAAGCCTCCATCCCAGCCCGGTACGCCTCGTCCTCTTCCTTCCATTGCTGTTCCAGCTGGGCCTGGTATGTGTCCCAGCTCAGGGCCTGCACCATCTCCCCTTCCCGCGTCTCCACCCCGGGGAATCCCATGAGGTCGGGTCCGGGGTTCACCCAGCGGTATACCGTGCGCTCCACACGGGTCTCGCAGGACAGGGTGATTGGTGTGATCGGGGCCTTCATACGATGTTCCATGCCCGTAGCTTCCTCCCAGGGCAACAGACGTTGGAGCTTATGAGTCCCAGGGGAAGGGGGCGCTGCAACGGAGCCCACTAACACACCCTCTGCTAGCGGGGCAGGATCGGCGGACTCACCAACCGGTGCGAGTTCACTTTCCGCGACAGGTCCCGCTGGTTCCTCCGGTGAGGTCTCCGATGTCCGGGAACTCTCTGCCGGCACCACTAAGCGCGGAGTCTGGACCCCCACATTCAGTTGGAGAAGTTGGTTGAACAAGTCCTCCATCTCGGCCCTCAGGAATCTGGTGTTGTCCACGGAAGACGGGCTGCTGTGCTCATCCGGGTAGTCGGGGGAGGTTTCCACTTCAACCCCACTGTCGGGTTCAGAGCTGCTGGCCATGGCGTCCTCCACGTGGGTCGCTTCCGGGTCTCTTTCCCGCTCTCTCCTTCGTGGGCGGTGTCGTTTTCTCGGTCTTCGCCCTCCATTGAGGATTAGGAGGCGGATCTCTGCCGCTGACGGACACGTCCTCACCGTGCAGAAATATTTAGACTGGGCGGCCATTGTTTTTCGCGCTCTCCAGCTTGCCTACGCCCACTCCACGCCCCTCTTCTCTTCCGGCGCTCTCCTCAGCGCTGCAATGGCGGCGGATTTTGGCGGCAAGTGGCGCAGCACACAGTCTTTGCAATAAAGTACAGTCCAAGCACAGTAAATCACAGTTCCAAGGCACACATGACCTGATTCTTCAGGCTTAAGTAGATCCTGTTCGTGACGCCAAGTTGTAGCGCCCCCACCGCCGCAGGGCCGAGGGGTGACCCGGTACCGGGCCTCTGAGTCTCTGCTCTGGGTTTGTCACGGCAGCTAGGCCCCGGTCCGTGACCCTGCCGTGGGGCGCACAGTCTTATAATACGTGTAGATGACAGTGGTGGTGGTGCGGTGCAGTAAATAATGAGGACACCAGGTTGCAGTCTCTTTACCTCTTTACTGAAGATCTCTGGGTCCTCAATCCAGAATACGGCTCACCAGGCTGCGCAAGTCCGGCCGGCCCAATGACACTTCCAGAGTTCTCTTCACAGGAGGAAATCTGTGCCTTCCCCCTAGCGCTATGTGTTGTAGTCCTTCCCTGCTGTGCTTACGGAAAGTACCCCACAACTGTTGTGTCTGTTTCTGATGTTCCCTCACAACTCGACTAGATGATGTTCTGCTAATCCTCCGTCCCTCCCTGAGGTTCGGGTAGGAACGGCACCCGTTTGACGGGTAGGCCTGGAGTTCTTCCGGGACCCTAGAGACGCCCCTCTCCCACAATTGCCTCCCAAGACTTCATAGGTGATTTGAGTTAGACAGCCCGCCTGAGACTGACTGCCCTGCCGCTGTTTGGAGTATTGCTTGAAGCTGAATGTTATTCTACTCCCTCGGCGTTCCGGCCACCGGTAGTGCGCCTCAGTAGGATGTTGCTTCGGTCTTACAGCACGACTCCTACTGGTATTTCTCCTTTGCGTGATCCCGTTTCTCACTCAGCACAATCTATCTCTCTTCTAATCCTTTCTTGGGCACCGCCGCTACCCGGAGCAGGCACGGTCCCGTTACGTTCGTTCTCGTTGCCAAGCCTCTGTCAGGATCCCACCCCTGACAGAGACCCTACTGTATCTTCCCCTACAACACCCTCTGCCACAAGGTGTTGCCTGGTTCCAACCCAGTCAGCTTTCTGATCTAACTTCCTGCCTGACCCCCAGTTTACCCACTATGGTGGGGAGTGGCCTAATGAATAGCACCCTTAGCTCCCCCCGGAGGCCCGGCTGTGAAATGTATTGGTGTCTGTGATACCTGATCAGATGAACTCCTTCAGTGCCATCGGACGCACCATAGCTCCCCATAGTGGCGGAGCCACAGTACTGCAACGACCAGGACTCTGGGGCGCTGCACATGTATACTAATGCCAGAAGCCTCACTAACAAAATAGAGGAACTAGAATTAATTTTGTTGGACCCTAATTATGACATGGTGGGGATATCTGAGACATGGCTGGACGAAAGCCATGACTGGGCTGTTAATTTACAGGGCTATAGTCTGTTCAGAAATGGCCATATAAATAAGCTAGGGGGAGGTGTGTGTCTGTATGTAAAATCATCCTTAAAACCCATCATGCGTAATAATATAGGTGAATCTAATGAAAATGTAGGGTCCCTGTGGGTGGTGATAAGGGGAGGTGTTGTGAAATTGGATTTTGGGCTCCCCCGGTGGCCACTGGTGGAATTGAACTGGTGTGCATCATCCCCTCTGTTCACCTGTTTCCATCAGGATGTGGGAGTCGCTATTTAGCCTTGCTCCTCTGTCACTTCCATGCCGGTCAACATTGTAATCAGAAGCCTTTCTGTGCATGTTCCTGCTGCTAGACAACTCCCAGCTAAGTTGGACTTTAGTCCTCGTTTGTTTTGCATTTTGTTCCAGTTCACAGCTGTAGTTTCGTTTCTGTGTCTGGAAAGCTCTTGTGATCTGAAATTGCCACTCTGATGTTATGAGTTAATACTAGAGTCTTAAAGTAATTTCAGGATGGCGTTTTGATAGGGTTTTCAGCTGACCATGAAAGTGCGCTTTCTGTCTTCCTACTATCTAGTAAGCGGACCTCAATTTTGCTAAACCTATTTTCTTACTACGTTTGTCATTTCATCTAAAATCACCGCCAATATATGTGGGGGCCTCTGTTTGCCTATCGGGGAAATTTCTCTAGAGGTGAGCCAGGACTATATTTTCCTCTGCCAGGATTAGTTAGTCCTCCGGCCGGCGCTGGGCGTCTAGGGATAAAAAACGTAGGCAACGCTACCCGGCTACTGTTAGTTGTGCGGCAGGTTTAGTTCATGGTCAGTTTAGTTTCCATCCTTCCAAGAGCTAGTTCTTATGTTTGCTGGGCTATGTTCTCTTGCCATTGAGAACCATAACAGTTTGACCGGCCAAAAAAGGGTTAAATTAATTGACAGAGAAAGGAGAGAAAAGAGAAGTCTGCTGAAGATTTTTTTTTTTTTTTTTTCAGTTCTGAGTGTGCTTGTAATTGAATCTCTTGCAAGTCTGCCTATATTGCAGCCTTTCTCTCTCTCTCTCTCCTTCTAATCCTGGAATGGCTCTGTGTTCACCTGTTTAAAATGGATATTCAGAGTTTAGCTGCAGGTTTGAATAATCTCACCACGAAAGTTCAAAATTTACAAGATTTTGTTGTTCATGTTCCTATATCTGAACCTAGAATTCCTTTGCCTGAATTTTTCTCGGGGAATAGATCTTGCTTTCAAAATTTCAAAAATAATTGCAAGTTGTTTTTGTCCCTGAAATCTCGCTCTGCTGGAGATCCTGCTCAGCAGGTCAGGATTGTGATTTCCTTGCTCCGGGGCGACCCTCAGGATTGGGCTTTTGCATTGGCTCCAGGGGATCCTGCGTTGCTCAATGTGGATGCGTTTTTTCTGGCCTTGGGGTTGCTTTATGAGGAACCTCAGTTAGAACTTCAGGCGGAAAAGGCCTTGATGTCCCTATCTCAGGGGCAAGACGAAGCTGAAATATATTGCCAGAAATTCCGTAAATGGGCTGTGCTTACTCAGTGGAATGAGTGCGCCCTGGCGGCGAATTTCAGAGAGGGTCTCTCTGATGCCATTAAGGATGTTATGGTGGGGTTCCCTGTGCCTGCGGGTCTGAATGAGTCCATGACAATGGCTATCCAGATCGATAGGCGTCTGCGGGAGCGCAAACCTGTGCACCATTTGGCGGTGTCTACTGAGAAGACGCCAGAGAATATGCAATGTGATAGAATTCTGTCCAGAAGTGAACGGCAGAATTTTAGACGGAAAAATGGGTTGTGCTTCTATTGCGGTGATTCAACTCATGTTATATCAGCATGCTCTAAGCGTACTAAGAAGCTTGATAAGTCTGTTTCAATTGGCACTTTACAGTCTAAGTTTATTCTATCTGTGACCCTGATTTGTTCTTTATCATCTATTACCGCGGATGCCTATGTCGACTCTGGCGCCGCTTTGAGTCTTATGGATTGGTCCTTTGCCAAACGCTGTGGGTATGATTTGGAGCCTCTTGAAACTTCTATACCCCTGAAGGGGATTGACTCCACCCCATTGGCTAGTAATAAACCACAATACTGGACACAAGTAACTATGCGGATTAATCCGGATCATCAGGAGATTATTCGCTTTCTTGTGCTGTATAACCTACATGATGTGTTGGTGCTTGGATTGCCATGGCTGCAATCTCATAACCCAGTCCTTGACTGGAAAGCTATGTCTGTGCTAAGCTGGGGATGTAAGGGGACGCATGGGGACGTACCTGTGGTTTCCATTTCATCATCTATTCCCTCTGAGATTCCTGAATTCTTGACGGAATATCGTGACGTTTTTGAAGAACCTAAGCTGGGTTCATTACCTCCGCACCGGGAGTGCGATTGTGCCATAGATTTGATTCCGGGTAGTAAATACCCTAAGGGTCGTTTATTTAATCTGTCTGTGCCTGAACATGCTGCTATGCGAGAATATATAAAGGAGTCCTTGGAAAAGGGACATATTTGTCCTTCGTCATCTCCCTTAGGAGCCGGTTTTTTCTTTGTGGCTAAGAAAGATGGCTCTTTGAGGCCGTGTATTGATTATCGTCTTTTGAATAAAATCACGGTTAAATATCAATATCCGTTGCCACTGCTGACCGATTTGTTTGCTCGCATAAAGGGGGCCAAGTGGTTCTCTAAGATAGATCTCCATGGGGCGTATAATTTGGTGCGAATTAAGCAGGGGGATGAGTGGAAGACCGCATTTAATACGCCCGAGGGCCACTTTGAGTATTTGGTGATGCCTTTTGGTCTTTCAAATGCCCCTTCAGTCTTTCAGCCCTTTATGCATGACATTTTCCGTGATTATTTGGATAAATTTATGATTGTGTATCTGGATGATATTTTGATTTTTTCGGATGACTGGGACTCTCATGTCCAGCAGGTCAGGAGGGTTTTTCAGGTTTTGCGGTCTAATTCCTTGTGTGTGAAGGGTTCTAAGTGCGTTTTTGGGGTTCAAAAGATTTCCTTTTTGGGATATATTTTTTCCCCCTCTTCCATCGAGATGGATCCTGTCAAGGTTCAGGCTATTTGTGATTGGACGCAACCCTCTTCTCTTAAGAGTCTTCAGAAATTTTTGGGCTTTGCTAACTTTTATCGTCGATTTATTGCTGGTTTTTCTGATGTTGTTAAACCATTGACTGATTTGACTAAGAAGGGTGCTGATGTTGCTGATTGGTCCCCTGCTGCTGTGGAGGCCTTTCGGGAGCTTAAGCGCCGCTTTTCTTCCGCCCCTGTGTTGCGTCAGCCTGATGTTGCTCTTCCTTTTCAGGTTGAGGTCGACGCTTCTGAAATCGGAGCTGGGGCGGTTTTGTCGCAGAGAAGTTCCGATTGTTCCGTGATGAGACCTTGTGCCTTTTTCTCGCGTAAATTTTCGCCCGCCGAGCGGAATTATGATGTTGGGAATCGGGAGCTTTTGGCCATGAAGTGGGCTTTTGAGGAGTGGCGTCATTGGCTTGAGGGGGCTAGACATCAGGTGGTGGTATTGACTGACCACAAAAATCTAATTTATCTTGAGTCCGCCAGACGCCTGAATCCTAGACAGGCGCGCTGGTCGTTGTTTTTCTCTCGGTTTAATTTTGTGGTGTCCTACCTGCCGGGTTCTAAGAATGTTAAGGCGGATGCCCTTTCTAGGAGTTTTGAGCCTGACTCCCCTGGTAACTCTGAACCTACAGGTATCCTTAAGGATGGAGTGATATTGTCTGCCGTTTCTCCAGACCTGCGGCGGGCCTTGCAGGAGTTTCAGGCGGATAGACCTGATCGTTGCCCACCTGGTAGACTGTTTGTTCCTGATGATTGGACCAGTAAAGTCATTTCTGAGGTTCATTCTTCTGCGTTGACAGGTCATCCTGGAATCTTTGGTACCAGGGATTTGGTGGCAAGGTCCTTCTGGTGGCCTTCCCTGTCTCGAGATATACGAGGCTTTGTGCAGTCTTGTGACGTTTGTGCTCGGGCCAAGCCTTGTTGTTCTCGGGCTAGTGGATTGTTGTTGCCCTTGCCTATCCCGAAGAGGCCCTGGACGCACATCTCGATGGATTTTATTTCGGATCTTCCTGTTTCTCAGAAGATGTCTGTCATCTGGGTGGTGTGTGACCGTTTCTCTAAGATGGTCCATTTGGTTCCCCTGCCTAAGTTGCCTTCTTCTTCCGAGTTGGTTCCTCTGTTTTTTCAAAATGTGGTCCGTTTGCATGGTATTCCGGAGAATATCGTTTCTGACAGAGGAACCCAATCGTGTCTAGATTTTGGCGAGCATTCTGTGCTAGGATGGGCATAGATTTGTCTTTCTCGTCTGCTTTCCATCCTCAGACTAATGGCCAGACCGAGCGGACGAATCAGACCTTGGAGACATATTTGAGGTGTTTTGTGTCTGCAGATCAGGATGATTGGGTTGCTTTTTTGCCTTTAGCGGAGTTTGCCCTCAATAATCGGGCCAGCTCTGCCACCTTGGTGTCTCCTTTTTTCTGTAATTCGGGGTTTCATCCTCGATTTTCTTCTGGTCAGGTGGAATCTTCGAATTGTCCTGGAGTGGATGCTGTGGTGGAGAGGTTGCATCAGATTTGGGGGCAGGTAGTGGACAATTTGAAGTTGTCCCAGGAGAAGACTCAGCTTTTTGCCAACCGCCGGCGTCGGGTTGGTCCTCGGCTTTGTGTTGGGGACTTGGTGTGGTTGTCTTCTCGTTTTGTCCCTATGAGGGTTTCTTCTCCTAAGTTTAAGCCTCGGTTCATCGGCCCGTACAAGATATTGGAGATTCTTAACCCTGTGTCCTTCCGTTTGGACCTCCCTGCATCTTTTTCTATTCATAATGTTTTTCATCGGTCATTATTGCGCAGGTATGAGGTACCGGTTGTGCCTTCCGTTGAGCCTCCTGCTCCGGTGTTGGTTGAGGGCGAGTTGGAGTACGTTGTGGAAAAAATCTTGGACTCCCGTGTTTCCAGACGGAAACTCCAGTATCTGGTCAAATGGAAGGGATACGGTCAGGAGGATAATTCTTGGGTGACTGCCTCTGATGTTCATGCCTCCGATCTGGTCCGTGCCTTTCATAGGGCTCATCCTGATCGCCCTGGTGGTTCTGGTGAGGGTTCGGTGCCCCCTCCTTGAGGGGGGGGTACTGTTGTGAAATTGGATTTTGGGCTCCCCCGGTGGCCACTGGTGGAATTGAACTGGTGTGCATCATCCCCTCTGTTCACCTGTTTCCATCAGGATGTGGGAGTCGCTATTTAGCCTTGCTCCTCTGTCACTTCCATGCCGGTCAACATTGTAATCAGAAGCCTTTCTGTGCATGTTCCTGCTGCTAGACAACTCCCAGCTAAGTTGGACTTTAGTCCTCGTTTGTTTTTGCATTTTGTTCCAGTTCACAGCTGTAGTTTCGTTTCTGTGTCTGGAAAGCTCTTGTGATCTGAAATTGCCACTCTGATGTTATGAGTTAATACTAGAGTCTTAAAGTAATTTCAGGATGGCGTTTTGATAGGGTTTTCAGCTGACCATGAAAGTGCGCTTTCTGTCTTCCTACTATCTAGTAAGCGGACCTCAATTTTGCTAAACCTATTTTCTTACTACGTTTGTCATTTCATCTAAAATCACCGCCAATATATGTGGGGGCCTCTGTTTGCCTATCGGGGAAATTTCTCTAGAGGTGAGCCAGGACTATATTTTCCTCTGCCAGGATTAGTTAGTCCTCCGGCCGGCGCTGGGCGTCTAGGGATAAAAAACGTAGGCAACGCTACCCGGCTACTGTTAGTTGTGCGGCAGGTTTAGTTCATGGTCAGTTTAGTTTCCATCCTTCCAAGAGCTAGTTCTTATGTTTGCTGGGCTATGTTCTCTTGCCATTGAGAACCATAACAGGGAGGGGGAAAAATAATAAATTACTGAAAGAGGGTTTGTTATAAGTCTCCAAAAATAATGGAAGCAACAGAGAATATCCTTGTTAGGCAAATAGATGAAGCAGTGACTCAAGGAGAAGTCATTATTATGGGGGACTTCAACTACCTTGAAATACATTGGGGAAGAGGAACCTGCAGTTCCAGCAAAGGTAATCGGTTTTGACAACTATGAGAGAGAATTACCTGTCACAACTGGTTCAGGACCCAACAAGAGTTGGGCACTGCTAGACCTAATATTAACCAACAGGCCAGACCGCATATCAAATATAAGGGTTGGGGGTCACTTGGGTAATAGTGATCACAAAATAATATAAGATGTGTAGTAGGGGGGTTACAAGGACACTAAACTTCAGGAGGGCAAATTTCCAACGGATGAGAGATGATCTTGGTGCAATTAACTGGGACGATATCCTGACACATAAAAATACACAAAGAAAATGGGAGACGTTTATTAGCATCATGGATAGGACCTGTGCACAGTATATACCGTATGGGAATAAACATACTAGAAATAGGAGGAAACCACTATGGCTAAATAGAGCTGTAAGGGGCGCAATAAGTGACAAAAAGAAAGCATTTACAGAATTAAAGTAAGTAGGTAGTGAGGAGGCATTAAATAAATACAGAAAATTAAATAAATTCTGTAAAAAGCAAATCAAGGCAGCAAAGATTGAGACAGAGAAACTCATTGCCAGAGAGAGTAAAAATAATCCCAAAATATTCTTTAACTACGTAAATAGTAAGAAACTAAAAAATGATAGTGTTGGCACCCTTAAAAATAGTCTGGGTGAAATGGTGGATGAGGATGACGCCAATATGCTAAATGACTTTTTTCAACAGTATTTACACCAAAAAATCTTATGACGGACAACATGATCAGTGATAACAAAAATTCCTCATTAAATGTTACCTGCTTAATTCAGCAGGTAGTATGGCGGTGTCTAAAAATCACTAAAGTTGACAAATCCCCAAGTCCGGAAGGGCTACACCCCCGAGTACTACGGGAATTAAGTACAGTCATAGATAGACCATTATTTTTAATCTTCAAAGAGTCCATAATAATAGGGTCTGTACCACAGGACTGGCGTATAGCAAATGTGGTGCCAATATTCAAAAAGGGGACAAAAACTGAACTTGGAAATTTTAGGCCAGTAAGCTTAACCTCTACTGTGGGTAAAATCCTGGAAGGTATTCTAAGAGATGCTATAGTGGAGTATCTGAAGAGGAATAACCTCATGACCCAATATCAACATGGGTTCACTAGGGACCGTTCCTGTCAGACAAATCTGATCAGTTTCTATGAACAGGTAAGTTCCGGAATGGACCAAGGAAATGCAGTGGACATGGTGTATATGGACTTTTTAAAAGCTTTTGATACGGTGCCACACAAAAGGTTGATGCATAAAATGAGAATAATAGAGATAGGGGAAAATATGTGTAAGTGGGTTAAGAACTGGCTCTGATGGGAAACAAAGGGTGGTTATTAATGGAGCACACTCAGACTGGGTCACAGTTAACAGTGGGGTACCACAGGGGTCAGTATTAGGCCTGCTCCTTTTTAACATATTTATTAATGACCTTGTAGGGGGCATACAGAGTAGAATTTAAATTTTTTCAGATGACACTAAACTCTGCAGAGTAATCAATACAGAGGAGGACAATTTTATATTACAGGAGGATTTACGTAAACCAGAAGCTTGGGTTGATAAATGACAAATGAGCTTTAATGGGGATAAATGCAAGGTCATGCACTTGGGCAGAAGAAATACGATGCATAATTATGTGCTTAATTCTAAAACACTGGGCAAAACTGTCACTGAAAAAGACCTGGGTGTATGGGTGAATTACAAACTCACATTTAGTGGCCAGTGTCAGACAGCTGCTGCAAAGGCAAATAAAATAATGGGATGCATTAAAAAGGCATAGATACTCATGAGGAGAACATAATTTTACTTATATACAAGTCACTAGTTCGACCACACTTAGAATACTGTGTAAAGTTCTGGTCTCTTGTGTATAAGAAAGACATAGCTGAACTAGAGCAGGTGCAGTGCAGAGAAGAGCGACCAAGGTTATTAGAGGACTGGGGGGGTCTGCAATACCAAGATAGGTTATTACACTTGGGATTATTTAGTTTGGAAAAACGAAGGCTAAGGGGTGATGTTATTACAATGTATAATTGGAATGCCCGCCAGGGCAGTGGGGTTACTCGGTACCGGGTCCGGTCTTAAAGGGGATGTCGCGGTGGCTGCGACCCGGTTCGTGGCCCTGGGAGCCCAATTAAAGGAAAAGTCTTTTAGGGCTTTTATGAATAAAGTTAGTGTTCGTGACGCCACCTGTGGTATTTGGTCAGTAGGGACCGATGCTGCTTAAAGGGGTCCTCTGGGGTGATGGTATGGCAGCTAGATGGTATAACTTCCCACAGGTGAAGTAGGTCCCTAGGGCTCCAGGTGTGTAGATGGAAGATGGTGAATGGTGTAGTAAAGAACGAGGACACAGGTTTGCAGTCTCTTTACCTGGTTTACTGAAGCTTCAGGCAACCACAGTCCAGGGCACTAGATCACAGGACAGGCAGGGTCCGGATGGCTTGGAAGCGAATCCAGGGTCCCCTTTACCAGGTGGAGATGAAAGCCTTCCTCAAAGCACAGTGGTGTTGTAGTCCCTTACCGCCTATGGCTTCTGATAAGGTCCTCACAGTTCTTCTCTGCACCCCATATAGTTTAGACACAACCTGTATAACAGGTGAAGCAGGCCTTTTTATAGGGTCTCTATCACGACCCGGGCCCTATATATATCACTGTGTCTCCTGGGTGTAAAGATGGACAGGTAACTTGAAGTTCAGCTTTCCTGCCGGTTTCAGCTATGCCCCTTAGAGTCCGACACGGCCTCGGTCTTCCGGCTACCGGAATCTGTGCTAGCCAGGGAAGTAGCTAATTCACTGCTCTGCTCCCCTGGTGTCACTCTCCTGCGTCTTCTCTCTCCTGCACAATTTCCAGAAGCTTGTTCTTTCCCTGTCTGTTCTCTTCCTCCAAGAGCTGTAGTACCTCAGACTACATGGCCCCTTCAAACCTTCTGACACTCTATGTCCGTCTGCCTTCCTCTCTGTCTCTGCCTTAGTCTCTGTCATCTGACAGAATGCTCTCTAACTTCCTCTCCAGCCAGAATATATCAGGGAAGTTCCCCTTAATCCAGGTTCAGAGCTCCCCCTTCTGGCTTGGAGTATGAGCATGTTATATGTAAGTGATTACCTGGTGAAAGTTATCCTTCATCGCTTCCAAACGTGACATCACTCTCCCTGTGGGGAAAGCAATGCCACGGTGATGACCAGGACCCTGGGGTGTCACATAAATACATGACTGGACAGTACAAAGAACTTTCTAATGATCTTTTTACTCTTAGACCTGAGACGGGGACAAGGGGGCATCCTCTACGTCTGGAGGAAAGAAGTTTTAATCATAATAACAGACGCGGACTCTTTACCGTAAGAGCAGTGAACATTTTTGTGTCAAAATGTGATTTTTTATTTTCATAGTTCCATTCCAAGCCCTGCTGTGCACCCAAATAGTAAATTTCCCTACATATGGATATCAACATATTCAGGAGAAATTGCACAACAAATTGTATTGTGCAATTTCATCTGTTACCCTTGTAAAAACTAAAACATTGTGCCTAAAAGAACATTTTTGTGGAAAAATGTGATTTTTTATTTTCACGGGTCGATGTTATACATTTCTGTGAAGCACCTCGGGGTTCTAGGTGCTCACCACACATCTATATAAGTTTCTTGAATCGTCTAGTTTGCAAAATGGGGTCACTTGAGATTCTCCAAATGCAACATTGTGTCTCGATTCCAGCCAATTTTGCATTAAAAAAGTCAAGTTGTGCTCCTTCCCTTCCAAGCCCTGTCGTGCACCCAAACAGTGGTTTTCCCCCACATATGGTTCATTGGCGTGCTCGGGAGAAATTGCACAACAATTTTTGTGGTCCATTTTCTCCTGTTACCCTTGTGATTTGGGACTAAAGTAAAAAAAAAATTAAATGTTCATTTTTTCCTTCCACATTCCTTTAATTCCTGTAAAACACCTGAAAGTTTAATAAACTTCTTGAATGTGGTTTTGAGCACTTTGATGGGTGCAGTTTTTATGAAGGTGTCAAGTTTTGGTATTTTCTGTCATATAGGCCCCTCAAAGTCACTTCAAGCGTGATATGGTCAGTAAAAAAATGTTTTTATTTTGTTGGAGAAATGAGAAGTTGCTGGTCAACTTTTAACCTTTCTAACTTCCTAACAAAAAAAAATTGTTTAAAAAATTGTGCTGATGTAAAGTAGACATGTGGAATATGATATTTATTAACTATTTTGTGAGACATAACTCTCTGGTTTAAGTGCATAAAAATTAAAAGTTTGAAAATTTTCCAAATTTTCATAAAATTTCCGATTTTTTCACAAATAAATGCTAATCATATTGTACAAATTTTACCACCATCATGAAGTACGGTATGTCATGAAAAAACAGCATGAGAATCAGTGGGATCCTTTGAAGTGTTCCAGATAATTACTGTATTCTTATCCAAGTACTTTATACATGCTGTTTAATAATTTGTCCAAAGATCTTTCCTGGTATAGAAGTAAGGCTTATAGCTTCTCTAATCAGCCAAACTGTTGTCAGCTGTGCTAACATACTTGCACAAGTGTTTTCAAGGGTATTCTAACCATCCATTAGCCTTCGAATACAGTTAGCAAACACAAAGTACCATAAGAACACTGGAGTGATGGTTGTTGGAAATGGGCCTCTATACACCTATGAAGATACTTCATTACAATCCAGATGTTTGCAGCTAGAATAGTCATTTACCACATTAACAATGTATAGAGTGTATTTCTGAATCATTTAATGTTAGCTTCATTGGAAAAAGCTGGGTTTTTCTCTTAAAAATATGGAAATTTCTAAGTGACCCTAAACTTTTACACAGTAGTGTACATCCTACGGTACTCAAGGGATAATGTTTCTCCTTGCGGAGACATGTTAAGCATGCCAACATGAGAAGACTTTAAGCTGCAATGCTCCTCTAGGAATTCTAGCCAGAATCTTTGAAAAATCCTGGAGAAAATGAGAAGTCCCAGAAGATTGGCAAACAGCGAAAGTCCCTAACTTCAAAAAAGAAATTAAGACGTAGCCAGGAAATTACAAGCCAGTAAACCTGACTTTCCTTTGAGCTAATTGAGAATCTGGAGCATTACATTTGTTGGTTCCATTAAACTCTCAAAATGGCCAGAAAAAAAGAACTTTCATGTGAAACTCAACAGTCTATTCTTGTTCTTAGAAATGAAGGCTATTCCATGCGAGAAACTGCCAAGAAACTGAAGATTTCCTACAACGGTGTGTACTACTCCCTTCAGAAGAGAGCACAAACAGGCTCTAAACAGAGTAGAAAGAGAAGTGTGAGGCCCCACTGCACAACTGAGCAACAAGACAAGTACATTAGAGTCTGTAGTTTGAGAAATCGATGCCTCACAGGTCCTCAACTGGCAGCTTCATTAAATAGTACACGCAAAACACCAGTGTCAACGTCTACAGTGACGAGGCGACTCCAGGATGCTGGCCTTCATGGCAGAGTGGCAAAGAAAAAGCCATATCTGAGACTGGCTAATAAAAGGAAAAGATTATTATGAGTGAAAGAACAGAGACATTGGACAGAGGAAGATTGGAAAAAGTGTTATGGACAGATGAATCCAAGTTTGAGGTGTTTGGTCACACAGAAGAACATTTGTGAGACACAGAACTGAAAAGATATTGGAAGAGTGCCTGACGCCATCTGTCAAGCATGGTGGAGGTAATGTGATTGTCTGGGGTTGCTTTGGTGCTGGTAAAGTGGGAGATTTGTACAAGGTAAAAGGGATTTTGAATAAGGAAGGCTATCACTCCATTTTGCAACACCATGCCATACCCTGTGGACTGCGCTTGATTGGAGCCGATTTCATCATACAACAAGACAATGACCCAAATCTCACTTTAAAATGATGCAAGAACTATTTAGGGAAGAAGCAGGCAGCTGGTATTCTATCTGTAATGGAGTGGCCAGCGCAGTCATTAGATCTCAACCCCATTGAGCTGTTGTGGGAGCAGCTTGACCACATGGTAGGCACAAAGTGCCCATCAAGCCAAAACTTGTGGAAGGGGCTTCTGGAAGCATGGGGTGAAATTTCTCCAGATTACCACAACAAATTAACTGCTAGAATGCCAAAGGTCTGCAATGCTCTAATTGCTGCAAAGGGAGCATTCTTTGACGAAAGCAAAGTTTGAAGAAGAAAATTATTATTTCAAATAAAAATCTTTTTTTCGAACCTTGTCAATGTCTGGACTAGATTTTCAATTCATTTGGCACCTCATTTGATTAATAAAAATATGAGTTTTCATGGTAAATACAAAATTGTCTGGGCGACCCCAGAATTTGGAACGGTATTTTAATTAATCTGGATTAGGATATTTAAATTCATTTAAATTAGCTAAGTACCATCTCTCTGTTTATACATAATGTGGATTCTTTTATTCCTCCGATGGCACAGTGAAGATCAGTTGATGTTACATTTGCTTTAGAGAGCACAGATGCAAAAATAGGAATTTAAAAGTTTGGCCTTCTCAACATCATTTATGATGACCAGTTCACTATTTTAATCCTGTAGAAATCCTATTTCATCTTTGACTTATATTTTGCTTTTGACATATTGTTATTGTTGGCGGATTGCATTAAATAAATATAATGATAAAGTGCAATCGCAACCCATGGTCCACCATGCAGAGATGGTAAACTGCTGCTAGAGTACAATGCTGGATAAAAAACTAGAGAATACACTGCGTTAAAACCACACAGAGCGAACGGGATACAGAGTAACAAAGCTCAGAAAATATAAGTACCAAGCTCAGCTAACCACCGAGAGGCACAGAAAAATACTGTATAAGTACCAAACTCAGCTAACCACCGAGTGGCAGTGAAAAATGAGAAGTGTGCATTACCCTATTAACCCAGCAGGGAAAAGCACGTGGGTTGAGCTTGCCCTGCAACTGACCCATGCTGAACACACACAAAAGCATACAGACAGAGCGGATATGCAAACAGTAAGCAAAGAACAAAACTCTGTTAAGCGTCACAGGATAAGAAGAAAATATGACGCTAGGTGTGATACCCTATCGCTCTCCCAGGGAAGTCTAGGCTAAGATTTGACTTGCTATGTAACTCAGCTTGTGCTAACACACCATAAGACAATTGACGCTAGCACGCCCGCGTGTGCTGCTGGAAGCCTTTTATGCGCTAGGCTCCACCCCAAACACTCATGCCCAGTCGGACAGGGCGTCGCCCTTGGGCCAATCTGGAGCTGCCACATCACCAGAACAGTCATATGTGTATGAGTAAGCGGGCACCATCAATCAATACAAGATTACTGGGATCACCCAATGCATACAAAACAACAGAACACAAGTTAAAGAGAAGGTGTATGCATAAAAAGAAGGGGATCACCAAGAGAATTTTTATGAAGTGTTACACAAGAATGCTTTTATTGAAAACCACCACATACAAAAACCATTAAAAACATTTAAAAATCACAACTCAGAGTACAATCCAGAAAGTATGGGTCATAAAATGATGTGTACAATACACCAGAACCCTACATTCCATAATACTTACTGATAAGCGTACCTCTAAACCAGAGCAGTCAGTGTCCGAGAACCAATGAGAAGACGCCACATCACGTACATGCTCAGTAAGATGATTTCTGGATTTAGGCTCCAGAGGGTAGTGCTGCCTCTGTATACCACTGGTTACCAAAGGCTTAGCTGGAGAGCCAGCAGTAACCACATGGACACTACAAAGTAGTGAAAGATGCTGGGACCAATGTCTGTGTTAAGCAACAATCCCAGTGACTGGGCCTGAATGGGAGACCGCAGAGGCAGGCAAGGCTCGGGATCCATCTCGTGCAGATGAAGAATCCCGGCACCTAACACATACCTTCAAAATCCTTTTTTCTTGCATTTGGTCTCTTTTGCAATTCTCACTTCATTACTGGTTTTAGCTCTTCTAACGCTTGCCCTGCATCCCCTGCAGACAGCTTTTTATTCTTCTTTATATATGCCCTCCTCTTTCCATTTGATATAATTTTCTTTTCCTTTTTAGCAAGTTCTGTGTTCATCCATCCTGATCTCTTTAAGTGCTTCCAATTCTTCCTTCTTTTCTGGATTGTTACATAGTTACATAGTTACATAGTTATTAAGGTTGAAGGAAGACTTTAAGTCCATCTAGTTCAACCCATAGCCTAACCTAACATGCCCTAACATGTTGATCCAGGGGAAGGCAAAAAAACCCCATGTGGTAAGAGTAAGCTCCACCATGGGGAAAAAAATTCCTTCCCGACCCCACATACGGCAATCAGACTAATTCCCTGGATCAACGCCTTATCAATAGTGTTGAGCGATACCGTCCGATACTTGAAAGTATCGGTATCGGAAAGTATCGGCCGATACCGGCAAAATATCGGATCCAATCCGATACCGATACCCGATACCAATACAAGTCAATGGGACTCAGGTATCGGACGGTATTCCTGATGGTTCCCAGGGTCTGAAGGAGAGGAAACTCTCCTTCAGGCCCTGGGAACCATATAAATGTGTAAAATAAAGAATTAAAATAAAAAATATCGCTATACTCACCTGTCCGACGCAGCCGGGACCTCGGCGATTGTAAGCGGCAGCGTTGTTTCTTTAAAATTCGCGCTTTTACATGCTTACGTGAATTCCCGGCTTCTGATTGGTCAGGGCGGCCATGTTGCCGGGACTCGGACCAATCACAGCAAGCCGTGACGAAATTACGTCACGGCTTGCTGTGATTGGTCCGCGTCCCGGCAATATGGCGCCGTGACCAATCACAAGCCGTGACGTCACGGGAGGCTGGACACGCGCGCTTTTCAAAATAAGCGCGTGTCCAGCCTCCCGTGACGTCACGGCTTGTGATTGGTTAATGGCGGCCATGTTGCCGGGACGCGGACCAATCACAGCAAGCCGTGACGTAATTTCGTCACGGCTTGCTGTGATTGGTCCGCGTCCCGGCAACATGGCCGCCCTGACCAATCAGAAGCCGGGAATTCACGTAAGCATGTAAAAGCGCGAATTTTAAAGAAACAACGCTGCCGCTTACAATCGCCGAGGTCCCGGCTGCGTCGGACAGGTGAGTATAGCGATATTTTTTATTTTAATTCTTTCTTTTACACCTTTTTACATTAATGTTGTTTCGATACCGATATCCGATATTACAAAAATATCGGATCTCGGTATCGGAAATTCCGATACAGCAAGTATCGGCCGATACCCGATACTTGCAGCATCGGAATGCTCAACACTACTTATCAAGGAATCTAGTATACATACCCTGTAATATTATACTTTTCCAGAAAGGTATCCAGGCCCCTCTTAAATTTAACCAATGAATCACTCATTACAAAATCATACGGCAGAGAGTACCATAGTCTCACTGCTCTTACAGTAAAGAACCCGCGTCTGTTATTATGCTTAAACCTTTTTTCCTCCAGACGTAGAGGATGCCCCCTTGTCCCTGTCTCAGGTCTATGATTAAAAAGATCATCAGAAAGGTCTTTGTGCTGTCCCCTCATATATTTATACATTAACATAAGATCACCCCTTAGCCTTCGTTTTTCCAAACTAAATAGCCCCAAGTGTAATAACCTATCTTGGTATTGCAGACCCCCCAGTCCTCTAATAACCTTGGTCGCTCTTCTCTGCACCCGCTCTAGTTCAGCTATGTCTTTCTTATACACCGGACACCAGAACTGTGCACAGTATTCTAAGTGTGGTCGAACTAGTGATTTGTATAGAGGTAAAATTATGTTCTCCTCATGAGCATCTATGCCTCTTTTAATACATCCCATTATTTTATTTGCCTTTGTAGCAGCTGCCTGACACTGGCCACTGAATATGAGTTTGTCATCCACCCATACACCCAGGTCCTTTTCATTGACAGTTTTACCCAGAGTTTTAGAATTAAGCACATAGTTATACATCTTATTACTTCTACCCAAGTGCATGACCTTACATTTATCCCCATTAAAGCTCATTTGCCATTTATCAGCCCAAGCTTCTAGTTTACATAAATCATCCTGTAATATAAAATTGTCCTCCTCTGTATTGATTACCCTGCAGAGTTTAGTGTCATCTGCAAATATTGAAATTCTACTCTGAATGCCCCCTACAAGGTCATTAATAAATATGTTAAAAAGAAGAGGGCCCAATACTGACCCCTGTGGTACCCCACTGCTAACCGCGACCCAGTCCGAGTGTGCTCCATTAATAACCACCCTTTGTTTCCTATCCCTGAGCCAGCTCTCAACCCACTTGCACATATTTTCCCCTATCCCCATTATTCTCATTTTATGTATCAACCTTTTGTGTGGCACCGTATCAAAAGCTTTTGAAAAGTCCATATACACTACATCCACTGGGCTCCCTTGGTCCAGTCCGGAACTTACCTCTTCATAGAAGCTGATCAAATTAGTCTGACATGAACGGTCCCTAG
This sequence comes from Ranitomeya variabilis, assembly GCF_051348905.1. Lineage (NCBI taxonomy): Eukaryota > Metazoa > Chordata > Amphibia > Anura > Dendrobatidae > Ranitomeya > Ranitomeya variabilis. The sequence goes on from NC_135234.1 coordinate 100,706,299, forward strand.
TAAACCCGTGCTGATACTGGGTCATGAGGTTATTCCTCTTCAGATACTCCAGTATAGCATCCCTTAGAATGCCCTCCAGGATTTTACCCACAGTAGAGGTTAAGCTTACTGGCCTATAATTTCCGAGTTCAGTTTTTGTCCCCTTTTTAAATATTGTCACCACATTTGCTATACGCCAGTCCTGTGGTACAGACCCTGTTATTATGGACTCTTTTAAGATTAAAAATAACAGTCTATCAATGACTGTACTTAGTTCCTGCAGTACTCGGGGGTGTATCCCATCCGGGCCCGGAGATTTGTCAATTTTTGTGATTTTTAGACACCGCCGTACTTCCTGCTGGGTTAAGCAGGTAACATTTAATTGGGAATTTTTATCACTAGTCATATTGGCTGCCATGGGATTTTCTTTTGTAAATACTGATGAAAAAAAGTCATTTAGCATATTGTCTTTTTCCCCATCCTCATCCACCATTTCACCCAGACTATTTTTAAGGGGGCCAACACTATCATTTTTTAGTTTCTTACTATTTATGTAGTTAAAGAATATTTTGGGGTTATTTTTGCTCTCTCTGGCAATGAGTCTCTCTGTCTCAATCTTTGCTACCTTGATTTGCTTTTTACAGAATTTATTTAATTTTCTATATTTATTTAATGCCTCATCACTACCTACTTCCTTTAATTCTCTAAATGCTTTCTTTTTGTCACTTATTGCGCCCCTTACAGCTCTATTTAGCCATATTGGTTTCCTCCTATTTCTAGTATGTTTATTCCCATACGGTATATACTGTGCACAGGTCCTTTCCAGGAGGCTAATAAACGTCTCCCATTTTCTTTGTGTATTTTTATGTCTCAGGATATCGTCCCAGTTAATTGCACCAAGATCCTCTCTCATCCGTTGGAAATTTGCCCTCCTGAAGTTTAGTGTCCTTGTCACCCCTCTACTACACATCTTATTAAAGGAGACCTGAAAACTTATTATTTTGTGATCACTGTTCCCCAAGTGACCCCCAACCCTTATATTTGCTATGCGGTCTGGCCTGTTGGTTAATATTAGGTCTAGCAGTGCCCCCCTTCTTGTTGGGTCCTGAACCAGTTGTGAAAGGTAATTGTCTCTCATAGTTGTCAAAAACCGATTACCTTTACTGGAATTGCAGGTTTCTGTTCCCCAATCTATTTCAGGGTAGTTGAAGTCCCCCATAATAATGACTTCTCCTTGAGTCGCAGCTTCATCTATTTGCTTTACGAGGATATTCTCCATTGCTTCCATTATTTTTGGAGATTTATAACAAACCCCTATCAATAATTTATTATTTTTTCCCCCTCCCCTTATCTCCACCCACAGGGACTCTACATTTTCATTAGATTCACCTATATTATCACGCAGGATGGGTTTTAAGGTGGATTTTACATACAGACACACCTCTCCTCCTCGCTTATCTGTACGGTCATTTCTGAACAGACTATAGCCCTGCAAGTTAACAGCCCAGTCATGGCTCTCATCCAGCCATGTTTCAGATATCCCCACCATGTCATAATTATGTTTCAACAACATTAGTTCAAATTCGTCCATTTTGTTGGCGAGGCTTCTGGCATTAGTATACAAGCACTTGATGTTCCTCTCTGTAACTCTATTCTTTCTTAAATTACTAACTGTTCTAACCCCACCCCCCATGCCACCGCCACCCCCAACTTCCTTATTTGTGCCCAGGTCTCTATCTGCACTATCTTCCCCTCCTATAAAATGAATACCCTCCCCCCCAATCCCTAGTTTAAACACTCCTCCAACCTTCTTACCATTTTTTCCCCCAGCACAGCTGCACCTTCCCCATTGAGGTGCAGCCCGTCCCTAGCGTAGAGCCTGTAGCCAACTGAGAAGTCGGCCCAGTTCTGCAGGAACACAAACCCCTCCTTCCTACACCAATTCTTGAGCCACTTATTAACCTCCCTAATCTCCCATTGCCTCTCTGGCGTGGCACGTGGTACAGGCAGTATTTTGGAAAATACCACGTTGGAGGTCCTTGCTTTCAGCTTGCAGCCTAATTCCCTGAAATCATCTTTAAGGACCTTCCACCTACCTCTAACTTTGTCATTTGTGCCAATGTGCACCATGACCGCTGGGTCCTCACCAGCCCCTCCCAGTAATCTGTCCACCCGATCAGCGATGTGTCGGACTCGAGCGCCAGGTAGGCAGCACACCGTTCGACGATCCCTGTCTTTGTGACAGATTTCCCTATCTGTTCCCCTAATAATTGAGTCCCCCACTACCAGCACATGTCTGGCCTGCCCTGCTCTCCTATTTCCCTCCTTACTGGAGCAGTCACTCCTCCGGCTTTCAGAGGACATGCCTGGCTGCAGCAATGCTACCCCTGTACTGGCACCCCCCTCATCTGCCAACTTAGCGAACTTATTGGGGTGTGCCAGATCAGGACTAGCCTCCCTGGCACTCTTCCCTCTACCCCGCCTTCTATCTGTCACCCAGCTAACTGCCTTACTGTCCTGCAGTTACTGATTATGCAATAATATTCATTTAGCAAAATCTCCGATCCTTCTTGGACATTTCTGTCCTTTAGAACATTCAGCCATTGGACTTTTTCTACCCTCTTTCTGAGTCCATTAAAATCTTCCTTTCTGAAGTTCAACCTTAAAGTCTGAGTTCTCCCAGGTCTTCCTCCTCTTGTTATCCAAAATTCGAGGATAGCATGATCGCTGTCTCCTAAATTTCCAGCCACCTTTACTCGGTCAACCATTTCCTCCCTGTTGGTAAGAATTAGGTCCAAGATGACAAATTCTCTTGTTCTCTCTTCTACATTTTGAAAGATAAAGTTGTCATCGAGAAAAGATAGGAATTTTCTGAACCTATTACTTTTGCCTGAAAAAGATTCCCAACAATTATCTGGATAGTTAAAATATCCCATGATCACTATGTCGTACAATTTTTTAGAACAAAGACATCTGATATAAAAAGAGTTCATCATATCTTCAGTCTGGCCAGGTGACATATAGTAGAGAATCCCCCATGACCACCACTCTCCTTTTCTTCTTCACCACAGCGCTTCTTTTTCTCCCTTCAAGAGGCTTCCTATTGCTTACTGCAGTGTTCTTTGTCAGCAAAGCACTGTTTTGAAGTACATCTTTGTAGTTGTCCTGCGTGAAAGCCTGGTATCGGTTCTTTAGCAGTATGGGTGCTGACTGTCTCCTCATCCACCGGCTTATTTGGGTCACATGCTTCCTTTTCTCTTCTTCTGCAGGTACATTGAAAAGTGATTCGCTTCGAACATTCTGAATAGTTATTTCAGCTCTGTCATTAGCTTTTGCAGAAACGCTGAAAAGTTTTTCTCTTGCAATATTCTGAAGAGATTCTTCTGCTCTGTCAAGGAAATCCTCATCTTCTTTCGGTGAAGCTATTCTCTCCTGAATACGTTGAATCTTTTCCTCTAACAGAGTCATAAACTTGCATTTCTGGCACATAAAGCTTGTATTTTCCCCTGGCAAATCTGTAAACATATATCACACATTGCAGCACACCATATGGGTAATCTCCTTTTCCATGTTGAGCAAAATTAATTGTGAAAATTTTGTTTGATGATTTTCTGCAAGCAGCTCGATCTAGCTACACTAAAGATCTTCCGATTTGCAGCGATACTTCCCTCTTCCCAGAATGCACCATTAATATGCAAATTACCTCCCTCAAGCTTTAATTCCTGGTTTGATTATTTCCTTCAAGCAGCTCAATCCAGATACACCCAAAGATCTTCAGATTCACAGAAACTCTTCACTTTTCCCAGAATTTCTCAGCACTTGGAATTTTGTTCCCATCTTCCAGTACATTAAATGGGAAAATGAAAAGTGCCATTTAAAACTACAATTTGTCCTGCAAAATAGAAGGTCATGATCATGTTAATGAAAAAAATAAAAAAGTTATGAATCTTGGAAAAAGGGGAGGAAAAAATTAAAGGGCAAAAATGCAAATTTGCTCAGTCGGAAATGGGTTAAACTCTTGGTGGGAGATGCAGAATATTTCAGCACTAACCTTAAATGTATCTATCTACTACAATCGATGCACCCCTAGCTGATATTTTGACAGATCCTGTCTTATACATATATAACAAGTATCAGACTCTGTTATTATTTTTTACTTGGCAGTGTATATGTATCCCCTAGTTTTCATCTGGACCCAATTGCCGTATCACGCTGCAAAAATCATTGGTACCTCCTCATACCAGTTAATTCCACTGCTGTTGCTAGACAGATGATGAGACAGGAGGGGTCAAAACATGTATAGGGCTGAATGTATTTTAATTGTTCTGGAAAGCAAATCTGAAGAAGTTTTACAAAGATATTTTTATATGTAGTCTTAGAGTAAGAAAGTGGAGCAGACATAGAAAAGGATACATATACACGTTGCCAAAATTATTGGTACTCCTCGTTTAATGACAGAAAAAAACACAATGGTCACAGAAATATCTTGAATCTGACAAAAATAATAATGATTGATCTATGAAAATGAACAAATGAAAGTCAGACATTGCTTTTCAACCATGCTTGCACAGAATAAAAAAAAATAAATAAAACTCATGATAAAGGCCTGGACAGAAGTGATGGTACCCTTAACTTAATATTTTGTTGCATAACCTTTTGAGGCAATCACTGCAATCAAACGATTCCTGTAACTATCAATGAAACTTCTGCACCTCGACAGGTATTTTGGCCCACTCCAGAAAACCCCTTATGGTCACAGAAATAACTTAAATCTGACAAAAGTAATAATAAATAAAAGATCTATGAAAATGAACAAATGAAAGTCAGACTTTGCTTTTCAACCATAATTCCACAGAATTTAAAAAAAAAATAAAACTCATGAAATAGGCCAGGACAGAAATGATGGTACCCCTAAAAATAATGTGACAAAAGGGACATGTTAAATCAAGGTGTGTCTACTAACTAGCATCACAGGTGTCTACAATCAGTGAGTGGGCCTGTATATAGGGCTACAGATACTCACTGTGCTGTTTGGTGACATGGTGTGCATCACACTCAACATGGACCAGAGGAAGCGAAGGAAAGAGTTGTCTCAGGAGATTAGAAAGAAAATTATAGACAAACATGTTAAAGGTAAAAGTTATAAGACCATCGACAAGCAGCTTGATGTTCCTGTGACTATAGTTGCACATATTATTCAGAAATGTAAGATCCATATGACTGTAGCCAACCTCCCTGGACGTGGCCACAGGAGGAAAATTGATGACAAATCAAAGAGATGGACAATATGAATGGTAACAAAAGAGCCCATGAAAACTTCTAAACAGATTAAAGGCAAACTTCAAGCTCAAGGATCATCCGTGTCAGATCGCACCATTCGTAGTTGTATGAGCCAAAGTGGACTTCATAGGAGACAACCAAGGAGGACACCATTGTTGAAAAAAACCATGAAAAAGCCAGACTGGAATTTGCCAAACTACATGTTGACAAGCCACAAAGCTTCTGGGAGAATGTCCTATGGACAGATGAGACAAAAATGGAACTTTTTGGCAAGGCACATCAGCTCTATGTTCACAGACGGGATGATGAAGCATATCAAGAAAAGAACACTGTCCCTCCAGTGAAACACGGAGGAGGCTCTGTTTTATTCTGGGGCTGATTTGCTGCATCTGGCACAGGGTATCTAGAATCTGTTCAGGGTACAATGAAATATCAAGACTATTAAGAAATTCTAGAGAGTAATGTGCTGCCCAGTGTCAGAAAGCTTGGTCTCAGTCACAGGTCATGGGTCTTGCAACAGGGTAATGACACAGAACACACAGCTAAAAACACCCAAGAATGGCTAAGAGGAAAACATTGGACTATTCTAAAGTGGCCTTCTATGAGCCCTGGCCTAAATCCTATTCAGCATCTTTGGAAAGAGCTGAAACATGCCATCTGGAAAAGGCAACCTTCAAACACAAGACAACTAGAGCAGTTTGCTCTGGAGGAGTGGGCCAAAATACCTGTCGAGGTGCAGTCTCATTGACAGTTACAGGAATCGTTTGATTGCAGTGATTGCCTCAAAATGTTGTGCAATAAAATATTAAGTTAAAGGTACGATCATTTCTGTCCAGGCCTATTTCATGAGTTTTTTTTTTTTTTTTTTTAATTCTGTGGAAGCGTGGTTGAAAAGCAATGTCTGACTTTGATTTGTTCATCTTCTATTTATTAATACTTTTGTCAGATTCAAGTTATTTTTGTGACCATTGTAGGTTTTTCTGCCATTAAATGAGGGGTACCAACAATTTTGACCACGTGTGTATACATTATTCCTATAGGTATCATCTGTTTGGATAAAATGATGCTACTTAATTGCGAGTATGTATTTTAACCCCTTTTTGACCTCGGACAGGAGGTCAGCTGACATGTGCCCGTAATAGCGGCGGGTGGAATCACGATTCACCCGCCACCATTAACTAGTTAAATGCCGCTGTCAATCACTGACAGCGGGATTTAACTAGCGCTTCTGGCCATTGGGCCAGAAATGCGCGCATCGCTGACACCTGTTAGGTGATTGGGGGTCAGTGATGCGTCGGCATGACACCAGAGGTCTTTAAAGACCTCTATGGTTGTTGATGCCGGATTGCTGTGAGCGCCACCCTGTGATCGGCGCTCATAGCAATGCAGCAATTTTACTACATAGGAGCGATCTGAGCTTCGCTCCTATGTAGCAGAACCAATCAGGCTATGCCAGCTTCTAGCCTCCCATGAAGGTTATTGAAGCATGGCAAAAGTAAAAAAAATGTTTTAAAAAATATGAAAAAAATAAAAAAAATATAAAAGTTTAAATCACCCCCCTTTCGCCCCATTCAAAATAAAACAATAAAAAAATCAAACTTTCACATATTTGGTATCACCGTGTTCAGAGTCACCCGATTTATCGATAAAAAAAGGATTAACCTGATCACTAACTGGCGTAGCAAGAAAAAAATTTTAAACGCCAGAATTATATTTGTTTGGTGGCTGCGACATTGCATTAAAATGCAATAATGGGCGATCAAAAGAACGTATCTACACCAAACTGGTATAATTAAAAATGTCAGCTCGGCACACAATAAATAAGCCCTCACGAAAAATGGAGATGCTATGGGTATAGGAAAATTGGGCAAATTTTTTTTTTTTTTAGCAAAGTTTGGATTTTTTTTTACCACTTAGATAAAAAGAACCTATACATGTTTGGTGTCTATGAACTCGTAATGACCTGCAGAATCAAAATTGCAGGTCAGTTTTAGCATTTAGTAAACCTAGCAAAAAAGCCAAACAAAAAACCAGTGTGGGGTTGCACTTTTTTTTGCAATTTCACCGCACTTGGAATTTTTTTCCCGTTTTCTAGTACATGACATGCTAAAACCAATAATGTTGTTCAAAAGTACAACTTGTCCTGAAAAAAATAAGCCCTCACATGGACATATTGACAGAAAAATAAAAAAGTTATGGCTCTGGGCAGGAGGGGAGCGAAAAACGAAAACGGAAAAAACGAAAATACCCTGGGTCATGAAGGGGTTAAGGGAAGCGATCACCAGGTTTTTGCCACCTAATGTAAGAGCAGCTTAATGTAGAGACAGAGACTGAGGAGAATTCAGAGATGTGTAAAAGGAGCATTCAGGTCCAGGTGCACGGCAAAATGCTCCAGTAATAGCATCAGTCCAAACTAAAGATGGCACTCACATCTTAAAATAATAGCTTTATTGATCCTGTAGTATAAAAGGCACAAAAATGGTTGAACACTAGTGAAGGACGAACCCCTGGATGTTCGGTTCTGGTGGGTTCCGCCGAACAGTTAAAAAAAAGTTTGGTTCGGGTACTAGAACAGTACCTTTACCCTAACCCAGACCTCATTCACGTGAATTGGTGGCTCAAACACCCAGTGTTTGCAACCCTGTCATGTGCTTGACAGTGTGGAAAACACTGCCTCTAATCAGCTGCAGGCACATCAAAACAAAAGCTAAAAACAAAAATCTAGCCAGCTTGGCTAATACAAACCCATCCGGTCTCAAGGGTGTGCAGAACAGTCCCTCAACTTCCTTCAGAGAAGAAAAACACAGGCCACAAATGTGACTGGTCTACAATCTTTAGATAGGGGTTCCTCGGAACCTCACCCCTCAAAATTGCCCATCTGACCAAATGAGTGAATGCAACTGCCTAGTGGGCACCATGGTCATTGCCCAGTTGTTTCCTGGATTCTCTCCATGTTCTTGCAGGTTTTTCGCAGGCAGAGTTAAGCCACTCCCAAAGGAAGACATCACTGGTACTACCTGTACATCTGCATCAGGTTTTCAGAGTGAAGTCAAGGGCCCAAATCCTTCCCATAGCCCCTTTACCATCTTTGTCCCCTCGGCATATCACTGCTTAATGCTTCTGAGGAATTCACAGCAGCTTATTTTGGTTGACAACTGAGCATGGAGTGGAGAATTTAGGAGTTGTAAGAGGAGTGGAATACCATCATCTACCCCCTCACACCAGCTTGCACCACCGAGCAGCAGCTAACTCCATGGGAATAACCTCTCTGTAAGTCCAAATCCCTGTACAGAGGTTTAATTATGAAGACTAGGGCAACCTCTGTGTTCTGGAAAATGGAGTCGCTGGTGCCAAGCCTGTTTGAGGTAGCCATTTTGGCGCTGCCAGGTGACCACAAACAGTACTTGTACGACACAGGGTCTCTGCCCTTACATAATTCTGCTCTGAAATAGGGTAGCGAAAATCTGGTGACAGATTCCCTTTAAGAGCTTTAATGTGCATTTAGATTTCAATGTTGATTTTGGCCTGTCTGTCACCTTAACTATAGACTATAGAACAAGTTGACCAGTGCTCGTTTAGTTGTCTCTTTACACAGGCTGACGAATAATAGTGGGAACAGGATGACTGCTGATTTGACTTTTCTCTCCCATATAGTGCTATGTTGTTGGCCCCTGTCCACACTGCTTGATATGCTGTTGATAACGATTTTTTGGCTGACATAAACAAGCCAATAACCTGACAAACAAACATTTTGCTCATTCCGCGGGTAATCGCTGGCATGTTTATATGGGCTGATAATCATCAGCTATCAACAAAGCAATCACATCGACCTAGAATTACAAAACTATCCAAGTTCAGTTAATTTTTAATTGTTGCCATCCCGTCCTAGAATTCGATCACACTTCTGTCTGCCAAGCCACTGATGACTCAGTCTTTTGCCAGGAGACCATCAATTTGATAACAGAATATGTTCTTGCAAACAGATGTGGATCTTGCTATAAAGCCCATGTTCTCAGCTGCTTCCCGTCACCAGTCTTACTGTTTTTATTATGTCCATTGCGAAATAATCTGATCAGTGCCATATGCTGGAGAGTGAAGCACTAATTGTGGACACAACAAAGGAATATAAATCTGGCCGAGTAGTCATCAGTACTGCACATACAGTAAATAGTTGGTGGTGATACATGGTTTCTTTATGGCATGCTGGGATATTGTTGGACTTTATGTAGATTGATTCACAAGTAAAATATCTACTTGATATTTTTCTATGCATGCTACAGTAAATAGATACAGTTGATCTTCTATTCTTATTGTTGAATAGATTTTTCAGATCGGTGTAGAACACTGATGTGGCAGCTGTCCATGTCACTCAGGTTGCAGTTTTCCTTTTTTCTAAGGACTGCTGAGAATGAAGAACTGCTGTGGGTGCCCAGGCCATTAAGGCCAGTGGCATAAACCTTCAGTAGTGACAGGTAATGAACTGTGTGGGTTGAACAGCACAGGTCTCACACCCCTTACCCTTTATAGTAATAACATCTTCTATTCAGAGACAGTTACACACATCAGATTTCATCCATCTCACAATATAATCCCCAAGTCTCTTAGGGTGCATTCCAATGCCCATGTAAATGGGTCCGAGATTGTACTGCAATCCAAGTGCTGGCCAGGGGGTCTTCCGACCCGAGACTGACAGCTTCATAGAAATATATGAAGCTGTCATGCACATGTCACTGCTTTGAGGTCTGTTCTCAGACCAATTTAAACAGACATCTGAATGCACCCTAAGGGTGATAGCCCTGACTATATGTACCCAAAACTCTATTCAATGTGATTCACAATGGCTGCCAAATTTTTAAACCAAATCGTGTAGCCTTTGGGCATTACAGTGAGTGGAGTTTCAGATACACGCTATCAGCCACTGTATGTTATTTCTAGTAACAGCTGATAAGGAATAACTTCTCAATCTCCCAAGGATGACGTCACAAGTCACAACCTTCTCTAAAGGTACCGTCACACTCAGCGACGCTGCAGCGATATAGACAACGAGCCGATCACTGCAGCGTCGCTGTTTAGGTCGCTGGAGAGCTGTCACACAGACAGCTCTCTCCAGCGACCAACGATCAGGGGAATGACTTTGGCATCGTTGAAACTGTCTTCAACGATGCCGAAGTCCCCCTGCAGCACCCGGGTAACCAGGGTAAACATCGGGTTACTAAGTGCAGGGCCGCGCGTAGTAACCTGATATTTACCCTGGTTACCATTGTAAAAGTAAAAAAAAACAAAACAGTACATACTCACCTTCTGATGTCTGTCATGTCCCCCGGCGTCCACAGGGTTACACGCTGCTGCTCAGAGCTTCCTGCACTGAATGTGTCAGCGCCGGCAGTAAAGCAGAGCACAGCGGTGATGTCACCGCTGTGCTCTGCTTTATGGCCGGCGCTGACACAGTCAGTGCAGGAAGCTCTGAGCAGCAGCGCGTAACCCTGTGGACGCCGGGGGACGTGACAGACATCAGAAGGTATGTACTGTTTTTTTTTTTTACTTTTACAATGGTAACCAGGGTAAATATCGGGTTACTAAGCGCGGCCTTGCACTTAGTAACCCGATGTTTACCCTGGTTACAAGTGAACACATCGCTGGATCGGCGTCACACACGCCAATCCAGTGATGACAGCGGGTGATCAAGCGACGAAATAAAGTTCTGGATTTCTAGCTCCAACCAGCGATATCACAGCGGGATCCAGATCGCTGCTGCGTGTCAAACACAACAAGATCGCTATCCAGGACGCTGCAACGTCACGGATCATCGTCGTTCTCGCTGCAAAGTCTCTTAGTGTGAATGTACCTTAAGGATTAAAGGGAACCTGTCAGCAGGATTGTGTACAGTAACCTACAGACACTGTCATGTCGGTGCCATTTATACTGATTGAAATGATACCTTGGTTGATCAAATCCATCTTGTGGTTGTATAATCTTCATTAGTTAATGATATGCTTGTGCTCTGTGGTGGGCCTGGAGGGGGGCTTTATGTGGTGCTCTGATTAGGTATTCATAATGCAGACTGCTGACAGGTCACTGATCCCTCACTGACCTGCCCCCTAGTTTACATAATGAATATCTGTACATACTAAAGAAAAAAAAAACCTTCTGCAGACAGGTGCCATCCATGATACCTGTGCTGCAGCATAATCGCATGTTTAGTGACCTAGTAATAACTGTTCTTGATGTTATTGAGCAAGTACAAAAAAAAAAACAGTTTGAAAATGGTGCCCGCCACACCTGCACAGTAGCAGCTATCGGTGTGAATAGAGATCCGCAGGCTATTTCGCAGGCATCGGAGGCGCCATCTTGTTGGAGAAGAAAGAAAAAATTCCTCCTCCAAGAAGGCGCCGCCCGTGCCAGAGCAGTAGCAGCTATCGGCTATATCCAGCGTTTTTTTTAATCGCAGTGCTGGAGTGTGTGTTCTAATCTAAGTTCCATCATCGTAGTCTTCTACTTAAGAGCTGCCATCTTCACCTTTTACTGGCGCTGCTTCGGAGACTGTAACTTCGGACTGACCAGAAGTCAGAGGTAACGGTCACATGCTCTCAGTGTAAGTCCATGACAACTATAAAAAGGCTGTCACAGACTTATTTTGACCTCCGTCTCGCTCCAGCAAACACTGGAGTGAGCCGGCAAGTCACAACCTGCTGAAGACTGACCACAGCAGTGCCAATAGAAAGTGAAGATGGCAGCTTATTAATAATAATAATAATAATAATAATAATAATTTTAATTTCTATAGTGCCAACATATTCCACAGCGCTTTACATTACAGAGGGGACTTGTACAGACAATAAAGACATTACAGAATAACACATAATTCTTCAGATACCATGAGGAGTGAGGGCCCTGCTCACAAGCTGGCAATCTATGAAGAAATAGGGGAGATATGAAAGGTGAATGGTAAAAAGCTCTTCTATTGTATGGTCCAGGCATCAATATAATAAGTAGGGTATTCACATAACACGGCAGGAACTGGTCACAAGCCAGTATGTGCATAAGTACCAGCACAGAGTGCTTTTAAGTGCATGGCAGTCGTGTGAACAGATGCTACTAGGGTCCTGATATTGAAGAAATGTTTATATGGGCAAAAAAGGGATAATTAGATAACTGAGGGGAGACGATAGACCAGTCTAAAGAAATGCAGTTTTAGGGCACACTTGAAACTGTGGGTATTTGAAATTAATTGAATTGTCCTGGGTAGTGCATTCCAGAGAATTGGCGCAGCTCGCGAAATGTCTTGGAGATGGGAGTGGGAGGTTCTGATTATTGAGAATGTTGGTCTTAGGTCATTAGCAGAATGGAGGGCAAGGGTAGGGTGGTAGACTGAGACGAGTGAAGAGATGTAGGGTGGTGCTGAACTGTGGAGTGCTTTGTGGGTGAGAGTGAAAAGTTTATATTGGGCTCTGTAGCGGATGGGCAACCAGTGCAACGACAGTCACAGGGTGGAGGTGTAGCTGTTGGACAGGAGCATGATCCTGGCTGCTGAATTCAGGATGGATTGCGGAGGGGAGTGTTTAGTAAGAGGGAGAACGATTAGTAGAGATTTGCAATAGTCCAGACGACAATGAATAAAAGCAACAGTAAGAGTTTTTGAAGAGTCAAAGGTAAGAAAAGACTAAGTGCAGGGACCTTAGATTAGAAGCACCACTCCAGCGCTGCTTTAAGATGGGAGCAAGGCCTATAAAATGTCCATGTTAATATCAGATGAGAAAACTTTCAAAATGGATTATTCAGCCATTCTGATATGAATATTCATAGTAAGGCCACAAGCCACATCAGGCCTAAGACATCTATGTAATAGTGTTTGTGTTGTAAGTACTCTTGTAATGCATTCTCTTTAACACTTTGGAAATTATTTGGCCAATCAGTGGTATTTCATCTGTTAGTTTATAGTTTGAAGTATTCTGACTTTGTTCTTTATTAGTTATAGGACTGTCCTGAGACCCATATATAAAATGTCATATCGTACAGCCACAACATTGGAGTGGAGATGCTGCCCAGGTTTCACAGGAAGTAACTGTGAGGAGGGTAAGTGAATGGACATAAAAATAAAATAAATATAGCACATTTAGTATACCATATGGATTGTTACACACATTTGATTATTTATTTGACATAATTCTAAAATGTTTTGTTTCATCCTGTTAAGTTTTTATGAGTTTTGCATTTTAATTTTATTTTTTTGTGTTGTATAAATTTCAGTGCCTGTCCTTCAAGTGATTAATAGAAAGGGTTTAGATGTTTTACTAGTGGAATATAAAATGATTCTGAATATTTTATAAAAGTGACAGAGAGATGAAACAATATTAGTGTTTATGGTAAAAAAAAACTCCAATTAAATGTCTTTGGATTGACTAATGTTTAAAGTTGCCATTTTTATGGTTCCCACTTCAGAAACTCTGTAGATACAGATAGATCATACCACTATAGTAAAACAACTACCTCTGGGCAAAAAAGGAAACTTTTTCCCATATTTGTATAGTTTTCCTGATTAGGGATTACTGTAAGTTATCTTCTATCAATAGTACAGGTAAAACGTATTGATTACTGTGTGTCCCCCTCCAAACCTGAAAATGGGGCATTTGTACCACCTGTCTATTTATTCTCTATGGGGCTGCTGGAAATAGCCGAGTACAGCATTATACAATGATGGAAGCTGTAGTTTCAGGTGAGTTTGTGAAAAAATAGAACATTGCATAAAATTAGCTTGCTGTGCATTAAGTCCCACAGATTGATGTTAGGGCGTTCTTTCCAAGTTTAATTGGCTATTATGCAACAAATCAGCATGAAATTGTTTTTTTATTGGTTTCTTTAAAGAAAGACATACCATAATGGTAGGAGAATTTGTATTCGACCAAGCATCTGGCTTCTCATGTAAGGGAAGATGCTAGTTCTGCATGACTATTATGAGATCTTCAAGAACAAGCTAAGAATTTATGTTATTTTATGAATTTGTAGAAATGATTTAACAAGCTCTGAATCTGGTGTCTCGAGCTGCCAAATTTACTATACAATAGGCAGTCGTGAAAAATACGTTCAGTATTAGCATTTCCAATTTATGTAGAAAAAACATGGTAAATAGAGTGGAAGTATGTATAACAGGTTATAGCTCTGTTTGTACTTGGCATGTGGAGAACAGTTGTTTCAGGCTATCCGAGAAATACTTTCCATGACTGCGATTATTTTTATGTCACTGAAAAATGCTGAAATGACTTAGAAGATAATTACATGACTGTAAAGGACCCCACTGGGCTGGCAATGACTTTTCCTTGGAGGTAAGGTAGGCACTTTATTTCATGGTTTTAGGAAAAATTGTAAAGGCAAACATTCTGGAAGAACAAGTTGAACACCTGCAAGTTTGTATGTAAAAAACAGATTTGACATGTTGTACAGGCATTTTATTTAACCTGGACAAACTCGACGAAAGAGCAGTGACTTATTGTGATCTGTCTATCAAAACCCAACCACTGGCCACTATTAGTGTGCTTAGTTTAGGGGGAGAGGTGGTCACTAGAGATGGGAGAATAGATACACCGGAATCCAGTCCACTGTCAGGTCAGTGATCTGTGACCCTGAATCTCTTTACCTCCCGGCATCCCCAGCTCTTCTTTTGATTAGCTAGGCTGGTGTGACGACACGTGTGCGTCACTCCGCAATGGTGGACCACAGTCCTACAAATCGATTCTCCCATCTCTAGTGTTCATGCATGCATAGACATGGAGTAATGAGACATCGCTAGGATTTAGTGCTAGGTCCCTTTCAAAGTGTTTCCAGCACAGTTGTGCTCTCGGTTACTTCATATGCAGTGAGCTGCGACATGCCTCCATCACACCTCTGTAGTATGCAATTATCGACTACACTTTAAAGTTGAGAATGCCAAATTGCAGCCGAAAGTGTGAAAAATGAACATATGGATGATATATGAATGTGAAAAACGGATGTACAGAACAACATACATTAAAAAAATCATAAAACGGATGTACAGAACAACATACATTAAAAAAATCATAACACAAACAGATAGAACACGGTGCAATTAAAAATCGTAGGATGTTTTTTAATCTCTATGGCCTTTTCTATGTCTGTTTTTCACATCCACATGTGAAAACAATGACAAAATGCCAATTCTGTTTCTTATGTCAGTTTTTCAATGCTTCTATTATAAACAGATGCCAGCGGCAACTGCATTTTTTTTAATGAGCTCATTGAGTTCTCCAGATATGGGCGAAAAACAGAATATGCTATAGCATGTTGTTTTTTTTTTCACACGGACTCTGTCTATGTGGAAAATTGCTCATCATTCACTTACATTGGTCCATATGTTTTCCACATGCATATCCTTTTTGCGTACGGACAACACACTAACCAAAAATGCAGTCATTTAAACGCGGCCTTGAAGTAAAACCTGGCAACTTTTATCACAGTTTTACTACCTTTTCTTTAAGATTGTTTCCTAGAATCCATCATCAAGCATCAATTGATAGATCTGTTATCCTTATCATGCATCTTGTGTGTAATATGGGACGTTATTCATATGCTAAAAAAATACATTTTACTGTTCTGAACATAATTGCATTTGATTGAATCTGGCTGCCCCGTGTATTCACAGTCTTCATTATGATAAACATTAAATTGTAATAATACAAATAAATAATAAAAAATAAAAATACAATTGTAATAAAAAGAGTTGAAGCACCAAAATTGAAAGCTCTTTCACCAGTGTTAAGGGATTTTTTTTGTTAAATATATAGCTACCTCTAAGTTCCAAATAAAGGGTGGTGCACAGACAAAAAGCAAAGAAAGTTATGCTATAGTTTAAATTAAAAAAAAGTCAGCGCTCAATTTTCTTACTGTAAAAAAATCAGTCCTTTTTCATTTTCATTGTTGCACAAGTAGCAACAGTGCAAAAAGTGCTAACGGCATGGCAGCAGGGGCAGAAAGTTCAAAAGAGAGACATGATGGAGAACGCATGTTTCGCGCTGTATTGCGCTTCTACTGGTCCATATTTCATGGTCCATGGACCAGTAAAGCGCAATCCAGCGCAAAACGTGCTTTGTCCGTCATGTCTCTCTTTTTGTCTCAATCAGCTCCTGTGCTGTCTTTGAGAAAGTCTCCGACTGACAGGTTGGCTGACCACTTATCTCTGGGAGAACAATGCAATTGGCAGTCTGAAATGTGAATTGCCTATCTGCATCAATCAGCCAGAGCCCCATACACATTAGACTGTCGGCTGAACTTGTCGATATTGACTTTAGTCTAATGTGTATGATGACTTTCCATGACCAGTGAACTCCCACTGACTGTACATCTATCACCTATCTAGTGAATAATGATTTTTTAAAATAACCGCATTAAAGTTGGGGTGCATTAAAAGAGGTCTGGATACACATGATGAGAGCATTATACTGCCTCTGTACAAATCCCTAGTTAGACCGCACATGGAGTACTGTGTCCAGTTTTGGGCACCGGTGCTCAGGAAGGATATAATGGAACTAGAGAGAGTACAAAGGAGGGCAACAAAGTTAATAAAGGGGATGGGAGAACTACAATACCCAGATAGATTAGCGAAATTAGGATTATTTAGTCTAGAAAAAAGACGACTGAGGGGCGATCTAATAACCATGTATAAGTATATAAGGGGACAATACAAATATCTCGCTGAGGATCTGTTTATACCAAGGAAGGTGACGGGCACAAGGGGGCATTCTTTGCGTCTGGAGGAGAGAAGGTTTTTCCACCAACATAGAAGAGGATTCTTTACTGTTAGGGCAGTGAGAATCTGGAATTGCTTGCCTGAGGAGGTGGTGATTGCGAACTCAGTCGAGGGGTTCAAGAGAGGCCTGGATGTCTTCCTGGAGCAGAACAATATTGTATCATACAATTATTAGGTTCTGTAGAAGGATGTAGATCTGGGGATTTATTATGATGGAATATAGGAATATAGGCTGAACTGGATGGACAAATGTCTTTTTTCGGCCTTACTAACTATGTTACTATGTTACTATGTTACTAAAGTTATCCAAACATCTCCTCCTGTTTTGTACATTCTTACTACCAGTAGTTGGCTTTGCTGCCTATTAAATTCAGGTCTTTATAACATATTCATTCTTCTTTCCCAGCCCATACATTATACTACATTTAGCTTATTGGATTAGACATGTAACATTTGCCCATTGTAGGTTGGAAAGAGGTTACCTTTATAAACCTTCTTTTAAACTTTAATGACTTATGGCTTTTGGTTTTCTTTCCTGTCATCCAACCATTTTCTTTAAGTGCTACTTAGAGGTTGCCAACCCTTATGATTTTGGCAGTCATCAGACATGCTTATTGTACTGCAGCTAAAAGTCTCCGAGGTAGAGAACGTAAATTCATACGTTGTGACACATCTATATATCTCAAATTGCTAATAAAAATGTAGTAAAAATGGTGCTGTCTCTGCACTCTATACCTGCCTAGTTACGTTGTTTCACCAGTTAGGGCCATACTAGAACCGATAGCCTATAAAAATAAGATGTAGTGCAGAGTATAATGAAGTATTAATTTATGTGTAAGGTGCGTATCATAATGGAGAAACAAAAAGATGCAATGAATTTTCCTGTGCTGTTACTTTTATTAGGATTGTTAAGAAGAGAAAAAAAATCTGGCTTTAAATAAAATGTAGAATGCACAAACTCTCGCCAAAACAAAGCCATTTTAGTTCATTGCTTGAATCCTCAAAGATGCAATAAATTATTGATTTAGTAGTTTGTATTTTAATGCCATTACCTAATGATACAAATGAGAAAAATATTGTCGGACAATCGTCCAGTCCAAAAGAGTGACAGTCTGTTAGAGACCCAAACGCTTTATGTTAACGCCCTCACTAGATGGATAGAGAGTTATTTTTTGTAGCTCTAGAAGGAAACTGTCTGGGCGGTTTTACTCATGAAACTAGTGTTATGGCTATATAGGTCCTAGAATAACAATAGAAATGATACCTGTCTTGTAATCAGATGTGCCAACGCTAGGAAATCAAGCATTGAAGCCACGGGGAAGTTAGCTTAGGAGTGCATTTGAGGCATGTCTTTAACTCCAGGTATATCAGTCGCCTTCATTACTTCTCGTTCTTCCTCTTCCTAATTGACAGCTCCAACCTCTGCTACTTTTGGCATTGATAAATTTCTAGGCTAATTTGCATTGGGTTAAAGAGCTATTTCCATCTTCTTAGATGGGCTAAATTTCAAAGTGTTTGTAAAAAACAAGCAACTTTTGCAGTTAATTATCAAAATAAAATATTTTTTTAATTTTATTGTTTATTGTCTACTGTTAACCATTCTCCATCGAGTTTATATAAATACTGTATCTCATTCAATGCCTGATGCTAGAGCACTTTTATAATATACATTACATGTATACCCTGAACATCATTTGTGTAAAGTAGCTAAACCTTCTCACTTTCCCATCAAATGTTACACATCTCATAAAATGGAAAATCTAAGCATTTCTTCGGATCATTAATTTTTACTGGAATTCACAAATGAAAGAGTAGAATAAAATCTGCAGATCGCATTCACATTTTCCATGCGAACATTGCTCTACAGTACATTACATCCTGCTCACTGTTGGGATATAGTCCCTTTATTCTAATGTGAAAAAAGGTCCAACTCCCTGTTAAATAATCTGAAAGTGTAAAACCACAGCAGAGAACACAAAAGATGCCAGAATCAAGCCATCTTAACGAGAACCTCACAACTGATACATACTGCCCCATCCATGGACAGCATGTAACAGACGCTGATTCCATGATCCCGGCCAGGAGGTATGTTTGACTATGAAACCCTGCAACGTTTTAGAGAAAACCAAGATGCACTGGACACTCGTTAGACATGTGGGTCCCTGTTGGATTCTCACTGCTCACTCCTCTAGAATGATAGGTCTTGCCCTGCGTGCATGTATAAGGAGAGACCTGTCATTCCAGGTGAGCAGGTGGTGAGAAGCCATCGGAGAACCACCTGTCTCACTAGTCTTCTGACCAGCTCGGTCCTTGGTGGCTTCCCTTGTATTTACCATTGCTTTTGATTCCAGCCCTGGCTGTGGATAAAATACTGTATTTTTTTAGTTTCTAAACACTGTGTGACACCAGTGGATTTTGGAAGGATTTAGAAAACCTGTCACATCAAAAAATACTGTTAACCTGCAGATATGGGGTTAAACTGCATGTTAATAGCATTCTAAAGCTGTTTAGCCACCATACTGAAAGCCTTGCTGCCGGGAGGAAATTAACTTTATTCCTCCCGGCAGCCTCTAGTTTTCAGTCATAGAGTGCCGAGACAGCATAAGGAGACCTCTAGTCCTCTTCCTCTATGAAGAGGAGAATTGCACTTGGCTATACAAGTAAATTTACAACTGTGTTCCATAGAACAATATTTAATTATAAACTGTATATGTAGACTCATACTGTACATTCTTTTACATGCTGTATACTGGATTAAGATTGGGGGGTCACTTTTTGTTAAACAAATCTTATCTATAATGTTGCTGTATATATACACACATGAATCTTGAGGATTGTATATATGGAGAAGCCTCTTTGGCACATAACCTAATGATCTGACTTTGTGATATACATAGAGACTGTTTAATGAGAGAACAAAATCCATCACATCCCATCACAGACAATGGCTTTTTGTAAGAAGAAAGATGTTCTCAGCAGTGATTTCCCCATCAATGACTTATAAGATACACTCTGTCCTAAACCTTCTGCCCTATAGAGTTGATTTTATGACCTTGTTTCAATTTCAAGTGTATTTTAATCTTCTAGTTTCTACTTTGCTTGTCCTGACACCTCTGGTGACTTGTTCATTTTTATTACAGAAATGTTTTCCCTTATTTCCCCTGAGTAACTACAATTCTAATATTTACTATATTAGTACAATTTCTAAATGCTTCATTTTAGAATATATTATAATCATCATAATCTTATGATATCTATATTACTTACTGTACTAGAGATAGCTTGTCTACATGGGATGCAACTTGGGTGGCAGTGATGACATTAATAACAGTAGGATTATCAATCACCTGGCCACTGCAGCCAATCACTGGCCTTAAATGTTGCATGACACATATGGGAATGTGACAGCTGAGGCCAATGATTGGGTACCAGGTTACTGGTGAACGGTCCTGTTGGGGACCACTGGAGTAGCAGCTGATTTGACTGGCATGCAATGTTTCTCTTTATTTTAAAGCAATCTCTAGTCTTTGCTCATTTTTGAATAGTCCTGGAAAATTACTAAAAGTAATAAAATAAGTGTACATTCTAATCTAATGTTACCATTTAGGAAATTCAGCTATGATTATATTGAGTAAATATTTGCCAAAGTCTAAAGACTACGTGGGGATAAACATGAATATATGTGTCACTCTGTGCTAACTGAATTAATTTAAACTAAAAGTGGTTAACTAAAAAGTGTAATGAACATAATTGGTGAAGCCTTCTGAGCAGGTTCGCTCTAACACTCATCCTCCTTTGGGGACAGGAGCCTGTTTGCCACCACCAGACTACTCCCTTTTCATCCTTTAGGTGACAGTTGCTATATGACCTTCAAGCTTGGCTACCTTCCCTTGAATATATTGTGGTGCCAGTGGAAAAGGGAAGTACCACGTATTGAGAAGAGACATATAGCTAGCCTAAATTAGTCATTTCTCTCTTGGCACCCAACAAAGATGAAGGGAGCAACTTAATTGTTGGTATCTCATTGCCGCAATTGCATTATAGAGGGGTTGTTGGTTGGAGATTTAGGGTTTTTTCTCTATTGGGCTAGGAACTTACAGCAGCTAGTTGCTATCTACCTGTCTGTTCTACCTGGTGATGATCTCTGCTGTCTCTGCGCGGTCATGGACCACTCCTGCCAGTGATTTTTCTTTTGTCTGTGACACCATGTCGATAGAGCAACTTCTTCTCTTTCACTCTGCTCTGTTGACCTGGGGTGTCTCTGCTGCTGTCATGCTGATCGACAGCCATCTTCCTGTTGCCTAACTGTGGGGAGCCAGCTGTCAATCAGCATGACATCGGCAGTGATGCCCCTTGGACACAGCAGACTAGAAGTGGAAGAGCGTGTCTTTTGATGTGAGGTCAAAAGTACTAAGAAAGTCGTTAACTGAGCTGGGAGAGATCTTTTCAGGGCAGAACAGGTAGTTAACATCTACATGCCAGTAAGTTCTTAGCCAAATAGGGAAAAAACCCTAAGTCACAAATAACCCCTTTAAGCTATTTATACTATATAAACGCTCTCCAAGGATGTGCGTTTCTTCAGTTTGACTTTTACAAGAAGCTATAAATAGTGAGATGTACTCAGTAGACAACCTAAAAGCCATGTTTCTTCAACACTAATGAAAATATGAGACTGATTCAGATGATGGTTTTATGCAGGTCTTCTACATTCTGTCTAGACCCCACACAGAATAAAACACCACACCATTCACATTGGAATGTCATAATTGTGTGGATTACCCCTGTCAGAAAGGTCTTCTGTGAGGTGTCATACACAGTATTCAATAGGAAATGCCACCTCCAGCCACGTTTCTTCATTGCCACCATAAGCCAGATTTCTGCATTGAACTTAACATTTGTACCCTATCTCCCCTCTAATTTTTCCAAATATTTTAGCATTTGTGAGTTGAAATGTGACAGTAGTAGCCCAGTTTAACCGTAATCCATTCATTCGGGTGGAAGCAATTTATTGAGAACCAGTATGGGATATCACAAACTGTCTCCTTTATGATGAAGGTAGTGGCATGTAAAGTGATAGAATGTATTGAGTTTTCACAAACATGGGTCCTGTTCATTTTGTGGCATTGTAAAATCTTGCTTCCAGATTTTTCAGATACTGGAAATTATTTGACTCCGCACAATGACCCTACAGATGCTCGGAAAAAGGAACAATTGTTAAACTCTGTGCGTCGTCAAACATCTTGACCCTTCCTAATAGATTTAGCTTGAGAAGTAACTCCTTAACCACCACCAGCTGCTGGTATCTATTCGGAGCCCCTGGCTGCACACTGTTTTCATTAAGTAGTAACAAAGGAATTTAACTCTTCTGTATGGAGGAATTTGGGTGAAGCGCTGAATCAGGCTTTATGTACGATACATTATACAGGGGATGTTGAACTTGCTGAAGGGTTAGGTGACCTAGGACTGGTGCCCTAAATATAACGCACATCATACAGATCTTTGATGTGTCATATGTATGCATGTCCCCTTTTCCCGCTATGAGATCTTCCATTGAAATATAAGAAGTTCATGTATTAAATAACGATCAATTGTTTAATGTTTTTGTGTCTTAAATCACAAGATCATACATTTTCTCTACATATAATCTCATACAACCTCATTGGGCGCATAGACACAGGAATGTTTTGATCTATTAGTCTGATCATATGGTGCCGCTGAAGAATTGCCTCTAGGGAAGACTATGTCTGTGGTATGGCATGAGACTGTAGTACATACCATCATTTTTTTTTGTTCATGTTTTTGGAGACATACAGAGGTACAGTGTCAGCCATGTACTTGATTTATGCCTTAGAATGTCAACTTTTTCTAATATAAAACTTTATTTTATCCAGCATGAAATGAAAGTCTACACTGATAAAGTTTTTAGCCCATCCATGTAATGGTAATTCTTTTAAAACATTTCACCCTGGTATCAATCATTGATAGAACAAAAAATTACCTGCACATTTAAAGGGGTATTCTTGCTTAGAATAGGGCAGGTGCCCAATACCTGCTTCTTATGCATGTGACCCAGCAGATAATAGACAATAAGACATCACCAGATCAGATGCTTAAAGGGAGTCTGTCAGCAGGCTTTTGCTTTGTAATCTGAGAGCAGTATGATTTTGAGGTTGAGACCCTGATTCCAGTGATGCGTCACTTGCTAGGCTTCATGTTTGCAGTTTCAATAAAATCAGTGTTGTAATAGCAGGAGATTATCACTAGAGGACTAGTTGTCTTGTGACATGTAGTCTACCTGATCTGTGTAACCCCGCTCCATCACTGATTGGTAGTTCTCTGCCTATGCACAATTTACACAGAAAGCTGCCAATCAGTGGTGTGGGCGGCGTTATACAGAGGTCAGCATTTTGAGAACTGCTAGAACTGCAGCAGATAAAACAGTTATTTTATAAAAAATGCAGCCAGCAGCCCAGTAAATAGAACATGGCTAGAATCAGGGTCTCTATCCCTACATTATTACTGTGTGAGGTTTTGACTCACTCAGCCGCCTCCCATGGTGGATACCTTCTTGTGGTAAAACACCTGCTGGTTTATTGTGGAACAGTATAAACCATTGCAGGGTTCAGCAAAATAAATAGAGCCTTTCTGGCACAACGGAACAACAAAAAGATAACATATAACAAAGTCCAATTGTCTTAGGGATTTGCCCTCTCAGACCGCCATGTGTCTTCAACTCCACCTGGAGCCACAGTTTGGAGCCTTTCCTCTCCAAAACAAAACACTGCCTCTCAAGGCCAGCCATTTAAACCCAGACCATGTGACTGATCACATGACTGTGACATCACACAGGTCCTGTTAGCACACGGCTGTGCTGACTCTGCAAGTGGAGATATGGTGGACACCTTCCCACCCATTCTATAAGTGTCAACCTAAAACCAGTCCATTGTGCAACTTTAATTAAACCCTCACAACACGTACTGTGTGGGAGGAAAATACTCTGGTTTCATATCACTGACGCCATTATGCGCAGTGATACATATCTCCCCTCATATACCGTGCCAGTAACACTGTCACAACTGCTATCAGTTTACATACCAAAACGCCTGGTGACAGATTCCCTTTAAGCGTGCACAGCCGGAATACCATATCAAGTATAAGACATGCTTACTTTTATGGATGTCCCTTCTGTTGTCACCCTGGATTTCTTCTGATCCCCATTGGGACTAGGTAAATGCAGACAAAACATATTTGTGAGAAACAACATTAGCATAATACTGTTCCAGATAGGTAAATGAGATTATAAAATCCCGTAGCCACTTTATGAAAATGCCGACAGTAGTGTTGAGCATTCCGATACTGCAAATATCGGGTATCGGACGATATTCGCTGTATCGGAATTCCGATACCGAGTTCCGATATTTTTGTGATATCGGAAATCGGAATCGGAAGTTCCTATAAGTTCCCAGGTGTGTGCGGTGCGTATGGTTCCCAGGGTCTGGAGGAGAGGAAACTCTCCTTCAGGCCCTGGGATCCATATTCATGTAAAAAATAAAGAATAAAAATAAAAAATATGGATATATTCACCCCTCCGACGGACCCTGGACCTCAGCGGTGTAACCGGTAGCCTCCGTTCCTAAGAATGCAGTGAGTGTAGGACCTGCAATGACGTCGCAGTCTTGTGATTGGTCGCGTGACCGCTCATGTGTTATGACCCCAGTGGACAGGGTCTCAGAGGAACGTGTAAGTCTGCGAGATTCAAAAATCCAGCTCATAGGGCTGTGGTAACTGGGTTGACCAAATAGCTACTCCTAACGCCAACACTAGAAGTAGCCGGGGATCATGCCTACGGTGATCGCTAGATGACTCGCGCCAGCCGGAGAATCTAACTACCCCTAGGAGAAGAAAACAAAGACCTCTCTTGCCTCCAGAGAAAGGGACCCCAAAGCAAGATACAAGCCCCCCACAAATAATAACGGTGAGGTAAGAGGAAATGACAAACACAGAAATGAACCAGGTTCAGCAAAGAGAGGCCAGCTTACTAATAGCAGAATATAGCAAGATAACTTATCTGGTCAACAAAAACCCTATAAAAATCCACGCTGGAGATTCAAGAACCCCCGAACCGTCTAACGGTCCGGGGGGAGAACACCAGCCCCCTAGAGCTTCCAGCAAAGGTCAGGATACAGATTGGAACAAGCTGGACAAAAATACCAAACAAAACAAAAGCAAAAAGCAAGGAAGCAGACTTAGCTTGAAATACAGGAACCAGGATCATAGGACAAGAGCACAACAGATTAGCTCTGATTTCAACGATGCCAGGCATAGAACTGAAGGTCCAGGGAGCTTATATAGCAACGCCCCTGAACTAACGGCCCAGGTGAGGATATAGGAAAAGACAGAAGCTCCAGAGTCAAATCACTAATGACCACTAGAGGGAGCAAAAAGCAAAATCACAACATCATGTGACTGCAACGTAATCGAAGGTCCTTCACTCACTGCATTCTTAGGAACGGAGGCTGCCGGTTGCACCGCTGAGAGCCGGGGGCCGTTGGAGGGGTGAGTATATCCATATTTTTTATTTTTATTCTTTATTTTTTACATGAATATGGATCCCAGGGCCTGAAGGAGAGTTTCCTCTCCTTCAGACCCTGGGAACCATCCAGGATCGCTTCCGATATTTGTGTCCCATTGACTTGTATTGGTATCGGGTATCGGTATTGGCGATATCCAATATTTTTTGGATATCGGCCGATCCAATCCGATACCGATACTTTTGAATATCGGAAGGTATCGCTCAACACTAGCCGACAGTCATTTTTTCTAGAGGTGGCTTTGTCTATGGCTTTGCCATCATTCTTGCTGTGGCTCTGTGGCTTTCCCTCTAGTGGAATCTTCCCAAAGAATGAACACATCACTTCTTTTAACTACTTGATGGTTTCCAATCCCTGAAGTCGTTAAAAGAAAACGGAAAATGTGCACAGCAATGTCATTTTGACATTGCTGTACAATATGTTCATTTTACTGGGCTGAAAAAGACATTACATGCACATAGCTAAAGTCTAATTGCAAGTCTAATAGTATAACATGGCAATACTGTTTCCTATGAGGACACTTGGGTATAACTAATCTCTACATCTTTATGTAAGAATATTTATGTTGTTTTACTACCATCTAAAAAATATTAATAATTAAATGTATTAATACATTAATAAAATAAAATAACCATTTACAACCAACACTAAATGCATTTTAATTTGTAATTGTAAAGAGGAAATCTAAGTATTTAGTTGAATGACTAATCATGGTGATCAACGCCAAAGCTCGTTAACAAGATGTGGAATTTTTATTTTATGGCCTTGTTGATATAAACACTCTGCATCATTATTTCCCTTTGCGCCTGTATAACTTGTGTACTACTGTGCTGCTATGTGCCGTAATCTATTCATGTAAGGAGTGGAACAAGGGGAAGTAAATCTAATGACACACCGCCATTTATCATGTTACGCACTGGCCAAAGCCTTGTCAGGTAATTTACTGCACATTTTTAGTAAGGCTGGGATTTATTTATAAATGTAATTTATTTTAGCCTGAACTCACAAGGGTACACTAACTTATTTTATATTTGCCTTTCATTGAATCGCTTTTATTAGCAAAAATTCACACTTTTATCTAGCATTTCAATCACCAAGGCAGTCTATTCCCATGTCTTTCAAATTTCAGCGTGATGGCTGCACAATATTTATATAACATTACGGGTTTCATTCTGTCTAGCCTAATCTTTTATTGATCCCATAAGGCTCTATTATATGGACTTAGGGGCACTTCCCTTGAACATAGCATTAAGTGTTACCAGCAATGAGAGGAAAAATGAATTATATATGTACAGTCTCCTGTAGCATGAAGGAAAGGAGAACGGATGCCTCTGGTTCTAAAGTTTTATAGTGACCATTTCATATAGAATTTTTTTGCTCCGGAGAAGTTTCCATCATTCACTGCTATGTTGTGTAGGTTGTTTATGGTGACTACTAGGCTCTACTATATGTAGTAGATTACATTTCTCTGTGTCAGTCTGTGCTGAGTATTTACACATACACAACTAAGTCCAAATGTGTAATATGTCAATTCATTGTGGATTGTGCTACGTATTTCATAAGTCACGTTCATATTGTGTTTGGGCCATGCGTCAATGGCTCCATCTGGGCTTCCATCTGAAAAATGGGATTTGGACGAATCCTCCGATGGACCCAACCATGAGGCAGACAGAGTCACGTTGTGCTCCGTCTGGTCTTTGTTTAGGCAGTGTCCTCTTTTTGGAGTTGGAAACAAAAGCATGTTCAACTATATTTTTGTGCCTTTCTCTAGAAGGGCTTCCTATGAGGCCCTAAAAAATGGGATTTGGACAAAACTCCAGATGGACCCATTTGTGAGGCAGAAAGATACATTGTGATCTGTCTGACCCTTGTTTCACCAGGTCCTTATTCTTAAGGTGCGCAGAAAAGCGTAATCAACCATGTTTTTGTGCCTTTCTGAAGAAAGTGGATACTGTCAAAACGGAGGCCAGACACAGCATAAAGTGATCCCATCTGCCTCATAAATGGATTTTTAGAGAGGGCTGCGCCAAATCACATTTTTCAGGGCTTCTGATAGAAGCCTAGATGGAATTTAGCCTTCGAAAAGTGAGAAATCTGGTGTACAATACATTGACCTGCTGCAGGTTTAACCACTTCATGACCGGAGCTTTTTTCAGTTTTGCGTTTTCGTTTCTTGCTCCCCTTTTTCCCAGAGTCATAACTTTTTTATTTTTCCGTCAATATGTCCTTGTGAGGGCTTATTTTTTGTGGGGTGAGTTGTACTTTTGAACGACACCATTGGTTTTAGCATGTTGTATACTCGAAAACGGGAAAAAATTGCAAGTGTGGTGAAATTGCAAAAAATGTGCAATTCTTTGGCTTATTTGCTAGGTTCACTAAATGCTAAAACTGACTTTCCATTATGATTTTCCAGGTCATTACGAGTTCATAGACACCTTTTTTTTTTTTAAGTTTGCTAAAAAAAAAAAAATTGTGTAATTTTCCGATACCATAGCGTCTACATTTTTCGTGATCTGGGGTTGGGTGAAGGCCTATTGTTTGCGTGCCAAGCTAACGTTTTTAACGATACCACTTTTGTGCAGATACGTTCTTTTGATCGCCCCTTACTGCATTTTAAAAAAAGTAATTCTGGCATTTTGATTTTTTTCTCGCTACACCGTTTAGCGATCAGGTGAATACTTTTTCTTAATGATAGATCAGGCAATTCTGAATGCGGCAATACCAAATATGTGTATGTTTGATTTTATTTTTATTTTGTTTTACTTTTGCCATGCTTCAATAGCCTCCATGGGAGGCTAGAAGCTGCCACAACTCAATTGCCTCTGCTACATAGAGGCAGTGCTCAGATCGCCCCTATGTTGTAGAATTGCAGCATTGCTATGAGCGCCGACCACATCGGACGATCATGTGACGGGGGTCAGCAGTGCGTGTATTTCCGGCCTGATGGCCGGAAGCGCTTGTTAAATGCCGCTGTCAGAGTTTGACAGGGGTATTTAACTAGCTAATAGGTGCGGGTGGATCACAATTCTGCCCGTGCCTGTTGCGGGCACATGTCAGCTGTTGAAAACAGCTGAGATGTCGCGACTTTGAGGTGGGCTCACCGCTGGAGCCCACCTGAAAGCTGGGCTTCTGACATCGGGCGTACTATCCCATCCGATGTCAGAAAGGGGATAAAATCTCCTGATGCCGTGTTATACATTGAGGATGGATGACATAATAGTGTAGTTGCTTATTTTTTACAGACTGAAATATTAAGAATATTTTGTACCTGGAAATGTCCTATAACTGAGGAAGGCAAGGGTATAACTTTTGTCCTCTTTGACTGAGAAAGTAATGGTTCATATTAAAGAGATGCAGCTGGTGTATGGAGGTTTACAGGGAATGCTCCAAGGGAAAAAAGTATGAAAATAAACTCTTCTATAGGAAGAAAGAAAGCTCTGTCATATTAACAAAACCAGACTCTCATGTGCAGACAGCCTTTTAAAGGTTTTGCATAACCGAGGAGTGGTTGGCTGGATGATATGCCTTTAAAAAAGCTATGAATCTCTTTAATGAGGACCAGTACCTTCCCTAAAGATGCATCTATCTCGTCTAGTCAAGAAGTACTCTGCTCTATACTAGCGAGGGGAATGAGCCCCGAAGCTGTGGGTATGTGGTTTGGAAACAGAGGTAGATACTGCTTTGCTGGCTCGAGGTGTACAAAGCCCATTCTGCCACATACAATAATGGCTTATGGCAGGAGGGAGTTGGGGGCTGTGTTACAGAATTTACATTCGGGTTCATGCTTCCTATTATATTTCTGACTTAACATACACAGTATATACTAAATATATGTATTCAACCCCAATTCCAAAAAGTTGGGAAACTGTTTAAAATGTAAAAAAAAAATGCAATGATTAGGAATCTATTACAGCCATATTTTATTCACTACATGACGCAGGACACAGATCAAAAGGTGAGCATTGGACATTTTTTCCATTTCACTTAAAAAATAAATTCATTTAAAAAATGATGGCAGCAACACATCTCAAAAAAGTTAAGACAGGGCATCAGGGCCGGACTAGCCATCTGGCAATGCTGGCAAATGCCAGAAGGGCCTGTTTGGTCATGGGCGGCCTTGTCTGCTATGTTGTTAACAGAATCGGTGTTCTCAAGACTCCCATACTGTTAAGAGTTGTGATGGAGCACAAAGTTGCTGACTCCGTCACTTACCCCAGCAGGCCACGGGTATCATTAGAAACATTGGTCTTGTAGTAAATCTTGCTTTCCTCCGTCCAGGGTAATATTAGTAATATATCCCATCTGATTCTTGGAGACAGTGACAATATGGGCCTTTGTGATTTCAAATGCCAGGGCTGAATTTCAATCCCAGTCTGTACCTGCAGGGCATTATCTACCATTGAGCAATATGTTCTCGTCTTTGTAGAACAATCTGTTAATGCTTGAGAATTAACTAGACCGATTGCTGGAGTGTTTGGAGAGGAATGTTGTCCTATTCTTATCTGATGTAGGAGTAGGATTCTAGCTGCTCAACAGTTAGGATTTTTTGTTTCATAATGCAGCAAATGTCTTCTATTGGTGAAGGGTCTGGACTGCAGGCAGCCAGGAGGTCATTACCGGAACTTTTCTGCTGGGAAGCCATGCTGTTGTGATGGATGTAGTATGTGGTTCAGCATGGTCTTTCTCAAATATGCAAGGCCTGTCCTGAAATAGAAATTGTCCAGAATAAATTGTTCTAATACCTGTACAAAATGCTCAGCATTAATACTGTAATAATAATAATGTAAGGTGTCCATGCCATGGACAGTAATGCAACCCCAGATGCAGGAACTGTGTGCTGATAACAAGCAGGCTGGTCCTTCTCCTGTTAAGATCACAAGACACATTGTCTGTGGTTTCATAAAAAATAAACATTTTGATTCATCTGATCACAGAACAGTTTTCCATTTTGCTTCAGTCTGTGATAAATGAGATTTGACCCAAAGAAGATGGCAGAGTGTCTGGATCATGTTGATATATGTCTTCTTCTTTGCAGATTTAAATTAAAATTTGTGGATTGCATAGTGAACTGTGCTCATAGACAATGATCTCTGGAAGTATGCAGTTATTTGCCCTACTGAATGATGCCTGTTTTTAAGGCCGTGCCACCTGAGGGCCCATAAATCACAAGCATCCTGTATTGACTGTCAGCCTTGTCCCTCATGCATATGGATTTTTCTAGAATCTCTGAATCTTTTTATGATATTGTAGATAGTGGGATATTAAAAGTCTTTGCAATTTTATGTTGAAAAACAATTTTCTGAAATTGTACCGCAATTTTTACATGAAGTAGTTTACAGATTGGTGAACGTCTGACCATCTTTGGTTCTGAGAGACTCTGCCTCTCTTTTTATACAGTTATGTGACAGTTGAAAATTGACCCTTTTCTAGCCTTTTGTTAACCCCGTCCCAACTTTTTTTAAGATGTGTTGCTTCTATCAATTTCCAAATTAGTTTTTTTTTTTTTTTCAAATGGAATGGAACATTTTTTAATTTTCACCTTCTAATGTGTGCTCTATGTTCTGTTGTGAATAAAATATGGCTATAAGAAATTTCCAAATCATTGCACTCTTGTTTTCTTTACATTTTACACAGGGTCCCAACATTTTTGCAATTGTGGTTGTATTTTAGAGATGGCAGAATTGATTTGCTTGTTCCTCGTCCGGCAAACATGTCACTATTTCATGTCCGTTGTACAGGAGCCCTGCGAATCGTCTCTCACCTGACAGCATCTGTGGCTCCTCGGCTGTCTTGATGTGTGTATCACATTGCAATGATGCCCAGCTAATCAAACAAGAAGCAGTAGATGCCATCACTTAGGAGGCGATTCTCAGGGCTCCCATCCAGCGGTCATGGACTACTGACCTAGCTCCAGGACTGAGATCCTGTGGATTGATTCCAACATCTTATATATACTGTACATACACCCATATAAATATATATATACATACATATATACACTGTATTTATACTGTATTAACACTGTATACTGAATTTACACTGTAAATTGTTTCACTATTTGACCTGAAATTGATCAGCATAGTGATCACTCATCATGGTGATGCTGAGCTCAGGATTACTTTACCAGTGGTTCAAGTACATATGGCCATAACATTTGTTTAGTTGTCATTTGGTGCTTTTTGTCATAAATTAGGGAGGTGTTGGGTTCCAAAGAAAAACATTGCCTTTCATTTTCTTAACAGCAGCTGGCCTCAGTGCTACTTTGATTCCAATGTGTTTCCGGAAAAGGTGGTCAGCTGTTGAGTTTGCACCTGCTATATTTGTCATCGATATTAGTCATGTTGTGACCGTGTACACTCAGGATTCCGTGTGATTATAGAAACACTATAGGAATAGTTATATAGAGTAGTTATAGAGGTTAGTACTGTTAATATTACACAAGCTTAAGAACAATGACATAATACTAATTTAAAACATCTAAAAACCAAGCAATTTTATGTATAAGATATAAAACAGTTTAGTGAAGTGCAAAATCTGATTTTGGGAAATGAATCCCCAAAATACGTACAGTACTGTGAATACAACAGTGTAGTAATAAGAACTCAGTCAAAACATGGTGTCTTTGAAGAGTTTCAAAATACAAACTGTGGTTCTTTTTATCCTTTTAAGAGTTTAAATTAACCACAAAGAGTCTTCCACAAATAGGTGGAATTAAATGAACTATTAAAAAAGGTGATAGATATGAATAAATGTTATGTAGTCAGGAATTTCATCAAAGCCAATTTACAATTCTGGATGTAGGCATAGAATTACAGCACTTTCTGTATTAGGCCAGTCAGTATTTCACATCACATTTTCCTCTAATTGTTCCACTCCTGGTTTTGGCTCACGGATACCGATGTAAAATACTGACCAAATACTGAACATGCATTTTATAGGAATACCAATCAGGCTAGTTTGTGTAACCTCTTTCACACATTAGTTTTTTAGAATCAGTTACAATCCGTCAAAGTCTTGAAAAGACGGATCCTGTGCCGATTGTAAAAATTGAAGAAAATGATGCACTGGATCCGTTTTTTTGATGGATCTGTTGAAGTAGTTGCAGCCAAATTTAAAGAAGCAGAATTCTGGAGAGAGAGAGAGAGATTTTCCTGAAAGGAAAAATGGGTTCCGGGCATGCTTGGTTGCAAAAAATGGAATCCGTCATTGGAATCCATCTTCTAACAGACAGCGACAGATCCTGCGCCCATAGGCTTCCATTATAGCAAACGACGGACGCCGCAGGATCCGTCGCTGTGCGTCTTTTCAACGTACACGAAAAATGTTAGTATGTACGTTGTCTCCGTCCGACGGACAACGACTTTATCACGGATCCGTCAAACAACGGATGAAACATAAGGCCATCCATCACAATCCGTCGCTAATACAAGCCTATGGGAAAAAAACGGATCCAGCACCAACATTTGCTGGATCTGTTTTTTTCTAAAAACGACGGATTGTGACTGATTCTAAAAAACAGATGTGTGAAAGAGGCCTAACCCCACCACCACCAGTAGCAGCCTACTCACAATGTGCACAGGAAGCTGCCAGTCAGGCGTGTGGGTGGGGTTATATAATATTGTAGTTTAACTCTCAGCTCTGCTACATATACAGTAAATTAGGCAAAGCAGGTATTCTTTGAAAACTGCACCAAGCAGGCCAGTAAGTGATACATTCCTGGAATCAGTGTTTCTTGCCCTATAGTATGCTGCTCTCAAATTATATAGCAAAAATCTGCTGACAGATTCCCTTTAATGAAGCAATTCATAGACATCTGAACATAACAGATGAAAACTGCAGTCCTATAAATTAGACATTATATATATATATATATATATATATATACATATATATATATATATATATATATATATACACTCACCGGCCACTTTATTAGGTACACCATGCTAGTAATGGGTTGGACCCCCTTTTGCCTTCAGAACTGCCTCAATTCTTCGTGGCATAGATTCAACAAGGTGCTGGAAGCATTCCTCAGAGATTTTGGTCCATATTGACATGATGGCATCACACAGTTGCCGCAGATTTGTCGGCTGCACATCCCAAAGATGCTCCATACAAGGCAGGATGGATCCATGCTTTCATGTTGTTTACGCCAAATTCTGACCCTACCATCCGAATGTCGCAGCAGAAATCGAGACTCATCAGACCAAGCAACGTTTTTCCAATCTTCTACTGTCCAATTTCGATGAGCTTGTACAAATTGTAGCCTCAGTTTCCTGTTCTTAGCTGAAAGGAGTGGTACCCGGTGTGGTCTTCTGCTGCTGTAGCCCATCTGCCTCAAAGTTCGACGCACTGTGCGTTTAGAGATGCTCTTAGGCCTACCTTGGTTGTAACGGGTGGCGATTTGAGTCACTGTTGCCTTTCTATCAGCTCGAACCAGTCTGCCCATTCTCCTCTGACCTCTGGCATCAACAAGGCATTTCCGCCCACAGAACTGCCGCTCACTGGATTTTTTTTCTTTTTCGGACCATTCTCTGTAAACCCTAGAGATGGTTGTGCGTGAAAATCCCAGTAGATCAGCAGTTTCTGAAATACTCAGACCAGCCCTTCTGGCACCAACAACCATGCCACGTTCAAAGGCACTCAGATCACCTTTCTTCCCCATACTGATGCTCGGTTTGAACTGCAGGAGATTGTCTTGACCATGTCTACATGCCTAAATGCACTGAGTTGCCGCCATGTGATTGGCTGATTAGAAATTAAGTGTTAACAAGAAGTTGGACAGGTGTACCTAATAAAGTGGCCGGTGAGTGTATATATATATATATATATATACATACAGTGGGTACGGAAAGTATTCATACCCTTTTAATTTTTTCACTCTTTGTTTCATTGCAGCCATTTGGTAAATTCAAAAAAGTTCATTTTTTCTCATCAATGTACGCTCTGCACCTCATCTTGACTTAAGTACTAGTACAGCCATGAGTCTTCTTGGGAATGATGCAACAAGTTTTTCACACCTGGATTTTGGGGATCCTCTGCCATTCTTCCTTGCAGATCCTCCCCAGTTCTGTCAGGTTGGATGGTGAACGTTGGTGGACAGCCATTTTCAGGTCTCTCCAGAGATGC
Source organism: Ranitomeya variabilis (assembly GCF_051348905.1). NCBI lineage: Eukaryota > Metazoa > Chordata > Amphibia > Anura > Dendrobatidae > Ranitomeya > Ranitomeya variabilis. The sequence goes on from NC_135234.1 coordinate 100,741,036, forward strand.
TCAATTGGGTTTAGGTCAGGGCTCTGGCTGGGCCAGTCAAGAATGGTCACAGAGTTGTTCTGAAGCCACTCCTTTGTTATTTTAGCTGTGTGCTTAGGGTCATTTTCTTGTTGGAAGGTGAACCTTCGGCCAAGTCTGAGGGCCTGATCTGGAAGAGGTTTTCATCCACGATATCTCTGTACTTGGCCACATTCATGCTTCCTTCAATGACAACCAGTCATCCTGTCCCTGCAGCTGAAGAACACCCCCATAGCATGATGCTACTACCACCATGTTTCACTGTTGGGTTTGTATTGGGCAGGTAATAAGCAGTGCCTGGTTTTCTCCACACATACCACTTAGAGTAATCACCAAAAAAGTCTATCTTTGTCTCGTCAGACCAGAGAATCTTATTTCTCATAGTCTGGGAGTCCTTCATGTGTTTTCTAGCAAACTCTATGTAGGCTTTCATATGTCTTGCACTGAGGAGAGGATTTCATCGGGCCACTCTGCCATAAAGGCTCAACTGGTGGAGGGCTCTAGTGATAGTTGACTTTGTGGAACTTTCTCCCATCTCCCTATTGCATTTCTGGAGTTCAGCCACAGAGATCTTGGGGTTCTTCTTTACCTCTATCACCAAGGCTCTTCTCCCATGATTGCTCAGTTTGGGTGGACAGCGATGACAGTTGGAAGACTACGAAATGAAGTCAGTCCATTTATTCAACAGCCAAGAGCTGGATGTCCAGGCAAAATATCCACATCAACAAGTCAACTCATCAAAAGGTCTATCAGTTCAGGCGCGACAAGCCTGGCAGTGGAGGTGGCTCGTATGCTTTGTAATAGTGAGATACTAGAAATACCAGAGAAAAAAGACTAGGCCAATAACGGTATGCACACCCATAGAATATACAAAAAATCTCAAAAATGTTTTGTATTGTAATAGTGAGATCACACACATCAATGCAAGCACCATGCAATGCATATTATACAAGTCTGGAATGGTGGCCCGAAAAAAGGTGAAGAAGCCTTGACTTTAATATCGCCATAAGAAGTGTCAGCTCCAGTTTGCAAAAAAGAACAAAAAGTGGACAGTAGAATGCGTACAAGAAATCTGGGATCAGATTTCGGTCACAACACGAGAGCACGCACAGAAGGATTCAGGCAGTGTTGGAAGTCAAAGGTGGATTTACAAAATACTAAGAAAATAATAAAAATTAAAATGTAGATTTTTAGGAGCAAAACAGTAACAATGCAGTGACAAGAAAAGTATCTGCATAACTAATAATATGCCAAGTAATTGCAAGTCAAACTTATGCATGAGTTAGTCAAGATGGTTGTCTATAAAATGATGGTAGTCTCACCTTTGATTCAATAGTGGATGGTTAGATATGGAGCCTGAAATTCAAAAGTTCAAAACATTGTTATCCTTTTGCTCTTCACTATATCTGCTCAATCTTTGTGGGCGAAGTCTAGAAAATCCAGTTGTCTTAGCCTGAGTCATCAATTGCAATTTTTTTTTTTAAAAGTTGCAGAATTTGATGCAATTTCACTCCTGTCCCCCCGATGTATGTTTAAGCCGATGTTTTAGCACAAATTTGCGACTTTTCATGCCAAAAGTTGCAAAATAGTTTAAGAAAGCAAGAAAGACCTTTTTTGACTTTGCACCAGATTCATGAATCAGGTGCACCATTTTTATGAATGATGCCAAAAATGGCAACGAATACCACAGGACAAAAAAGAAACGATGAATTCTGATCTATGAGTCCACACATTTCTTGGCTAGCACATGAGCATGAGCTAAGCATGTCTATGCCTTGGTTTGAGCAATCAGCGGGGGCATCAGGATTCTGACTTCCAGTTATTAGCAATGCTAAACAGGAGCTGGAAACTTCTAACTTGGTTTTAGATTTAGCAAAATTCATGTCTTTTCTGGATCGGGCAGAGTTTGGCTGAAAGTAACGTGGCTGAGCTCACCCAACAAATTCATGATAAATTAAGTCACAAAAATGGCCTAAATTTGACAGAAAAGTCCTCCAGCCTCTGAGTGCATGGCAGCTAAGTGATGCACCAAATTAATTAAGAGGCGATTGACTCAAGATTGCTGTATAAATGCCAGCCGCAATGAATCCGGGGCCTTACACTGTAAAGCTATCGACATAGCCATAATAAAATAGTACTTAGGTCTATTATTTGTATAGGGCCTTCATTATCACTGAGCCAAATAATCTCTTTTGCATCAATGCATTCAGCCATAACTAGCTTTGTGAATTGCAGTCATTTTCCACTTTTAGTATATTCTGATTTCTATAAAGGGCATTGCAGTGAATAACTGCTTACATGTTTAAGTTCTTTTTTTTTTCAGGTCATGACAATGTTAATTGGCAAAATGTTGTGGTTATTTAATATTACAGATCCACTTAAGATCTGAAAATTACATCTGGACTTTAATTTCCTTGTTGGTGCGAGTACTGTATATTCAAAGGAAGAACAATGCAAACATAAGAAATCGTGTTCAGATGTCTAAGCAGGCACACATAAACACTGCTGCACTATATTTTTATAATGTATAAGCAGTGGTGGACACAGATAGAAGAGGGCCCCTGTGCAAGAACAGTATATGAGTGATACTGAAAAACTTGGCCTCATAGAAGGTTGCAAATTAATTTTATTCACAGGTGCAAAGCAAAGTTAATGTATTATGTTTTGGCCAGACCACTGACCTTCATCAGGTGCACAGATTGTCATGGATAAAGAGTATGCAGATAGAGATAGGGAATGCATCCTATGAATAGAGAGTCATTACTGTAGTAATAGTTGCCTGGGATTAAAAAATCTGCGACTTTAGGACTTCCAGGGCCAACTACTCCAAACAGTAGCACCCTGCTTTTGGCGGGCACTGACAGAGAGGAGGTAGCGACAAGCTTAGGAAGCTGACAGAGTACATTAAGGTATGTGGCCATGTGACCTGGTTGTCCCATCCTGGATTCTCCAGATGTTATTTGTAGGTTCAGTGATGGGCAGTGGAACAGATATACATTCCACCAGTTGGTACCATGGTTCCTTGCCTGCTGTCCTGTAAAGTTTCACTGGAAACAAAGACAGATCCCCTTTTAGATTCCACAGCTCTTATTCAGGGCATTCTCATTGTTCCAGTGTTCAATTAACCTGTATATTTTGTCCTCCATGGTTTGTAGAATAATAGACTGCTGATACAATAGGATAACGGCAGGCATTCAACATATTAACAAGCATTAATTGTTTAATTAACTTGCGTCTTTGTCTTCCAAGGTTAGTAGAATAATAGACTGCAGGGTCTGATACAATAAGTAATCAGCAGGCATTCAACAAATCAACATACAACAAGAGTCAACATACAGGCTCATATGAACAATGGCTCATGTCCCTTGACCTACTGAATAATACGTATGGCAAAATTAAGAATAAACTCTGTGTCGTCACACCAATCTTTACTATATATGCTTACCTTGGTGCAATTACATTTGTATATAATATTCACATATAAAATACATTTTAGGCATTTTTTCTTTGGCTGCAATTTGTTTAGTCAGCATATAAGTATGTAGTCTTCTTTGCCTTTCATTGCTTCTTTGCACCTTGCCCTTCATATATGGGAGATCTTTTTTTCTGAATACCTTGTTTCCTTATATTATATTTCAACACACCAGAGGATGAGAGATTCCATTACAAAATGTTTATCTCCCATCTCTCAAGGTCCAATAATTCTTTTAATTAAAAAAAAAGAAAGATTGGAGAATTGTTCTGCTAAATATGTTGTACAGGGGTCATAGTCCCATTCCAGCGCTTGATAAATATTAATATAAAACTAGCTGAATTGTTCTGAGCTCATTTCAAGCTGTTTCGACATTGAGTGTTAACCTAGTTGAATTCCACAGGATGGGGAGCAATATCAGCTGGTGATGAAGAAGAGATGATAACAGTCAATCTGACAAGGAGAATGACCTTCCTAAATAAAAACAGTGTGTGGAAAATGTTTTCTACAGCCCTTCTTGAGAAAGTCTTCAAGATACATATTACAGATTACTTGTCACCTGGCCCTTTGATGGTGGATGTGATGAATAGTTTGAGACATTATATCAATAGATTACACTCGCACTCAGGACTCTAAAACTGAGGTGTTTGCAAAGTATGCACGTATGCTCCATATGTACACTAGGATAGACTACAAGGTCATTTTTAAAAACCTTTTTTGCTAAGATCTTCTGTGAATGGGCTTCACAGGTCATCCGACTATATTCAACCTATATTATTGCAGGTATGACAGATGAGCCACAGGATTTGCCATAGATGTATGTCTGCTGGGACCCACATCTACCTCAAGAACAGGTCTGCTGTCAAGGAATAGATGGCCATATACGTGTGCCTCTCTTCATCCATTTCTATGGACATTCTAAATAATTATTGAGCAAGCATTCTCCTATGAGCCACTGAGTAATTCTCATGCACCATCGGTGGCTCAATGCCAACTTGATATGACCTCCCACTACGTCCAAAAACAGTAAAAATTCCCTAGGAATCTGAGGCACCAGAGGTAGTTGTACTTAGAAACATTTTTGCTTTTATTACATCCTTCCAATCACATAGCGACAATATCAAAGTGAGGTAGAGGATGCAACGTTTTTCAACACAAAGATACACAATTTCTGGCTTGATAATGGCCTATTACTGCTTGTCCTTTAAGGATGGAATAAAAGCTATGTCCAAAAAAAGAAAAAAATACCCGCACTGCCGCTGTTTTGCGATCACCTATCAGCGTGCCTTATGCTGCTATGCCGATACCCATACCAACTACTCCATAAATGGGCGCTTTTTTCTCTTTTTTTTGAATAAAAGTTATGTTTTTTCTTAATATACCTCTTGTGCCATGGAATTTCAAGCATTCTCCTATGGATATGCCATAGACATGCAAGTTGAGACAATCCCTTTAACCCTTATGCTGCATTCGCAAAGCATTTTTTCCCATTTGTTTAGCATGTATGCAGGGAATGCTCCTTATGTACATGTTAGCAGGTACGCGGAGGCAACAGCGCAGACAATTTGGAGAGAGTGGTACTAAAAGCAAAAATTATTCATTAGATTTACACAATTAAAGGGTTGCCTTCAGCACAATATCAGGAAATAACACAAATGGTGAAAAATGAGACAAGTTATGTTACAAGAAGGATACAGTGATTCAGATGAACAGGATATTGACACAATGCTATTTACACACTATCGTTTTACCATTAAAAAACTGTTATCATCACTGAGCTCTTAGTACCTTAGCCAAAAGGATGTCCCTAGCACTACTAGGCCCAGGCTCGGACTGGCCCACAGGGTAACAGGGGAATCCCCCGGTGGGCTCCTGTGTAGATCTGGGCCCCCAACCCCACTGTATGGGCAGTACTTGGCATAATTCACTTGATTCACTCTGTACAGAAAAAGCAGCATATCATCATTCATTAACCACGCCACCCTGTTTATTATTATATAGAGATAGGTAAGTTTGTGAACGAAGGTAGTATAATATTTGCATGCAGGTGAAAAGTGGGCCCCCCAAAGTCAATGTTATTGGTGGGCCCTCGTCACCCCAGTCCAACACTGACTAGGCCCATCATCATCATCATTCTCTAGGCAGCGCAGAATGTCACACAGGTCCTAAAGGGGGTCGGCGATGCTACCTGCAAGGCTGCAAGTCCTTGATTGGGGGATACTCGTCACACTGTCATGCTGGTCACATTCATTCCCTGAAGCACGGCCCCAGTCCCCACTTTGTAAAGTACGTCTGCACTGGAAGAGACGGCTCACATGAACATCCCTCTGTTACGACCTATTCGTCACTCTCTCTCTGCCCTCGCTCTGCTCGCTTGGCTCAGCTCTCCCAACTCTTTTCTCTTGAGTCTTTGCTCAGATCTGGTCTCTCGGTTACTCTACTCAGGTCTGGTCTTTCTACTGCTTTGCTTTAATTTGGTTTCTTGGTTTCTTTACTCAGATCTGGTCTCTCTCTGCTCCTTCACTCAGATCTTGTCTCTCGCTGTACGACATGTCTGTGCTGCTACATGTTCAGGTGCCAACTCCTCCCCATCTTGGCCTTCCTGGTCCTTTTAAAATTATTAACTGCACCACAGCTGTCACCTGACCTGGTGTTTCCTCTAGTCTCTTCTCACAGGGGACATGTACTTCGCCCTTCAGTTCCTTAGTAATGGAGTTATCTCTGTTCTTTCCTTCCTTATCATCTTTGTCCAGCAGATGGCGATGTTCATTTGTAGACACTCGGTTTAGGCATTAATGTATGTGCCTTCTCACTCATTCATCTTCTTACACACTACAAAGGTCACAATAGAATCCTTATGACACTCGGCTGGTACACGTAAATAAAAAAAGGAGACAGAATAGTGTAGTGGACTATATGGCATCCTTACAGTTTAATGTACATACTGTATCCTAAAGCCATTTTGATCTTTTCCCCTTAGATATTTCTGATTTACATGGGAAGTTTTATTCTGATAGTAAGGTTCAGCATGAGTACAGTGACAATATACTCAATGTTAGAGTCTTTAAAGAAGACCTATCACCAGGTAAAAATTGGCCACATTTTGCTCTTATTTTATTCCCACCGCTTCCCTGAGGATAACATTTTTTTAAAAAATTAGCCTTACGTTTTCAGAGATAGGGGCTCTTTTATTTATATCAAATTGTTATGGTCTTTACCAAAGTGGCATAGCTCACAGGGTAATTATGTAGAGCAGCCTTAATCCAGCTTCCACAGAATCCTGTGAGCCATGGCCCAGTAGTAAAAAACATAAAAATGTGCTTACACACTAAAGAAGAGAGGACCTTGCTGACCATAAGAGCTCACACACTAAAGAAGAGAGGACGCTGCTGACCATAAGAGCTTACACACTAAAGAAGAGAGGACGCTGCTGACCATAAGAGCTTACACACTAAAGAAGAGAGGACGCTGCTGACCATAAGAGCTTACACACTAAAGAAGAGAGGACGCTGCTGACCATAAGAGCTTACACACTAAGGCTGTGTGCACACGTAGCAGATTTTTCGCTTTTTTTTCCACGGTTTTTCGCTATAAAAACGCTATAATGCTATTCTATTTAATAGAATGCAATCCGCTTTTTTGTGCACATGCTGCGTTGTTTTCCTGAGCGGAATCGTATTCCAGAAAAAAACGCAGCATGTTCATTAAATTTGCGGAATCGTGGGGATTCCACACACCTAGGAATGCATTGATCTGCTTACTTCCTGCATGGGGCTATGCCCACCAGGCGGGAAGTAAGCAGATCATGTGCGGTTGGTACCCAGGGTGGAGGAGAGTAGACTCTCCTCCACGGACTGGGTGCCGTATAATTGTTAAAAAAAAAAGTATTAAAATAAAAAATTGTGATATACTCACCTTCTGATGGCCCCGGAGTCTTCCCGCCTCTCAGCGGTGCACGCTACCGCTTCCGTTCCCAGGGATGCTGTGTGTGAAGGACCTGCGATGACGTCACGGTCACGTGACCACGATGACGTCATCGCAGGTCCTTCACACACAGCATCTATAGGAACGGAAGCCACTGAGGAGATCCGGGGCCATCAGAAGGTGAGTATAACCATTTTTTTTTTTTTACTATTATTTTTAACATTCTATCTTTTACTATTGATGCTGCATAGGCAGCAGCAATAGTAAAAAGTTGGTCACACTTGTCAAACACTATGTTTGACAAGTGTGACCAACCTGTCAATCAGTTTTCCAAGCGATGCTACAGATTGCTTGGAAAACGCTAGAATTCTGCAAGCTAGTTATGCTTGCAAAACGCAAGTTTTTAGCGGGAATATGCATGCCAATTCCGCATGCGATATACCCGCGGCAGGAGTTGCAGAATTGCCGCGGAAATTTCCGCGGCAATTCTGCAACATGTGCACTTAGCCTAAAGAAGAGAGGACCCTGCTGACCATAAGAGCTTACACACTAAAGAAGAGAGGACGCTGCTGACCATAAGAGCTTACACACTAAAGAAGAGAGGACGCTGCTGACCATAAGAGCTTACACACTAAAGAAGAGAGGACGCTGCTGACCATAAGAGCTTACACACTAAAGAAGAGAGGACGCTGCTGACCATAAGAGCTTACACACTAAAGAAGAGAGGACGCTGCTGACCATAAGAGCTTACACACTAAAGAAGAGAGGACGCTGCTGACCATAAGAGCTAACACACTAAAGAAGAGAGGACGCTGCTGACCATAAGAGGTCACACACTAAAGAAGAGAGGACGTTGCTGACCATAAGAGCTTACACACTAAAGAAGAGAGGACCCTGCTGACCATAAGAGCTTACACACTAAAGAAGAGAGGACGCTGCTGACCATAAGAGCTTACACACTAAAGAAGAGAGGACCCTGCTGACCATAAGAGCTTACACACTAAAGAAGAGAGGACGCTGCTGACCATAAGAGCTTACACACTAAAGAAGAGAGGACCCTGCTGACCATAAGAGCTCACACACAAAGAGAGAACCCTGCTGACCATAAGAGCTTAGACATTACAAAAGAGAGAGAGAATCCCGCTGACTATAGAAGCGTACACTCTACAGAAGAGAGGACCCTGCTGACCATAAGAGCTTAGACATTACAAGAGAGAGAGAGAATCCCGCTGACCATAGGAGCATACACTCTACAGAAGAGACTTACCCAGCTACTCTGGTGATGGAAATCGATTGTTGTAAAAAATGTACTCCATTAGGAATCACTGATCTGTGCTGGTCCAGGTACCGACCACCAATTTACAATGTGTGTGATAAGCCACTAGATGTCATCATAGCTAATAGCTACAGGGCATATGGAGAAGCCCTTGGGGCCACGCAGAAATATATTAGCCCTCTGTCTGATGCTTCAGCAGTTTGGGAAATGGTTCCAGCCAAGTTTTTTTTAAGAACCACAAAAGTGCTTAAATTTATGTGAAACCATGAATCTCAGAATATTTGATTTAAACTCGATCCTTTGTGGATCGATCCGCTCATCTCGAACTGCTGTGCCTGGATTTAGCACAACCCCTTCAGTTGATCATAGTTACCAAGGTCTGCATAAAGCTAGTTTCACACTACATTTGTGCCTCCTTAGCTGTAGGAGGCTTCTGACTGAACAGCAAAATAATTAAATTCAGCGGGAAACCAGACAGAGGAATTGCATATAATGAGGCAAAGGTAGTTCAAAGTATGCAACAGTGCAGCAGACTATTGTGTCCAGCATAACAGATAACACCGGAATAATGCCATTTGCAGACTTTGGACACCCTTTGCCTCATAATACTCAATGGGTCAGTTGGGGTCCCTTCTGAATTCAGTTTTTCTGTGCTGCAGGTGAAAGCCCCCAATAGATACAGCAAAATAGACACAAATATAGTGTGAAACTAGTCTGTACATTTCTTTTTGGAGCCAGCACTATCCTTACACTATCCAGAAGACAAACACTATCCAGAAGACAAGAAAGGGTCAGCATTTTCTGATTGTATATTTATGCATGCTGGCATTACTGTGATCAGAGCATGAAGCAGCACTGCGTCAGTGCAGAGTGACGTAATCGGAATGAGACTACTGCGCAGGTGCGAGATCTTGGATCACTACAGTATATGGATGACGCATCAATCAAAGCAGGAGGACACGATTAGGAGCAGAGAGGAAGCACAGACGACACAACGAGGACGCCCATTGGACCGGAACACCCTTATTTACATACAACACGTGAGCATATCAAATGGTATTTTTGGGGGTATACATGGGGAGTCAGGAGCTGATGGACATGTTTGTAAAATGCCGGTCAGGATCAGTTAAAGGTAGTGACTTTTGTTCACAGGCTCAAAAACTGGTGACAAGTTCCCTTTTAAATACTTTCTGTTAAATAAACACGTTAGACAATTTACTATTATTATCGCTATCATGAACTATGAGGAAATTGCGCGTAAAGATGTGGAGCAGAAGTGTGCATTATCCGTGTAGATGTTGTGCACATGTATAACATGATGTAGCAGGGAAGACTAAGCCTGGTGTGTAGAAAGCACATTCCTAATGATATGATGCAGTAAGTTAGGACGTGATAATTCTCTGATAAAGCAACAGCCGAGGTGTTTACCATGAGTTTGACCATGACAGTGTATTAACCATGGTAACAGCAGGCTTCCCCTGACATCGCGTAATAAATGGTCGGGTTCGGGAGATGATGCATGGTAATTCCTGATGGTCGTCAATGACAACATTGTTGAGGTAGCCTGCTTTTCATTAAAGACAAAATCTCACAGATTTTTGCTGACATGGTGAAAGATCCTTTAAAATTTATGTTGTAATCTGATCAGCCAGGCCATTTAATAATTCCTGTAGTTTGATATAATACAATAGGCTTATGGTATTTCATTCTTTGTGGAAAGTCACTTAAGGAGACTGATATGTTTCCTTCCCAAATACTTTCTAGGACTTTTCTTAATATTTTTCTTGTACTTTCCTTTATCCTATGGGACGTCTGACTACTTCATATTCAAAACAGGAACAGACTGGCATAAGGAGTTTTAGGTTTTCTTTTCTTTTTTGCAATGTTGTTCCATGCATGTCTAGACAAATCTACACCGAGTATATACGGGGTTTCACACATAACTTTCTTCTGCCTTGTGTAGCAATAGATTGAGTTATTGTAATACAGTTTTCACTTTCAATGTCTAATCTCAGGAAGGGATCTAGTATTTAGCTGCAACCTGTTGAAGAGGTTTCATTTTGTACAACCTGTCCTAGGAGCGCACTTACAAGTCGGTTAGGAAAAAAAAATTCAGTTGAAGGCTAAAATTCTATTTGACACCACTACAAAGAATCATTGAGTTAAAAGAGGATTATAAAATCCCCATACTGAGAGCTCTCTTTAGTGGTATGTACAGGAAAACAAATTTTATCATTTTGGGAAAGGCCATCTAATGAAGTGTGTTGGCGGGGGAGTGACTATAATAGGTGCAAGGGTTGCAAAAGTACCCAGGCCCCAGAGCCTAGGGTGTCCAAAAAGTCTCTTTGGCCTATATGAAAATACTTTTTCGATTAAAGACTTGCAATAATTTGGGCCCTGTTGGAACCTTTGCATTGGGGCCCATAAGGTTCAAGTTACACCACTGTGTTGGTGTGTGATTTGGACACCACTAAACTTATCCAATTCCACTCACATAAGCTTTAATAATTATATATATTTGCCCCTGCACTTTATATGCCCTGTTATGGCACATGCAGGAAATGCCCTGAGTATTGATTCACTCATTCTGAAGCAAAGCTGGTGTCCATGTCTGAGCATGAAAGGGGTTGTCTGGTCTAAAATGAAAGTCTGCAGTAATTTTGTGTGATAGCAGACATTTGAATCACCCCAGCGCATGCACTTTGTGCTGCGAACATTCGCTGGTTTCGGAGCCAGGAACAGAGGTGATGTATGCGATGCACATACAGTGCTGTGCAAAAAAAATTAAATGTTATAATGCACTGTTACATACTAATTCTGAAAATTACCTTTTTCCACTGGCTAGTTGACCAAGATTTATTTGTTATATATTAAAACTGGTTTGAATCACTGACTGGTAACCAACTTACGATTTTACTTAAAATTGCTTTGTCCCAATTAATTTACACACCACTGTATTTCCGGACAGATCCCTTCTAATGGGCATGGCCTTGCTCCACTAAATCGCCATATCAACTGGACAGTCACACCCTCGCTCCATACACTTGTATTGTTGGGGGTTTACCGTGACAGAGAGGAGCCAGAAGATCACAGCATCTGGTTTCTCCTACTCCTGCATGGATTAGAAGCACTTCAGCTTCTTATTAAACAGTGTAAATTTCATTGGGCAGTGTAGGGGTTAATCTACTCAGTTGAGAACTCCTGGAGCGTTAGGTGTTAAGGCTCCTGGCTGTGCTGTGTTAGCCCTTCCCCATCCCTTATATAAACTGGGTCCTGGCTAGCCCTCATTGTCAGAGTAGCTTTTGCTAGATTGTTTGTGCTTATTATTGGAGAAAGGCTTTTGGTGAATTTATCTGTGACTGTTGCTAGGTTTTGAGTGATACAAAAAAACCTGACCAGCACCTCCCAAGTGTGAATAGGTGCAAGCTGTAGTGACAGCAAAATATGTATAAAAAACACAGCAGCACTCTTTGAATGCCAAGACATGTAGTGTCAATGGAAATAACAACTTCCAATCGCATTGTCCTTCAGCAAGATGTACTTTTTGTCTGGCAAAAATTAAGAGACCACATCAAAACCCTGTCATGGGCAGCCCAATCTCCAGACCTGAACCCCATTGAAAACCTCTGGAATGTAATCAAGAGGATGATGGATAGTCACAAGCCATCAAAACAAAGAAGAACTGCTTACATTTTTGTGCCAGGAGTAGTGTGAAAGACTGGTGGAAAGCATGCCAAGACGCATGAAAGCTGTGATTAAAAATCATGGTTATTCCACAGAATATTGATTTCTGAACTCTTCCTCAGTTAAAACATTAGTATTGTTGTTTCTAAATGATTATGAACTTGTTTTCTTTGCATTATTTGAGGTCTGAAAGCACTGGGTTTTTTATTTTTATTTTGACCACTTTTCTTTGTCAGAAAAAAAATACAAAATTTATTGCTTGGAAATTTGGAGACGTTGTCAGTAGTTTATAGACTAAAAGAACAATTTACATTTTACTCAAAAATATACCTATAAAGAGAAAAATCAGACAAACTGAACATTTTGCAGTGGTCTCTTAATTTTTTGCCAGAGCTGTAAGTCTTGGCATTCACAGAGTGCTGCTGTGCTTTTTTATACATAGGTTTTGAGTGAGTGATAATTCCCTTTCTTCTCCTACTTTGGTTTAACCCCATCCTCCACTCCCCGATGCATCACTCTGATGTTTATGTGTTTTATATTTGTATGTTTGGCATTTTCTGTTACCCCAGTTTGTATTACTTTGTTAGTCTGATTGGTGCATTATGGTACACTACTACTCCCCTCTTCCCTGGGTGGGGAAAGGGTACATACTGAGGGCGGCTTCAGGAGCTAAGGCAAGATACATGGCCTCGACATCTTCACCATCAGAAGAAACCAGGGTAACAGGGCGAGCATACATCACCGCTTTTCCCAGCTCATAAAGTGGCAAATCCTTTCAGCACACAGTGCTTGCACTGCGGGAGTTCAAAATTCTGCAGTCTCACATGCTGCTGTTTAACCATTTAGATCAATCACTACTCATGCACTGGCTCCCATCTCCCTCCACCCCTACGACATGATCACAGGGTGCCGATGGGTTATCATGGTGGCAGAGGGCTTTCTGAAGTTCAAGTACACTAGAAAAACTACAAAATAAAGCAAAAATAATATAATAATAATAATAATAAAAAAATAAAAAAATTGCTCTGTCTGTAAAAATCCAATTTATCAAAATATTACATTATTTAAACTGTAAATGTACTGCTGAAAAAAACAAAATGGTTTCAATAAAAATGTCAACTTAGCCCTCACATAGTTCCATCATTGGGAAACTAAAAAAAGGTATGAGTCTCCCAAAATAGGGGCGCAAACCAAATTTTTTTTTTTCAAGTTCAGAATTTTTTTAACCACAAAATATGTTTTAAAAATGTGGTATTGTTGTAATTGTACAGACATGAAGAATCATACTGCCAAGCCATTATTATCGCACAATCAAATCCCATAAAACTAAATCCTCAAAAACCATTGACAACATTTTTTTGGTCATTTCACCCCTCTCGAAATTGTAATATGATTGCTGCCATTCAAAACTACAGCTCGTCACGCCAGAAAACAAGCCCTCATATGGCTATGTCAATGGAAAAAAATAATAAATTACGACTCTTGGAAGAACGAGTAAAAGTTTAAGAAAAAAAAAACTGCTGTTAGTAACATTGTCGATAAACAGACCCGAGCAATGATGTCACTTGTTATGTTGTCATGAGTAATTCAGGGTTTTATTTTCTATTCCTTATGTTAGGAAAACATTATCAATAGGTTTCCATCTTCTTATAAGAATCCACTTTGATCTTATATTAAATTAACTAGTAAAAAGGAAAAAAAAGCATGAGATCAGGATTTATCTCACTTATCATGATCATACAAGTCATTTTGTGTTATTTTCCAACTTCAATAACAAAGGAGATTCCAGGGCATTGCTATGTTTATGTCAAGGCTGCTTTAATAACTTTTCAATTACATCCTTATCTACTATAAGGAAAATTTTAGCCCAGAGTGAAAATCTGGATATAGTGAGAACTCATAGGCAACATCCTAAAAATGCCCCGTAACCATTGACCAGAACATAATCCCACTGCTGTACGTCTACAGTGACTAGACATATTGCATTGGTCACTATTTGGACAGAGATTCAGAGAATTTCCAATAGAACATTTTATTTCTGTTTCCATCTTGTATCACATTTTAGCAACAACATATCTGTTTACTAGTGTTGAGCATTCCGATACCGCAAGTATCGGGTATCGGCCGATATTTGCTGTATCGGAATTCCGATACCGAGTTCCGATATTTTTGTGATATCGGAAATCAGAATCGGAAGTTCCCAGTGTATGGTTCCCAGGGTCTGGAGGAGAGGAGACTCTCCTTCAGGCCCTGGGATCCATATTCATGTAAAAAATAAAGAATAAAAATAAAAAATATGGATATACTCACCCCTCTGGCTGACCCTGGACCTTAGCGATGTAACCGGCAGCCTCCGTTCCTAAGAATGCAGTGAGTGTAGGACCTGCGATGACGTCGCGGCTCGTGATTGGTCGCGTGAGCGGTCACATGAGCGGTCACGCGACCAATCACAAGCCGCGACGTCATCGAAGGTCCTTCACTCTGCATTCTTAGGAACGGAGGCTGCCGGTTACATCGCTTATGTCCAGAGTCCGCCGGAGGGGTGAGTATATCCATATTTTTTATTTTTATTCTTTATTTTTTACATGAATATGTATCCCAGGGCCTGAAGGAGAGTTTCCTCTCCTTCAGACCCTGGGAACCATCCAGGATACCTTCTGATATTTGTGTCCCATTGACTTGTATTGGTATCGGTATCGGCGAGATCCGATATTTTACCGGTATCGGTCGATCCAATCCGATACCGATACTTTCGAATATCGGAAGGTATCGCTCAACACTACTGTTTACGCAACCATCACAGGAAGAAAGACGTTGTACAGTAAGTACTGATGAGCGAGTATACTCGTTACTCAAGATTTCCCTAGTATGCTCCAGGTGATCTCCAAGTATTTGGATGTGCTCAGAGATTTAGTTCCTGTTGCCGTAGATACATGATTTGCGGCTGCTAGACAGCCTGAATACATGTGGGGATTCCCTAACAAACAGGCAACCCCCTCATGTACTCAGGCTGGCTAACAGCCGCAAATCATGCAGCTACGGCAACAGAAACTAAATCTCCGAGCACATCCAAATACTCGGAGATCACCTGAGCATGCTCGGGAAATCTCGAGTAATGAGTATACACGCTCATCACTAGTTGTAATTTCTTACTACATTGGATCTTCGTCACTGTGCTAGGAACGTTGCACATCTCAAACCTTCTATGGGATGTAAATCAGATTTACATGTTAAGGTATTTTGTAAATTTGCCTCTCGACTCTGAATAATGTCTAGAAAATCCAAATGTTTCCATAGTAAATGGAGATAAGATGTATAATGATAACAGTATAATAATTATTTTATTTTACATTATCAATATGGATATAAGATAGGAATAGGACAGTAGGAAGACGGACAAATATAAAAGTTGGGGTTTACTACAGTTGTCAGAATAAAACTCTGCACGCAGATTTATGTTTTGGCTTTCTCGTTCAATAACAGTTTGTTCAAATCTTTTTGCATGGTTTAAACAAATCACCCATTCAGTGAAATAATGGTGACTCTTTGGTCATGATCACATGTTCAGTATTTGGTCAGTATTTTACATTAGTATCCTCTAAGCAAAAACCAGGAGAGGAACAATCAGAGGAAAAGTATAATAGAAACACGTCATCACTTCTGCATTTATCACCCACTCCTGGTTTTGACAAATACTGAGGTAAAAAAATCACCAAATCCTCAATGTGTGCCTTAGACTAACGTAGATATGGACTGTTTGGACCCACACTGATTACCATAACAGGGTGTCCCAAGTCCCCTCCAGCTGCAAGAGTATGGTCAGGTAGACCTGAATGGAGGCCATGTGCCCTCCCAGTGCATTCAAAGTCTATGGCACTGACCAAGATAGTTAAGGGGTTGTCCAGTACTTGGACAACCCCTTCCCTATCCCTATGTTTCACTCCAGTTAAATAATAACAGCTATACTCACCTCCGGTTACAGAAGTGTCAGCACTTGCTCTCCCAGGGATTGTATGACATTGTTCCCAATTTCGGACAAATCAAGAAATCTGGAGGAAGTCAGAGAGAAACCGCACCTCTGACTTCTTCCCAGATATAAATTATGTTCAAAGGAGGGGAGAGTGAAGCCAGCGCTGATTAGCTGAAGGGCTTGTGTGACATATCAATGTCAAGTGATCCTCGGGAGAGCCGGTGCCGACATCGCTGGAATGGTGCCAGCATCGGAGGTGAGTATAAGTGTTACAGGGGGAAGCGTAGTGATTCCGAAGTAGTGACGACCCCTTTAACTATACCCTGTTCTTGCATGCATGATCAACACTAGATTGTGTATTTTTCCTAAATTTCATAAGCCATTTTTCTATTCCCACTTCATGTATTTCACAATGACATGCTTTAACACAATTGAGTGTTGAGTTATGGATTTGCTTCTAGGGGGATATAGGATTTAATTATTTATCTATGCATTGTATTTTGTCATTTTTCTGTGAGTCTGTCAACCCTTTTCTATTGAATACTATTTGCTTCTGATTTTATTACAAACACACTCCCGATGCACACAGTGGAGGCAGGTTTTTCTCTGCATGGGGGCACTTATAAGGCCCTTCATGCTTTTGTTCATTTGTTAACCTTATGGTTTTTAACTGTTTTAACTTGTTTGTTGGTTGTCCAACTTGAATTGTCTTAATAAAGATTTATATTATCATTTTGTTGTATTACTTGTGGTGATCCTTACCTTTACACGCTACTTTTTCTCTTGGTTATTTGCATATATTTTAGCGTGTGGTTAGTGATCCCATATATTTACATTTAGTAGTGCCCTCAGTTTTTCTGTTTCATTCGCTCTGATTACATTTTGATCAAAATAATCAGTCCATTTTTCTCATACGTGAAAAATACTGACGCCTGAATGAACTCTAGCCAAAATAGCCAACATGAGCACCGCTATACAAAAATGCCAACAATACATCTATCAATAAACATTAATCAGGTCAATATTCCACATTACTTTAAAACATAATCTTTTCTGTGTTATTGATATAGCTATTGTCAATTTGCCATACTATTATGTACACAAACTATAATTTTTCCAAATGCTCTATAAATTTTAATACTTATCCTAGAAGTTTGGTGTTATTCCTTAAAAAGGCCACCAGGCGGAGCTGTGCTGTGCTGTTTGC
Organism: Ranitomeya variabilis; assembly: GCF_051348905.1. NCBI lineage: Eukaryota > Metazoa > Chordata > Amphibia > Anura > Dendrobatidae > Ranitomeya > Ranitomeya variabilis. The sequence goes on from NC_135234.1 coordinate 100,758,587, forward strand.
AAACTGTAAAGATTTTTATTAGAAAAGAAAAGTGCATATAGGGACGACTGGTATAATAATAATGTCCAATACTCGGACTGAACATCTATGATAAATGCATTATAACAAGTTCATTCTGGGCTAGACTTTTGGTGACCGGTTCCTGCAGCGCTAGGTGAATACCCTATTTATTATATTGATGGCTAGACCGTAAAAAACAAGCACTTTTTTTGTGTCTCCCCTATTTTCTCATAGATTGTAGCTTGAGAGCAGGACCCTTGCTCCTTTTGTTTTGAGTTTAATGAAAGAAAGGGAAGAAGCCAGCTCAGCATAACTGCTTGTTTCTATCTGCAGCATGGAGCAAACTGTCCCTGCCAGAGACTATAACGGTTGGGTGAACTGAGATCAACTGACCTGGATCTCCTGACTATTAACCTGATGTGCTGAATTATCTGTTACTCAGTAATGTCTGATATTGTCTGTACATGTCCTCCCCTAGTTGTAAAGTGCTGCGGAATATGATGCCGCCATAGAAATAAAATTATCATTATACTCAGTGCCACTTAGTATCATCTAACATCATTACAAGTAGAAATATTTATACTCAGGACATCAGATAATGTGTCAGAATGATTAGGAATTTAAAATAAAAATATTTTTTTTGGGGGGGGGGGGTCACTGTCTGCATAGAGGTTTCCTCTTCTTTTTCAATCTTTCATCAAACCTAGATTTTTGCAGTGCAAATCATGCAGCTGCAGGGACTCGAACATAATATACAAACACGCCCGATATACCCTGATAACACCCGAGCATGCTCAGATAAGACATTATCCCAGCACGTTTGCTCATCACTGTCATTATTGCGTAAAACCTGTGTAAATGTGTATGTAATGGTGTGTATGTGCAGTAACATACTCAGTAATCATCATCTTTCCCAGTTTCCAGCGCCATGCCGGTCCTCTTCTCATTCACGTGACAGCTATTCCTACTGTCTGGATCACACTGGGGTTTACGTATGAGCCACAAGTCGCTGTTATATTGAAAGTCTATGGCGTGTCAGAACGAGGCTTACATTGTAAAAGTGACTTCTGGTTCCCATGTAAACCCCAGTGTGATCCAGAGAGTGGGAATGGCTGACATAATACCCAGAAGAGGACCATGGTATCTAACGTCTTCTCTCCCACACGCACTTCATTCACTTTATTAAAAAAAAAGTTTTTAATACTTGGGTCTCCATACGATCGACTGTGGCCTCACTTCCCCTTGTAGCCAGTGCATAAATGCTGGCGTGAATACGTCATTGTGCCTGATAAGTTACGTCGCAGAGAAAGTGACAGGAGCTCCCCACTAGCTCGGCTTCCACTCTGTATAGTGGCAGCCATAAGTCTGGCCATAAGTGCCGCCATTGGTGGCGCACAAAATATTATAATGACGGCTATCTGGCCACCGCTCCCCAGAGCCCTGGGCCCCAGGCAGTAGCCTAGATTGCCTTCATTATAATCCACCTATGTATGCAGCTTACATTATACAATTTTATAACTGAGTTCAATGGATTATCAGTATACAAATGTCAGCAATAGAACATACTTCTTAAAGCGGTTAGCCGGAACTTCAGAGTTTTTTTTGCTATGGGACTCATAAATTACCGGCAGGTAGTTACTAACTATCGTACTTTTCTGCCCTATGACAATCTTGCCGGCAGGATTGTCAACTTGACTTTTTATTTTTTCTGGACAACTTTTCTAAAAATCATGGAAAGACAATATTTTTTTGGACACATCAGAAAACCATAGTAAATCATTATGATTATCAGTGACGCATATATCAGTCCTGCTCACCGTACAAGACATCCTTTGTTGTTCGGAGCACAGGAAACGCTGCATCAGAGCGTATAGAAATGGCATGAACAGGAGAAAATCCAACCCAAAGGACTTGTGAAGAAACTTTTTTCTTTATTCACCAAAGTGCTCACAAATAAAGGGTGCACAGTCACCTGAAAGCGTCAATGTCACATATCATGTAACTTACAACACTGATGCTGTTTTATCCTCTGAGCACTTTTGGTGAATAAAGAAAAAAGTTTGTTCACAAGTCCATCGAGCTGGATTGTCTCCTGTTTATGTGAGTACACATGTCTATAGTCCATAATTCTGATATGAAGATATCAGCTGAGTTTACTGTAAATTGTAACATGGCGATAATTAACGTCAAAATAATCTGTATAAGTTTCTTCAGCATCAAAAAATTTACAGACCCCTTCAGGCTGCCGTCACACTAGCAGTATTTGGTCAGTAATTTACATCAGTATCTGTAAGCCAAAACCAGGAGTGGAACAATTAGAGGAAAAGTAGAAAAGAAACATATGCACCAATCCTGCATTTATCACCCACTCCTGGTTTTGGCTTACAAATACTGATGTAAAATACTGACCAAATACTGCTAGTGTGACCGCAGCCTCAAAAGTGCTCTATTTTTATGGACTGTCCTGGAATTTCTGGACTGTTGATAACCCTGTCTGCCATCAATTCTCCCGATTGATGTCACGTCAACAGAGTAGTTTCTTCTCTTGCGCTCTTCTCGGTCGACAGGGCATAACTGGCGATGTCAGGTTGATTGACAACCGGATCCCCACTACCTAATTCCGTGTAGCCGGATGACTGACTTACTCTGCTGGCTTAATAACTGAAGAGCTCCAAACCTCCACTGACAGTAACATCAGCACAAAACTGCACCAGGAGATTCATGTCACGGTATTCCTTAGCCGGGCAGCTGCACTTAAGCCTTACCCCACCAAGCACAATACCCCCAGCGCAAGATAAGTGGTATAAATCCCACAACTACTGGATTCTGGAGCAGTAGAAACGTATCTGTATAGCGATGTTTCTCTATCTGGCTGTCTGACGGATGATTCTGGGTGTTGTGAATTCCAGGAGAACGTTACCTCCCCGACTACGTTAGTTCCAGTGAAGAGCAATTGTAATTGTAAGCTTAGGCCTACTAAAACATTTTGGATAACTGCTTCCATCTTTGCGGGAACAGTTTGGGGAAGCCTCTTTTCTGTTTCAAAATGAATGTACACCAATGCACAAAGCAAGGTCCATAAAGACATGGTTGGGGGAGTTTGGTATGGAAGAACTTGACTATCTGCATAGAGCCCTGACCGCAAACCCATTGATCAGTTTGGGATGAACTAGAACAGAGACTGTGATGAGACCCTCTCGTCCAACATCAGTGTCTGACTTACAAATTCTCTTCTGGATTAATGGTAAAAGTATCACAGACAAACTCCAAAATCTTATAAAAAAAAAGTCTTAATAGAACAATAGAGGCTGTTAAAGTGGGAATAAACCTCATAATAACGTCTATAGATTTCTAAGGGGATGTCATAAAAGCTCCTGCAGGTGTAACATGGACGTGTGTCTCAATTCTTTTGTCCCTATAGTGTTGATAATCGATTTGATAATAAATGAATGTATTCATTGTCCTAACTAGAGGCTGTATTCATAGCTCTGTGTCAGGACAACTAGAACACAGGAACCTGTGTTGCTTTGAGTTGCTGATTGATATATTGTTTTAAGGAAAATGTTAACATCTGTTAGTATTTTAAATAACTTTCTTAGCCTCTTGTAGCTTAATTTCTCTACTCACAGAAATAAATGACCCCATCATACTTATCCCATCAATAAGGTTCTCATCAATTAAATACTAATTTATTACACAGTTAGGTGCTATTTCTATGAGTCTCTTCACCTAAGCTTCCAATACAGAGTGAATACAGCCACATAACAGATATATATCCATCTGTATGTGCCCTTGCATTTATTAGCATAATATGTTCTCATAGGACATTATACTGTACATCAATACTGAGAAGTGTAGCTATGAATCCAATACCATGGTGAGATAAAACTCTTACTAGAAATCATCTGGACTCTGTGTCTTTCTTCCTGTGTCACTCTCTGTGCTGCTGCTTCTTCTTCCTCCTCCTCTTACCCTGCTCGTAGATTTCTGTGGACTTTAGTCTTCTAGGTAAATGAGAGGCGGTGGATGCACATCATGTCTACATCTTGTGACTCTTCACGCAAAGGAAATGTAACGAAGGGTAAATGTTTTTTGTGAAGCATTAAATTACAATTAAAGGGGTTATCCAGAACTTTTCTTTTTTACTATGTACTAAAAAAATGAACAGGCAGGTTTTTGCTACCTACCTGCCTGTTGTGCCCGGTTCTGATCTCTCCCGACACAGAGTGGTCACAGTTCCCTCCTGCTGGCGTTTCAGCTGCTTCTGCTCTGCTCTGTTGACGTTGAGCATCTGAATCGCTGGTGGGAGCGGCTGATGACCACTCTGTGCTGCTGCCACAGCGTAGTTTATAGATCAGTTGTAAAAAAATAAATAAATAGTGATGGATAAACCCTTTAACAAATCTTTGACTTGGCTACTAATACAAACTCTTCATGCCCCTATAGCTGGCACGAGCCATGCAGCTTCCATTCAGTCCTCCTGTATAGCCTTCTGCAGAGACTATGTAAAGGCTATAACAAGAAGAGAGTGGGTTAATATTTAATTCTTTGGCTTAGGTAAATTAATATGGTGGAGAATGAGGCTACTTTTTCCATTTTTTTCTGTTTCTGTTCAAACATTTCCCCTTTTTTCTATTGGTGTTCGCTATTAAGTCAGTCTTCATGCTGGCTCTAACTGGTTATTGTAGACTTCTTTTGATTTAATATGTAAAGTAAAACTCAAGGAATTGTTTGACAGTAAGATAAGGAGCCAAGGTCAACAATGATTCTGTTTTTACACTTTGACGTCTTTACAAATACAAGAGATACAAGAGTTTACAGAAACTTACTCTAGACTCTGGCCAAGATCAGCACCGAGTGTCTTACTAAAGCCTCTGTTGAAGTTAGATCCATTGTAGACAGTTGTAGTAGCGTGCCAGTTGTTCTTACTGTATTTCCAATCTATATATATAATTGTCTAAGGGTTTTTCCGTCTGTCTGTCTGTCTGTCTGTCTTTCTGTCTGTCTGTCTGTCCTGGAAATCCCGCTTCTCTGATTGGTCGAGGCCGCCAGGCCAGCGACGGGCACAGTATCGACGTAGATGTCATAATGGTTGCCATGGCGACGATGATGTCATAAAGGTTGCCTCGACCAATCAGCGACGGGCACAGTCTGCCGCGAATTCTGGAATCATCATTGTCCATATACTACGGGGACATGCATATTCTAGAATACCCGATGCGTTAGAATCGGGCCACAATCTAGTTTGGTAATAAATGGTTATCTATGGATCAGGAAAGTTATAGGATGTCACATGTACTTAAGCTTTTTTTTTTTTCCAAATGTATGCTTATTTATGCTTATGAACCTGTCAGCTGAATCATACTGCTGTCACCAGATTGCCTACATCATAGGCATCCTGCCCAAACTACGGGCAGCCTGAATCAGACTCTTGCTGTGTTATTGCAGCCATGTCTGTTTCATTATGAAATGCTGCGGTGATTAAAAGTAAACATACTATGTGTTTTGAATGTCTTGTCCAAAGCAGGACCCCAGCAATTTATCTCCAAATCACTCCTGATGACTGACAGGTCTCTCAGTATACACAAACATAGGGAAAGACCTGTCAATCAAGAGGAGTGGGGGGTAGAGAAGCCGCAATGGAGTGGCCTTGAACTAGTCATCCAAGTGGCACAGTCCTCGTTTGGCTTTCTAAGTATGTCTTCTCTGAAAGAAAAGCTTTTAGTCTCTGTATTATTGTACATACGGGTCTATCACCATTATCTCTTGTCTCTTTTTCAATCTTCTAAGGATTCTGACCAAACGAAAGTTGAATGTTGATGCGGTCACAGATCAGGTTAGGCGAGGTTCACACCAGTATTTACAGCTCCTATTTGTGCTCTGTTATAGGAACAGAAAAACCTAACTCCTATAAGAAACGGTTTTATGTCAGATACAAACAACCTCAGTCAGTCCCCATATTTATTTTCCATTTTGATATCTCTGTTTTAACCCCTTAATCCCATATGACGCACTATCCTGTCGAGGTGACCTGGGACTTAATTCCCAGTGACAGGATAGTACGTCATAGTGGATCGGCCATGCTCACGGGGGGAGCGCGGCCGATCACGGCCAGGTGTCAGCTGAATATGGCAGCTGACATCCGGCACTATGTGCCAGGAACGGTGACCGCTCCTGGCACATTAACCCTCTGCACACTGCGATCAAAGATGATTGCAGTGTTCCAGTGGTACAGGGAAGCATCGCGCAGGGAGGGGGCTCCCTGCGTGCTTCCCTGAGACCCTCGGAGCAACGCGATGTGATCGCATTGCTCCGTGGGTCTCCTACCTCCTCCTCCCTGCAGGCCCCGGATCCAATATGGCCGCGGGGCTGCTTCCGGGTCCTGCAAGGAGGTGGCTTGCAAGCTCCTGCTCAGAACAGACGCCAGTAAGCCTCCAGTAGTGCATGTCAGATCGCTGATCTGACACAGTGCACTGCAAAGTGTCAGATCAGCGATATGACCCTATAACATGATGATCTCCCCCCCCCCCGGGGCAATGTTGTAAAGTTAAAAAAAAAATATTCACATATGTAAAAAAAAAAAAAATCCTAAATAAAGAAAAAAAAATATTGTTCCCATAAATACATTTCTTTATCTAAAAAAACAAAAAAACAATAAAAGTACACATATTTACTATCGCTGCGTCTGTAACGACCCGACCTATAAAACTGTACCGCTAGTTAACCCCTTCAGTGAGCACCATAAAAAAACCGAGGCAAAAAGCAACGCTTTATTACAATACCGTCGAACAAAAAGTGGAATAACACGCGATCAAAAATACGGATATAAATAACCATGGTACCGCTGAAAACGTCATCTTGTCTCGCAAAAAACGAGCCACCATACAGCATCATCAGCGAAAAAATAAAAAATGTATAGTCCTCAGAATAAAGCGAAGCAAAAATAATTATTTTTTATATAAAATAGTTTTTATCATATAAAAGCACCAAAACATAAAAAAAGATATAAATGAGGTATCGCTGTAATCGTTCTGACCCGAAGAATAAAACTGCTTTATCAATTAAAACTGCTTTATCAATTTTACCAAATGTGGAATGGTATAAACGCCCCCCCGCCCCCAAAAGAAATTCATGAATAGCTGATTTTTGGTCATTCTGCCTCACAGAAATCGGAATAAAAAGCGATAAAAAAATGTCACATGCCCGGTAGCAATACAAATGTCAACTCGTCCTGCAAAAAACAAGACCTCACATGACTCTGTGGACCAAAATATGGAAAAATTATAGCTCTCAAAATGTGGAGACGCAAAAATTATTTTTTGCAATAAAATGCGTCTTTTAGTGTGTGACAGCTGCCAATCATAAAAATCCGCTAAAAAAACGCTATAAAAGTAAATCAAACCCCCCTTCATCACCCCCTTAGTTAAGGAAAAATAATAAAATTAAAAAAATGTATTTATTTCCATTTTCCCGTTATGGTTAGGGTTGGGGCTAGGGTTAGGGTTGGGGCAAGGGTTGGGGCTAAGGTTAGGGCTACGGTTGGGGCTAGGGTTAGAGGTAGGGTTTGGGCTAGGGTTAGGGCTAGGGTTACAGTTAGGGTTGGGGCTAGGGTTAGGGTTGGGGCTAGGGTTAGGGTGGGGCTAGGTTTAGGGTTGGGGCTAGGGTGAGGGCTAGGGTTAGGACTAGGGTTAGGGTTGGGGCTAGGGCTAGGGTTGGGGTTAAGGTTGGGCCTAGGGTTAGGGTTGGGGCTAGGGTTGGGGTTAGGGCTACAGTTAGGGTTAGGGCTACAGTTAGGGTTGGGGCTAAAGTTAGGGTTAGGGTTGGGGCTAAAGTTAGGGTTAGGGTTGGGGCTAAAGTTAGGGTTGGGGCTAGGGTTAGGGTTGGGGCTAGGGTTGGGGCTAAGGTCAGGGCTAGGGTTGGGGCTAGGGTCAGAGGTAGGGTTGGGGCTAGGGCTAGGGTTACAGTTAGGGTTGGGGCTAGGGTTAGGGTGGGGCTAGGGTTAGGGTTGGGGCTAGGTTTAGGGTTGGGGCTAGGGTGAGGGCTAGGGTTAGGGCTAGGGTTGGGGTTAAGGTTGGGCCTAGGGTTAGGGTTGGGGCTAGGGTTGGGGTTAGGGCTACAGTTAGGGTTAGGGCTACAGTTAGGGTTGGGGCTAAAGTTAGGGTTAGGGTTGGGGCTAAAGTTAGGGTTAGGGTTGGGGCTAAAGTTAGGGTTAGGAGTTGGATTACATTTACGGTTGGGATTAGGGTTAGGGGTGTGGTGGAGTTAGGGGTGTGGTCAGGGTTGGGATTAGGGTTGGGGGTGTGTTGGGGTTAGGGGTGTGTTAGGGTTAGGGGTGTGGTTGGGATTAGGGTTGTGTTTTGGATTAGGGTTAGGGGCATGTTGGGTTTAGGGGTGTGGTTAGGATTATGGTTAGAATTGGGATTAGGGTTAGGGGTGTGTTTGGGTTAGGGTTTCAGTTAGAATTGGGGGTTTCCACTGTTTAGGCACATCAAGGGCTCTCCAAACGCAACATGGCATCCGATCTCAATTCCAGCCAATTCTGCGTTGAAAAAGTAAAACAGTGCTCCTTCCCTTCCAAGCTCTCCCGTGCGCCCAAACAGGGGTTTACCCCAATATATGGGGTATCAGCGTAGTCAGGACAAATTGGACAACAACTTTTGGGGTCCAATTTCTCTTATCCTTGGGAAAATACAAATTTGGGGGGCTAAAAAACAATTTTTGTGGGAAAAAAAATATTTTTTATTTTCATGGCTCTGCGTTATAAACTGTAGTGAAACACTTAGGGGTTCAAAGTTCTCACCACACATCTAGATAATTTCCTTGGGGGGTCTAGTTTCCAATATGGGGACACTTGTGGAGAGTTTCTACTGTTTAGGTACATCAGGGGCTCTGCAGACGCAATGTGATGCCTGCAGACCATTCCATCTAAGTCTGCATTCCAAACGGCGCTCCTTCCCTTCCGAGCTCTGCCATGCGCCCTATCGGTGGTTCCCCCCCACATATGGGGAATCAGCGTACTCAGGATAAATTGGGAAACAACTTTTGGGGTCCAACTTCTCCAGTTACCCTTGGAAAAATACAAAACTGGGGGCTAAAAAAGAATTTTTATTTTCACGGCTCTGCGTTATAAACTGTAGTGAAACACTTGGGGGTTCAAAGCTCTCACAACACATCTAGATAAGTTCTTTAGGGGGTCTACTTTCCAAAATGGTGTCACTTGTGGGGGGTTTCAATGTTTAGGCACATCAGGGGCTCTCCAAACGCAACATGGCGTCCCATCTTAATTCCAGTCAATTTTGCATTGAAAAGTCAAGCGGCGCTCCTTCCCTTCCGAGCTCTGCCATGCGCCCAAACCGTGGTTTACCCCCACATATGGGGTATCAGCATACTCAGAACAAATTGATCAACAACTTTTGTGGTCCAGTTTCTTCTCGTACCATTAGGAAAATAAAAAATTTGGGGCGAAAAGATCATTTTTGTGAAAAAATATGATTTTTTATTTTTACGGCTCTGCATTATAAACTTCTGTGAAGCACTTGGTGGGTCAAAGTGCTCACCACACATCTAGATAAGTTCCTTAGGGGGTCTACTTTCCAAAATGGTATCACTTGTGGGGGATTTCAATGTTTAGGCACATCAGGGGCTCTCCAAACGCAACATGGCGTCCCATCTCAATTCCAGTCAATTTTGCATTGAAAAGTCAAATGGCGCTCCTTCCCTTCTGAGCTCTGCCATGTGCCCAAACAGTGGTTCACCCCCACATGTGGGGTATCGGCGTACTCAGGACAAATTGCACAACAACTTTTGCGGTCCAATTTCTTCTCTTACCCTTGGGAAAATAAAAAAACAAATTGGAGCTGAAGTAAATTTTTTGTGAAACACCTGAAGGGTTAATAAACTTCTTGCATGTGGTTTTAGCACCGTGAGGGTTGCAGTTTTTAGAATGGTATCACACTTGGTTATTTTCTATCATATAGACCCCTCAAAATGACTTCAATTGTGATGTGGTCCCTAAAAAAAAATTGTGTTGTAAAAATGAGAAATTGCTGGTCAACCTTTAACCCTTATAACTCCCTAACAAAAAAAAAATTGGTACCAAAATTGTGCTGATGTAAAGTAAACATGTGGGAAATGTTACTTATTAAGTATTTTGTGTGACATATCTCTGTCATTTAACCCCTTCGTGCCATGCGCCGTACTAGTACGGCGCTGCCGGCACTGCATTAGTGCCAGCCGCAGTACTAGTACAGCGCATCGATCACCGCGGTCTCGCGCTGAGCGCCGCGGTGATCGGGTGCGGGTGTCAGCTGTATATGACAGCTGACACCCCGCAGCAATGCCCACGATCGGCGCTGTCGCCGATCGCGGGCATTTAACCCCTCTGATGCCGCTGTCAATAGTGACAGCGGCATAGAGGGGGATCGCGCAGGGACGGGGGCTCCCTGCGCTCTGCCACTGGAGCAGCGCGATGAGATCGCGCTGCTCCGGTGACCTGGAAGGAGTCCCCGGATCCAAGATGGCCGCGGGACTCCTTCCGGGTCATGAGATGACCCTGCTTGCCGGCGTCTGCTGAGAATTCCTCATAGCAGGCGCCGGCAAGCCTCTGCAATGTGCCTGTCAGATCGGTGATCTGACAGAGTGCTGTGCACACTGTCAGATCACCGATCTGTGATGTCCCCCCCTGGGACAAAGTAAAAAAGTAAAAAAAAAAATTTTCCACATGTGTAAAAAAAAATAAAAAATAAATTCCTAAATAAAGAAAAAAAAATATATATTCCCATTAATACATTTCTTTATCTAAATAAAAAAAAATCACACAATAAAAGTACACATATTTAGTATCGCCGCGTCCGTAACGACCCCACCTATAAAGCTATATCACTAGTTAACCCCTTCAGTGAACACCGTAAAAAAAAAAAAAAAAAAACGAGGCAAAAAACAACGCTTTATTCTCATACCGCCAAACAAAAAGTGGAATAACACGCGATCAAAAAGACGGATATAAATAACCATGGTACCGCTGAAAACGTCATCTTGTCCCGCAAAAAAAAAGCTGCCATACAGCATCATCAGCAGAAAAATAAAAAAGTTATAGTCCTCAGAATAAAGCGATGCAAAAACAATTATTTTTTTATATAAAATAGTTTTTATTGTGTAAAAGCGCCAAAACATAAAAAAATTACATAAATGAGGTATCGCTGTAATCGTACTGACCCGAAGAATAAAACTGCTTTATCATTTTTACCAAACGCGGAACGGTATAAACGCCCCCCCTAAAAGAATTTCAGGAATTGCTGGTTTTTGTTCATTCCGCCTCCCAAAAATTGGAATAAAAAGCGATCAAAAAATGTCATGTGCCCGAAAATGATACCAATAAAAACATCAACTCGTCCCGCAAAAAACAAGATCTCACATGACTCTGTGGACCAAAATATGGAAAAATTATAGCTCTCAAAGTGTGGTGATGTAAAAACTATTTTTTGCAATAAAAAGCGTCTTTTAGTGTGTGATGGCTGCCAACCATAAAAATCCGCCCAAAAAACGCTATAAAAGTAAATCAAATCCCCCTTCATCACCCCCTTAGTTAGGGAAAAATAATAAAATGTAAAAAAATATATTTATTTCCATTTTCCCGTTAGGCTACTTTCACACTAGCGTCGGTACGGGGCCGTCGCGCTGCGTCGGCCCGACATACCGATGCATACTGTGCAAGCGCTGCACAACGGGGGCAGCGGATGCTGTTTTTCCACGCATCCGCTGCCCCATTGTGAGGTGCGGGGAGGTGGGGGCGGAGTTCCAGCCGCGCATGCGCGGTCGGAAATGGTGGACCGTCAGCACAAAAAAAGTTACATGTAACGTTTTTTGCTGCCGGCGGTCCGCCGCAACACGACGCAACCGTCGCACGACGCTTGCGACGTGTGTCAATACGTCGCTAATGTTAGTCTATGGGGAAAAAACGCATCCTGCAGATGACTTTGCAGGATGCGTTTTTTCGCCAAAACGACGCATTGCGACGTATGCAAAAAAACGCTAGTGTGAAAGTAGCACTAGGGTTAGGGCTAGGGTTAGGGTTGGGGTTAGGGCTAGGGTTAGGGCTGGGGTTAGGGTTGGGGTTAGGGTTTCAGTTAGAATTGGGGATTTTTCACTGTTTAGGCACATCAGGGGCTCTCCAAACGCGACATGGCGTCCGATCTCAACGCGTTTGTTTGCGTTAAAAACGCATGCGTTTTTATAGAAAAAAACCAGAACACACACTGAAAAGTCACCCACCACCAAGGTGATAAAGGGATCCAAACCCTAACCCTAACCCTACCCCTAAACTCACCCCCTAACCGTTTAATGAACATTTTCTGACAGTCATAGTGCCACGTATTTCAGTGCCACGATATTTCAGTGCCACGATATTTCAGTGCCACGATATTTCAGTGCCACGTCTTTCAGTGCCACGTCTTTCAGTGCCACGTCTTTCAGTGCCACGATATTTCAGTGAAATACGTGGCACTGAAATATTGTGGCATTTACGTGAAATACGTGGCACTTATATACGTGGCACTTATATACGTGGCACTTATATACGTGGCACTTATATACGTGGCCACTGAAATATCGTGGCACGTATATACGTATATAAAAGTATTTCAGTGCCACGTATTTCAGGTTTGGGTTAGGGGTAGGGTTAGGGGTAGGGGTAGGGTTAGGGTTTTTTGTTTTTTTCTTGTTTTCTTGTGTTTTTCTATAAAAACGCATGCGTCTAAAAAACGCATGCGTTTTACCGCGTTTACATGCGTTTTTTCACACATGCGTTTTTAAAAACCGCATGCAGATAAAAACGCAAGTGTGAATCCAGCCTTACCCTTGGGAAAATAAAAACATGGGGGCTAAAATATAATTTTCGTGGAAAAAAAAATATTTTTTATTTTCGCGGCTCTGCGTTATAAACTGTAGTGAAGCACTTGGGGGTTCAAAGTTCTCACAACACATCTAGATAAGTTCCGTGGGGGGGTCTAGTTTCCAATATGGGGTCACTTGTGGGGGGTTTCTACTGTTTAGGTACATCAGGGGCTCTGCAAATGCAACATGACACCTGCAGACCAATCCATCTAAGTCTGCATTTCAAACGGCGCTCCTTCCCTTCCGAGCTCTGCCGTGCGCACAAACAGTGGTTCCCCCCCATATATGGGGTATCAGCGTACTCAGGACAAATTGGACAACAACTTTTGTTGTCCAATTTCTCCTGTTACCCTTGGGAAAATAAAAACGTGGGGGCTAAAATATAATTTTCGTGGAAAAAAAATATTTTTTATTTTCACGGCTCTGCATGATAAACTGTAGTGAAACACTTGTTGGTTCAAAGTTCTCACAACACATCTAGATAAATTCCGTGGGGGGTCTAGTTTCCAATATGGGGTCACTTGTGGGGGGTTTCTACTGTTTAGGTACATCAGGGGCTCTGCAAATGCAACATGACACCTGCAGACCAATCCATCTAAGTCTGCATTTCAAACGGCACTCCTTCCCTTCCGAGCTCTGCCGTGCGCCCAAACAGTGGTTCCCCCCAATGTATGGGGTATCAGCATACTCAGGACAAATTGGACAATAACTTTTGTGGTCCAATTTCTCCTGTTACCCTTGGGGGAAAAAAAATTGCGGGCTAAAACATCATTTTGTGGAAAGAAAAAATGATTTTTTAATTTTCACAGCGCTACATTCTATACTTTAGTGAAACAACTGGGGGTTAAAAGTGCTCACCACACATCTAGATAAGTTCCTTAGGGGGTCTTCTTTCCAAAATGGTGTCACTTGTGGGGGTTTCCACTGTTTAGGCACGTCAGGGGCTCTCCAAACACGACATGGGTTCCGATCTCAATTCCAGCCAATTTTGCATTGAAAAGTCAAATGGCGCTCCTTCCCTTCCGATCTCTGCCATGCGCCCAAACAGTGGTTTATCCCCATATATGAAGTATCAGCGTACTCAGGACAAATTGCACAACAACTTTTGGGGTCCAATTTATCCTGCTACCCTTGGGAAAATAAAAAATTTGGGGCAAAAAGATCATTTTTTGTGAAAATTAATATTAATTTTTTTTTACGGCTCTACATTATAAACTTCTGTGAAGCACTTGGAGGTTCAAAGTGCTCACCACACATCTAGATTAGTTCCTTAGAGGGTCTACTTTCCAAAATGGTGTCACTTGTGGGGGTTTCCACTGTTTAGGCACGTCAGGGGCTCTCCAAACACGACAATGGGTTCCGATCTCAATTCCAGCCAATTTTGCATTGAAAAGTCAAATGGCGCTCCTTCCCTTCCGAGCTCTGCCATGCGCCCAAACAGTGGTTTATCCCCATATATGAAGTATCAGCGTACTCAGGACAAATTGCACAACAACTTTTGCAGTCCAATTTATCCTGCTACCCTTGGGAAAATAAAAAATTTGGGGCAAAAAGATCATTTTTTGTGAAAATTAATATTAATTTTTTTTTACGGCTCTACATTATAAACTTCTGTGAAGCACTTGGAGGTTCAAAGTGCTCACCACACATCTAGATTAGTTCCTTAGACGGTCTACTTTCCAAAATGGTGTCACTTGTGGGGGTTTCCACTGTTTAGGCACGTCAGGGGCTCTCCAAACACGACATGGGTTCCGATCTCAATTCCAGCCAATTTTGCATTGAAAAGTCAAATGGCGCTTCTTCCTTTCCGAGCTCTGCCATGTGCCCAATCAATGGTTTACCCCAACATGTGGGGTATCGGCGTACTCCGGACAAATTGTACAACAACTTTTTTGGTCCAATTTCTCCTGTTACCCTTGGTAAAATAAAACAAATTGGATCTGAAGTAAAAATTTTGTGAAAAAAAAGTTAAATGTTCAATTTTTTTTAAACATTCCAAAAATTCCTGTGAAGCACCTGAAGGGTTAATAAACTTTTTGAATGTGGTTTTGAGTACCTTGAGGGGTGCAGTTTTTAGAATGGTGTCAATTTTGGGAATTTTCTGTCATATAGACCCCTCAAAGTCACTTCAAGTGTGAGGTGGTCCGTAAAAAAAATGGTTTTGCAAATTTTGTTGCAAAAATGAGAAATCGCTGGTCAACTTTTAACCCTTATAACTCCCTAACAAAAAAAAATTATGTTTCCAAAATTGTGCTGATGTAAAGCAGACATGTGGGAAATGTTGTTTATTAACTATATTATGTGATATAACTCTCTAATTTAAGGGCATAAAAACGAAAATTTTGAAAATTGCTAAATTTTCATAATTTTCGACAAATTTCTGTTTTTTAAACAAATAAATGCAAGTCATATCAAAGAAGTTTTACCACTATCATAAAGTACAATATGTCACGAGAAAACAATCTCAGAATCACCAGGATCCGTTGAAGCGTTTCAGAGTTATGACCTCATAAAGTGACAGTGGTCAGAATTGTAAAAATTGGCCGTGTCACTTAGGTGAAAACAGGCTTTGGGGTGAAGGGGTTAAGGGCATAAAAATTCAAAGTTGGAAAATTGTGAAATTTTCTAAATTTTTGCCAAATTTCCATTGTTTTCATAAATAAACGCGGGGAATATCAAAGAAAGTTAACCACTATCATGAAGTACAATATGTCATGAGAAAACATTGTCAGAATCATTAGGATCCGTTGAAGCGTTCCAGAGTTATAACCTCATAAAGGGACAGTGGTCAGAATTGTAAAAATTGGCCATTAACGTGCAAACCACCCTTGGGGCTTAAGGAGTTAAGGGAACCTGTCACCAGGGATAACACTGTTAACCTGCAGATATGGGGTATATAATATGGGGTAAATAATGCTGCTTTACTCACGATGCTTTCTGGTACTTGACCTTGACAAAACTTTATTGATATACTTAGGTGCAAATTATATGTGCTTTCACATGCGTTTTCTATCTTCTGATTTTCCGCATCTAATGCAAGTCTATGGGGAAAATCCGCACAAAAAACTCAGCGTACCCACAAGATAAACTCACATGTTGTGGATGTAAAACACAAACCACAGGTTACTTTATGCTGAGTAAAATAAAAGCACGGTGGGCAGGAGATTTCTATAAATCCCATCCACTTTTTTGGAATGTTAAGACGCTGAGTTTTTGACAGTGGCAAAAAAAGCATCAAAAGCTCATTGTGGAAAGCTAGCCTTAGAAAAAGATGCTGAAAAAATGAAATTGCAAAACGAAAAATGGCTGTGTCATTCAAGGTTTAATGGAAAAAAGTGAAGCCTTTTCTTCCAGTAAAAAAATAACAAACCTTCAACAGAGCTCAGATGCAAGCGTAAATCTTACCTTAGAAGATCAAACAAGACAATAGACATGAAGGTTACAAACCTTTCCACAAGACCAAGTTCACTGGCAGATTTCACTGGTAACTCAGTCTCTAGGTATTGTGATATGTAAAGGTTGAAGAAGTCACTGAAATTTTAATAAAACATTTACTTTTTAGCCAAAAATACATGGATTAAAAAGTACCTGCCGTCAGGTCAAAGTGACCAGGTCTTGTTTTTAATTTATTCCCACTGCTCTCCTGCGTTTTTATCTTTTTATTTTTTTATTTTTTAAATCCACTATGCAATTCAGAGATATTCACCTTTTTATTTGGTACCTATTTTTCTGGTCTTTACCAAGGAGGCGTTATTCACATGAGCAACCTAAAGAAATGCCATTAAAGAACCCTGTGGGCAATGCCCGCTTGCTAAAAAAACAGAAAAATTAAAAAGGCCCGTATCCCTGGAACCTTAGGACTGAGAATAAAACAAGCAAAAACTGGATACCTTTGACTTGTTGACAGGTATGCTTTAAGTAGGCTGACCACATCCTTTAAATGTTAAAGAAGCACTCCCATGATCCATCTATATTTTTCATTAAATGTGTGTATATCTCTCTCTCTCTATATATATATCTATATATATATATATATAGATACTGTATATACTGTAGATATATATATGTTTATAATGTAAGTAATGTAATGTAAGTGTGTTATTATAACTCACCAATAGTGATGAGCGAATGTGCTCGGATAATATGTTCGAATATCCGCGGCTGCATATCTTGTGGCCGTTAGACAGCTGCAACACATGGAAGATTAACCAACAAAGAGGAAATCCCTGCATGTGCTGTGGTTTTATAACAGCCGCAAACATGCAGCCACAGAGACTCTAACATACTATCCGAGCACACCCAAGACATTTTTGGTTACACCCAAGCTTGCTCAGATAACAAGTTACTCGAGCACATTCGTTCATCACTAGTCACCGATCTTGAGACTTTCCGGTTTACCGTGAGCCGGTAATCCCTTTTACAATGAAAGCTTATGGAGTCTGCCACTTCATATACTTACATTGTAAAAGCCACAGAGCGCAGTGTGACCCAAACAGTCAGAACAGTGGTGACGTAACTGGTAAGAGGAACAGAAAGGCTCTGGATCATTGAGAGAGCGGCAGTAGGTGAGTATATCAATACACTCATTACATCCACATATACACACATTTATAAAATAAAAATATAGATAGGAGTGCATCTTTAACCCCTTTCTGCCATCCAACATACTATTCAGTCCATGTGACCTGGGCCCTAATTCCCATGGACTGAATAGTACGTCACATGTGGTCATCCGCGCTCACGGGGGAGCGCGGCCGATCGCGGTCGGGTGTCAGCTGATTATCACAGCTGACACCCGGTACTAAGCACTTTAACACTTGGAACACTGCAATCAAAAAGATCACAGGATTCCGGTGGCATAGAGAAGCATCGCACAGGAGGGGGCTCCCTGTGTGCTTCCCTCAGACCCGCAGAACAACGTGATGTGATCACGTTGTTCTGAGGTTCTCCCTGCCTGCAGACCCCCGGATCCAAGATGGCCACAGGGTCCTTCTGGGTCTTGCAGGGAGGTGGTTTCTCAGTGCCTGCTGACAGCAAGACCTGAGCAGCCACCTTCACTGCCTGTCAGATCGCTTATCTGACACAGTGCTGTGCAAAGTGTTAGATCAGCGACCTGACTTTATACAGTGATGTCCCACCCTGGGACAATGTAAAAAAGTAAATAAAAAAATATTATACTGAGTAAAAATATATTTTTTTAAATTCCTAAATAAAGCAAAAAAATATATATTGTTCCAACAAATATATTTCTTTATGTAAACAAAAAAAACCAAACAATAAAAGTACACATATTTAGTATCGCTGCATCCGTAACGACCCGACCTATAAAACTGTCCCACTAGTTAACCCCTTCAGTGAACATCGTAAAAAAATAAAATAAAAAACGAGGCAAAAAACAATGCTTTATCATCATACCAACGAACAAAATGTGGAATAACACGCGATCAAAAAGACGGATATAAATAAACATGGTACCAATGAAAACGTCATCTTGTCCTGCAAAAGACGAGCTGCCATACAGCATCATCAGCGAAAAAATAAAAAAATTATAGCTCTCAGAATAAAGCGATGCAAAAATAATTATTTTTTAATGTAAAATAGTTTTTATTGTATAAAAGTGCCAAAACATTAAAAAAAATAAATGAGGTATTGCTGTAATCGTACTGACCCGAAGAATAAATCTGCCTTATCAATTTTACCACACGCGGAACGGTATAAACGCCCCACCCAAAAGAAATTCATGAATTGCTGTTTTTGTTCATTCTGCCTCCCAAAAATCGTCAACTCATCCTGCAAAAAACAAGACCTCACATGACTCTGTGGGCCAAAATATGGAAAAATTATAGCTCTCAAAATGTGGTGATGCAAAAACTATTTTTTGCAATAAAAAGTGTCTTTTAGCGTGTGACAGCTGCCAAACATAAAAACCGATATAAAAACCCGCTATAAATAGTAAATCAAACCTCCCTTTATCACCCCCTTAGTCAGGGAAAAATGATAAAATAAATAAAGTATTTATTTCCATTTTCCCATTATGGTTAGGTTTAAGGTTGGGGCTAAAGTTAAGGTTAGAGTTGGGGCTAAAGTTAGGGATAGGGTTGGGGCTAAAGTTAGGGTTAGGGTTTGGATTAGGGTTGGGATTAGGGTTAGGGTTGGGATTAGGGGTGTATTAGAGTTAGGTTTCTGGTTAGGGTTATGGTTAGGGCTGTGATTAGCGTTAGGGATGAGTTGGGGTTAGGGTTGGAGTTAGAATTGTGGGGCTTCCACTGTTTATGCACATCAGGGGCTCTCCAAACGCGACATGGCGTCTGATCTCAATTACAGCCAGTTTTGCGTTGAAAAAGTCAAACTGTGCTTTTTCCCTTACGAGCTCTGCTGGGTGCCAAAACAGTGATTTACCCCCACATATAGGGTATCGGTGTACTTGACACAAATTGGACAACAACTTTTGGGGTCCAATTTCTCCTGTTACCCTTGTGAAAATAAAAATTGGTAGCGACAAGATCATTTTTGTCAAAAAAATATGATTTTTTATTTTTACGGCTCTTATGTTATAAACTTCTGTGAAGCACTTGGGGGTTTCAGGTGCTCACTACACATCTAGATAAGTTGCTTAGGGGGTCTAGTTTCCAAAATAGGATCACTTGTGGGGGGTTTCCACTATTTAGGCCCATCAGGGGCTCGCCAAACGCAACATGGTGTCCGATCTCAATTTCGGCCAATTTTAGTTTGAAAAAGTCAAACGGCGCTCCTTCCCTTCTGAGCTCTGTCATGCGCCCAAACAGTGGTTCCCCTCCATATATGAGGTATCAGCGTACTCAGAACAAATTGGACAACAACTGTTGGGTTCCAATTTCTCTTGTTACCCTTGGGAAAATAAAAACATTGGATCTGAATTACATTTTTTGTGAAAAAAAGTTAAATGTTCAGTTTTTTAAAAACATTTAAAAAATTCCTGTGAAGCACCTGAAGGGTTAAACTTCTTGAATGTGGTTCTGAGCACCTTGAGGGGTGCAGTTTTGGGTATTTTCTATCATATAGACCCCTCAAAGTGACTTAAAATGTGATGTGGTACCTAAAAAAAACGGTGTTGTAAAAATGAGAAATCGCTTGTCAACTTTTAACCCTTTTAACTCCCTAACAAAAAAAATGTGTTCCAAAATTGTGCTGATGTAAAATAGACATGTGGAAAATGTTACTTATTAAGTATTTTGTGTGACATACAGTACAGACCAAAAGTTTGGACACACCTTCTCATTGATTTTTCTGTATTTTCGTGACTATGAAAATTGTACATTCACACTGAAGGCATCAAAACTATGAATTAACACGTGTGGAATTATATACTTAAGAAAAAAGTGAGAAACAACTGAAAATATGTCTTATATTCTAGGTTCTTCAAAGTAGCCACCTTTTGCTTTGATGACTGTTTTGCACACTCTTGAAAATACAGAAAAATCTTTAAATGAGAAGGTGTGTCCAAACTTTTGGTCTGTACTGTACCTGTGTAATTTAAGGGCATGAAAATTCAAAGTTGCAAAATTGCGAAATTTTCAAAATTTTTGCAGAATTTCCATTTTTTCACAAATAAACGCAAGTCATATGAAATAAATTTTACCACGGTCATGAAGTAGAATATGTCACGAGAAAACAATGTCAGAATCATCGGGATGCGTTGAAGCGTTCCAGAGTTATAACCTCATAAAAGGACAGTGGTCAGAATTGTAAAAATTGGCCTGGTCATTAACGTGCAAACCACCCTCGGGGGTAAAGGGGTTAAAGTAGAATTTCAGACCATAATGGGAGCCATGTCTTGTCTGTACATTGATCAATGGCCTTTCTGCTAAGTTCCTATCATCACTGACATGTAGTAAAGATCACACCTCTGATGGTTATCTCTCAGTATCATCTTTGTTATGTCACATCTTCAACTTTTTTGGTTAATAAAGATGCTAAATTCAAAGGAACGCCAAGTAAATGGTCGGGTAACTAGTCATGACCCAAGGAATTTAGGACTTTCATTTCTTACAATTCATGTGACTATAGATGAAGCTTTTTTGGCCACGTTTCAGTTATGATCTTGATGTTAGTGGCAGGAATCCATAAAGATTGAGAAATGTCTTTCTCTCGCTAATTTATGAGGTGATAGATTACTGGATGTCTTATTTTTGTTTTTAATAAGAATCCTCCAAAGTCTTTGTGATTACTGTAATTATTAAAGAAAAGTGCTACATTTGGCAATGGATATAGGGGTGAGGGAGTCCAAAAGGTTGTGGCTGGGATTTATCAAGTGCTGGTGGAGGATGCACAGCTCCCACTTGTGTACTGGCAGCAGTTACCATGTGTGCCAACAGCAACTGCAGAACGGTGTGGAGCAAATTATGGATGATGTGTTGCTGGACTGAATTATTTAATAAGAGCGTGCCGAGTGCTTTAATGTCCTGTAACCCACTACAATCACTTAGATAATCAAATCCTTACTTCTCCATACCCAGTGAAAACTTTTAAGAGTATTTTTTTTTACTTTTTGCAATATTTTTTTCATTTATTCTCCTTTTAAATTGCAAGTATTTAAGAAGAATATAATGTGTTGTGAAATTGGATTCTGGGCTCCCCCGGTGGCCACTTGTGGAATTGTACTTGTGTGCATCATCCCCTCTGTTCACCTGCTCCTATCAGGATGTGGGAGTCGCTATATAACCTTGCTCCTCTGTCAGTTTCATGCCGGTCAACAATGTAATCAGAAGCCTTTCTGTGCATGTTCCTGCTACTAGACAACTCCCAGCTAAGTTGGACTTTTGTCCTTGTGTGTTTTTGCATTTTGTTCCTGTTCACAGCTGCTGTTTCGTTACTGTGTCTGGAAAGCTCTTGTGAGCGGAAATTGCCACTCTGGTGTTATGAGTTAATGCTAGAGTCTTAAAGTAATTTCTGGATGGTGTTTTGATAGGGTTTTCTGCTGACCATGAAAGTGCCCTTTCTGTCTTCTTTCTATCTAGTAAGCGGACCTCGATTTTTGCTAAACCTATTTTCATACTACGTTTGTCATTTCATCTAAAATCACCGCCAATATATGTGGGGGCCTCTGTCTGCCTTTTGGGAAAATTTCTCTAGAGGTGAGCCAGGACTGTCTTTTCCTCTGCTAGGATTAGGTAGTTCTCCGGCTGGCGCTGGGCATCTAGGGATAAAAAAACGTAGGCATGCTACCCGGCCACTTCTAGTTGTGCGGCAGGTTTAGTTCATGGTCAGTATAGTTTCCATCTTCCAAGAGCTAGTTCTCATATATGCTGGGCTATGTTCTCTCGCCATTGAGAATCATGACAGTTTGACCGGCCCAAAAAAAAGGGTTAAATTACTGGCTGAGAAAGGAGAGAAAAAAGAAGTCTGCTACAATTTTTTTTTTTTTTTTCCTCTAGTTCTGAGTGTGCTCTTAATTGAATTACTTGCTAGTCTGCCTATACTGCAGCCTTCCTCTCTTTCTCTCCTTCTTATCCTTGAATGGCTCTGTGTTCACCTGTTTCAAATGGATCTTCAGAGTGTAGCTACAGGTTTGAATAATCTCGCCACAAAGGTACAAAATTTGCAAGATTTCGTTGTTCATGCACCTATGTCTGAGCCTAGAATTCCTTTGCCTGAATTCTTCTCGGGGAATAGATCTCACTTTCAAAATTTTAAAAATAATTGCCAATTGTTTTTGTCCCTGAAGTCTCGCTCTGCCGGAGACCCTGCACAGCAGGTCAGGATTGTAATTTCCTTGCTCCGGGGCGACCCTCAAGACTGGGCTTTTGCATTGGCACCAGGGGATCCTGCGTTGCTCAATGTGGATGCGTTTTTTCTGGCCTTGGGGTTGCTTTATGAGGAACCTCATTTAGAGCTTCAGGCGGAAAAGGCCTTGATGTCCTTGTCTCAGGGGCAAGATGAAGCTGAAATATACTGCCAAAAATTCCGCAAATGGTCTGTGCTTACTCAGTGGAATGAGTGCGCCCTGGCGGCGATTTTCAGAGAAGGTCTCTCTGATGCCATTAAGGATGTTATGGTGGGGTTCCCTGTGCCTGCGAGTCTGAATGAGTCCATGACGATGGCTATTCAGATCGATAGGCGTCTGCGGGAGCGCAAACCTGTGCACCATTTGGCGGTGTCTACTGAGAAAACGCCAGAAAATATGCAATGTGATAGAATTCTGTCCAGAAGCGAGCGGCAGAATTTTAGACGAAAAAATGGGTTGTGCTTCTATTGTGGTGATTCAACTCATGTTATATCAGCATGCTTTAAGCGTACTAAGAAGCCTGACAAGTCTGTTTCAATTAGCACTTTACAGTCTAAGTTTATTCTATCTGTGACCCTGATTTGTTCTTTGTCATCTATTACCGCGGACGCCTATGTCGACTCTGGCGCTGCTTTGAGTCTTATGGATTGGTCCTTTGCCAAACGCTGTGGGTATGATTTGGAGCCATTGGAGGCTCCGATACCTCTGAAAGGGATTGACTCCACCCCATTGGCTAGTAATAAACCACAATACTGGACAAAAGTGACTATGCGTGTTAATCCGGATCACCAGGAGGTTATTCGCTTTCTGGTGCTGTATAATCTACATGATGTTTTGGTGCTGGGATTGCCATGGCTGCAATCTCATAACCCAGTCCTCGACTGGAGAGCTATGTCTGTGTTAAGCTGGGGATGTAAAGGAACTCATGGGGACGTACCTTTGGTTTCCATTTCATCATCTATTCCCTCTGAGATTCCTGAATTCTTGTCTGACTTTCGTGACGTTTTTGAAGAACCCAAGGTTGGTTCACTACCTCCGCACCGGGAGTGCGATTGTGCCATAGACTTGATCCCGGGTAGTAAATACCCTAAGGGTCGTTTATTTAATCTGTCTGTGCCTGAACACGCGGCTATGCGAGAATATATAAAGGAGTCCTTGGAAAAGGGACATATTCGTCCTTCGTCATCTCCCTTAGGAGCCGGTTTTTTCTTTGTGTCTAAGAAAGACGGCTCTTTGAGGCCGTGTATTGATTATCGACTTTTGAATAAAATCACGGTTAAATATCAATATCCGTTACCACTGCTTACTGATTTGTTTGCTCGTATAAAGGGGGCCAAGTGGTTCTCTAAGATTGATCTCCGTGGGGCGTATAATTTGGTGCGAATCAAGCAGGGGGATGAGTGGAAAACCGCATTTAATACGCCCGAGGGCCATTTTGAGTATTTGGTGATGCCTTTTGGTCTTTCAAATGCCCCTTCAGTCTTCCAGTCCTTTATGCATGACATTTTCCGCGATTATTTGGACAAATTTATGATTGTGTATCTGGATGATATTCTGATTTTTTCGGATGACTGGGACTCTCATGTCCAGCAGGTCAGGAGGGTTTTTCAGGTTTTGCGGTCTAATTCCTTGTGTGTGAAGGGTTCTAAGTGTGTTTTTGGGGTTCAAAAGATTTCCTTCTTGGGATACATTTTTTCCCCCTCTTCCATCGAGATGGATCCTGTCAAGGTTCAGGCTATTGGTGATTGGACGCAACCCTCTTCTCTTAAGAGTCTTCAGAAATTTTTGGGCTTTGCTAACTTTTATCGTCGATTTATTGCTGGTTTTTCTGATGTTGTAAAACCATTGACTGATTTGACTAAGAAGGGTGCTGATGTTGCTGATTGGTCCCCTGATGCTGTGGAGGCCTTTCGGGAGCTCAAGCGCCGCTTTTCTTCCGCCCCAGTGTTGCGTCAGCCTGATGTTGCTCTTCCTTTTCAGGTTGAGGTCGACGCTTCTGAAATCGGAGCTGGGGCGGTGTTGTCGCAGAGAAGTTCCGACTGCTCCGTGATGAGACCTTGTGCTTTTTTTTCCCGTAAATTTTCGCCCGCCGAGCGGAATTATGATATTGGGAATCGGGAGCTTTTGGCCATGAAGTGGGCTTTTGAGGAGTGGCGTCACTGGCTTGAGGGGGCCAGACATCAGGTGGTGGTATTGACTGACCACAAAAATTTAATTTACCTTGAGTCTGCCAGGTGCCTGAATCCTAGACAGGCGCGCTGGTCGTTGTTTTTCTCTCGGTTTAATTTTGTGGTGTCTTACCTACCGGGTTCTAAGAATGTTAAGGCGGATGCCCTTTCTAGGAGTTTTGAGCCTGACTCCCCTGGTAATTCTGAGCCCACAGGTATCCTTAAAGATGGAGTGATATTGTCTGCCGTTTCTCCAGACCTGCGGCGGGCCTTGCAGGAGTTTCAGGCGGATAGACCTGATCGTTGCCCACCTGGTAGACTGTTTGTTCCTGATGATTGGACCAGTAGAGTCATCTCTGAGGTTCATTCTTCTGCGTTGGCAGGTCATCCTGGAATCTTTGGTACCAGGGATTTGGTGGCAAGGTCCTTCTGGTGGCCTTCCCTGTCACGAGATGTGCGAGGCTTTGTGCAGTCTTGTGACGTTTGTGCTCGGGCCAAGCCTTGTTGTTCTCGGGCTAGTGGATTGTTGTTACCCTTGCCTATCCCGAAGAGGCCTTGGACGCACATCTCGATGGATTTTATTTTGGATCTGCCTGTTTCTCATAAGATGTCTGTCATCTGGGTGGTGTGTGACCGTTTCTCTAAGATGGTCCATCTGGTTCCCTTGCCTAAGTTGCCTTCTTCTTCCGAGTTGGTTCCTCTGTTTTTTCAAAATGTTGTTCGTTTGCATGGTATTCCGGAGAATATCGTTTCTGACAGAGGGACCCAATTCGTGTCTAGATTTTGGCGGGCATTCTGTGCTAGGATGGGCATAGATTTGTCTTTTTCGTCTGCTTTCCATCCTCAGACTAATGGCCAGACCGAGCGGACTAATCAGACCTTGGAGACATATTTGAGGTGTTTTGTGTCTGCGGATCAGGATGATTGGGTTGCTTTTTTGCCTTTGGCGGAGTTCGCCCTCAATAATCGGGCCAGCTCTGCCACCTTGGTGTCCCCGTTTTTCTGTAATTCGGGGTTTCATCCTCGATTTTCCTCCGGTCAAGTGGAATCTTCGGATTGTCCTGGAGTGGATGCTGTGGTGGAGAGGTTGCATCAGATTTGGGGGCAGGTGGTGGACAATTTGAAGTTGTCCCAGGAGAAGACTCAGCTTTTTGCCAACCGCCGTCGTCGTGTTGGTCCTCGGCTTTGTGTTGGGGACTTGGTGTGGTTGTCTTCTCGTTTTGTCCCTATGAGGGTTTCTTCTCCTAAGTTTAAGCCTCGGTTCATCGGCCCGTACAAGATATTGGAGATTCTTAACCCTGTGTCCTTCCGTTTGGACCTCCCTGCATCCTTTTCGATTCATAATGTTTTTCATCGGTCATTGTTGCGCAGGTATGAGGTACCGGCTGTGCCTTCCGTTGAGCCTCCTGCTCCGGTGTTGGTTGAGGGTGAGTTGGAGTACGTTGTGGAAAAGATCTTGGACTCTCGTGTTTCCAGACGGAAACTCCAGTATCTGGTCAAATGGAAGGGATACGGTCAGCAGGATAATTCTTTGGTCACTGCCTCTGATGTTCATGCCTCCGATCTTGTCCGTGCCTTTCATAGGGCTCATCCTGATCGCCCTGGTGGTTCTGGTGAGGGTTCGGTGCCCCCTCCTTGAGGGGGGGGTACTGTTGTGAAATTGGATTCTGGGCTCCCCCGGTGGCCACTTGTGGAATTGTACTTGTGTGCATCATCCCCTCTGTTCACCTGCTCCTATCAGGATGTGGGAGTCGCTATATAACCTTGCTCCTCTGTCAGTTTCATGCCGGTCAACAATGTAATCAGAAGCCTTTCTGTGCATGTTCCTGCTACTAGACAACTCCCAGCTAAGTTGGACTTTTGTCCTTGTGTGTTTTTGCATTTTGTTCCTGTTCACAGCTGCTGTTTCGTTACTGTGTCTGGAAAGCTCTTGTGAGCGGAAATTGCCACTCTGGTGTTATGAGTTAATGCTAGAGTCTTAAAGTAATTTCTGGATGGTGTTTTGATAGGGTTTTCTGCTGACCATGAAAGTGCCCTTTCTGTCTTCTTTCTATCTAGTAAGCGGACCTCGATTTTTGCTAAACCTATTTTCATACTAGGTTTGTCATTTCATCTAAAATCACCGCCAATATATGTGGGGGCCTCTGTCTGCCTTTTGGGAAAATTTCTCTAGAGGTGAGCCAGGACTGTCTTTTCCTCTGCTAGGATTAGGTAGTTCTCCGGCTGGCGCTGGGCATCTAGGGATAAAAAAACGTAGGCATGCTACCCGGCCACTTCTAGTTGTGCGGCAGGTTTAGTTCATGGTCAGTATAGTTTCCATCTTCCAAGAGCTAGTTCTCATATATGCTGGGCTATGTTCTCTCGCCATTGAGAATCATGACAATAATGTATAGAAATACAATACCGGCACTAAGCTCAATATTGTAATATTATATTGTTGTTTTGTAGTATATGTTGTAAATTGCTTGTGAATGTTGCTGTAATTAGCCTTATGTGTGTGCACAATGTACTTCTGGTGAGTTTTCATGTTTAGATCAACCTTATGTACATCATACACACAGCTTTATTATAAATCTGTGTTGTGTGGATTTGTACTATGACTGTCATGGCTGACAGTAGGGCCATACTGTACCTCTTATTTATTAGGAGCACATACAATGTTTTTTTTCTCAACTGTGGAAAGAATTTGTAGCATGTCCCATGCTGTAGTATAGGCAATATAATACATCAATTCGTTCCTTGTCCATAGTATTACACTTACTAGCCGCCATGTTCTTCTGTTATCGGCATTGCTCTGGTCGGTCTCCAGCACTTTGTGAACTGACAGATCGCTTCATTGTTTGCTGGGCGATCCAGAAGTCACAACTTAATGTAAGTCTAGAACGAGTCTAGAACGAGGGTCTCGTTGACTTACATTGAGAACTTGTGACCTTTGACTTCCAGTCAGTCAGAAGTTGTGGTCACCAGATGTGTTATGATCTGGTGACCTTGGAGCCACATGAGAGACTTTCTCAGGAGTAGGTGGTACCTGTACTGACCGCAAACCCTAAACTAACACCGCAACTAGAAGTAGCCGTGGGATGTGCCTAACACGTCCTAGACATCTCGACACAGCCGGAGGACTAAATACCCCTATAGATGGAAATGGGAATTCTATCTTGCCTCAGAGCAGAACCCCAAAGGATAGGCAGCCCCCCACAAATATTGACTGTGAGTATAAGAGGAAAGACACACGCAGGCAGAAAAACAGGATTTAGCAAAAGAGGCACTTCTAGCTAAATAGAAAAGGACAGAAGGACAGAATTCTAAGCGGTCAGTATTAAAATCCTAAAAATATCCACAGCAGATAATACAAATATTCCACATCTAACTAAAGACATAGAAAGTATATCTGCATCTCCTGAGAATCCAGCATGACTGAAAAATCCAAACAAAGTCTAAGCTGGACAAAAACACAATAAATTGCACTGAATTGTAAAGCACACTGCATGTGTGCACAGAGACAAAAAAACAGACACTTATCTTAGCTGGATTGGCAGCAGGGCATGAGGAGCCAGAGAGAGATGCAATCCCTCCAAGTACAATGGACAGCTGGCACAGACTCATGGATCCTGCACACCTAAATACCTAATAGAGCTGCAATCAGCAGAAACACCTGCCCTGGATTACAACCCCAAGACAACTGCACTACCACCACCAACCACCGGAGGGAGCCCAAGAGCAGAATTCACAACACAGATGGCACACAGGACCAGAGCGGCACTGGGGACAGTTGAAGACGGTAGCTGGTAAGTATATTACTACTGTCAGGGAACTTAGATTAGTGGCACCATTCCAGTGCTGAAACTAAAAAAAAAATGGTGGAGTGGTGATTTAAAGTCACATTCTCTAGCCTCTCAAACCACCCCCTTAATGCTCTACAACCCTATTCCTGACTTCCTTTAACTTGTTTTATGTCCCAGACAGTTGTTGATGTGTCCACAAAAACAACTTATATTGCATCGCTCATAATATGGTAATTACCAAGGACTATTCTAACAAGGCATTATAGGTTAGACCCCTCCTTACATGTAAACCGCCATGGAATAAATGGCGCTATAACAATAAATAATGATAATAATAATAATAATAATAATAATAAAAAATAACAAACCTAACCTATGATAGGTGGACACAGTCTATAATAAAAGAAAAAGCAAATGCTATGCATGTGTGCAGACAGGAGAAAAAAATAAAAAAGCAGATGTCAGACATGAAAAGCGTGCACAACAACTTGTTTAGTGACTTGACTATAAAAACAGAAAGTTCTATAGTTTCACTGCCCTTACAGTAAGGAATTGCTGCAAATGATGATGATTTAACCTTCTAGATGTAAAGGATTCCCCAATGTCATTGTTGCAAGCTGAGGTGTGGAAAATATCATTAGAAATATCTGTACTGTACATTTGTATATTTGTACATTGTAATAAGATCGAACATAAATTGTTGTTTTTAAAAAACGAATAACAGATATTAGATATTAATATTCGAATAATGTTTTCTCCCTTTATTTAGGTTCCTAAGGGTTGACTAGTTTCCCTCCTTCTTCCTTGTGACTAACTAGTGATGGGTGCACCCGTGGATGTTCTTCTGAACTTTAACAGGTACCAGAACGGTACCCAAACTCAAACCTGAACCCGTACACCATTCAAATGAAAGGGGGGCCTGAACATTCGATGTTTTCCGCACTGTCATACAGATGAGAAACACCGTCTCTGATCGGCTGTAAAGTTAAATGTCACCACATATCACATTGCTGCAGTTCCCATTCTGTCACACAAATGACAGCATGTGAGCCAGCAGCTGTGACCGGCAGTGAAAAGGTTACTGCCAGTCACAGGTGTTAGCCGATGTGAGTACTACTCTTATCATTGTGCGCATGGTCTCGCTGACAGCAGTTGTACGCTGATGACAGTATTCATCAGCCTGCGCCTGTCCATTTAGCTATTAAATAAAAGAAAAAAATGTTGTGGGGTCACTTCTATTCTTGATAACCAGTGCAAGTAAAGCTGCCAGCTAATGGCTGCAACCCTCAGCTGTCAGCTTTATATTGGCTGGTTATCACAAATAGAGGGGTTCCCATGCCATTTTTTAAACTGATTTAAATAAATAATTAAAAAGAATGGTGAGGGGTCCCCCAATACTTGACATGGCTGTGATTGAGTTGGAAGTGTTCACACACGAAAGGCCTGTTGATTGGCTGCAGCCTTTCAACAAACTTTGTTTGGGCTCGTGAACCCAAACACTAACACGGACTTCCGGGAAAAGTCCGTGTTCGGGGTCCATGCACAGACAGCAGGTGTCCGGTACGGCCCCCTAACTTTACCATTTGGGTTCACCGACCTCCGCTAAGAAAACTATGCTTAAATTACATTAAAGCAGTATAATATTAGCACGTAACTACATATACGAATCAATATGAAATTTGTATCCTAAATTAATACACAATTGCAATACATGAAAACACCAGTAAAAATACTTATAAAGACACACACATAAACATAAGCAGTCTCCCCCACCTGACAATACTAATGGAGCGCCCCCATGGGGCCGTGGGGTACTCGGTACCGGGTCCTTCAGTTCACAGGGGGATGTCATGGTGGCTGACGACTCCCTTCACGCTCGCTGCAATACAGTTCTGCCTTCGATGTCTCTTCCCAGGAGCTGTAGCACTTCAGGCTACACGGCTCCTCTGCTTCCTTTCCCTCTGTCTCTCTGACAGGAACTGAACTAACTGAACTGAACTCCTTTTCCCTCCAGATCAGGATGTTTTATAGGGGAGTTCATCTTAAACAGGCTTAGAGCTCCCCCTTCTGGTCTGGAGTGTGAACATGTTGCATGCATTGTGTTACCTGACAAAGAGTTCTCCTTCATTGCCTCCAAACGTAGCATCACTCTCCTCGAGAGGAAAGCAATACCACTGCGACAACCAGGACCCTGGGGCGCCGCACTAACTGTACCTGTTACTAAGGGGACACAAGAATATAGCACAATGAGGGTTAGGGGTATAAGAAAGGGTTATGATGTAAGAAGAGGAAAAAAGAGGAGTAGGGTTTGATACTTATGAGGATCTGGGTCTTCTTGTGGTCCAGGAGGTGGTTCTGGTGGATTCTCTTCATTCTCTGTGTGTTTGTTCTCTGTCGGTTTCCTGAGCTCTCTTGCTGACCTGAGCTTCCTAGGTGTCTTGAGCTCTGACCATCTCACAAGCTCCTGCCTATCTCTTGGGTTATCTTCTTATCTACATTTTAGTCATTGACTATAATGTCACCTTTGCTGATTGGTCTGGTCACTTTGATCTGATGGAATGTGTTTGTGTATTTCCAAATAAGGAAAGTTCTCATTATTGTATTCTGGCATTTATGGCTGTCTCCAGGCTGCTACCACCAGGTGTGATATGGTTATGCAAAATATCTGGTTTTGTGAATGATAACAATCATCTCCCCCTGTATTCCATCACAAATGCCTGACAATGTTACTACAGCCCTGGAATACAGAGCTACCTTACTAGATACAAAGCCACCTGTCTAGTCCTGGATCTAATCATTTGAAGTTTGTGTTCATGACATAATGTCCCTACAACACACATCAACCTGACCACTCTTCCTCCTCCAGCAAATTAGGAATGTGACTGGAAATCCCTGAGCTGTGGTAAACAAACAAAAACCAAACTAACATTTTCCAGGTGGGTAGAAAAGTTGACGGCAAGAACATGAGGGCAAATACATAGATAAACATTTAGCATATATCAATGTGCGGTATATACATTTCAAATCTATATATACATATCCACACATACATATAAATATTGCAGATTTCTACACTTCGCTTTACATTAATTACTAAATATATGAAAGAGAAGAGGAACCAAATCTGACCTCCGTGGTACCCCAAATGCTATCTATAAGTAGAGATGCATGAATATTTTCAAGTGGAATTGAATTCTACTTATATTTTACAAAAATTAGCATTTGCCAAAATGCATAGTTTTTGCAATTTGCTTCTACATTAAGCTAAATGGCATCTGCTGGTTGACATTTTTTCTGAAAGGGTAATCAAAATGATAAAAATAAAAAATAAAATCTGTATACTCACCTTACTGATCACGTCTCTGGCTTCTCTGCTCCTCACCATCACCTGTCTAGTCCTCACCGTACCTTCTGAACACCACCGGTCACACCAAAATCCACGGCATCGATGAGGCTGAGATTTTACAGATGCGCACAGGTCAAAATGCATGTTGTGATGTCATGACGCTGTGATCTTTCTTTGCTTGAACAGAACCAATATGAGGATTTCAGTATTCACTAGATTTTCATGAGTAAACACTGTAGAGAAGTAGACATTTAGCAGATTGGCCCTTCCCTCGCCATCTCTCACCATTTCAGCCAGAATATTTTTGAGGGTGTCAACACTATCATTTTTGAATC
This sequence comes from Ranitomeya variabilis, assembly GCF_051348905.1. Lineage (NCBI taxonomy): Eukaryota > Metazoa > Chordata > Amphibia > Anura > Dendrobatidae > Ranitomeya > Ranitomeya variabilis. The sequence goes on from NC_135234.1 coordinate 100,790,875, forward strand.
TCTTACTGTTTATTTAGTTGATTATTTTTGGATTATTTTTACTGTCTTTGGTAAAGATCCTCTCTGTCTCAAACATTGCTACCTCGATTTGTTTTTTTACAGAATTTATTTTTGTCTTTCTATGTTTAATGCCTTGTCACTACTCACTACCCTCTTTATTTAGTTTTTTAAACCTTTTCATTTTACCATTTATTGCACCCTCCCATTATCTCCACCCATAGGGACTCTACAATTTTATTTGCTCCACATATATTATTACACAGGATATGCTTTAGGTAAGATTTAGTATAGAAACATCTCTCTTCTCCTTGTACGTTCTATAGTCCTGTACATAAATAGTTCAGTCATAGCTGTCTTCCAGCCATGTCTGTGTTATTGTCACAAGTGGGTCATGTCCTCTTGGTTATTGTGAATCGCAGATCTTTCATTTAGCTTGTATGTTTGTGTTTCACATTAAATGGATTTCATTTTCTTTGGTGCTGAAGAGATTACCGACCCTTTTTATGCTGGTTAGAAACTTGCATCAACCATCTCACAGCTGTTCCTGACCTGGTCATTTCCTCTAGATATAAAATCTGGCCAGACCTTCTCTTCCTTGCCAGTGAAAGTTTTACTTCCTAGCTCCTTGGAGTCGCTGTGCTGAGTTGGAGATCCTCGTTTCTGCTGGATATTGTTGTATACTGTTTTTGAATGTATGCTTTTCTCATTGTCCTATTCCCATTTGGTTTGTACATTCCTACCCTTCCCTATATATCGCTCTACCTTTGGTGAGTGTTTTGTATGTTAGTTGCTTTTTATTATCCCTGTTTGTCTTACGTGTTTATACAATAGCATTTCTGTCCCAGGCCTCCTGGGGGAAGGGTGAGAGGACAGCTTAGGGTATATCAGGAGAATGGTAAGGCTGGTGGCCCGCACCTCCGCAACTTAGAGTTACATATGCAAGTCTCAAGGCGTGGTGCACATACAGAATCACATCAGAGGGGATACCATCACCACCAATGTGCACCAATGGAACATGTGACGGACAAATCGGTAATTGAAATGAAACCCGAAGAAAAAACCCGAACAATATCCAATAATAGAATATATATAACAAAATTTATTAAAATATATATGTCAATATGATAGAGTGGGAAAAAATACCAAAATAGGCACTATACCAGGGACGTACAAAATCAAGAAAATGGCATACATAATATCAATATAACCTCAAAGAGAGTTCAATATATATATACAGTATGTGTATATATGTATACATAGGTGCCAAAAATTAATGCAATAATAGATAGACCAAGTAATATACCATGATGTAAAAGTTAATTAGTAAAGTGCATGTGCATAATAATAAGGTAGCTAAACCAAAAATCAGAGGGTTTAATATATGATGCTGCAACCAATGTGATGCAAGCATACCACACACAAATGTGCACAAAAACCAAATGAGGATAAAAGCCACCTGGTATTTACCTGCTACAGTTGGAAGTCCATGGGATGCGCCCTGCCCTGACGTGCGTTTCGGCGTCTGCCTTCTTCAGGGGGGTTTAGGAGCAGGAATAGTTAGGGTCCCAGCCCTAGGGACAGGGAAGGGACCCTTTCCCTATTTGCATAGTCACAGCATCACAGTCATCAGGAGGTTCCCCTCCTGTACAGTAACTGCTATCCTGCACAGTTCCTAGACTAAACACTCTTCCAACCTCCGAGCCATTCTTTTCCCCAACACAGCTGTGCCCTACCCATTAAGGTCCAGCCCATCTCTACAATAGAACTTGTATCAGAGAAGATCTCCTGGAACCCGAAACTCTACTTCCTGCACCAATTTCTGAGCCACTTATACACCTCACTTATTTACCTGCAATATACATAGGTCCACAATGAATTCCTACTAGCAATGTTATATTCTTATCATGGAGATACTTACCTGGAAATTATTTTCAAATGCTCTCAATAAAGATATTAACATTTACTTTACTATTCCCAGAGGTAATTTGGCGAGGAGGTGAAACATAACCGAGATTACAATTATACTGCATTCTTACAATTTATCTGATGTAGACATTCGTTCTTAAATCAATTGCCCAAATCTTTAACCCTGAAAAGAATAAAGAACCAGAAATCTTTAATGAATGAGACAATGTGATAAAAGACAGATAACATAGGTCCCCTAAGGACTCAGAAACGGATTGCATCAACGTTACACCCTTGTACTTATATTACCCTGTGAACCACAGTGAAATAAGTCGACCTTTATACCTAAAGCTCATTTCACACAAAAGCATTAAAGAAAAGCAGAAAAAGTCAATTCAGCCACACCTAACCATTATCATCAATTGTGCATCTCTGCTGCAACATATCACAAGTGCCATGATATTACCTTGAACCACAGAACATGTTGTTATTAGACAGGACCTAAAATAAATCTATTGCAGATGTAGATGTGGGTACATCCCAGATATTTACATTATTGAGAACATTACTATGAAAAAAATATGCACGTGTTAAATACAGTATTATATCTTATATTATTTGTATTACCGTACAATAGGTAATTCTAGGTTTACCAATCTACTTCTATTACCAATTAGCACATTTACATGGGTACATCTCTGTTAACGACACCTGTATTATGCCGCCTGGTATAGAAGGGTCACAGAGCTACCTATTACTCCTCATCATAGTAAACAATTCATAAAAAGAACGATTTATGGGGCCATCCACCTTTGTGGCCATTTTTTTTTCTTTCTTAAATGCATGTGATTGGGACTAAAAGTCATCTTTGCAATTGGGTTGCATTAAAAATTTTGCACTGTTTGCCTCCTATAGCCGCTGCATTAGGCAGCAATAGGCAGTGTAATACAGAAGATATAGGAAGCAAGCGGTGCAAAATCTTTAATGATAACCAATTGTAAAAATAATTTTTAGCCCCCAGTTGCACGCTTTTAAGTAAGAAAAAACTTGTCCACAAAGGTGGACAACCCCTTTAAGGAATTTGGGTTACTTTATATTCAGTTGTTTCATGTCTTATGGTTACAGGCTACAAATAAATCTTATGTCGTCTGATCTTGCAGTTAAATTAAATTTCTTCTATGCTCCACTTCTTCGTAATCTTCCAAATGTACAGCAATTCTTAAACTAATGCACAAATAATATTTACACATAAGATAACTCTTAATACTTACCTGAACAAAAGTCATTGAATTTTTGTGGTTAGATGTTGGGTTAAACCTTTCTGTATTGGGATATCTTCTTGCATCGTGATATTTTCATAGTTGTCAGAATGGCTACATCTCCATGTCAAGTCAAGTGGAGAGATGGAAGGAAGTATTAGTACAGGACCTGAGTATGCAGGGTTTGTTTGTAGTCTGTCACCATGGAGACACATGGGTCTGCATAGGAGCTGTAGACAAAAAAGAATATTTTGAATTATGTCTTCCCACAAGTTGCTTAATATTTTATTTAAGATGCTTTGGAAGATGATTATCAGAGTGTACATGGCCTATAATGATAGCTTAATCCTTATCTACCTGTAATTTTGTCAAGCAAGAGTAGAAGAGTATTAACTTGTAAATCTGCCTAAAAGTCTCATGGAGTGGATAGTGGTACCTACAAATTAGGCTGTCATATTGGCTTCAGCTACATTTTTGTGATGTGTGTTTTGCAATCCACCAATGGATCCAGACACCAAAGCTTGCTTCATACATTGATTTTGTTTTTGTTTTCTTAAATTGTGCCTTGATTTTGGTTATAAAGGCAATGCAAGCTACTGATCTCAGCTATACAGTATAGTGTCCTTAATATCGTGCCATATTTATACCCAGGACAGGAAAATAACCTGTTACTAGATAATCTCATGAAAATGTAATCTCATCTAAGAACATAAGTCTCAGTGGTTGTAATTCATCATGTCTGCTTTTTCTGTTCACCGATATATTAGGGGAGAGTTGGTTGGTTATTTCAACAATAATTTTAAAAGAGTGTCCAGTACCCTGACTACCTGCTTTGCTTCCTGTGCCCTGACCCCAGCTCCATAGTGACCACTTCCTTTCAGAATCCTCTGCTCATTTCTTATGGCATTTCTAATTATCCTTTGTGCTGGGTGACAAGGCACCAGCAGTGAGCACAGACCTGTAACTCCACCTAAACCCCTCCAACTCCACCCCCAGAGTTACACACAGGTGACGTATGGCCATATGTCGCGTCTGTCGTGCACTGGATGCATCATGTTTTGGCGGACCGTCGGCACGAAAAAATGTTCAAGGGAGCGTTTTTTTGTACGTCGCGTCCGCCATTTCCTACCGAGCATGCACAGCCGGAACTCCGCCCCCTCCTCCCCGGACTTTTGAATGGGCAGCGGATGCGTTGAAAAACTGCATCCACTGCCCACGTCGTGCCATATTTTCACAACGTGCATCGGTACGTCGCGCCGACGCTTAGCGACGGACCCGCACCGACGCAAGTGTGAAAGAAGCCTTAAAACAGTATTTGACAAAGTAAATTATTTAGTGAAGTGCTTATCTATGGCAGTTTGTTTACATGAAAGGGATATGCAACTTAGTGGCCAACCCCTTTAACATGTACTAGTTCCCTTAGATCGTGCAACACAGGCTAAGAAAGTGCCAAATTGCGGCTTCAAGGATCCACATTTCCGATGAGAAAGATAAGTTTTAGAAAAGTAGAAAATGCCCTAATATGGGAGATGACTTTAGTTTAAAGGAGTATACTATTTCTCTTTACTGATCAAACATATTAGTGGCAAGTCAGAGTAAACATTTATTTTACATTAGCCTTAACCTTGAATGATACTGTTCAGATGACGGACAAAAGCAGCCTAAAACGATGACTAAAAGCAGCTGTTTGGGAAGACTTTCTATTTTTCATGATGGCAATTATGATTTCTGGATCTTGTAAACTTACAGTACCACAAAATAAAAGGCACACAGCAAAGTGATGTCATGTCTAGACACGAGATTCAGGTAGAATGTTACTTGTTTCAAAGATTGATAAAAAATAGACCCGTGTCTTTGGCTTTGATTTAGGTAGACCGAGGGCTCGTACTGTGTTTACTAACAAAGAGAAATAGAACGTCATTATAATGAGATCACTTTCCTGAATAAACTATTGGCCATATTTTCTGTGCATTGATTGATGATGGGGAAATAAACTTCTAAATACACGGTGAAATCAAGCAAGTCATGCATTCTGCAAAACGACGTAAACACCGCTGCCCTAAAGACTCCCCTAGAAACTCCCATCCCAAAGGAACAATCGTTACCATAGCACTGATGGCAATCGAGGCCCAAATATTGTAAGTAATATAAAATCTAAAAATGAAATAAATATAACAAACTACAAATACAACATCTGTTTTAGGAGTTATGTGATATGATTGCTGGAAAAAAAACCTTTCTTTACTATTTATTATTTATCATCCATGAAGTACAGACAACGTGCTACAATCATTGGTATACATCCATACGCATTAGAGAGATATCGCTTACAACTTTCCTCATACTTGGCTAGATAAATAGAAAATTTGAGTGTAGTTGATTACATCCTTATCTCAGTAGTTAGTGCCAAAGATATTTTAATCCAATATACGCTCATGCAGAAACTGTACTACAGACATTAACAGATGTGACCCACTGAGGACGCTCAATGTTTATTAATTGTAGTTAAAGCTTTATTTACCTGTCATTTCAGGTAACTTTTCAGAATAATCTGTTGTGTGTGCAGTTGAAGAATAACTCTATTTTTGATCATTATATGAATTGTTCATCAATTTTCTCTCTGAACTAGTAGGAAAAGACTAGCTTCTATGATGGCTTCCATACCCCACACATAGAAACAGAAGGATTCTTGCTTTTCTTCTCTGTTTAGGACATGTTTATACTGTAAGTATTAACAGCATACAGACAGTACATTGGACAGCACTACTAAACTCTGAATCCAGCTGTGGGATAAGCTAAATCACTAACTAACTGCACCGTGATCTCTTCCTCTGCGACCCCTGATGAAGCTGTTGTAAGCAGCCATACGTATTGGGACCTCTAACTTACCCCGGGAAATATTCCTACATGTTTGCCTTAGGGGTGTACTCTATGTTTTTCATCTTATGGTCACCATTTTTCTTGTGTACTCCCACATTGATCTGCTTATACGCATTGATCATTTATATCATGTATATTGTTCCTTTTGTTAACTATGCCGTATCTACACATTTTGAACTGGGGTTCCTATATCACTTAGTGTTTGCCTGTTGGAGCGGTTTATCTGGACTAACCTATCCAAGCCCTTCCTGTTTCTCTTGTACGGACATTTTTACATGTTTTTAAAAACATTAATTGTCTGCGTTTTTGGTGTTTAATATATTCAATAAAATTTAACAACTTTTATATTGGGTCTGCACAAATTTTGTTCACTGCTCCCTTTCTCTTCTATACTAATTTGATCATTTTGCATGGTTGATGTAGCACCCCTTTAGTGTACTAATGCTGTGCCCACTTTCTCTCCTTGTTGTGCTTCGGCCTATCTCTCACTGTGCTGAGTGCTCCTTGCTCCTCCTCTCTCTACACTGTCCAAAGTTTATTATATAATATGTAATGGGTAGGGCAGAACGGTGGCTCAGTGGTTAGCACTGCAGCGCTGGAGTCCTGGGTTCAAATCCCACCAAGGACAACATCTGCAAGGAGTTTGTATGTTCTCCCCATGTTTGGGTGGGTTTCCTCTGGGTTCTCCGCTTTCCTCCCACATTCCAAAAACATACTGATAGGGAATTTAGATTGTGAGCCCCATCGGGGACAGCGATGATAAAGCGCTGCGGAATATGTTAGCAATATATAAAAATAAAGATTATTTATTAATCCAACCTAAATTTGCTAGATGCTGCAACACCATCTTCCTGTGTCTACCTGATTTCTCAATGCGCTGAATGCTCCTCACTCCCAGCTCCATAGACTTTAATAGGAGCTGTAATCTGATACCTCAGTGAAATAGGAGTTCACATTGGTTTCACCAAGATAGATTTGAGCCTTTTTTTCAGAGTGGATCATGAGTTCAGTAAGCAGGTAAGAGGAGAAGAAATGGCTTATAAGAGGAGAAAGAAGCAAATTTCTCTGATAAGATATATTACAAAGGTTCTTTAATTCACATTTACTATTGATTCAAACTGAAAGGACAATGACAGTTTCAAAGTAATCAATCCATCAATCAACTTCACCATAACTACTCTCACAGTATTTAAAGCAGATCTGTCACCAGATTTCAGAATTAAAATTCTTAAGAATCATAGAATGTTAGAGTTGGAAGGGACCTCCTGGGTCATCATGTCCAACCCCCTGCTCAATGCAGGATTCACGAAACCATCTCAGACAGATGTCTGTCCAGCCTCTGTTTACAGACCTCCATTGAAGGAGAACTCACCACCTCTCTTATTAAAGACCATTGAATAATCTATGCAGTACATAAACCAGGTGAAACACCAATATCACGGAATAAAGAAATAGAAAGAAAAATAACCCCATCTAACATCTGTATTTCCTATCATTATTCTGGGCAACAGCGACACATCAGCAGGTTATCCTCAGTTGTCCACTTATTCTGCATAATCTGTTGTTACATCAGCTTAGGTTTCTTTTCCATTAAAGAGTACTGATGAAGTTTGTCCAACAGGGACATGGAGTATGTATATTGTTATGTGAGTCAAGGAAACTTTCCATGTGTATTTAAAACTCCAGGCTGTTAACTACAACACATTATTTATATTCCATCATGTAGCCTTGTATACCCTTATATTAAAAAGAAATACTGCACCTAGACCCTGAAGAGTCATTGAGACATATTTCTGTCAGTGACTCTGGACCTTTAAATATCATTTTTATAGTCCGGTTCTTCCCCTTACAGTAAGAAAAGGGAAATGATATGTGAATCTCAGACTTTCGTTTCATACACTTAGTAAAACACTCATGCATCTGATTATCAGAAGTGCTGAATATCCTGCATTATGAAGGACTGCATTATGAAGATTCATTTTGAATATTTTATAGGGAGCCTGTCACTCAATTCTTACTGCCCCAACCATTGGCAGCATGAATCAGAGCCTGGCTGATGATTGCATGCAGGTATAAAGCTTCTGTGTTTCAGAGAAAATATGGTCTGAAGAGCAATAAAAAAAGATAAGATTAGTGCGGCTGTTTTCTACCCTCTCCAGTTGATTGACAGGTCTTTCCTATGTATGGATGGCAAGAAGCTGGTTCTTCAAACTGTATGTTATAATTTTATTCATGACTGTTTTTTTTTTTTTTTAATGACATAGCTATAAATACAGGAAACATCGTACATTGTGCATCAGCATAATTTGTAATTTATTCAATGAAACCTCTGCTCCTTAAAGGGCTTAGCAGTCAATGGGGCAGTCCGAGTCATCCGAGTCAGCCTTGATTGACAGCCTTGCTGTCACAATTCCGCCACTCGCGGTGTCTTAGGGATTCTGCGGGTGACAGCTCAGCTGCCCTATGGATACAAAGGGTTTGGTTTATCGGTTTGTCAGTGCTATGAGTGACAGCTCAGGTGCCCTATGAATAGCAAGTGCATTTTGGGCTGTCAGTGTTTTGTTTAGGTTTCCTCCAGGTGGTTTCCTCTCCAGATAATTGCCAGGCTATTTAACTGGCTGGCAACATTTCCAATTGTAGCTTCAGCTCAGTGGTGTTCTTACTCTGTGCTTTGTATTTTGATATTCTGATCTTTTGTCGCCGGACCATGGATTTGCCATGACCATGGATACATGACTACCTGGTTGTATAACCTCTTTTGCCTTTGACATATTTTAATTACCAGACCCCAGACTTTGCTAAGGCCTAACCGTTTGTCTTATCCCTCTGTCTTTGATATTCCTTCCTGTTTTTAACCTTGGACCTCTTGAATTACATTTAGTCCGTGGGTAGTGACTAGCGTCACACTTAGATTCATAAGTGAACACATAGGTCAATCACAGATTAGAACTGCCCATTGAACTGGTTGATAGTTCATTCAATAAAACAGTAAATTTCAAAATATAATTTATTTTAGTGTTTGTATTCCGCTTATGGTGTAAAAAAAGTTGTCAATTATTGTGCACACCATATAATTTTCCGCTTTTTAGGTTTTTACCCCTGCCCATTTTTCTAAAAATTGTGCCAAGCTTTAGTAAGAGAGCTCTTGCCCACTAATGGCACTGCTCATTTTACTATAATTAATTTAGAAAGTACATAAATTAGGTGCAAGTCTACAAGTTTTGATTTTTGGCGAACATTCAGCAAGCAATGTGCCAGATTTATTAAATAGAGTACTGCTCTTCATAAAGGTGTGCTCCATAGCATTCTACTGTCAAATCAGATTACATGTTCAATAAAGCAACAAAAAATACCATAATATAGCAAAGAAATAGGAAAGTAATTAATTTCAGATGAATTAAAAATTATTGATTGACTTTATTAACATGATTGGCTAAAAGAAACATAGAATGACACACAGGATGATTACAAACAGGGGCTGAGCAACTAAAGGGGATGAATTGATGTGGAACACTTGTACATAATAAATATAACCAATGATAAATAATGAATAGTACAGGTAAAGAAAACAAATGCAATAAAATGGTGAGCAAATATTATAATTGTAATATATGAAAATATATGCACTGCTTAAAAAAATAAAATAAAAATAACACAATGTAACACCAAGTCAATCACACTTCTATGAACTCAACCTGTCCAGTTATGAATAGTGTTGAGCGATACCGTCCGATACTTGAAAGTATCGGTATCGGAAAGTATCGGCCGATACCGGCAAAGTATCGGATCTAATCCGATACCGATACCCGATACCAATACAAGTCAATGGGACTCAAGTTTTGGAAGGTATCCCTGATGGTTCCCAGGGTCTGAAGGAGAGGAAACTCTCCTTCAGGCCCTGGGATCCATATTCATGTGTAAAATAAAGAATTCAAATAAAAAATATTGATATACTCACCTCTCCGACGCAGCCTGGACATCACCGCTGGTAACCGGCAGCCTGCTTTGTTTAAAATGAGCGCGTTCAGTACCTTCCATGACGTCACGGCTTCTGATTGGTCGCGTGCCACTCATGTGACCGCCACGCGACCAATCACAAGCCGTGACTTCATCCCTCAGGTCCTAAATTCCTAATTCTAGGAATTTAGGACCTGAGAATTACGTCACGGCTTGTGATTGGTCGCGTGGCGGTCACATGAGCGGCACGCGACCAATCAGAAGCCGTGACGTCATGGAAGGTACTGAACGCGCTCATTTTAAACAAAGCAGGCTGCCGGTTACCAGCGGTGATGTCCAGGCTGCGTCGGAGAGGTGAGTATATCAATATTTTTTTATTTTAATTCTTTATTTTACACATTAATATGGTCCCGATACCGATTCCCGATACAACAAAAGTATCGGATCTCGGTATCGGAATTCCGATACGGCAAGTATCGGCCGATACCCGATACTTGCGGTATCGGAATGCTCAACACTAGTTATGAAGCAACACAGATTGCAAATTAATTTCTCCTGTTGTTGCGCATCTCCAGCCAGAAGGGGGAGCTCCAGAGACTCCCCTTGATCTATTCTGGTCTGAGAAAAGGACTGGCAGTTGGGCTAAGGAGCTAGGAGTGAAAGGTCATACAACTGAATTTCTAACAACCCTATGACGGTTGATAAGTCAGGACCATCGACCTGAAGAGAAGAGTAATAGAGAGAAAGGACATTGTGAGAACCGGGTAGCATTAATTATTACCCAGAATAGGCGCAGAGACGGATACCGGATCCGCCGCTATATTCATTACATATAATACAGCAACCGGAAAGACGTGAGGTGATATCAGCCTCACTAGGGTCAGGCGCAGCAACAGACACAGAGTTCAGCGGTATTCCCAGAGGGGATAAAACTGACAAAAAGGACTTGGGTTGCCCGTCGAACCAGGACCCGGGAGGGACAGATTGAGTCGGCAGCCAGTTCACATACAGCAGCAGGGCCACATGGAGACTGCGCATAATAAGAGATAGAAATCTTGACAAGGTCAGAGTAATTCAGAGTGCTCATACAGACTCCGGTGACAGTACTGATTGCAAATCCCTTCATGTTGAAGTAAACTGGTTAAACGTTTCAACGCCTCAGTCTTTCATTTGGATAATAATCATCTACTCAAGATCGGGATCATCACTACTGGGAGGATCTGCTGCTGATCAAGTAAGTGCCTGTTCCTTCACGATATCCCTTACACTGTGCATTGCCTGAGACCACAGCACTGGGTCAAGCCATTCGTGACATCCCCCTCAAGAGACAGACTTCATTGGTCTAGTGCTGGGTACTTCGGTCTCCTGGGCATCACACGCAAATAGAACAGACAACAGGTAGAAATTATAGGCAAATAACAAGACAACCCCTACAAAGAAGTGGTGCTGACGAGGCTGACCACAGACCATTTCTCTGTTCTCATCATTTATGGCTGTTGTTTTTGTCTCTATTGCATTTTCCAGTTGCTCTCACCCCTGAAGATACTGTACAGTAGCATGAGGCGGTGTCTACAACCCACAGAAGTTGCTCAGGTAGTGCAGCTCATCCAGGATGGCACATCAATGCAAGCTGTGGCAAGAAGAATAGCTGTGCCTGTCAGCACAGTTTCCAGAGCATGGAGCAGATACCAGGAGACAGACCAGTACACCAGGAGATGTGGAGGGGGCAATAAGAGGACAACAACACAGCAGCAGGACCCTTACCTCCTCTTTTGTGCAAGGAGGAACAAGAGGAGCAGTGCCAGAGCCCTGAAAGATGACTTCCAGCAGGCCACTAACATCCATGTGTCTGCTCAAACTTTCAGAATCAGACTCCATGAGGGTGGTATGAGGGCCCGACATCTACAAGTGGGTGTTGTGCGGTAAGCATAACACAATGCAGGGTGATTGGCATTTGCCAGAGAACATGGAGATTGGCAAATTCGACATTGGCACCTTGTGCTCTTCACTGATGAGAGCAGGTTCACACTGAGCACATGTGACAGATGTGACGGTGTTTGAAGATGCCATGGAGAAAGTTCTGTGCCTGCAGCATCCTCCATCATGACCAGTTTGGCAGTGTTTCAGTAATGGAAGCATTTTTTGGAGGCCCACACAGCCCATGTGCTAGCCAGAGGTACCCCGACTGCCATTAAATACCAGGATGAGATCCTCAGACCCATTGTGAGACTATATGCAGGTGCACTGGTTTCCTTCTGATACAAGACAATGCTAGGCCTCATGCGGCTGAAGTGTGTTAGCAGTTCCTGCATGATTTAGGCATTGATGCTATGGACTGGTCTGTCCGTTCCCCAGACCTGAATCCAATCGAGCACATCTGGGACATCATGTCTCGTTCTTATCCACCAATGCTACGTTGCACCACATACTGTCCAGGAGTTGACTGACACTTTAATCCGATCTTGGAGGGGATTCCTCAGGAGAACATCTGCTGCCTTATCAGGAGCATGCCCATGCATTGTAGGGAGGTCATACAGGCACGTGGAGGCCACACAAACTGCTGAGCATCATTTCCTTGGCTTGATGCATTTCCACTGAAGTTGGATCAGCCTGTAATTTGATGTTCCACTTTGATTTTGAGTGTCATTCCAAATCCAGATCTCCGTGGGATATTAATTTTGATTTACATTGACCATTTTTATGTTTTATTGTTCTCAACGCATTCCACTATGCAATGAGTAAAGATTTGCAACCGGAATATTTCATTCAGTGACATCTAGGATGTGGTATTTTAATGTTCCCTTTATTTTTTTGAGCAGTGTATATTCATATATATATATATATACAGTTATATGAAAAAGTTTGGGCACCCCTGTTAATCTTAAGCTTAATGTTTTATAAAAATTGTTTTTTTTGCAGCAGCTATTTCAGTTTCATATATCTAATAACTGTTGGACACAGTAATGTTTCTGCCTTGAAATGAGGTTTATTGTACTAACAGAAAATGTGCAATCTGCATTCAAACAAAATTTGACAGGTGCATAAGTATGGGCACCTCACCAGAAAAAAGTTACATTAATATTTAGTAGATCCTCCTTTTGCAAAAATAACAGCCTCTAGTCGCTTCCTGTAGCTTTTAATGAGTTCCTGGATCCTGGATGAAGGTATTTTTGACCATTCCTCTTTACAAAACAATTCCAGTTCAGTTAAGTTTGATGGTCGCCGAGATGTTGATGCCAGATTGCTATGAGCGCCACCCTTTGGTTGGCACTCATAGCAATGCTGCAATTCTACTACATAGGGGCGATCTGAGCATAGCTCCTATGTAGCAGAGCCAATCAGGCTATGCCAGCTTCTAGCCTCCCATGGAAGCTATTGAAGCATGCAAAAATTTAAGAAAAAAATGTTTTTAAAAATATGAAAAAACAACAAAATATAAAAGTTTAAATCACCCCCCTTTCGCCCCATTCAAAATTAAACAATAAAAAAATTAAACCTACACATATTTGGTATCGACGAGTTCAGAATCACCCAATCTATCAATAAAGAAAGGATTAAACCGATTGCTAAACGACTAAATTACTTTTTTTTTGTCGCCGCGAAATTGCATTAAATGCAATAATGGACGATCAAAAGAACATATCTGCACAAAAATGGTATCCATAAAAATGTCAGTGCGGCGCCCAAAAAATAAGCCTGCACCCATCCCCAGATCGCGAAAAATGGAGACACTACGGGTAACGGAAATTGCACGATATTTTTTTTATTTAGCAAAGTTTGGGATTTTTTTTCACCACTTAGATAAAAAAGAACCTAGACTTGTTTTGTGTCTATGAACTCATTATGACCTGGAGAATAATAATGGCAGGTCAGTTTTAGCATTTAGTGAACCTAGCAAAAAAGCCAAACAAAAAACAATTGTGGGATTGCTCTTTTGTGTAATTTCACGGCACTTGGAATTTTTTTCCGTTTTCTAGTACAAGACATGGTAAAACAAATGGTATCTTTCAAAAATACAGCTTGTCCTGCAAAAAAATAAGCCCTCACATGGCCATGTTGATGGAAAAATAAAAAAAGTTATGACTCTGGGAAAAAGCTCCGGGGGTTAAGGGTTTAAGCTAATGTATAGGAGGGTGGTATATCATGTCAGATGAAGTAGTGAATGAGCAATGATTAAATGTAAAGTAACCAGTCATACAAATCACCATTTGAACATCGTATATTAATTTCCATTGCTCCTTACATCAGCCAACACGAGGACATTTTCCTGATGTTTTTGTATTCTGTATCCTGCAGCATGGCTTTCAGATGAGATAATAGTTATCACTGGTAGGTATCGAAAACACACATAACATTTCATTACCTCTTCATTGCTTGCATCTGACTAAATGTGTCTTTTACAAGCTGATCTTAGAGCATTGGCAAATGGCTGTATCCCCCATGTATGCAGCATGTGTGTTTCATTGTAATTTGTGGTGAAGTTCTTGATTGATGATGTTAACATCTTTTTCCAACTCATTAAGCTATGCTTTGGCAGAATAATGTTGAGAGTAGAAAAAAAAAGATTCAATTTGTACATTGGCTTAGTGCATTAAATGCTTAATATACTGTCATTCTTCCATCTCAGATACTTTGACATTGATCTGTTGGGAGGTTTGCATTATTTGGAGGCAGAAAAAATATGGACTTATTCATATCTAATTCACTTCGATGGAAATTTTCCACTGACATGTCTAAAATCTAAGATTTAACATTACATTCTTTAGTCAAAGCCTGATTATACAGAAATGAGTGGACATACACAGACACTACTAGGCTATGTGCACACTTTGCGGATTTTGCTGCGGATCCGCAGCAGATTTGACACTGTGGATCTGCAGCAGTTTTCCATGCGTTGTACAGTACATGTAAACATATGGAAAACAAAATCCGCAGTGCACATGCTGTGTAAAAAAACACGTGGAAACGCAGCAGTGTTTTTTCCGCAGCATGTCAATTCTTTGTGCGGATTCCGCAGTGGTTTACACCTGCTCCTCAGTAGGAATCCGCAGGTGTAAAACCGCAGGTGGAATCTGCACATAAACTGCACAAAAAACACGGTAAATCCTCGGCAAATCCGCGGGTAATCCGCACTGCGGTTTACCTGCAGATTTTGCAAAAACAGTGCGGAAAAATCCGCACACCAATCCGCAACGTGTGCACATAGCCCTAGTATTTATTAAATTACTTTTGCAGAAAGTGCATTCTGTGTCAACCAGTTATTATTGACAAAAATGTAGTACTCTCCCTTCCTTTCACCTGATAATGACCAAGTGGCATAAATTTACAAATGAAGTTAAAAAAAAAAAAAACCCCCGACCTCATCTAGAGCCTGGATGCTGAATGGAGAGTGATGCTCAACTTGTCTCTTCAGAATTCCACATAGGCGTTCAATTGGGTTCAGATCAGGAGACATACTGTATTTTTCTGTCAATAATACGCACTTTACCATAAGAAGCACCCCAGGTTTAGACAGCAGAAAATAGGAAAAACATTTTTCCATTAAAACTTTCCTGATGTAAAGTCATTATCACTAATCTTAATGTACTAGGATAGAATAGGGAAGTAATAAATCTATAGTTAGGGTTTCTCTGCAGTGTGCGTATTATACACACCCATCCCTGCTACATATGCACATGTACACACACACAGCTCTGCTACATATACATATATAGACACACACAGCTCTGCTACATATACACAAATAAACATACAGCTCTGTCACATATACACATATAGAAGCACATAACTCTGCTAAGTATGCACATATAGACATACACAGTTTTGCAGCATATACACATATAGACGCTCATAACCCTGCTACATATGCACATATAGACACACACAGCTCTGCTACATGTACACTACATGCTCATATAGACACACAGCCCTTGTCAAAATTTTAGAAATTGTTCTTGTATTGAGTGAGACATTGATTAAAATTCAAATTTCCAATGTACAGTAGGTGTACTCATTTATGCTGAGTACTTACATGTGCAAATCTGAAAAAAATAGAAAGAAAATAAAGTCATTTTTTCCATACAAAATACATTTTATTAAATATGTATAACAAAAATCTCACACATATGAGGTATCTACATAAATATAATAGTACAAAGTGCTTTTTCTCTATTTGAATTACAAAAAATAATCATATCAATTACAGTTATCAGTGATTTATATTCTCCAAAAAAGTTATGCCAGCTGAACAGCAGAGAGCCAAAAAAAAAAAGAAAAGGTAAAAAAAAATAAAAAATTAGTTGCTAAGACCTTTTCTGGCCTGGTAATTAAGGGATTAATAGGAGGTTCCTCGGCATATGTATTATGCTAGGTTATCATGTGATGGATTTGAATTGAAACTTTGGTAAATTGTGGGAGATTAATATGCAGTGGGAAGCCAGAAGCTGAATCCACACTTAGGGCTGTCCCACACGTCCAGATAATTCCGGTACCGGAATAAATCGGTACCGGAGTTATCCGTGTCCGTGTGCCTGGGAACTCACGGAGGCCATACCTGCGGCACACGTGTGCCGCCCGTATGGCGAGTGGGTACCACACGGAGCGTGTGGTACCCACTCTGCATGGTGCTGAAGCTGCTGAAGCTGCGATTCATATCCTCTCTGCAGTAACGTTTGCTGCAGAGAAAATATGAAGAATAGTGTTAAAAATAAAGATTTAGGTGTCCGCCGCCCCCCCACCCCCTGTGCGCCCCCCCGCTGGTCAGAAAATACTTACCCGGGTCCCCCGTCAGCTGTCGCTCCTTCTTGGTCTTGCCGCGGCTTCTCCTGCATGCGGTCACGTGGGCCCGATCATTTACAGTCATGAATATGTGGCTCCACCTCCATAGGGGCGGAGCCGACTATTCATGATTGTAATTGATCGGCCCCACGTGACCGCATACAGTAGGAGGCGCGGCCAGACCAGGAAGGAGCGACAGCCGACGGGGGACCCGGATAAGTATTTTCTGACCAGCGGGGGGGCGCACAGGGGGTGGGGGGGCGGCGGACACCTAAATCTTTATTTTTAACACTATTCTTCATATTTTCTCTATAGCAAACGCTGCTACAGGGAAGATATGAATACCGGCTTCAGCACCATGTGGGGGGGACAGCGCTTACTGTAGCGCTGTCTCCTGCACGCACACGGACCCCAGACGGAGAATGTCCGTGTGAGGTGCGTGTTTTACGCGGACCCATTGACTCTATTGGGTCCGTGTAAAACGTGCGCTCCCACGAACACTGACATGTCTCCGTGTTTGGCACACGGAGACACGGTCCGCACACGGTCCGCAAAAAATCAATGACATCTGCACAGATGCATTGATTTTTATGGGTCTACGTGTGTCAGTGTCTCCGGTACGTGAGGAAACTGTCACCTCACGTACCGGAGCCACTGACGTGTGAAACCGGCCTAACCTGAATTCTGGTGTGAATTTCTTAACTGGTTGTACAGTTTTATATCTTTTCACAGTGTTTGAAGCCCGTCTTGTGTGGAATAATATGCTCCTGAAAATAAAAAAAGGTGCACATTTTTCTTAAACTCCTAGGTATTTCTGCATGAAAGACAACTTAAATATTAAACATGTAACCAAAAGAAACAAAGAATCAGGCGGCACTGTCTTTTTGTGTTCTGGCTCCTCAGTGGAAATCAAGAACATGTGTCCTACTATGCCGTACTTTAGAAGACTTCAGGTGCTCCTTCAAGGAAGACAATCACTTAATCCAAATTATCTTGCAAGAACGAATAATGAGGGCACTCACCCGTCTTCATTAAAAATATTCCTTTATTTGCAAAACTGCATCCAGAGAACCAATGTGGCCGGGGGAGAGAGAGGGGGCCTCAGCCCGTGTGAGCAGAGGAGTACGTCGTACTCCTCTGCTCACACGGGCTGAGGCCCCCTCTCTCTCCCCCGGCCACATTGGTTCTCTGGATGCAGTTTTGCAAATAAAGGAATATTTTTAATGAAGACGGGTGAGTGCCCTCATTATTCGTTCTTGCAAGATAATTTAAATATTAAACAGGACTTCAAACTATTATGAAAATGAAGATGCATATCAGTGAATGAAGAATTCAAAAAATATTTACACAATATATTTGCAGTCCGCACGGTGTCTCAGTGGCTAACATTGTTCCATTGCTGCGCTGGGGTCCTGGATTCCAATCCCACCAAGGACAATATCTGCAAGGAGTTTCTATGTGTTCGCTGATTTTGAGTGGGTTTCCTTTCACACTCCAAAAACATACTGATTGGGATTATAGATTGTGAGCTCAAATGGGGAGAGTGATGATTATGTAATGTCTGTAAAGAATTAATGGCGTTATTTAAGTGGGTAGACACCTACAGACAGGGGCATTTCTGATATTCTTTTGTAAATCCATATGCATTAATATGTATTTGGTTCCTCTTTTGCAGCAAAAAACTTCTAATCTTCTCAAATGTTTTCCTACAAGATTGAGTAGTGTAGGTCTATGGGAATTTTGCCAATTCATCCTAATGGCATTACAACCCCTGGCAAAAATTATGGAATCACCGGCCTTGGAGGATGTTCATTCAGTTGTTTAATTTTGTAGAAAACAAGCAGATCACAGACATGGCACAAAATTATGTGGCTTTAAGAAACACTAAAAGAAATCAAGAACAAAAAATGTGGCAGTCAGTAATGATTACTTTTTTTAACCAAGCATAGGGGAAAAATTATGTAATCACTCCATTCTGTGGAAAAAATTATGGAATCAATCAATTTTGAGGAAAAAATTATGGAATCATGAAAAACAAACAAACAAAAAAACACTCCAAAACATCACTAGTATTTTGTTGCACCACCTCTGGCTTTTCTAACAGCTTGCAGTCTCTGAGGCATGGACTTAATGAGTGTCAGACAGTACTCTTCATCAATCTGGCTCCAACTTTCTCTGATTGCTGTTGCCAGATCAGCTTTGCAGGTTGGAGCCTTGTCATGGACCATTTTCTTCAACTTCCACCAAAGATTTTCAATTGGATTGAGATCCGGACTATTTGCAGGCCATGACATTGACCTTATGTGTCTTTTTTCAAGGAATGTTTTCACAGTTTTTGCTCTATGGCAGGATTCATTATTATCTTGAAAAATTATTTCATCATCTCCAAACATCCTTTCAATTGATGGGTTAAGAAAAGTGTCCAAAATATCAGCATAAACTTGTGCATTTATTGAAGATGTAATGGCAGCCATCTCCCCAGTGCCTTCACCTGACATGCAGCCCCATATTATCAACGACTGTGGAAATTTGCATGTTCTCTTCAGGCAGTCATCTTTATAAATCTCATTGGAACGGCACCAAACAAACGTTCCAGCATCATCACCTTGCCCAATGCAGATCCGCGATTCATCACTGAATATGACTTTCATCCAGTCATCCACAGTCCACGATTGCTTTTCCTTAGCCCATTGTAACCTTGTTTTTTTTCTGTTTAGGTGTTAATGATGGCTTTCATTTAGCTTTTCTGTATGTAAATCCCATTTCCTTTAGGTGTTTTCTTACAGTTCGGTCACAGATGTTGACTCCAGTTTGCACCCATTCGTTCCTAATTTGTTTTGTTGTTCATTTTCTGTTTTAGAGACATATTGCTTTAAGTTTTCGGTCTTGATGCTTTGATGTCTACCAGTATGTTTGCCTTTAACAACCTTCCCATGATGTTTGTATTTGGTCCAGATTTTAGACACAGCTGACTGTGAACAACCAACATCTTTTGCAACATTGCATGATGATTTACCCTCTTTTTAAGAGTTTGATAATCCACTCCTTTGTTTCAATTGACATCTCGTGTTGGATTCATGATTCATGTCAGTCGACTTGGTGCAACAGCTCTCCAAGGTGTGATCACTCTTTTTTAGATGCAGACTAACGAGCAGATCTAATTTGATGCAGGTGTTATTTTTGGGTATGAAAATTTAGAGGGTGATTCCATAATTTTTTTCCTCAGAATTGAGTGATTCCATAATTTTTCCCCTATGCCTGGTTAAAAAAAGCAACCATTACTGACTACCACATTTTTTGTTCTTGATTTCTTTTAGTGTTTCTTAAAGGCAGAAAGTTGCCATTTGAAATGACCTTAGTTTTGTGCCATGTCTGTGATCTGCTTTTTTTCTACAAAATTAAACAACTGAATGAACATCCTCCAAGGTCAGTGATTCCATAATTTTTGCCAGGGTTTGTAGATGGGGTTGCGGTCAGGGCTCTGCTTGGGACAGTCAAGCTCTTCCACACCAATCCATACCTTTATGGACCTTGCTTTTTCCACTGTCATCTGGAGCACAAAAAGGACCGTCCCTAACCTGTTCCCTCCCAGTTTGAAGTAAAAATTATCCAAAATTTCTTGGTTTGATAAAAAAATATTTAGGATTGAGAGTCCTCAGTGGTTGATATCTTTTAATGGCTACCTGAAAAGATGGTAAAATTGCAAGCTTTCGAGACTACTCAAGTTCCTTCATCAGGCATAGACTAATAGAAATTCTGAAGAATCACATATTTATGCACAACACAGCACAGAAATAATTCCATAGATAAGACAGGTGACGTGAAGCAGAATACATTCCTGTATTGGTATGATAAAGCATATCAAGTAAAGACTTTCTCAAGTTCATATCTTTAGGAGCGTACTCCCGGATTCCTGCATGCAGAACAGTTGGTGTTCTCCTGAAAACTGACACTGTGTGCTCTCTAATGCTCCAGAGCATATTTGCCTCTGCAGAATTTGAGGAGGGCAGAGGCACTGCAGCTGGCTGGATCCAGTGATCAAGTGTACAGTTCTTGCCTGTTACACTGCAGAGGTGGCCATTACCTAGGAAATGAACAGTAAACAACATAATTAAAACTCTGTTTTTTAGAGGAGAGAGGATTTTTAAGAATTTTTTTAATTTTTTGAATTGCAAATTTGAAGGTTTTTACAAGCACTTTCCTTCCCTGGAAATAAGGAACGTACGTCAGTGTTTGAAAACCCCATAGCATTATCCTTCCTCCACTAAACTTTACTGTTACTGTTACTGTTGAGATTTTAAGAACTGTCCATTTTTTTTCAAATGTCATTAATGCTATAATGCAAGGTTAAGGGCTGGATTAAATATGCATCTGTTGTAATAGGACTGAATGAGAATGATTATGAGGTGAGTCTGAACACTTATGGCTATATAGTATATATATATTAATATATAAGAATATACTTATAGAGTAGTGTGTTTGTCGAGGTTTGGACACCAGACAAGGTTTTCTGTTACCTTGTCTGCACTGTATAGGACCTGTGAGTAGCTCCTGTCCTCAACATAGAAAGTAACTTACAACTTCCAGCATCTCCTTCTCCCTCTCTGTCTCTGTTTCTTTCTCTGTCTATCTTGCTATTGTTTTTATATGCAATTGTTTTATCTGTATTAGTAATTGTAGCGTCTGCCGGCACCACCACGGTGAGATGCCGGCTTACTCACCGCCCATTTCTGGGAGGCAACTTGTATAAAAGGTACCCTCCCCAATTGGTAGGTGCCTGAGCAACCTCTATAGTTTAGTCTTAGTGCTGTTGGTGTGTACAACTGTATGTTGCCAGGCCCACGTCCTTAGTCTATAAAACCTTATTCCCGTATCCTGTGTTCCCGTTAACCTAGTATAGATTTCCCGTGTTCCTGTGACCGCTTTGATGGTATCCTAAGCCTGAAACCAAGTCTGCGGTACCTCTACCCGGTCTCCTGGTCCCGGTGCGGCCAGTCCTGTGTCCGTGGTTCCTGGTCCTAGTGCGGCAAGTTCCAGAACTTTTTCCTGATATCTACATGTGTGAACAAGAGGTTATCTTCAATATCCAAGTTGTCCGTACAATCCGCTAGCCTCCATTACCTGCTTGTCAGTGACCTCGTTCATGTCTCCCCCTGTCAGCGAACCCAACTCCTGGAATCGGCAGCTGCAGTACCTTGCCTGCCTTGGAGTGGCACCTGGCGGCTACCTGCAGCCCAGCCTGTCTCCACCATCAGGCGCTCCAGCGAACACTAGGAAGCCACTTAGCTACTCCCCTTCCTAGGCAGGGCCAGCCCTGTGGCACAGTGGGTCCATGGACCACTGCGTCACCTGTGGGTATGACAGTAATCACATACAGTAGGTTTGTCTTATCTTTATTCTTCCTTATTTTCAGTTTCAATGTAGGAATTTCAGAACCAAACACTACTTTTTCATAAACTTATGGCTCATTCAAATGTCAGTATTTTTCATGTACGAGAAAAACAAAATGATTTTTCTGATAAGACTTTGATCAGCGTTTATTCAGGGTGTGGTCCAAATGTCTTCAAATTTTCTCGTACGTGTAGAGAAAAAAAAGTTTCTCCACCTTCTTTCTGACAGTCCGTGATAATCAGACGCACTCAGATATCATCTAAGTGCGGTCTGATTTTTTTCACCGCTCCATAGTCTTGCATTGTCGATTTTGGTCCGACCCTCAGATCAATATGGGACCACTTGGTCTGAGGAAAAAAATCGGAAATGTGCACAGCCCCACAGAATATCGTAGGTATAAGTGCACTTGTATGAAAATATCAGATGAAGAAGCCCTTATAGACCCGAGTTACAATGATTGTCACATACTGTATAAAGCTGATTTAATTTCATTTTGCATATAGTGGTATACAAGACCATAGAATTCTTCATATCTCTGTGACAGAAGAATAAAATCATTACTTAATTATTTTGATAAGAGCTGCCAGGACAATCAAATGATCGCTGCAGGAAATCGGTGTAAAGCTTGTGAAGTACAGAACTGATTGGAACATAGCGAGCTCCCAAATTAGTATGCAGGCAACAGATCAGCAGAATTACCAGAGCTTTACTGTATTTAGTGATTCCCTACAAATCTGCACATGGAGACATAGGTGTCTGAAATAATCAGCGCTGTCTAATTATATATCAGCAGTAATCCAACCATTTGGTAATTGTGCAGTTGCGTCTAGTGAATGTTTCTACAGTCACCGGTTTGGACTGAATGGTCGTTTTGGCTCTTTGTTTCTCACCTCATCCTTCAGGATGATTCTATAGAGGTTTGCTACAATATTCTGCTGAGGCAGTACTGATGAAATGTAATATGACTGGAACAGCTGTGTGTGACCGTGATGTATGATTCTAATTATCTGTCTGCTTCCAAGTTAATAGATACTGTTCCGGATGCTTTGCTGACAATAAAGACATAATAAGAACATGTGAGCTGCAAGATAAGAGATTTACTTTACAGGCAAATAATACATTATAAAAGGATATTTCGGTGGCTTCTGTTAGGATTGTGTTACTTATATATGGAACCACTTCCCTAAAGGCCGCATCTTGGCACATCTCAATAGACAAAATATACTTTCTGTGTATTGTGGGATGACCAGTCAGCACAAACATGGTGGTTGAACTGATCTATTCACTTTGGGTACCTTAAGTAAAAAGCAGGATAATAACTTGTAGAACCCCCATCGATACTGAGAACAGGACTCTGGAACCCCGAGAATGGTGTTCTAGAAAAGTTCCATGGTAAACGCTCAGCTGCTCACAAGGAAAATTTGTACCATTATTACAGTGGGTTATAACTTTGGGGCCCAGAAGGAGGAGAAAAACTTTTCCTAAATCAGCGGAGCATTGGCAAGTGGAGGAAGCAATCAGCGTTTAAATGAAATAAAGTCCAATATCCCAGTTTTATCACGTCACTTTTTTTTTGCACATCTTATAGTCTTGGGAATTGGAAGATTTGGATAATTACGAGAGTGAATTGAATCCCATTTGTACAATTCCTGTCTGCAACTGTGATCCAGTTGTTTTAGATTAGTATACAAATAGACATTAGTGTAATACATCTGTTATTAATCCACATTCTAGCAGAAGAGAAATGCCAACACATCATTTATTAAGGCTGTTGATTGTCTAGGGTTTTTCTTTTTTTCTTTTGTCTCCTATGTAAGTACGGAGGATTCTAGGATGTCTTTTATTTTTACTACAGGACACATTTCCTTCTGTCTAGCATATCAGGGCATAATCAATTCCAGAATGAATTTTATGTGAATTTGGAACGGGAGTTTAATTTAATAATCCAAGAGATATATCAGTATTAGCCGAGTTGTTTTGTCTTGGCTCTTAATGTACAGTAGCCATTTAGCAACATGAGTAGCAAAATAACTAATATTTTGTAATACCTTGTTATCTTGCTGGATTATTTGCAGACATATCCTCATTCAGCGTGTTACAGTTCTTCATTAGAATGTAATGTTCTACCTCTTCTGCATTAACAGTGGAAAAATAAGAACTAGCTGGTGAACTAGGTTAATTTTTAGTGCTCTAAAGAATTAGAAGACACCAAACCACGCTCCGCAACTAAACTAAGGGATCATTCTCTTTGTTTTTCTTCATTTTAAATTAGACCCAGTGTGGTCTAAAATTTTCACAAAAACCCACATACCAGCCCACCCACCCCTCTTCCGCAACCTATTCACTTCCTTCTAGCAGGGATCTCAAACTCCAATACACAGAGGGCCAACATTATAAACTTGGTCAAAGTCATGGGATAACCTTGATATTTAGTAAAAAAATGTCTACAATGAGGAAGTTTTTCCTTGTCGTCAAATATAACTATGAACCTTTTCATATAGAAACAAAGTTAAAAGAGTTGTCCCACAATTATAGAACATTTTTATTAATAGATCTTAAGAGTTAGATCACATGACTGGATCATTGGCAATTTCCTCCCAGGCAGGGGTTTGCATAGAAATTGTGGTGCTTCATAGCTGAAGTTCTTGTTCTCTCCCCGACCACAAAAAAAAACGAAAAAACCGTTAATATTCGGTGGGGTCATAGAAGAGCATATGGCAATTTTGCATCAATTACAAAGTAATTTTCCTCCTATTGAAGCCTCTAGATTGCCCTTTTATTGCTCTCATAAAGTATGATGCCAACAAAAGAGCCCTCCAAGCATAGTATGATACTCCCACGGTGAATTCCTCCACAGTACCCTCCACACGCACTGTATGATGACTCTACTTTGCTCCCCATCAACCACCCCGGCAAAAAATGTATGCCCTAACAGTGATCCCACCAGTCCTCCACGCAGACTAATGGGCCCCATACAATCTTACATACACTATAATACGCTATATATAGTCCTCCATATAGTATTATGGGCCCCACATTGCATTCCATACAGCATGGCCCCATGTAGTCCTTCATGCAGAATAATGGCTCCACATAATCCCCTATACAAAATAATGGCCCCACATTGTCCTACATATAGTATTATTGTCGCCACATCACCTTCCATACAGTATAATAGGCTTCACATAGTCCTCCAAACAGTATAATGTGCCACATATAGAAGAAATAACCACGGCACTCAAGGCTCTTTGGAGGTGCACAAGTCAGGTTTCCAGCCCGTCAGTCAATAATAATAAATCACTTGGCACTCAGAAGTTTTGCAAGGTGAAAATAGAATATTTTGTTTATTTTGTGCATCCAGTTCAAAGATTTTTAAACGTTTTCGGTCTAATCACAAGACCTTCATCAGAAACAGCTTTGAAGTACTGGAAGCCAACAAAAAGGCTTGTGGACCCAGAGAGCCAGCGCAAGATAGTACCTGGGATATTGTACCTTTATAGTCCTGGAGGGATGAGAGAGAAACACCGTAGCAACATATAATCGCAGGGGAACTGGTGCTGGTACCTCCAAGTATATGGCGCTGGGCTGCAGGGGCTGCCGCTGGTTCCGGGACCGCCTGGTCCGGCATTTTCGGATTGCTGTATGACGAACCTAATTCTGTGGATCAGGCAGAAAAAACATTGCTGGCTCTGTGTCAGGGTCAGGAAGCAGCAGAAGTATACTGCCAGAAATTTAGAAAGTGGTCTGTGCTCACTAAATGGAATGAGTATGCCCTGGCAGCAATCTTCAGAAAGGGTCTTTCTGAAGCCCTTAAGGATGTTATGGTGGGGTTCCCCACACCTGCTGGTTTGAACGAATCAATGTCTCTAGCCATTCAAATTGATTGGCGCCTGCGCGAGCGCAAGGTGGTGCAGGATATGGCAGTGTCCTCTCAGCAGAGTCCTGAGCCTATGCAATGTGATAGGATTTTGACTAGAGCAGAACGGCAGGAATTCAGACGTCAGAATAGGCTGTGTTTTTACTGTGGTGATTCTGCTCATGCTGTTTCTGATTTCCCTAAGCGTACTAAGAGGGTTGCTAGGTCTGTTACCATTAGTACTGTACAGCCTAAATTTCTCTTGTCTGTTACCCTGATTTGCTCATTATCGTCCTTTTCTGTTATGGCATTTGTGGATTCAGGTGCTGCCCTGAACTTAATGGACTTAGAGTTCGCCAGACGCTGTGGTTTTTCCTTGCAGCCTTTGCAGAGCCCTATTCCCTTGAGGGGGATTGATGCTACACCATTGGCCAAGAATAAGCCTCAGTACTGGACACAGTTGACCATGTACATGGCTCCAGCACATCAGGAAGATTGTCGTTTTCTGGTGTTGCATAATTTGCATGATGTTGTTGTGCTGGGTTTTCCATGGTTACAGGTACATAATCCAGTGCTGGATTGGAAATCTATGTCTGTGACTAGTTGGGGTTGTCAAGGGATACATAGTGATGTTCCTTTGATGTCAATTTCCTCTTCCCCCTCTTCTGAAGTTCCTGAGTTTTTGTCGGATTTCCAGGATGTATTTGATGAGCCCAAGTCTAGCTCCCTTCCTCCTCATAGGGACTGCGATTGTGCTATTAACTTGATTCCTGGCTGTAAGTTCCCTAAGGGCCGACTTTTCAATCTGTCTGTGCCAGAGCATGCTGCCATGTGGAGTTATGTAAAGGAGTCTTTGGAGAAGGGGCATATTCGCCCATCTTCGTCACCGTTGGGAGCTGGATTCTTCTTTGTTGCCAAGAAGGATGGCTCCTTGAGACCCTGTATAGATTATCGCCTTCTCAATAAGATCACGGTCAAATTCCAATACCCTTTACCTTTGCTTTCTGATTTGTTTGCTAGGATTAAGGGGGCTAGTTGGTTTACTAAGATTGACCTTCGAGGGGCGTATAATCTTGTTCGTATTAAACAAGGTGACGAATGGAAAACAGCATTTAATACACCCGAAGGCCATTTTGAATACCTGGTGATGCCATTCGGGCTCTCTAATACTCCATCTGTGTTTCAGTCCTTTATGCATGATATCTTCCGGAATTATCTTGATAAATTCATGATTGTATATTTGGATGATATTTTGGTTTTTTCCGATGATTGGGAGTCTCATGTGAAACAGGTCAGGATGGTATTTCAGATCCTTTGTGCTAATGCTTTGTTTGTGAAGGGGTCTAAGTGCCTTTTTGGAGTTCAGAAGGTTTCTTTTTTGGGTTTCATTTTTTCTCCCTCGGCTATAGAAATGGATCCTGTTAAGGTCCAGGCCATTCATGATTGGATTCAACCCACATCTGTGAAGAGCCTTCAGAAATTTTTGGGCTTTGCTAATTTTTATCGCCGTTTCATTGCTAACTTTTCCAGTGTGGTTAAGCCCCTGACCAATTTGACGAAGAAAGGCGCTGATGTGATGAATTGGTTCTCTGCGGCTGTTGAGGCCTTTCAGGAGCTTAAACGTCGTTTTACTTCTGCACCTGTGTTGCGTCAGCCGGATGATTCTCTTCCTTTTCAGGTTGAGGTTGACGCTTCTGAGATTGGGGCAGGGGCCGTTTTGTCTCAGAGAAGTTCTGATGGTTCTTTGATGAAACCGTGTGCCTTCTTCTCCAGAAAGTTTTCGCCTGCTGAGCGTAATTATGATATCGGCAATCGGGAGTTGTTGGCTATGAAGTGGGCATTCGAGGAGTGGCGACATTGGCTTGAGGGAGCCAAGCATCGCGTTGTGGTCTTGACCGATCATAAGAATCTGATTTACCTCGAGTCTGCCAAGCGGTTGAATCCTAGACAAGCTCGATGGTCCCTGTTTTTCTCCCGTTTTGATTTTGTGGTCTCGTATCTTCCGGGATCTAAGAATGTGAAGGCTGATGCCCTCTCTAGGAGTTTTTTTGCCTGTTTCTCCGGGTGTCCTTGAGCCGGTTGGTATTCTCAAGGAGGGGGTGATTCTTTCTGCCATCTTCCCTGATTTACGGCGGGTGCTTCAGGAGTTTCAGGCTGATAAACCTGACCGCTGTCCAGTGGGGAAACTGTTTGTTCCTGATAGATGGACAAGTAAGGTAATTTCTGAGGTTCATTGTTCGGTGTTGGCTGGTCATCCTGGGATTTTTGGTACCAGAGATTTGGTTGCTAGGTCCTTTTGGTGGCCTTCCTTGTCGCGGGATGTGCGTTCTTTTGTGCAGTCCTGTGGGACTTGTGCCCGGGCCAAGCCTTGCTGCTCCCGTGCTAGTGGGTTGCTTTTGCCTTTGCCGGTCTGTTGTGAATTTACTTTTTGGCTCCCTCTAGTGGCTACTAGTGATTTGACTCTGGGGTTGTCAGTCATTCCTTTTATGCTCACCTGGGTCGTTAGGTCAAGGGTGTTGCTATATAAGCTCCCTGGACCTTCAGTTCAATGCCTGGCAACGTTGATATCAGAGCTAATCTGTAGTGCTCTTGTCTACTGATCCTGATTCCTGCTTGATTAAGCTAAGTCTGCTTTTTTGCTTTTTGCAATTCGTTTTTGTTTGCATTTTTTGTCCAGCTTGTATATTATCTGTATCCTGACCTTGCTGGAAGCTCCAGGGCGGCTGGTGTTCTCCCCCCGGGCCGTTAGACGGTTCGGGGGTTCTTGAATCTCCAGCGTGGATTTTTGATAGGGTTTTTGTTGACCATATAAGTTATCTTACTATATTCTGCTATTAGTAAGTGGGCCTCTCTGTGCTAAACCTAGTTCATCTCTGTGTTTGTCATTTCCTCTTACCTCACCGTTAATATTTGTGGGGGGCTTGTATCCTACTTTTGGGGTCCTTTCTCTGGAGGCAAGAGAGGTCTTTGTTTTCCTCTTCTAGGGGTAGTTAGCTCTCCGGCTGGCGCGAGACATCTAGCGACCAACGTAGGCATGTTCCCCGGCTACTTCTAGGGTTGGCGTTAGGAGTAGATTTATGGTCAACCCAGTTACCACTGCCCTATGAGCTGGATTTTTGTACTTTGCAGACTTGCTGATATCTCTGAGACCCTCGCCATTGGGGTCATAACAGTTTGCCAGGCCAGTACTAAATGTTAAATGCATTGCAGAAGTGGGATTATAAGAAAGAAAGTTCTGAGTTTTTTTTCTCTCTCTCATTTTTTTTTCTTTTCCCCTTTACCTTTGAGTGGCTTGTGATTGCTGCAGACATGAATGTCCAGACCTTGATTACAAGTGTGGACCAGCTTGCTGCTCGTGTGCAGGGCATACAAGATTATGTTACCAGAAATCCTATGTCAGAACCTAAGATACCGATTCCTGAACTGTTTTCCGGAGACCGATTTAAGTTTAGAAATTTCAGGAATAATTGTAAATTGTTTTTGTCCCTGAGACCCTGTTCCTCTGGAGACTCCGCTCAGCAAGTGAAAATTGTTATTTCTTTTTTACGGGGCGACCCTCAGGATTGGGCTTTCTCGCTGGCGCCAGGAGATCCGGCATTGGCTGATATTGATGCGTTTTTTCTGGCGCTCGGTTTGCTTTATGAGGAACCCAATCTTGAGATTCAGGCAGAAAAAGCCTTGCTGGCTATGTCTCAGGGCCAGGACGAGGCTGAGGTGTATTGCCAAAAATTTCGGAAATGGTCCGTGCTGACCCAGTGGAACGAGTGTGCATTGGCTGCAAATTTTAGAAATGGCCTTTCTGAAGCCATTAAGAATGTGATGGTGGGTTTTCCCATTCCCACAGGTCTGAATGATTCCATGGCCCTGGTGATTCAAATTGACCGGCGGTTGCGGGAGCGCAAAACCGCAAATTCCCTCATGGTGTTATCTGAACAGGCACCTGATTTAATGCAATGTGATAGAATCCTGACTAGAAATGAGCGGAAAATTCATAGACGCCAGAATGGCTTGTGTTACTACTGTGGTGATTCTGCACATGTTATCTCAGCATGCTCTAAGCGTCTTACTAAGGTTGTTAGTCCTGTCGCCATTGGTAATTTGCAACTTAAGTTCATTCTATCTGTAACTTTGATTTGCTCACTGTCATCGTATCCTGTCGTGGCGTTTGTAGATTCAGGTGCTGCCCTGAGTCTTATGGATCTGTCATTTGCCAAGCGTTGCGGTTTTGTTCTTGAGCCATTAGAAAATCCTATCCCTCTTAGGGGTATTGACGCTACGCCATTGGCAGAAAATAAGCCGCAGTTTTGGACACAGGTTACCATGTGCATGACTCCTGAACATCGGGAGGTGATACGTTTTCTTGTTCTGCATAAGATGCATGATTTGGTTGTTTTGGGGTTGCCATGGTTACAGACCCATAATCCAGTCTTGGACTGGAAGGCAATGTCAGTGTCAAGTTGGGGCTGTCATGGAATTCATGGAGATTCCCTGCCCGTGTCTATTGCTACTTCTACGCCTTCGGAAGTTCCGGCGTATTTGTCTGATTATCAGGATGTCTTCAGCGAGTCTAGGTCAAGTGCATTGCCTCCTCATAGGGAATGTGACTGTGCAATAGATTTGATTCCAGGCAGTAAGTTTCCTAAGGGAAGACTGTTTAATCTGTCGGTACCTGAACATACCGCGATGCGTTCATATATCAAGGAGTCTCTGGAGAAGGGGCATATCCGTCCTTCTTCTTCCCCTCTTGGTGCGGGATTCTTTTTTGTGGCTAAAAAGGACGGATCTTTGAGGCCTTGTATTGACTATCGGCTTTTGAATAAGATCACTGTCAAATTTCAGTATCCTTTGCCGTTGTTGTCAGACTTGTTTGCCCGGATTAAAGGTGCCAAGTGGTTCACCAAGATAGACCTTCGCGGTGCGTACAACCTTGTGCGCATTAAGCAAGGAGATGAATGGAAAACCGCATTCAATACGCCCGAAGGTCATTTTGAGTACTTGGTGATGCCATTTGGGCTCTCTAATGCACCTTCAGTTTTTCAGTCCTTTATGCATGACATTTTCCGGAAGTATCTGGATAAATTTTTGATCGTTTATCTGGATGATATTCTGTTTTTTTCTGATGATTGGGACTCGCATGTGGAGCAGGTCAGGATGGTTTTCAAGATTTTGCGTGAAAATTCTTTGTTTGTTAAAGGCTCAAAGTGTCTCTTTGGTGTACAGAAGGTTCCCTTTTTAGGGTTCATTTTTTCCCCTTCTGCTGTGGAGATGGACCCAGTCAAGGTTCGAGCTATTCATGATTGGACTCAACCCTCGTCAGTTAAGAGTCTTCAGAAGTTCTTGGGTTTTGCTAACTTCTACCGTCGTTTTATCGCTAATTTTTCTAGCGTTGTTAAACCGTTGACGGATATGACCAAGAAAGGCTCTGATGTGGCTAACTGGGCTCCTGCTGCCGTGGAGGCTTTCCAGGAGTTGAAGCGCCGGTTTACTTCAGCGCCTGTTTTGTGCCAGCCTGATGTCTCACTTCCCTTTCAGGTTGAAGTGGATGCTTCGGAGATTGGGGCAGGGGCCGTTTTGTCGCAGAGAGGCCCTGGTTGCTCTACTATGAGACCTTGTGCCTTTTTCTCTAGGAAGTTTTCGCCGGCAGAGCGAAATTATGATGTGGGCAATCGGGAGTTGTTGGCCATGAAGTGGGCATTTGAGGAGTGGCATCATTGGCTCGAGGGTGCTAAGCATCGTGTGGTGGCCTTGACTGATCACAAAAATCTGATGTACCTCGAGTCTGCTAAACGCCTGAATCCTAGACAGGCCCGCTGGTCATTGTTTTTCTCCCGTTTTGACTTTGTGGTTTCGTATTTACCAGGTTCTAAGAATGTGAAGGCCGATGCTCTGTCTAGGAGCTTTGTGCCTGATGCTCCTGGAGTCGCTGAACCTGTGGGTATTCTTAAGGAAGGAGTTATCCTGTCAGCTATTTCTCCAGATCTGCGACGTGTGTTGCAGAGATTTCAGGCTGGTAGGCCTGACTCTTGTCCACCTGACAGATTGTTTGTGCCTGCTAAATGGACCAGCAGAGTCATTTCCGAGGTTCATTCCTCAGTGTTGGCAGGGCACCCGGGAATTTTTGGCACCAGAGATCTGGTGGCCAGGTCCTTTTGGTGGCCTTCCTTGTCAAGAGATGTGTGGTCATTTGTGCAGTCCTGTGGTACTTGTGCTCGAGCTAAGCCTTGCTGTTCTCGTGCCAGCGGGTTGCTCTTGCCCTTGCCTGTCCCGAAGAGACCTTGGACACACATCTCTATGGATTTCATTTCGGATCTTCCGGTGTCTCAGGGCATGTCTGTCATCTGGGTGATATGTGATCGTTTCTCCAAGATGGTCCATCTGGATCCTTTGCCCAAACTGCCTTCCTCTTCTGATCTGGTTCCTGTGTTCTTCCAGAACGTGGTTCGTTTGCACGGCATTCCTGAGAATATTGTGTTGGACAGAGGATCCCAGTTTGTTTCCAGGTTCTGGCGATCCTTTTGTGGTAGGATGGGCATAGATTTGTCGTTTTCGTCCGCTTTTCATCCACAGACTAACGGACAAACGGAACGAACTAATCAGACTCTGGAGGCGTATTTGAGGTGTTTTGTCTCTTCTGATCAGGATGATTGGGTGACCTTCTTGCCGTTGGCTGAATTTGCCCTTAATAATCGGGCTAGTTCTGCCACCTTGGTTTCGCCATTTTTCTGCAACTCTGGTTTCCACCCTCGTTTTTCCTCGGGACATGTGGAGCCTTCTGACTGTCCTGGGGTGGATTCTGTGGTGGATAGGTTGCAGCGGATCTGGAATCATGTGGTGGACAACTTGAAGTTGTCACAGGAGAAGGCTCAGCGTTTTGCCAACCGCCGCCGCGGTGTGGGTCCCCGACTTTGTGTTGGGGATTTGGTATGGCTGTCTTCTCGATTTGTTCCTATGAAGGTCTCCTCTCCCAAATTTAAGCCTCGATTCATTGGTCCTTACAAGATATTGGAGATCCTTAATCCTGTATCCTTTCGCCTGGATCTTCCGGTGTCGTTTGCCATTCACAACGTATTTCATAGGTCCTTGTTGCGGCGGTACGTTGTGCCTGTGGTTCCTTCTGCTGAGCCTCCTGCTCCGGTGTTGGTTGAGGGCGAGTTGGAGTACGTGGTGGAGAAGATCTTAGATTCTCGTCTCTCCAGGCGGAGGCTTCAGTACCTGGTCAAGTGGAAGGGCTATGGTCAGGAGGATAATTCCTGGGTGGTCGCCTCTGATGTGCATGCGGCCGATTTAGTTCGTGCCTTTCACGCCGCTCATCCTGATCGCCCTGGTGGTCTTGGTGAGGGTTCGGTGACCCCTCACTAAGGGGGGGGTACTGTTGTGAATTTACTTTTTGGCTCCCTCTAGTGGCTACTAGTGATTTGACTCTGGGGTTGTCAGTCATTCCTTTTATGCTCACCTGGGTCGTTAGGTCAGGGGTGTTGCTATATAAGCTCCCTGGACCTTCAGTTCAATGCCTGGCAACGTTGATATCAGAGCTAATCTGTAGTGCTCTTGTCTACTGATCCTGGTTCCTGCTTGATTAAGCTAAGTCTGCTTTTTTGCTTTTTGCAATTCGTTTTTGTTTGCATTTTTTGTCCAGCTTGTATATTATCTGTATCCTGACCTTGCTGGAAGCTCCAGGGCGGCTGGTGTTCTCCCCCCGGGCCGTTAGACGGTTCGGGGGTTCTTGAATCTCCAGCGTGGATTTTTGATAGGGTTTTTGTTGACCATATAAGTTATCTTACTATATTCTGCTATTAGTAAGTGGGCCTCTCTGTGCTAAACCTAGTTCATCTCTGTGTTTGTCATTTCCTCTTACCTCACCGTTAATATTTGTGGGGGGCTTGTATCCTACTTTTGGGGTCCTTTCTCTGGAGGCAAGAGAGGTCTTTGTTTTCCTCTTCTAGGGGTAGTTAGCTCTCCGGCTGGCGCGAGACATCTAGCGACCAACGTAGGCATGTTCCCCGGCTACTTCTAGGGTTGGCGTTAGGAGTAGATTTATGGTCAACCCAGTTACCACTGCCCTATGAGCTGGATTTTTGTACTTTGCAGACTTGCTGATATCTCTGAGACCCTCGCCATTGGGGTCATAACACCGGTCCCTGAGAGGCCCTGGACGCATATTTCCATGGATTTTATTTCGGATCTTCCTGTTTCCCAGAAGATGTCTGTTATCTGGGTGGTTTGTGACCGGTTTTCTAAGATGGTCCATTTGGTACCATTGCCTAAGTTGCCTTCCTCTGATTTGGTTCCATTGTTTTTTCAGTATGTGGTTCGTTTGCATGGCATTCCGGAGAATATTGTGTCTGACAGAGGTTCCCAGTTTGTTTTTAGGTTTTGGCAGTCCTTTTGTGCTAGAATGGGCATTGATTTGTCTTTTTCTTCAGCATTTCATCCTCAGACAAATGGCCAAACTGAGCGAACCAATCAGACCTTGGAAACCTATTTGAGATTCTTTGTGTCTGCTGATCAGGATGATTGGGTGACCTTCTTGCCTTTGGCCGAGTTTGCCCTTAATAATCGGGCTAGTTCGGCTACTTTGGTTTCGCCTTTTTTTTGTAATTTTGGTTTTCATCCTCGTTTTTCTTCAGGGCAGGTTGAGCCTTCTGACTGTCCTGGTGTGGATTCTGTGGTGGACAGGTTACAGCAGATTTGGACTCATGTGGTGGACAATTTGACGTTGTCTCAGGAAAAGGCTCAACGTTTTGCTAACCGTCGTCGGTGTGTTGGTCCCCGGCTTCGTGTTGGGGATTTAGTCTGGTTATCTTCTCGTCATGTTCCCATGAAGGTTTCTTCCCCTAAGTTCAAGCCTCGCTTTATTGGTCCTTATAAGAGTTCTGAAATTATCAATCCGTTATCTTTTCGTTTGGCCCTTCCAGCTTCTTTTTCCATCCATAATGTTTTCCATAGATCTTTGTTGCGGAGATATGTGGTACCCGTGGTTCCCTCTGTTGATCCTCCTGCTCCGTTGTTGGTTGACAGGGAGTTGGAATATGTGGTGGAGAAGATTTTGGATTCTCATTTTTCGAGGCGGAAGCTTCAGTATCTGGTCAAGTGGAAGGGTTATGGCCAGGAGGATAATTCTTGGGTTGTTGCCTCCGATGTCCATGCTGCCGATTTGGTTTGTGCGGATCGACCTGGGGACTCTGGTGAGGGTTCGGTGACCCCTCCTCAAGGGGGGGTACTGTTGTGAATTCCGTTCTTGGGCTCCCTCCGGTGGTTGTAAATGGCACTTTTGTGAATTCTGCCCTTGGGCTCCCTCTGGTGGTTTTGAGTGGAACTGCTGCTCCTTGGGTTTAGCATTAGCAGCTGCTTCCACTGATCGTCTCTCCTGGCTCTGCTATTTAACCTGGCTCTGGGCTTCAGCCAGTGCCAGCTGTCAATGTTTCTTGGTTGGATTCAGATCTCTCCTTGGATTTCTCTGATTGCCTGTCCATTTCAGCAAAGATAAGTCCTTGCTTATTCTTTTGTTGTCCACTTGCTGTGGACTTAATCGCTCAGCTCATGTTATGTTTTTTCTTGTCCAGCTTTTCAGTATGATATATTCAACTTAGCTGGAAGCTCTGAGGAAGCAGATTTGCCCTCCACACCGTGAGTCGGTGTGGAGATTATTTTTGTAAACTCTGCGTGGATTTTTTAGCTTTTAATACTGACCGCACAGTGTCCTTTCCTGTTCTGTCTATCTAGGTAGTTTTGGCCTCCTTTGCTAAATCCTGTTTTCATTCTGTGTATGTCATTTCCCTCTCCACTCACAGTCAATATTTGTGGGGGGCTATCTTTCCTTTGGGGGTTTTCTCTGAGGCAAGATAGCTTCCTGTTTCCATCTTTAGGGGTAGTTAGTTCTCAGGCTGTGACGAGGTGTCTAGGGAGTGACAGGAACATCCCACGGCTACTTCTAGTGTTGGTGTTAGGATTAGGAACTGCGGTCAGTACAGATACCACCTCCTCAGAGCTTGTCCCATGTTGCTTCTTAACCACCAGGTCATAACAGGTGGCCTACCCAGTCTCCATACCTAAACCCAATAGAAAATCTTTGGAGGGAGCTGAAACTCAATGTTGCCCAGTGACAGCCCCGAAACCTGAAAGATCTGGAGAAGATTTGTATGAAGGAGTGGGACAAAATCCCTGCTGTAGTGTGTGCAAACTTTGTCAGGAACTACATGAAACGTCTGACCTCTTTTTTGCAAACAAAAGTTTCTATACACCAAATGTTAAGCTCTGTTTTCCGTTGTATCAAATACTTATTTCATGCAATAAAATGCAAATTAATTATGTAAAAATCATGCAATATGATTTTCTGGATTTTTTTAAAGATTCTGTCTCTCACAGTTGACGTGTACCTACAATAAAAATTACAGACCTCTCCATTCTTTGTAGATGGGAAAATTGCAATATTTGCAGTGTAACAAATACTTATTTTCCCCTCTGTTCTAACAGGATAGAGTTAGCAGTTCAGAGGAACATTGAGAGGTCATGGGGTCTTATATTTTTGTTATTCTTAGACCACTCTGGACCATTTATTAAATATAAAGAGTCGACGGGAAAACAATGTGAAGTGTGTTTGACCACTATTTACCACTATTGACCACTATTTACCACTATTGACCACTATTTAAAATGCCATAAAGTGATGTTTGTCATAGAAAATGCAAAATGTGCTTATTCCTTACTGCAGCTCCTAGTTCAAAACCCCCTGTTGCCCATGTACGTGGTGTATATGCACTAATGGATGCTGCATTTATAGCGCTCAAAATGGCAGCAGCATTGTTATTTACCCACGTTGCCCTTTCATAGCGGCGTCATCTCCTGTGCAGGAACTAAACCTGTTCATTTGCAAAAACATGAGGTTCTACTGCCTCTATCTGACGATGTACACATCTAGTAGGGCTCTCTATTACTGTAAAATTTACTGTAGAAATATAAAAAGGTATTTTATTCACCTCATTGTATAAAGGCTCATTCTGCAACAGCATAAGAAGGTGTGGTAATAGATATTATCCTTCTGTTGCTGAGGAGATCCAGAGCAGGTGTGGGGAGGAACTCTGGTGGTCAAAAAAAGCCAGAAACAGAAATTTGAGAGCTAAGAGGGAACACGGACCATGGTCCTCTGGTGAGAATCATATAGCAATTGTGTGCTGATTAAAAGGCTTCCTTACCCCTTTGTAGCTACTATTCTTTCCTCACGTAGAGTAAAGAAAATGAAATGTAAGTACAATGGATGTCCCAAATGCACTTTGCAAGCCATAAAATGAGAAAAGAAGTCATGTTTCACCACTTGGCATTAGGCCATGATTAATAGGAAGTAGCTAGGTTTGGAATGTTTCACTCTGGCATTCATTTACCTTAGCATTTTTAGAAACCAAGTTGGCACATGGTAATCACACAATTGGAAGTATGTATTGTATATATAGACCATTATATTTTGTGTTTTGTAAAGTGTATACCGGCCCATACCTGGCAGGTGGGAGTCCTGGTGACATTGGCATTCTCTGCCTCATAGATGGATAAATAGAAGTAAGCATTTGTGACTCAGTCAGGTGTCCTATCTGTGCCTACCTGCATCAGTCATTGATGCTTAATCAGTGCCTCACATATCAGATGCCTCCCTGCCTAGCGGCCCCATCAGTGCCACCTAAATATACCCACAGTGTTTGCAACAGATGCCCCTAGATTCAAAAACGAGGAGTTCACTTTATTAAGACTGACATTGTACACCCATGTCTATAAATGTGATTAAGGTGCACCTTATTCATTAAGAGGCACACGCCACGTAATTAATTTGGTGCACTTTACAACTGGTGAATGCTACTGCCCAAAATTTTACTCCAGTCAGGGGCTGGAGTACATTTCTGGTGAAATTTACACCACTAAAGCAGGATAAATTTTCATGGATTAGATGGGGTGGGATTAGTCATGCCCCGTCCCACCCTTTTTCGCAAAGTTGGCCAAGACTGGTCTAAATGTGAAAAAAGACAAGGCACTTCTGGAAAACAGTGGTGCACAAGTTGGATACCAAATCCTTCAGTTATACTGTAGAAACACTTGGTAATTGATTTGGTGTATTCAATAAGCATATTTATTGCAGCACCAGGTGAGGGTCTGCGCTTCCAGATTGAGCAGCGGATACCGTAGACCCTCACCTGGCGCTGCAGTACACAGTTCCCTACTATCCAGACGACCTATGAATGTCTTGTAATGACCGAAACATCTCTAGTTTTGTTTCTGGATTTACTACAATTAATATATATTCTTGCTGAATACACCAAAACGGGAGATGGCTGTCATTACATCTTCAATAAATGCAGAAGTTTATGTTGATATTTTGGACACTTCTTATCCCAAAGGATGTTTGGGGATGATGAAATGTTTGGGGATGATGAAATGTTTGGGGATGATGAAATTATTTTTCAAGATGATAATGCATCCTGCCATAGAGCAAAAACTGTGAAAACATTCCTTGAAAAAAGACACACAAGGTCAATGTCATGGCCTGCAAATAGTCCGGATCTCAATCCAATTGACAATCTTTGGTGGAAGTTGAAGAAAATGGTCCATGACAAGGCTCCAACCTGCAAAGCTGATCTGGCAACAGTAATCAGAGACAAATGGAGCCAGATTGATGAAGAGTACTGTTTGACACTCATTAGGTCCATGCCTCAGAGACTGCAAGTTGTTATAATAGCCAGATGTGGTGCAACAAAATACTAGTGATGTTTTGGAGTGTTTCTTTGTTTGTTTGTTTTTCATGATTCCATAATTTTTTCCTCAGAATTGAGTGATTCCATAATTTTTCCCCTATGCTTGGTTAAAAAAATTAACCATTATTGACTACCACATATTTTGTTAAAAGATTTCTTTTAGTGTTTCTTAAAGCCAGAAAGTTGCCATTTGAAATGACTTTAGTGTTGTGTGCCATGTCTGCGATCTGCTTTTTTTCTACAAAATTAAACAACTGAATGAACATCCTCCAAGGCCGGTAATTCCATAATTTTTGCCAGGGGTTGTAAGCCACTAAAATTATTACCTTTGGAGGGTATATGGTTTTGATAGGTTTAAAATATGGATTAAAAGTAAGCTAGTGTCGAACATGTCTAGAAAGGTACACCAAATTTATCACACAGCATTAGCCACTTAGATAAACTTTACCCACCCGGTCTAGTTTTACATCTCAGATTAGTGCAGTAAAAGAAAAGTTGTGGATAAATGGATATTACATCGCTGCGAATATTGACTTTGAATCTGTAAGGTAAAGAAGGATGGAGGGGCATCGGGGCAGGTCAAGTGCCAGCAAGTGCATTGATCTTGTACATTCTTTTCTGTCTAGATTCAATCCTAATATTTGATTGACAGTTGTTAAGAATGACAAACAAATGTTGATGAAGCTCATTGGGATGGTGCTAAGTGGGATCAAAGCTCTCGGTTGGAGTCATTGTTTAGTAGCCAACTAAAGGTACCTTCACACTGAACAACTTAACAATGATAACGATAGCGATCCGTGGCGTTGCAGCGTCCTGGATAGCGATATCGTTGTGTTTGACACGCAGCAGCGATCAGGATCC
This sequence comes from Ranitomeya variabilis, assembly GCF_051348905.1. Lineage (NCBI taxonomy): Eukaryota > Metazoa > Chordata > Amphibia > Anura > Dendrobatidae > Ranitomeya > Ranitomeya variabilis. Next base: position 100,830,495 of record NC_135234.1, read on the forward strand.
TGCTGTGACATCGTTGGTCGGAGCTAGAAGGCCAGCACCTTATTTCGCCGCTGGCTCACCAGCTGACATCGCTGAGTCGGCGTGTGTGACGCTGATTCAGCGATGTCTTCACTGGTATCCAGGGTAAACATCGGGTTACTAAGCGCAGGGCCGCGCTTTGTAACCCAATATTTACCCTGGTTACCATTGTAAAAGTAAAAAAAAAAACACTACATACTCACCTTCTGATGTCTGTCACGTCCCCCGCCGGCGGCTTTCTTGCACTGAATGTGTCAGGGCCGGCCGTAAAGCAGAGCACAGTGGTGACGTCACCGCTCTGCTTTACGGCCGGTGCTTACACAGTGCACAGAAGCGGACGCGGTGGGACGCGACAGACACCGGAATGTAAGTATGTAGTGTTTTTTTTTTTTTACATTTACACTGGTAACCAGGGTAAACATCGGGTTACTAAGCGCGGCCCTGTGCTTAGTAACCCGATGTTTACCCTGGTTACCCAGGGACTTCGGCATCGTTGGTCGCTGGAGAGCTGTTTGTGTGACAGCTCTCCAGCGACCACACATCGACGAAACAGCGACGCTGCAGCGATCGGCATCGTTGTCTATATCGCTGCAGCGTCGCTTAATGTGACGGTACCTTAAGTGCTGGTGACCTTTCTTTCTTTCAAATGTGTTCTTTCTAGGAAAATTTGTTGAATAGCTACCAGGAGAATTCCAATTTGTCATCAAGGTAAACACACACATTTGTAATCTTGATATAATGGAGTATTATGAAGCTAGAATTTAGCAAAATGGCAAAAGTGCATTGACTGGATTCCTTAGTATCAAGCATGATGCCATGATTCATAGATTGGTGATGGAACATAAGATAATGATTTGTCAGCATCATGGGAAACAGAAATTAAATTAAATTTTTCTTTATTTTTTATGTTTATTTTTTGTTTTATTCAATTGTGTTAGATTTCTCTTTTGCACTTAGATTTTACCCCAGTGAAGAGCAATCTACTGTACCATTTCCAGAACGATTCATAATATAGGTCCAGAACGTCTGCTGTTTCCCTCCATCATGCTTTACACTGCATCACATAATATTCAGACTTACTTTTATCTATTTCCACTAGCAGAAGCGGACATACCATTAGTGTAGCTGTACAGGGGCCCAACAAGTATTGGGGCCAGACTTGGACTGGCCCATAGGGGAAAAGGTGAATCCTCTAGTAGGCTACTGTGCAAGAGTAAGGCACTTAGCCCCCATCATGAGCGGTAGTTGGTCCAATACATTTGATTCACTATGTACAGACAATGGCCACATCTCATCATTCATTCATTCATTCATTCATTCAGCAAATTGCCTAGTTTAATGTTATACAGAAACAATGGTGAACTTGTGAATGAGGGAATGTAATATTTGCATGTAGCTGAACATTGGGCCCCCAGAGTCAATATTACGGGTGGACCCTTGGCATCCCAGTTCAACACTGATGGGAGCAGATTTCCACCTCCAAAGCAGCAAACAACTTCTATCACAGACATATTATTGGACCTCACAAGGCCCATATACTGTTCTTGCACAGCGCCCTCGTCTCTTTGTCAGCTCCTGAAAACAACATTGTTTCACCTGCCCAAAGTTAGTGCATTAAAGGGGTTTTCGTAAAAACATTATCACCTATCCACGTGATTGTTGGGGGTCTGACTAATTGACTCCCCACTGATTCTGAGAACAGTGGTCTCAAAGTACCTAGTGTGAATAAAGGACGAGTCTGGGTGACCGCCACTCTCTTTACTTTGATATGACTTATGGAGATCATTGGGTTTCATACATTTTACGTATCCTTTAGGTGTCTTTGATACGGTGTTTGTTTTTTGTCAGACATGAAAATGGCCCTTTTTTCTCAGTGTGCTGGATTTGTTTTTTGTGTAAGTTTTTACAATCTGTGTGTTTTCCAATGTTCTTGCATGGAAAAAAAAATTGAAAATGTCATCAGCACGCGGATGTTACATGGATGCATCTGATGTTAGCTGTTTTTTCCATGGACCCAATCATTTGAGTGAGTGATGTTCTGCTGAAAATTGGATCAAAACTGATGTGAAAATGAGATGAGTGATAAATATTGTTAATAGGAAAGCCCATTTAAAGGGAATCTGTTTATGTAGTTCTCATGTAGAGACCCTGCTTATATTATATTGCTCTGTCCCTTAGGCTAGGTTCACATTGCGTTAGGGCAATCCGTTAAGCGCATAGCGCTAGCGGGTTGCGCTAACGCAATGCTTCCCTAGGGTCCGCGTTCGGTGTCCCCGCTAGCGCAGATCCCCGATCTGCACTAGCGAGGAACGGACCTCGGGCGCGCCGCGGACGCTGCAAGCAGCGTCCGAGGTCCGTCACTCAAATGACGCGACATCGCTAGCGCCCGCCCAATGTGGGCGTGCGCTAGCGATGCGCTCACCATTACAGGCTATGGCGGCATTAACGGACTACGTTAACACCGCGTTATGCCGCGGTGTAACGTAGTCCGTTAAACGCGGTCACATAACGCAATGTGACCCTAGCCTTATTGGATTGCCTGGGGTCAGGAGCCCTGATAAAACAGTTTTCAGTGTTCCTGAGCTGTGCAATCCTCCACATTATACTCTATATGCTTGCTATGGAGTCCACGACATTCATGAGCTGCTTCCCACACACAGTGTAGGGGAAACCTATCAATTAATGGACGAGGGCAGAGGAAGCCACAGCTAATGAACAGGAGGACTCCGCACTGCAGGAGAAAAATAGAGCTAATGCATCCAATCCAGAAAGTAATGCAGACACAGCAGCTTAAAACTAGTGACAGATTCCCTTTAAGAGTTGATGTTAGGTGTAATTCACACATCCATGTGACATGCCCATTTGCTGTCCTATTTTTTTTTATCTTTAGAGTATCATAATAATAATAATACTCTTTATTTTTATATAGCGCTAACATATTCGGCAGCGCTTTACACACATTATTTTCGCTGTCCCCATCGGGGCTCACAGTCTACATTCCCTATCAGTATGTCTTTGGAATGTGAGAGGAAACCCACACAAACATATGTAAATGAGCTGTTAAGATCTATGGGTCGGACATAGATCTTCCTGAGAATCTGCCTCCAGAGCTTATTTGAAATGAAAGAGAGAGTTACCACTGTGAGACATGTAATAACTGACAGCCTGCTCTCCTGACTGAATACCGAATGCTGGCAGGAAGAGTAAAGATCATTTTCTCCCTGCTACCTTCGGCTGCATGCAGGCGCTGGACAGCATCACAGCGCTGTTAACCTGCAGATTAACAGCATATCTGCAGGTTAACAGCATTATTTCTGGTGATAGGTTCTCTTTAAAAAATAACTTTTAATGTAATTCTCTAAAAAAGCATATGATAGTTCCCCATTAAAAAGGGGAAACTTAAATACCAGGATAAATAGATATAAGATATATGAGATATTAGTTAACCATCCCTATAGAGCTCTTAGCCTACCTACCCGCGGAGGTTGGCACCCTAAGCATTCGATGTGGCATCTCTGCTTGATGATGTCTGTTCCTGTTATCTATGGTGTCCCCTAAAGTGAATAAATATACAATTACAATAACACATACACACAAACACTGGATTCCTAGATTAGTGCTCCAACAACTCTCAATGTATACATTTTGTAGAAATTTGTTAATAAAAAATATTGGCAGATGAATCTATCCAATGGAATGATTATGCTAACTAGGGATATCTCAAAAGGTTCTTTGAATAAATAGACTCTCGAATTGTTAGTAGAATAACTCAGAATGCACTTAAGTATAAATATTGTTAAACAGGTTCCATACATTGCGTGGAATACCTTAAGGGAATACCAAAATAAATTTTGATGTCTTGTCCAACCCCTATTGTCCCATTTCTGCACTAATGTATACAAGATGATGACCTAGTAGATCTTATGCTTATGGGACCTTGCATGATAGTTTCATTAACAGGTAGTAGGTATATCATATATAGCGTTTCAAAGTGCACATGTCCACGTATATACAAAAAAAAACCTTTGGCAGGTTCCCCAGATTAAGCAAATGTGTGAAACAAGAAGATCTCTTATCTAGTTATTGATGGATGACTGTCAGATCCCTTAATTCCTTTGTCCCAACACATTTCCCCCCCTCGGTTTTGTGGTTCATCAGGGGACCATTTTTTTAGAAGATCTTAATAAGTCAAGGGGCTGAGTCGTTTCCGGCTCCGTTCTTCCAGGAAGAATTATGTTTTTGTCCAGTAGGATTTTCGAACTGCCGCCATATTTATAGCAGAAGGTCTGCCCATTAGAAAAAGGGATGTACTAGATGTGAGAAGGTGGAACGCAGAATGCACTAGGTAATCAGTGAGCAGTATCCAAATTGACATAACCAAAGCGGTGCGTCATTTCCGCCAGCGCAAATCATGGAAAGCCTCCTTGTCAGTACTTCACATCTGCCGGACTATTCCGCCAGTGCCGATCATGGAACGCATATGAGCTCCACCAAAGGACCTGGGAACGCTTCACAGATGCACGGCCTTCAAAGAACTAAATTGCTTTAGTTTGTGGAACAGCATGAAAATAAAAGTGTGCAATTTAATTGCTTTTTCTACATGCTGTCATTGTCCTGCTATGAGAGCTTTTGTCTTACATAGTATACAGCTTCTTGCCAGATAGATCGACCGACAGAGTATGCTCATTGCAGTGTGAGAAGTTAACTCCTGAAATACCAGCCATCTTTCTCCATCCCATTGATTTCTATCAGCCCACTACTCTTTCTTCTCAGCTCTTGATCTGTTATCAGTTCCGAAAAGCCCCCCCCCCCCTTTGTCCCCTGCAGTTTCCAGAGCAGTTCTCCCAATCACTGCTCTCACCTTTGCTATCAGTGCAGTTATTTAATGGCTTTGCTGTCTCTATTTGTTAACAAGGTAATAACAATGCACTCTCCAGAGCAAGCACTGATATACCTGATTGTGTCACAGCAGCAGGATAAGATGGCTAGAAAAACAAAGCTTCAGAACCAAAACTGAAGAAAGAGTATCCTCCGCCTCTCCAGAAACAAGAGAGTGAAGTAGGCTGTGAAGCAGAGGGCTACTGAATGCCCAAGCTGAGAATAATCCTTTAAAGGGAATCTGTCAGCAGGTTTTTGCTACCTCATCTGAGAGCAGCCTGATGTAAGCAAAAATATCCTGAATCCAGTGATATATCACTTAGTTTACTGAGTGCAGCCGTTCTGACAAAATCAGAGTTTTTAGATGCAGCAGAGATGAGAAAGCTAACCCTGCCCACATAGCAGGATAGGTTGGCATTATAATTTGCAAGAATTTTTGTAGCAAATTTGTCTGATCCCACATGGCTCCATCCCCGTCTGCTAACCCTTTTCACTTTTTACAGAGGTAAAGAAGTAGTTTGTATTTTTTTTTTACACTAGAAGACTGATATAGGAGAATGTTAAACCCCATTGTTTTGTTCACACCAAATATTGCAATCTTTCTTTATGTGTCAGGAGAACATTGTATGTTATTGTTAGATTCATGTAATGCCAGAATATCCCCACATGCAGGCCTGTGCATTAAACCTTTCCAAGTAGCGACACAGATGTCATTTTCCTCTGTTTTCTATGATTTAATGCAGTTGTGATTTGTGACAGCTCGCACTGGAATAATAGTGCAGTTTATTCAATTATGCCAAAGGTATTTTCATTCCAATGTAAAGGCTTTTCTCAATGACACTAATCTAGGGAATATTGAATATGGAAATGCATTTGAAAGATAGGGTGACATTTGGTACATACCGTTTCCCTTGAAACTACACAGGAAAAGCAGCCATTTAATTCCATCAGTCATAATGTTTCATTTACATTGCCAGAAAGTCTTTGTTATGTGAACAAACGTAGTCTGGAGGCTTTGAGAAGCCATATGAATAAGTTGGCTATAGGTTTATATCATTTAAAGGTCTAGTTACTTTCTTAGCTGGCTTATCCTAAATTACTGTTAAATGGTTATATAAATGCCACAATCGGTATTATCTCACTTCGGTCTTCACTTTATTCAGTGTATTGGTGCTATCTACTCAACCATAACCAATAAGTGAGCATCACCTTAGTATGAATAGGTAATATCTGTAAGGGCGAAGTCAGACGGTCTTATAAATCGTTCCGAGAGCGGAACGCAGTGCATGGACTGGCCGGTGGTTCTGCCGACCCGAGCATGACAGTTGCATAGTAATACATGAAGCTGTCCTGCTCAGGCTGGGAGAACCACCGGCCAGTCCATGCTCTGCGTTCTGATCTTGGTCCAATTTATACAGTCGCCTGACACAGTTAGTTAACAATTATGTTTTAGGACTCAGTCAATTGCCTACTTAGTAAACAGTACAAGTATGGGAAAATATAATACTTCATTTAGATGTCCGTTTTTTATATACAGTGGGGAAAGTAAGTATTTGATACACCGCCAATTGTGCAAGTTTTCCCACCTACAAAGCATGGAGAGGTCTGTAATTTTTATTGTAGGTACACTTCAAGAGAGATACACGTACACGTATGTCTGAGATACACGTACAGAGGTACACGTCTGAGAGATACAATCTAAAAAAAATCCTGAAAATCACATTTTTGATTTTTACATGATTAGCATTTTATTACATGAAATAAGTAGAAAAAATAGAAAAACAGAATTTAATATTTGGTACAGAAACCTTTGTTTGCAATTATAGAGATCAGATGTTTTTTGTAGTTCTTGACCAAGTTTGCACACACTGCAGCAGGGATTTTGGCCCACTGCTCCATACAGATCTTCTCCAGATCTTTCAGGTTTTGAGGCTGTTGCTGGACAACATTGAGTTTCAGCTCCCTCCAAAGATTTCCCATTGATTTCTAGTCTGAAGACTGGTTAGGCCACTCCAGGACCTTGAAATTCTTCTTCCAGTTCCCAGTGCAGGAAAGCACCCCCCAAGTATGATGTTTTTCTCACCATGCTTCATGATTGGGATGGGGTTATTGGGGTTGTACTCATCTTTTTTCTTCCTCCAATTACAGTGAGTGGAGTTTATACAAAAAAGTTTTAATTTGGTCTCATCTGACCTCTTGACCTTCTCCCATGCCTCCTATGGATCATCCAGAAGGTCATTGGTGAACTTCCAATGGGCCTGGACATGTCCTGTCGTGAGCAGGGGGACTTTTTCCTGATGTCCTGAAACAGCTGTTTGGTCTTGACCATGGTGGAGAGGTTGAAATGTGATTACTTGAGTGTGAGGAGAGGTGTCTTTTATATAGGTAATGAGTAGTGATGAGTGAGTATGCTCGTTACTTGGGTTTCTCCGAGCATGCTCTGGTGGTCTCTGAGTATTTCGGCATGCTCGGAGATTTACTTTATGTCGACGCAGCTGCATGATTTGTGGTTGCTAGACAGCTTGAATACATGTGGGGAATGCCTGTTTGTTAAGCAACCCCCACATATATTCAAGCTGTCTAGCAGCCACAAATCATGCAGCTGCGTCGACATAAACAAAATCTCCGAGCACACCGAAATACTCGGAGACTACCCGAGCATGCTCAGAGAAACCTGAGTAATGAGCATACCCGCTCATTACTAGTAATGAGTTCAAACAGATGCAATTAATACAGGTAATAAGTGCAGAGTAGAACGGCTTCTTAAAGAGAAACTAACAGGTCTGTGAGAGCCAGAATTCTTGTTGGTTGGTAGGTGAGCAAATATTTAATTCTTGCAATGAAATGCAATTTACTTATTTAAAAATCATACAATGTGAACTGTACCTACGATAAAAATTACAGAACCTCTTCATTTTTTATAGGTGGGAAAAATTGCAAAATCAGCAGTGTATCAAATGCTTATTTTCCCCACTGTACGTGTTTTTAATGGATATTACACAGACTTATTCTAGTCTATGGTGCTATTCACAAGACAATGTTTGTTGCCAACCGTGAGTCTGCTAAAAAATAATGGAGACATATCTGTTTTTCAAAATCGCCCACACAACTCTATGGATCTGTAAAAATCATTGACTTACACCTTCAGTGTGCAACTCGTGTGCTGTCCATTTGTGCCATTGTAATACTAATAATCAGAAAAAGTTATGATTTTCCACACATGGCAAAGATGGGCACACTGATGAAAATCTGATCCAGCACACAGTTTTTTTTTTATGAGAAGATAATGGATTTCTAAATGAAGCCTAATATTGAGACATAAAGTAAAAATCTATATTTTCTGATTTGCAGTTTGAAACAGGGTTTGCACACATGTTTTTCAGCAGCGTCTTTTTACTTTTGTTGCAATTTGTGACATTTTGTACTATTTCTCCAGATATTTTTGAAGTTCTCTTTAGAAGCCTATTGGAGACAATTGATGCAAAAAGCCATACATATTTGATACCCCCCCCCCCCCCCCAATTCCTCAAACAAATAACTTATGTATATTGGCATTTTCATACTTTTTTTAGACTTTTTATATCTAAATACTCTTTCTGCAAAACAAGCAACAAAAAGTCTTAGAAACCATTGTTAAATATTCTTTCTAAAACCAAATGAATATGTGAGAAGATCAGATTGATCGGGACTTAAATCCATTAGGAACTTCTCAGAGGATTCTGTTACTGAAAATCTGAGCCAATATTGTTGTATACTCATATATTGACTACACGAGTGGATCCAGACAGAAATGGGCCCCTGTGCAACAACAATATAAGGGCCATTTGCATTCCAATAGTTCATCTTTAAGCACAATTCCACATGACTTGGATGTGGTAGTGGACCCCTTACTTCTTGGGCTCCTGTGCGGCTGTCCAGGTTGCACCAATGGTATGACCACCCATGGATGTTTAGAGGCTTTGACTTGGCTTTCTAAAGACTTTTCAGTCCTAGTTGATGGAGCTCTTGCTGCTGGTTCCATAGAGTGGAGGACAGGTCAATCTGGACCATGTATGCTTTGGGGTATGTATGGTGTGATCAGACACCAATATTGAGATGGGGTTGAAAAAAATGACTAAGCTATCCATCAGATATCTAAAATATCCAATTCTGTGAACATTGATAATGTCCCGACTGTTGAATGCCACCAAGCATAACAAAATCCGAATGGCCACTGTACACTAGACTAGTAATAGATTGAGTTATTAGAAGTGGGGGAAGACCCTACTGCAACTTATAATTTTGCCCAATCTTATCAAGTAACAACAGCTGTAGAGATTTCATGTTTGTTACTTGAATTTTGCCTCTATTTGACTTGATTGAAATAACATGGCGTGTCTCTGCAAACCGAAATTAGAATATAACTTCCTGGCAGCTGCAACATCTGTATCTGTATTTATAGCCCAGTTCTTCCCCCAGGTACACATCCTGTTCTCTAGTTTATTTGATCAGCTAAGAGAGAAGATAAGAGTAAGTTCTGTTAAAATGACTTGGATCCTTTACTATATCCTCATTTGCTCTGGTAAAAAATGATGATCGGATATATTCAACTTAGATTTATGCTGTGAAGAGCTGAGAGTAAAGCTGCCTGGGGAATATGTGGTTAGGGAGGTAGGAAATTGTTATCCATGCACTGTATAGAGAGATGATTGTGTTTCTCAGTCTATAGGCTGGAGTCAATTTATGTGTCTTCAAAGTTTGGAAACTGAAATAGTTTAATTTAGGATAGGCTAGGTCTATTAGAAAGCTGGAGAAACTCCACTGGAATACCAACTCGCCCTTCTTGTTGGGTGAAACTGCAAGAAGAGAGGAACAATCAATGCAATGCTTCTTCTTATAAAAAATAATGCAAATAGGTCTCAAGAAAATAGGAAAGAGAAAACAGCTCTACTGTCATTTACTTAACTATTTTGCCAGCTGTTTAGATTAGGAAAGGTCTACAAGAGGAGGAAAAATATGACACAAACCTGCTTGCAGATTTAGCTGTGAAAATTACCACTATTTTTTCTGCTTTACATTAAAGGGAACTTGTCATGTAAAATAATGCTATTAACCTGCAAATATTGTATTAATCTTCAAGTTCTGACACAATGCGACTCCTGCACAGAGATCCGCGCTGCCGGGAGGAAATTAACTTTATTCCTCATAGGAGCGTTCGGCTTTCAGTCATAGTGCGGGTCCAGTCCAGGCTCTGTGCATAGATATTGGTGGCTGTAACCACACCCCCAGCACAGACTGACAGCCTGGTCTAATGCAGAGCCGGCTGACAGAGCGAGCATGCAGGGAGGAATAAAGTTAATTTCCTCCGAGCAGCCAAGGTTCTCAGTGTGGGCGTCGCACAGTGGCAGATTGCTATTAACCTGCTGACTAACCCCATAAATACAGGTAAGGGCAGAGACAGACTGCCATGTGTCTTGTGAGAATCGCACTGCACTGCAAGGACTGGCCTGGCACCTCTCCTGACCTAAGCAAAGACAGCGTGATGGATTTTAGCGATGAGCGAATATACTCGTTACTCGAGATCTCTCAAGCACGCTCGGGGGTCCTCCGAGTATTTTTAGTGCTCGGAGATTTTGTTTTTCTTGCCGCAGCTGAATGATTTACATCTGATAGCCTGCTTAAGTACATGTGGGGATTCCCTAGCAACCAGGCAACCCCCACATGTACTTATGCTGGCTAACAGATGTAAATCATTCAGCTGCGGCAATAAAAACTAAATCTCCGCGCAATAAAAAATACTCGGAGGACCCCTGAGCATGCTCGAGAAATCTCGAGTAACGAGTATATTCGCTCATCACTAATTACTATGTAGCTGTCAAGCTCAGATCAGGAGAACCAACAGCCAGTTTGGGGTTTACGAAATGATTCTCACACGAGAAATACGGCAGTCTGTCTCTGCCCATAGTAGCATTATTTTACATGGCAGGTTCCCCTTAAAAGCAATAAACTCCATGCTGAAAGTATGGTCATAAAGGTATGATATGGTCATAAAGCAACAACTTGCACAAAATTTTACATAAAATAGTGTTGAAATAGGGGTTGAAAAATTAGGCAAAAGTATCTAAAGATGCAGCATATTTGTTATCAAACATAATACGTTTTTCTTACTCTAGACTGTCTTGTTTAAGTTTACACTAAGTATTAGACAGAGTTAGAATATCTGATCCTCTGTATGTCCTTACTATGGTGTGTTGTACTGAACAATTCGTCTTTGTCCTTCAATGGAAATGAGAACTTCAATGTTTCACTGTTTTGTAAAGTGTCTAAGTTTTAGATTATACATTCTGTATAACAATATTCTAGCAAAATTAAATATTTTTGAAAGTCCTGTCCAAGCATAGATATTTCCATAGTATGATTTTAATTGCTATAACCTCATGCTGAACAAATTCTAATATTCTTCCCTTCAAAGCAAACATTTTAATTTCTTAGACGAGTGTAAGCAGGAAAATCTTAATTCTTGCTTTAATAACACTTAAAGTATGTAATCATTTCCCTGTAGAATGTTCTCGGACGAACCATTGAGAACACTGATATTCTGTCATTAATAGACTATTTGATTCTGATCCATGTCCCAGTTTGTCAAAACGTAAAGCATTGCCATTGTCCACAGACAACTCACCCATATTAACGATGAGAGAAACAAAAGTAGCTGCCTCGCTCAGTGAAGCTGATGGATGTTTCGCAGAGCTACAGCTCAGCTTAGTGCATTGGGAAGCCCAATCCTCTGAACTATTTTATTATGAGGGAAATTTGGCTTTTTATACACTGAAAGTGATTGAAAGCCAGGCAGAAAGCTCAGGATTCAGGAAGTGTTCTCTGTTAGCACAGTATGTGTTTTACTTGCGTATAATGCATGAGGCTCTTAGGGGCTGCATGCTTAGTCAAAACACACTATCCATTAGACCACCATAATGTTATCTCTCAAGGCTAAGACCGGATTATATTCTCGGATCAGAATGCATGGAATTTACTAGAACATTGCTGCTATGTATCGTTATTTCACCCTCTATATTCATAAAACAATGTTATCATAAGTTATTTCTAGAGATTATCGAATATTTTGAAATCTGAAATGGCCAAGTCTAAGAAAATGTATTTAAAAAATGTGATTTGCAAAGTTCAGATTTTACACAAATCATAATACTGCAGAGGCTCCAACTGATCTTAAACGATGTATGTCTGAGGTCTCCTAGGACTGTGTCCGACCCCTATCAAGCTCTTTAACACAAACACAGCCTTAGTAAAGGTAAAGTGACTTCAAAATAGAAATTTATGGTCACTCAGTAGTACCCAACAGCACATTGAATAACATTGTGCACTGACACTCTTCATACTGATTGTAAATTTAAAAAAAATAGAAAACTATCCATTTCAGTAATTTGTTATCAGGCCAACAGTTCTGTGCAGAACTTTGCCTCAAACTGACAGTGTCACTGTCAGTGGTGACATCATCCTACCGTGACTGGACAACTGGTGCCAGTGGTGGTGGGGATGCTTTTATTGCTGCTAGGGACTTTCACATTATTAGTCATGATATATATATTTTTTATTTATTTTACAATACTCCAACCAGTGACACTTTTTAATTTACTATACATTTTTTACAATATTATAATTAACTTTTGTCAATTTTTTCAACCCCAATATTTCCCCATTTGACAAAAATAACATCACAAGAAATAAAAGGTACAGTTGGTACATGTTTAGAAAACAAAATGTGGCAGCAAATGAGAGTATAGGTGTGGCCGGAATGGTTGTTTAGTTGGGAAAATAAAACAGAGATGCCCAGTGTGGAAACATGGGGGTCAGCTCTAGTCTGCTGGCTTGAGACCGCGTGGACCAGGGATCATCCCACTGATATCCCACTCTCCTTTTACCATGGATATAATACTACTCAGACAACATAGGGTGAGGGTAAAACAGTGTGACAATACTTTATTGAACCATGTACAGACAATAACACTTAGAACAGTACTGGCAAAATACCAAAGATAGTGCAAAATTACTGAGTATCACCCTTCTGCTGGCAGGATTAAAACTAGCTGCAACTTCCAGGGCTGACTACTCCCACCTGTGGCACCACAGAGAGGAGGTTAATGACAAGATTAGGAAGCTGACAGCCCATTGAGGTACAAAGCCAGGTGACTGGAGGGTCACAATCTGGCTTCTCCAAACATCTCGATGAAGTCAGATGACCGGTGGATCCCAATCCTGGCTCTCCAAACCATATCCATGGGGCTCATGTGACCGATGGTTCCAAATCCCGAATTCTCCGAATGTATCCATGAGTTCAGTGATGGTAATTGGAACAGATCTGTATTCTTTCAGCTGGGGGTGTGGTCCCCTAAGCAGGCATCCTGTAGAATGTCAAATCTGTGTCCCTCATGCTGGAGCCATAATGCTCTGGCAGCTATCCAGTAAAGTGTTCCTGGCCATTGTTTTGTAAAGATTATCTGTGTGATGAGATTACCCACATTGTTTTAGTATTTAATCACTATGCAAAGTTCATCCTTCTCTCCTTTACTGATCAACAAGCCATAGGGTCCCACACAATGGTCAATCAACAATATTATCAAATACTGATTGTTCAATGACCCTGCACCCCTGTCTTGCAGAGATAACAGACAATAAGTTATAACAAACAGCAACTTAAACAACAAACAAACAATAGTCTTTGCTTCTTGACCAATCAAAAAAGACACATAAATTCAAAAGTCAACATAGAGATAATAACATATGTCTTCTGACCTACTGAATTTAAGTCTGGATAATTAAGATTAAATGCTGTAATTATTTTTTTTTTCAATTTATTCTTCAACTAAATTCAACCTTTTTGCCAAACATAATATAAATAGAAATACTAGGATGGTACAGGTCCAAAAAGCTAGCACCTGCAATAAAGGGGGCTGTATTGTTGTAATGTGTATGTATGTATATATGGCTAGTAAAACAGATGTGCAAAAAACTAAAACAATTTATTCACACTTTATGAGGTAAAAAAGGATTAGGCTACTTTCACACTGGCGTTAACTGCATTACCTCGCAATGCGTCGTTTTGCCGAAAAAACGCATCCTGCAAAAGTGCTTGCAGGATGCGTTTTTTCTGCATTGACTAACATTAGCAACGCATTTGCGACGCAATGACACACGTCGCAACCGTCGTGCGACGGTTGCGCGGTGCTGTGGCGGACCATCGGAAGCAAAAAACGTTACATGTAACGTTTTTTGCTTCCGATGGTCCGCTTTTCCGACCGCGCATGGAACTTCGCCCCCACCTCCCCGCACTTCCCCGCACCTCACAATGGGGCAGCGGATGCGCTGGAAAAATGCATCCGCTGCCCCCGTTGTGCAGGGTTAGGGGTAGGGTTAGGATCCCTTTATCACCTTGATGGTGGGGGGTGGCTTGTCAGGGTTAGGGGTAGGGTTAGGGGTAGGGTTAGGGTTAGGATCCCTTTATCACCTTGATGGTGGGGGGTGGTTTGTCAGGGTTAGGGTTAGGGTTAAGGGTAGGGTTAGGGTTAGGGTTAGGGTTTGGATCCCTTTATCACCTTGATGGTGGGGGGTGGCTTGTCAGGGTTAGGGTTAGGGTTTGGATCCCTTTATCACCTTGATGGTGGAGGGTGGCTTGTCAGGGTTAGGGGTAGGGTTAGGGGTAGGGTTAGGGTTAGGGTTTGGATCCCGTTATCACCTTGATGGTGGGGGGTGGCTTGTCAGTGTGTATTCTTGTTTTTTTCTATAAAAACGCATGCGTTTTTAACGCAAGCAAACGCATGTGCTTAAAAACGCATGCGTTTACATAGACAGCAATACGTTTTTTTGCGGCAAAAAAACACCTCTAGAAATTACTACATGTTGCATTTCTGCAAACGGACGCATGCAGCAAAAAAACGCATGCGTTGTTAAACGCGGCAAAACGCGTACCAAAAAAACGCGTTTTTAATGTTAAACATAGGGAAAAAAACGCATGCGTTTTTTAAAAAAAACCCACTGCAGATCAAAACGCAAGTGTGAAACCAGCCTAACTGGAAGAACAGCTAAGGGAGAAAATAAAATTTTGTTCTCCCTGCAGCTGCTTGTTTCCAGTCATTGCAGTGGTGCAGAGGAGTGCTTTACAGCTGTTTTTCTGCAAGATAAAGTGATTGCGCAGAGAAACATTAGAAAGATACAATGCAGTCTTCCTCAGTTTTCAGGTGCAACATTGTTGCTGAAAGTGCACACAGCTTTAGGCATTTTGTATAAAACTTAATTTGCAGTAAACCTGCAGCGCCTCAGAGTCCTGGTCATTGCAGTAATGTCGTTCTTCCACCAGGGGGAGGGATATTACATCTGAAGGCAATAAAGGAGATCTCCTTACCAGGTATCACAATCCACACAACGCACTTCACACTCCAGGCCGCCAGGGGGAGCTATGCTTCTATCTATTAGGGCACTCCTCACAGTTAGGTAAAACTGGTGGTTTGGTTAGAAAGTTAGTCAGAAGCGGGCTCGGCTTCACCCAGTTAGAACCCGATGGAGTTTGGCAGAAGCTGGCTGGAGTGATCTCCAGACAGATCCAGACTGCGGTCTGAGGAGGACGAGGGTCCACGGAGCTGCGCCTGCCCCACGTGCGGCAGCATCCTAAGAAAGAGACATTGAAGAGAAGTGTATTGCAGTGAGTGAGAAACGAAGTCATAGCAAAAGTATAGGAAACCAGAAGGAGTATAGCCCTGTGAAAGGCTGCCTCCTTCTGAGGCGCAGGAATCCCGGTGGCCAGAATACCGAGGGAGTAAGGATCTGTATGCTTTACTTCAGAGACTGGCAGGACAGTTAATTCCACGTTAGCTGCCCGACCTTATATCCAGGAGGCACGGTGGCAACTTGTGGAGGCCGGGGCGTCGTAGGGTCCCTGTAAAAAGCCTCAGGCCATCAGTCATACGGGTTTTGTCCTATCCTAACCATCAGGGGGACAGAGAGAAAGAGACTTAACATCTCCAATAGTTGTGAGGACCTTACCGAGAAGCTCAGCAGGGAGGTACTACAACACCCAGGCGCTAGAGGAAGGCTAATGAAAGGTATACCATCTTGCTGCCATAACATCACCCCAGCGGACCCCTAAGCAGCGTCGGTCACCCTGACCGAATACCACAGGTGGCATCACGAACATTATCCCTTTAATAGTGACTTATCCATGGTAGTGAAGGAAAAGCACGTACTAATGTATGTCAACTCTTTCTAATTCATTTTATCAGGCAAACTAAATGTTTCCTTTTACCCATAATAACAGAATAATGTGTAATCAGATAGAGACATAATACTAAATACCTAACTAAAGGATTCAACTTTCATGTAGCAGAACTGCTGGGGAAGTATGCATCATAGATGAGATCTATTCACCAAAACTGAACATGGTTTGGAGCGCCCCCAAGGGCCAGGGGTTTAATAGAATCTCAGGTTTACATTTCTTGTTCAGGTCTTGTTTAGTTGAAATATAATTAATTATAATAAAGGGAATAGGCAAAAATTAAACATGTTATAAATAGTGCAAAAGTTTTTTGGGGGCATTTTATTGCACTTTTGGTAAGTTTTTAGGGTCTTAGCTTTCTTTTGGTGTTTTTTTTTTAAGACAATAAATGCTCTTCGTATGTTCTTTATTTCCAAGTGTTTTTTCACAAGCTTCTCCATTGGACCTGGAAATGCATACAAAGTATT
This sequence comes from Ranitomeya variabilis, assembly GCF_051348905.1. Classification (NCBI taxonomy): domain Eukaryota; kingdom Metazoa; phylum Chordata; class Amphibia; order Anura; family Dendrobatidae; genus Ranitomeya; species Ranitomeya variabilis. The sequence continues at coordinate 100,847,121 of NC_135234.1, forward strand.
TTTAAATAAAAAAAAATTAAAATCTTGTAAAAATACACAAAATATTAGACTTTTTTTTAACAAAGAAAGAAGAAAACAGAATACTGCAAAAAACTACGTGCAAAGGGAGCCCAATAAAATCTTAGCAATACTTAGAAACTTCCAAGGAAGATAAAAGTGACCCAGATGTGAACTTATTTGCATCTGGGTGGAGTCTGTTAACAATTAGAGAGCGATGCATGACCGAGTTCCCTCAGCAAGAAGTTGCTCTTTCTAATTTCTGTACCTGCACCACAGACCCTGATTCCCTTTATGTTCTCTCATCACCCGCTGTGTTACTGTAAATGATTCAGCATCACAAAGTTCAGCCGTTACATCCATGTAGAGGATCATTTATCAAAGTCCTGTAGCTTCAAATCTGCAATAGATTTATCAAGGGAAGCCAGGCTACTTCCACTGAATATGATTAGATTTCATTCTCAGAAGACTCCTCCATCTCCTCCAACTCCTCCAAATTAAATTTTTCTTGCAATTAATTTTGTGTGTAATTTCATGTAGCAATGACTGAAAAGGTGTTGTCTATTTTAAGGGTTAAAATGATGACGGTTCCTTTAAAAGCAGCAATAAACCTAAAACCCATCTCTTCTCCATCCTCATTGAGTGTAATTTAGTATGGTCTTTGAAGAGGTTGAATGTAGTTTTCATCAACTGGATTGCTGTCTGGAACTGGCAGAATTCAAATTTGTTATCCTCTGGATCTGAGAACATCCAGAAATATTTACATAAATATAATTCAATATTAGTAGCTCTTCTTCTTAGACTTTGTGCCTCCATAGTTACAGACAAAAACACTTAAGGAAAACGCCAGCTGCGCTGACTTTGGTCTTGATAAAACCCAGTGGACCTACACCAGTAGATGAATGGCTCCCCAAACATCACTGATTGTGGAAACTTCACACTAGACCTCAAGCAGCTTGGATTGTGGCCTCTCCACTCTTCCTCCAGACTCTGGGACCTTGATTTCCAAATGAAATGCAAAATTCACTTTCATCTGAAAACAACACATTGGACCACTGAGCAACAGTCCAGTTCTTTTTCTCCTTGGCCCAGGTAAGATGCTTCTGGTGTTGTCTATTGGTCATGAGTGGCTGGATACAAGGAATGTGACACTTGTAGCCCATGTCCTGGATACATCTGTGTGTGGTGGCTCTTGAAGCAATGACTCCAGCAGTCAGTACACTCCTTGTGAATCTCCCTCAAGTTTTTGAATGGTCTTTTCTTAACAATCCATTCAAGGCTTTGGTTATCCCGGTTTCTTGTGCACCTTTTTCTACCACACTTTTTCCTTCAACTCAACCTTTCCATTAATATGCTTGGATACAGCACTCTGAGAACAGCCAGCTTCTTTAGCAATGACCTTTTGTGGCTTACCCTCCTTGTGGAGTGTGTCAGTGACTGCCTACTGGACATCTGTCAAGTCAGCAGTCTTCCCCATGATTGTGGAGCTACTGAAACAGTCTAAGAGACCTTTTTCAATGCTTAGGAAGCCTTTGCAGGTGTTTTTTGTTAATTATTCTAAATTACTGAGATAACGACTTTTGGGTTTTCATTGGCTGTAAGCCATAATCATCAACATTAACAGAAATAAACACATGAAATAGATCACTCTGTTTGTAATGACTCTATAATATATATTTTGTATTGAAAAGCTGAAATAAATTAGCTTAGAAAAGATTTAATCTCCAAGCCCTCAAAATGTTACACAGAGGGTTAGCCAAGAAACTAAGGGTACCGTCACACAGTGCCATTTTCATCGCTACGACGGCACGATCCGTGACGTCGCAGCGTCGTATGATTATCGCTCCAGCGTCGTAGACTGCGGTCACACTTTGCAATCACGGCGCTGGAGCGATGCCGAAGTCCCCGGGTAACCAGGGTAAACATCGGGTTACTATGCGCAGGGCCGCGCTTAGTAACCCGATGTTTACCCTGGTTACCAGCGTAAACGTAAAAAAAACAAACAGTACATACTTACATTCCGGTGTCTGTCCCCGGCGCTGTGCTTCTCTGCACTGTGTAAGCACCATAGCCGGAAAGCAGAGCGGTGATGTCACCGCTGCGCTCGCTTTCCGGCCGGCAGGCGCTCACAGTGCAGAGAAGCTGAGACGCCGGAGGACTGACACCGGAATGTAAGTATGTACTGTTTGGTTTTTTTACGTTTACGCTGGTAACCAGGGTAAACATCGGGTTACTAAGCGCGGCCCTGCGCTTAGCTACCCGATGTTTACCCTGGTTACAAGCGAACACATCGCTGGATCGGTGTCACACACAACGATCCAGCGATGTCAGCGGGTGATCAAGCGACGAAAGAAAGTTCCAAACGATCTGCTACGACGTACGATTCTCAGCAGGATCCCTGATCGCAGTAGCGTGTCAGACACAGCGATATCGTAACGATATCGCTAGAACGTCACGAATCGTGCCATCGTAGCGATGAAAATTTCACTGTGTGACGGTACCCTAAGACCTTTATCACAATTACTTATGTGAACTAATCCAAATATGTCTTTAAATACTTACTAGCCAATCTCACACAAGGCTATGTTCACATTATATTTCTATGTGTCATTAGGCGATTCTGTCTGAAGTCCTGAAATATGGGATTTGGACATTTGGATGAAACACCAGAAGGAACCTTTCACTATAATGTTGGTAGCAGAAGTCATACAGAATACAAAGTAACTCTGTTTGCCTCATTTAGTGAATGGTTCATTGAAGAGTCCCATTCATTTCCAGTTTTTTGGGAATTGAGTCACTGAATCCCCGACAGAGCCACTGACATGTCAGAAACATAATGTCAGGCTAGCATATGTCTTTCTGCCTCTGGTTACTTCTTGCCTCTTTCTCTATGCTGGGTATAAAGTCATTTAGTTTTGCCCAAGTGATCGCAGATTGCTTGTGGAAAACTCTCTAAAATACACTGTGTTATGACAGTGCCAATGAGAGTAGCACTTATAGGAGGACCCGTGGTATAATTTACATTTAGATCATTAAATCTCACGCTTGCCTATCCTATCTGCCTGTTGAACAAAGCAGTGCATTTTTAGAGTAAAGGTACCGTCACATTAAGCGACGCTGCAGCGATATCGACAACGATGCCGATCACTGCAGCGTCGCTGTGTGGTCGCTGGAGAGCTGTCACACAGACAGCTCTCCAGCGACCAACGATGCCGAAGTCCTCGGGTAACCAGGGTAAACTTCGGGTTACTAAGCGCAGGGCCGTGCTTAGTAACCCGATGTTTACCCTGGTTACCAGTGTAAATGTAAAAAAAAAACCACTACATACTTACATTGCCGTGTCTGTCGCATCCCTCGCCTTCAGCTTCCCTGCACTGTGTAAGCGCCGGCCCTAAAGCACAGCGGTGACGTCACCGCTGTGCTTTGCTTTCCAGCCGGCACTGACACATTCAGTGCAGGAAGCTCTGAGCAGCAGCGTGGACGCCGGGGGACGTGACAGACATCAGAAGGTGAGTATGTAGTGGTTTTTGTTTTTACTTTTACAATGGTAACCAGGGTAAATATAGGGTTACAAAGCGCGGCCCTGCGCTTAGTAACCCGATATTTACCCTGGTTACCATTGTAAAACATTGCTGGCATCGTTGCTTTTGCTGTCAAACACGGCGATACACGCCGATCTGATGACCAAATAAAGTTCTGGACTTTCAGCAACGACCAGCGATATCACAGCGGGATCCAGATCGCTGCTGCGTGTCAAACACAACGATATCGCTATCCAGGACGCTGCAACGTCACGGATCGTTGTCGTTCTCGTTGCAAAGTCGTTTAGTGTGAAGGTACCCTTAAGGTACCTTCACACTGAATGATATCGCTAGCGATCTGTGACGTTGCAGCGTCCTGGCTAGCGATATCGTTGAGTTTGACACGCAGCAGCGATCAGGATCCTGCTGTGCCATCGTTGGTCGGAGCAGAAAGTCCAGAACTTTATTTCGTCCGGCCAGCCGTAAAGCAGATTGCAGCAGTGACGTCACCGCTGTGCTTTCCGGCCGGCGCTCACAGTCAGTGCAGGAAAGCACAGCGCCGGGGGACAGACACCGGAATGTAAGTATGTAGTGTTTGTTTTTTTTTACATTAGCACTGGTAACCAGGGTAAACATCGGGTTACTAAGCACGGCCCTGCACTTAGTAACCTGATGTTTACCCTGGTTACCCTGGGACCGGCATCGTTGGTCGCTGGAGAGCTGTCTGTGTGACAGCTCTCCAGCGACCACACAACGACGAAACAGCGACGCTGCAGCGATCGGCATCATTGTCTAGATCGCTGCAGCGTCGCTAAATGTGACGGTACCTTAACTTTCAACACTGTCAAGATGCTCAACCAGCTCAGGAGCTGCTTATTCAATGATAGGATCTACTGCACAGAGTGCACACTCACCCTATGCAGTGAGAATGGCGAAACCAAGCAAGTTCTGTCTTAATTCATAGAATAAATAGGGTATCAACTACAAAAAAGGAACTGGTATAAACTTTGCATGTTCATCCTCAGTGTGCAAGAACTTCTGGTAGAAACAAACTGCTATTGGAGCGCCCCCACTGCCGCAGGGCCGAGGGGTACCCGATACCGGGCCTCTCTGTCTCAGTTCTGGGGTGGTCACGGTGGCTAGACCCGGTCCGTGACCCTGCTGAGGGGCGTCCAGCGAAGATAGAACGTGATGATGTTGGGGTGTGGGGTGCGATGAATAACGAGGACACAGAGTTGCAGTCTCTTTACCTCTTTACTGAAGGTCCCGAGGTACTCAATCCAGAGCACTGTTAACCGGGCTGTCTGAGACCGGCCGGTCCGAAGGCACATCAGGAGTCCCCTGAACAGGTGGGAATCAGCGTCTACCTTCTAGCGCCTGTGTGTTGTAGTCCTTCCCTGCTGAGCACCCCGGGATAATCCTCACAACTGATTCTGTCTGTCTCTGATGTTCATTCTCTCCATCCCCCAGATGATATGGTTCGGACGCACCCGTATGACGGGGTAGGCCTGGAGTTCTTCCGGGACCCTAGAGTCGCCCCTCTCCCACAGCTGCCTCCGTTGTCTGCTTAGGTGATTTGGGTGAGACAGCCAACCTATAATTGGCTGTCCTGCCGTGGTTTGCAGTAATGCTTAGAGTCTCTTACTTGCTCGGCGTTCTGGCCACCGACTGTTTGCGCCTCAGAAGGATGTTGCCTCGATCTTACAGCACGACTCCTTCTGGTCCTATCGCCTCTTTGCTGTATTCCCGTTTTCTCGCTTCTCTTTTGTCCTTTCTTAGGAATCTGTCAGGATCCCATCCCTGACAGGTCCTCTCTCTAGCTCTTCCCTGTTACTTCTCTGCGTCTTCCTGTCCAACCCCCCAGTTTTACCAGAGTGTGAGGAGTGGCCTACTAGATAGAACCACTCCCCCTGGTGGCCGGAGTGTGAAGTGTAGTGTGTGTTACCTGGTCAGGTGAACTCCTTTAGTGCAATCAGACGTAACATCACCCCCCTTAGTGGCAGAGCGACGTTACTGCAACGACCAGGACCCTGGGGTGCTGCACTATCATGGGAAACTTAGGGGATTGATAAAGCAAGAGAAACATTCATTTTTGGTAATTACTTGAATTTGACAGTCTTTTATTTTACCAATGGATGATACTGAGCTAAGATTGCATTAACTCTAGCCATATGTTGCTGTATGCCTCATGGTGGATAGTGCATGACAACATCAGCTATTGGATAAATCAATCGAGAGTCTATCAGTCTAGTTGATGTGGAGCTTCTAAAACCAGTAATACCAAAGGAATGAGCTAATTTCTTTGGTTTTGCTGTAATCTCTTGTACTTTGTATAAACGGCTGTGGCCCCCTCTCTGTGCTAAGGATTTGATCTGTATAGCTTCCCAGAGGTGGGTGTCTCAGTCGCGACCCTGTCCTGGTCTGTCCTTATTCACATTGGGGTTGTTTGACACAAGGTAAAATTTTATGATGAATATGGTGGTTTAAAGTCTGCACTGCCCAAGGTTCCAAAAATTCGATCACACATGGAAGTGAAGCATGAATGCAGTTTATTTGTCAACATGTTTCAAGTTTTCCAAACCTCTTGATCAGGACGAAACCTGTAATGTCTAGTTGATGCCACTCAAATGATGATGGCTGAATATTAAGACAAGATTTACATTTTTTGAGTCCATCCTATCGTTATGGAAAAAGAAATATCTCTAGTTTTTGCCTGGAGATTTCGTTAAAAAAAACATCAAGGGAATCGTTAACTTAATACAGTGTTCTCCAATACAAGGGAGGTACTGTATGTTTACTGATTTGCATCATATCCATGAGGTCAATTAGCCTCGAAGCATTGCTGATGTCAACACTTCTCTGGCTTGTGATGTTACCCATACTTTATTTTTAAGACTTTTGTTTTGCCTGTCTCTCAAGCAATTTGTATTATGAAAACAAAAGAAATACATTTCTGGAGAGGCATTCAAGAAAGAAATCAGATCTGGACATTTGGAGACTCGACCATCTGTGTTGTGGCTGATAAAATATTCAAAACCTCCCCGGTAGTAAAGTGTAATTGTTGCCTTACTTTGCAGTTCTGATGCCAAACAATAATGAAGGGCAGAAGCTTTCAATGTGTTTTGTATTGCACTGCATGTAATGTTTAATCAGCATTCAGTGTAAAAGCATTTTACATTATAACATTATGTACCGGTCATTTATTGAGTACGTCCGGTTTGGAGATACTTGACGGAAATATTATGGATTTTCTCTGATTAGGAGTGATCTGAAAATAGATGAGGGCAAATGGCACCACTGACTCTTTTTAAATGGAACGTATCAGGCCCGACATTACATTTAAACAAGCATTATTATGGTTTAAAAAAACCTTATTTCTGCATTAAAAGATAATGTTTTTGATGTTCTTTACAAGCATATATATATATTTGGGCAAAATCAAAATCAAGATATCTAGTGAAGCTCACCATATGCAAGTTAGGCAGGTTTAGCCTGGTGGGGTGTTAACTCACCTAAACTAGTCTGAATTTATTTGTTTCAATCAAGTCTCTCGCTATTCAATGCCCAATGTCTTCTCCTCTGTCCTGTGAGTCTCATGCATGCACATGATGTATTTGCTGTCAGACATACACAGTCTTCTGCGGCATGCTCAATGCACCGATGATGCCGAGGGCAGTACATCTGGCTTTATTGGACATGCCCAGGAAGTAAAGATGTGCACATGATCAAGATTCACAGGAATAAGGACAAGAAATACTGGCAGTGCAGAGAACTCAGTCCCTGTTTCCTGGTCCTGTATCTTGAATAGCATCTGCACACCCAGGATCCTCTTCTTCTTATAAGGTACTCAAATATCACACCCCCTATACCCTGATTACCCAATCCTGACTCAGACCCCCCCATTGCTTGTGACCTGACCTCTGATTCACCCCTTCTAACTGACCCTTTGGTGTATGTGCTAAACCACTACTTAACCCTTACGTAGCCTCCTACTTACAAACCCCTGTCAGGTCTGGGCCTACACTAGCCATGCCTGCTCCAGCCCTATCTGGAGAGAAAGCTTACCAGGGACCTGGACAGAGGTTGCACGAGCTGAACAGCTAAAGGACCTTCCACCCATTTATTTTAAGGACATTTCAGGTCATGTGGCTGATCACATGACTTGAAAGGTCTTCAAATTAATTGGGGACTTCATGGTCCTTCAGCTGCTCAGTTCGTGAAGCCCCATTCAGCTCCCAGTCAGGAACTGCAAGATTTGGTAATGTATAGTGTGTGTGCATGTGTATGCAGCAGAGCTGTGTATGACTATATGTGAATCTAGCATAGCTGTGTGCATGTACATGTGTATAAATAGCAGAGCTGTGTGACTACAATAGGTGTGATTGTAGCAGAGCTCTGTGTGTGTAATATGCACTGCAGAGAGACACTAAAAATAAATTAATTACATCCTGATTCTACCCTAGTACATTAAAATTGCTCTGCTAGGGAAGTTATAATTTTTTTAGGAAAAATGTTTCTCCTATTTTTTGCTGTCCAAACCTGCAGTGCTTCTTATTGTCCAAAAGAAGTATGGCAAATTCCTTATACAAATCCCTGAGATCCCATGATTCTGCTGCTCTTTTCCATTGTGTGCTTTGTTACTCCATTTTAGAGATAATCATCACATTTGTTTCTTCTAGGGCGCCCTATGTGAAATCTCTGTTTTGCAGTCCAACTGGGTGTCTATTTACAGTCTTCTCTGGGGTGTGCACATTCACCAAACGTCTCTGACGCTGCCAATCAGAACTTGGCAGTTGATCTACCAGATTATCAGCCTTAGACACCGCCAAGTTGTGATTGGCAGCATCTGAGAGGAAAAGGTGAAAGTGCATGCCCCCTGGTGAAGACTCCAGTTGAATTGCAAGAAGAGATTTGACATACTGTGCTCCATAAGGAATATGAATGTGAATATCTCTGCAAAGGAGTGACACAGAGAAAAATTGGAAAAGAGTGGCAGAATCAAGGGAGCTCAGGAATGTTTTTAAGGTATTTAAAGGGAATCTGTCTGCAGGCTTTTGCTATGTTATCTAAGAGAAGCATGATGTAAGTTCAAAGACCCTTACCTTAGGGATGTACCACTTATTGGGCTGATTGGTTCAGTTTTTCTTGAACATTTGTTTTCTCTTCTGTAGATGTAGCAGAGCTAAGACTTCTGTGCTGTGTAAAATCCTGTCCACGCACCTTTCTAGCAGCTTCCTGTGTACACTGTACATTGTGAACAAGCTGCCTATAAAGTGGTGAGGGCTACACCGATTAGCTGGACTGATCTGCACGTGAGACGTAGTCCTCTCCTTCTATTAAAACACTGCTTGTATCGAAACTATAACACACAGCCTCATAAATACCACATCCCTGGAATCGGGCTCTCTTTTTCAATATTTGCAACTCTCAGATTAAATAGCAAAAACCTGCTGACAGATTCATTATAATACAATCATATTGAGTAAGTGACCTTTTAAGCAATTCAATAGAAAAGAAGGGAACTATATTTTGATTTATTCTCCTAGTTAGCCACTAAAAGTATGACTAAACACCGTGCACCTGTCCTCGCAAATATAACATCTCATTGTACCGTTTTTAATATAAGACATAAATACTACATAAAACATGCAGATGGATCGTTTAAACAGAACGTCCTCTCCAGGGTGACGTAAAGCAATTATTTTCCTTCTAGTCTCCATTATTTAAAATATACATGATAAACAATGATAAATCTGATTGGAGACCTGTGAAAGTCATTACTCAGCGGCAGATACATTGTTAAATAAAATTGTTTTTGGCCTAGAATCATTGTTGCTAAAACATATTGCAAACACATGGCTTATTTTTAGTAAACCAGTTAATAACAAACAAGTTTCTAAAACCACAAGAAGAAACACAGTTTAGCTTTGCTAATGTTCCTTCCTTGCATTTCTGTGAATAATGAGCACAGATGGGGAATTCACGTGTCCACGGAGAAATTCAAGAGATCAATCACTTTTGCAAAGATTTTGATGGAACATCTTGGCTGCTAAAGTTTTGCTGTTGGTTCTTGATTTTTATATTTTTTTTCTGAAAAGTCTGTTGAAAATTAATTCCACGTGATGACTTTGCTTATTTAATGGTGATGGCTAAAGCAAGGAAGCAAGGTACCCAGTGGTGTCCTACTGGCTAATGACAACATTTGCCATTGTCTTGGCCAGATATGTTTATAAAGAAGCACTTCCATGTATGTTTTTTATTTTAAATGTCTGTACTTATGCAAGTAATGTCGTGTGATTCTATCAATATGCTCATCTACCGCTGCTCACTTGGGGTTCCAGCGCCATTATGCTTTGCTTTTGAGTGATGTTTCTGCAATTGCGACTAGCCAGCTCCCTCTATGCTCTGTGTAAGCCCAAAGAAAGCCTATGATGTTTCATTCTGATGCTCCATAGACTTACATTGTAAAAGCCCCTTCCGGTCCACACAGCGGTGACCCTGAGAGTCTGTAGAGCGGTGACGTCACGGAGAAGAAGAGCAGGACGGTGCTGGACACCAGAGAGAGCAGCGGTAGATGAGTATATTAATACAGTCATACTACATTACATACATATATACACATCATAAAATATGTAGATAGGAGTGCTTCTTTATCATCAATGAATAAGAACTGGTCTGTCTCCATCTTTTCATTCACTGGTAAAGGGAATTTGAGTTCCACTCGCTCGAACTGCTGGGCATGTAGTTGTTTGAAACACAAGGGAATCTATAATGTTATTTATGTAATCTGTTGCTCGATTATGGTGTCACCATCACTTGCTTGAATGACACCTCACTGGCTTGACTACAGAGCTAGTTGTTGTGTATCTGCTTTTTGGGCTCCCCTGGTGGTTGCTGGTGGTACTGGTGACTTGTTTGCCTTTGTTGCTTCTGTTCACCTGCTTCCATCAGTGTTTGGGAGTTTCCTATTTAGCCTTGCTCTCCAGTCATTTCCTTGCCGGTCATCATTGTAACCAGAGCCTTCGGTTGCATGTTCCTGCTACTAGTCTGCTGATCAGCTAAGTGGACTTTGTCCTTTTGTTTTGTATCTTTTGTCCAGTTTGCAGTTTTTGTAATTCTCTGTAGCTGGAAGCTCTTGCGGGCTGAAATTGCCACTCCTGTGTCATGAGTTGACACAGGAGTCTTAAAGTAATTTCAGGATGGTTTTTGAAAGGGTTTTCAGTTGACCGTGAAGTCCTCTTTTGTATCCTTCTGCTATCTTGTAAGTGGACCTCTCTTTGCTAAATCTACTTTCATACTGTGTATGTCTTTTCCTCTTAATTCACCGTTATTACATGTGGGGGGCTGCTATCATCTTTTGGGGTATTTCCCTAGAGGTAAGCCAGGTCTGTTTCTTCCTCTACCAGGCGTAGTTAGTCCTCCGGCTGGCGCATGGCATTTAGGAAGGTATGCTCCCTGGCTACTATTAGTTGTGTGGTAGATTTAGCTCACGGTCAACTCGAGTTTCCATCACCCGAGAGCTCGTTCGTTATTTATATGTTTCTTACGTTCCCTTGCCATTGGGAACCATGACAGTATGACCGGCCCGTGTTAAACTTATTGGCAGAAGAAAGGAGAGAAAAAAGAAGTCTGTAAAATTTTTTTTTTTTTTCCCTATGCTTGCTCCATAGTTGGATCAGTTGTATTTCAGCTCTAATTACTGCATTTGCCTTTCTCTCCTTATAATCCTTGAATGGCTCTGAGCTCACCTGTTTAAAGATGGATCCTCAGAGTTTGGCTGCAGGTTTAAATAATTTTGCTACGAAGGTTCAAAATTTACAAGATTTTGTTATGCATACTCCTATTTCTGAACCTAAAATCCCTACACCAGAGGTATTTTCCGGAGATAGATCTCGGTTTCTGAATTTCAAATATAATTGTAAATTATTCCTTTCTCTCAGACCTCACTCCTCAGGAGATCCTGTCCAGCAGGTCAAGATTGTAATTTCTTTGCTGCGAGGTGACCCTCAAAATTGGGCATTTTCATTGGCACCAGGGGATCCTGCGCTGCTCAATGTGGATGCGTTTTTCCTGGCTTTAGGGTTGCTTTATGAGGAACCTAATTTGGAGATTCAAGCTGAAAAAGCTTTGATAGCCCTATCTCAAGGGCAAGATGAAGCTGAGATATACTGCCAAAAATTTCGTAAATGGTCTGTGCTTACTCAGTGGAATGAGTGCGCCTTAGCGGCAAATTTCAGAGAGGGCCTTTCTGATGCCGTTAAAGATGTTATGGTCGGGTTCCCTGCGCCTACAGGTCTGAATGAGTCCATGACAATGGCAATTCAGATTGATCGGCGTTTGCGGGAGCGCAAACCCGTGCACCATTTGGCGGTATCTTCTGAAGAGACGCCAGAGAAAATGCAATGTGACAGAATTATGTCTAGAAGCGAGCGGCAGAATTATAGGTGTAAAAATGGGTTGTGCTTCTATTGTGGTGATTCTGCTCATGTTATATCGGCATGCTCTAAACGTACTAGGAAGGTTGACAAGTCTATTTCAATTGGCACTTTACAGTCCAAATTTATTTTGTCTGTAACCTTGATTTGTTCATTATCAGTTATTACCGTGGATGCCTATGTGGACTCTGGCGCCGCTCTGAGTCATATGGACTGGTCCTTTGCCAGGCGCTGTGGGTTTGATTTGGAGCCTCTGGAAGTCCCTATACCTCTGAAGGGTATTGATTCTACACCTTTGGCTTGTAATAAACCACAGTTCTGGACGCAAGTGACTATGCGTATGACTCCAGACCATCAGGAGGTGATTCGCTTCCTTGTGTTGTACAATTTACATGATGTTTTGGTGCTTGGATTACCATGGCTACAGTTTCATAACCCAGTCCTTGACTGGAAAGCTATGTCTGTGTTAAGCTGGGGATGTCGGGGGGCTCATGGGGACACTCCTTTGGTGTCCATTTCGTCATCTATTCCATCTGAGATTCCGGCATTTTTGTCTGATTATCGTGATATTTTTGAAGAGCCTAAAATTGGTTCACTCCCTCCTCACAGGGATTGTGATTGCGCCATAGATCTGATTCCTGGCAGTAAATTTCCAAAGGGTCGTTTGTTTAACCTATCTGTACCTGAACATGCTGCTATGCGCGAGTATATTAAGGAGTCCCTGGAAAAGGGACATATTCGTCCTTCTTCATCACCTTTAGGAGCCGGTTTTTTCTTTGTCTCTAAAAAGGATGGCTCTCTGAGGCCTTGTATTGATTATCGACTCCTGAATAAAATTACAGTCAAATATCAGTATCCGTTGCCTTTACTGACTGATTTGTTTGCTCGCATAAGGGGGGCTAAGTGGTTCTCTAAGATTGATCTTCGTGGGGCGTATAATTTGGTGCGAATTAAGCAGGGGGATGAGTGGAAAACCGCATTTAATATGCCTGAGGGCCATTTTGAGTATTTGGTAATGCCTTTCGGCCTTTCTAATGCACCTTCTGTCTTTCAGTCCTTAATGCATGATATTTTCCGTGAATATTTGGATAAATTTATGATTGTGTACTTGGATGATATTTTGATTTTTTCTGATGACTGGGAGTCTCATGTTCAGCAGGTCAGGAGGGTTTTTCAGGTTTTGCGGGAGAATTCTTTGTGTGTAAAGGGTTCAAAGTGTGTTTTTGGGGTTCAAAAAATTTCCTTTTTGGGGTACATTTTTTCCCCTTCTTCTATTGAGATGGACCCTGTCAAGGTTCGGGCTATTTACGACTGGACGCAGCCTACTTCTCTGAAGAGTCTTCAGAAATTCTTGGGCTTTGCTAATTTTTATCGTCGATTTATAGCTGGTTTTTCTGGCGTTGCTAAACCTCTGACGGATTTGACTAAAAAGGGTGCTGATGTTGCCAATTGATCCCCTGCTGCTGTGGAGGCCTTTCGGGAGCTTAAGCGCCGTTTTTTGTCTGCCCCTGTGTTGCGCCAGCCTGATGTTTCTCTTCCCTTTCAGGTTGAGGTCGATGCTTCCGAGATCGGAGCGGGGGCGGTTTTGTTGCAGAGAAGTTCCGACTGCTCAGTGATGAGACCTTGTGCGTTCTTTTCGCGAAAATTTTCGGCCGCCGAGCGAAACTATGATGTTGGTAATTGGGAGCTTTTGGCCATGAAGTGGGCATTTGAGGAGTGGCGTCATTGGCTTGAGGGTGCCAGACATCAGGTGGTAGTTTTGACTGATCACAAGAATTTAATTTATTTGGAGTCTGCCAGGCGCCTGAATCCTAGACAGGCACGTTGGTCGTTGTTCTTTTCCCGGTTTAATTTTGTGGTCTCGTACTTACCGGGTTCTAGGAATGTGAAGGCAGATGCTCTTTCTAGGAGTTTTGAGCCTGACTCTCCTGGGAATTCTGAACCTGCTGGTGTCCTTAAGGATGGAGTGGTTTTGTCTGCTGTCTCTCCAGATCTGCGACGTGCTTTGCAAGAATTTCAGGCGGATAGACCTGATCGTTGTCCGTCTGGTAGACTGTTTGTTCCTGACGAATGGACCACTAGAGTCATCTCGGAAGTTCATTCTTCTACTCTGGCAGGTCATCCGGGAATTTTTGGCACCAGAGATTTGGTGGCTAGATCCTTCTGGTGGCCTTCCCTGTCTCGAGATGTGCGTGTTTTTGTGCAGTCTTGCGATGTGTGTGCTCGGGCCAAGCCTTGTTGTTCTAGGGCTAGTGGGTTGTTGTTGCCCTTGCCAATTCTTAAGAGGCCTTGGACGCACATCTCTATGGACTTTATCTCGGATCTCCCTGTTTCTCAGAAGATGTCTGTCATCTGGGTGGTGTGTGACCGTTTTTCTAAAATGGTTCATTTAGTGCCATTGCCTAAGTTGCCTTCCTCATCTGAGTTGGTCCCTCTGTTTTTTCAAAATGTGGTTCGCTTGCATGGTATTCCGGAAAACATCGTTTCTGACAGGGGTACCCAGTTCGTGTCTAGATTTTGGCGGGCAGTCTGTGCCAGGTTGGGCATTGATTTGTCCTTTTCGTCTGCATTCCATCCTCAGACCAATGGCCAGACGGAGCGAACTAATCAAACTTTGGAGACTTATTTGAGGTGTTTTGTGTCTGCGGATCAGGATGATTGGGTTGCCTTTCTGCCGTTGGCGGAGTTTGCTCTTAATAATCGGGCTAGTTCTGCCACTTTGGTTTCTCCTTTCTTTTGCAATTCAGGGTTTCATCCGCGTTTTTCATCTGGTCAGGTTGAATCTTCGGATTGTCCTGGAGTGGATGCGGTGGTGGATCGGTTGCATCGGATTTGGGGACAAGTGGTGGATAATTTGGAATTGTCCCAGGAGAGGACTCAGCAGTTTGCTAACCGTCGTCGTCGTGTTGGTCCCCACCTTCGCATTGGGGACTTGGTGTGGTTGTCTTCCCGTTTTGTCCCTATGAGGGTTTCTTCTCCCAAATTTAAGCCTCGGTTCATCGGTCCTTATAGGATTTTGGAGATTCTTAACCCTGTTTCCTTTCGTTTGGACCTCCCGGCATCTTTCGCTATCCATAATGTGTTCCATCGGTCGCTGTTGCGGAGATATGAGGTACCGGTGGTTCCTTCTACTGAACCTCCTGCTCCTGTGCTGGTGGAGGGTGAATTGGAGTACGTCGTAGAGAAGATCTTGGACTCCCGTATTTCCAGACGGAGACTTCAATATCTGGTTAAATGGAAAGGCTATGGTCAGGAAGATAATTCTTGGGTAACTGCCTCTGATGTTCATGCCTCGGATTTGGTTTGTGCCTTTCATAGGGCTCATCCAGATCGCCCTGGCGGTTCTTGTGAGGGTTCGGTGCCCCCTCCTTAAGGGGAGGGTACTGTTGTGTATCCGCTTTTTGGGCTCCCCTGGTGGTTGCTGGTGGTACTGGTGACTTGTTTGCCTTTGCTGCTTCTGTTCACCTGCTTCCATCAGTGTTTGGGAGTTTCCTATTTAGCCTTGCTCTCCAGTCATTTCCTTGCCGGTCATCATTGTAACCAGAGCCTTCGGTTGCATGTTCCTGCTACTAGTCTGCTGATCAGCTAAGTGGACTTTGTCCTTTTGTTTTGTATCTTTTGTCCAGTTTGCAGTTTTTGTAATTCTCTGTAGCTGGAAGCTCTTGCGGGCTGAAATTGCCACTCCTGTGTCATGAGTTGACACAGGAGTCTTAAAGTAATTTCAGGATGGTTTTTGAAAGGGTTTTCAGTTGACCGTGAAGTCCTCTTTTGTATCCTTCTGCTATCTTGTAAGTGGACCTCTCTTTGCTAAATCTACTTTCATACTGTGTATGTTTTTTCCTCTTAATTCACCGTTATTACATGTGGGGGGCTGCTATCATCTTTTGGGGTATTTCCCTAGAGGTAAGCCAGGTCTGTTTTTTCCTCTACCAGGCGTAGTTAGTCCTCCGGCTGGCGTGTGGCATTTAGGAAGCCGTAGGTATGCTCCCTGGCTACTATTAGTTGTGTGGTAGATTTAGCTCACGGTCAACTCGAGTTTCCATCACCCGAGAGCTCGTTCGTTATTTATATGTTTCTTACGTTCCCTTGCCATTGGGAACCATGACAGCTAGTGAGTTGTCAGTCAAAAATAAGATGGTAACATTAAGTAGGGAATACAGCTGGGAAGTCAAAGCAGTAGGAAGTATTATGATCATGCCCAGAGCATTTCAACCTAATTTTCATGAGGAAAAAGACATAGGTCCCAATTATTCAAAGCTTTTACCCCAAACATCTGGTGTAAAAAGCTTTGAAACGTCTCAAAATTTTGAGCAATGTGAAGGTTGCACAAAAATGTTGCATTTTTGGCATTCTCACGCCATTTTAGCCTAGCTTCAACAACATGGACCGATGTGGTTTTCAAATGATTTTTGAAGAGTTGGGCATGAAGGCATGCCTGTGATTTTCAGAGGGCTGCACATAAGAGTACTCAAGAGCCTCCCAATGAATCAGGTTCCTTGCAATCCACCCAACCTCAAGACCAGTGCGAAAATGCTGGTCTTGTCTTGATGAATCAGGGTCACAGTGATTTTATTACTGGAGAAATTGAGGAATATAAGCAGTTTAAGGGAGTGGATTGCACTGACAGATTCATTTTAAAGGGAACCTGTCACCTCGTTTTTTCCGTATGAGATAAAAATACCGTTAAATAGGGCCTGAGCTGTGCGTTACAATAGTGTATTTTGTGGACCCTGATTCCCCACGTATGCTGCCGAAATACGTTACCAAAGTAGCCATTTTCGCCTGTCAATCAGGCTGGTCTGGTCGGATGGGCGTGGTGACATCGCTGTTTCTTTCCCCAGATCTTGCTTATTTTTCCGTTGGTGGCGTAGTGGTTTGCGCATGCCCAAGTGCCGAATCCACTGCATAGGTGAGGAAAAAGAGCGCGATCTGCGCTATTCCCCTGGTGATCGGTGGGGGCGGCCATCTTCCTGCAGCCGCGCGTGCGCAGATGGAGCGCTCTGCTGCCCGGGGCTTCAGGAAAATGGCCGTGGGATGCCGCGCGTGCGTAGATGGAGATCTCGGAGGCCATTTTCCTGAAGCCGAGATGCGAACTCTGCTTCAGGAAAATGGCCACCGCGATCTCCATCTGCGCACGTGCAGCATCCCGCGGCCATTTTCCTTAAGCCCCGGGCAGCAGAGCGCTCCATCTGTGCACGCGCGGCCACAGGAAGATGGCCGCCCCCACCGATCACCAGGGGAATAGTGCAGATCGCGCTCTTTTTCTTCATCTATGCAGTGAATTCGGCACTTGGGCATGCGCAAACCACTATGCCACCAACAGAAAAATAAGCAAGATCTGGGGGAAGAAACAGCGATGTCACCACGCCCATCTGACCAGACCAGCCTGATTGACAGGTGAAAACGGCGACTTTGGTAACGTATTTCGGCAGCATAGGTGGGGAATCAGGGTCCACAAAATACACTATTGTAATGCACAGCTCAGGCCCTATTTAACGGTATTTTTATCTCATACAGAAAAAAACGGGGTGACAGGTTCCCTTTAAGCATTATTTAGTTTAGCAGCTGGACATTTTTTCTAACAATGTGTCATGATTCCACTCTTCAGTGTGTCTGGGATGCGGTTACTGACTAGAGATGACCAAACTTGTTCAGAAAATGTTCGACAATCTCAAATTCGGCACGAATGTGGCATATTCAGATTCATGTTCAGATTCCCAAGCATTTTTGGCAAAGTTGACAAAATTCGACCGCAGTTTTGTAAATGATAGCATTTCCACTAATGCTTTTGTTAAGACTTTGGCTGGGTACTGTTTAATGAGCCTGGGGGGCGTGTTTGATGAGGGAAGGGCGTGGGGAGAGGTGGGATAGTGGATGTAGTGGCGGACTGTAGTTTTTGTTTTTTTTTAAACTTAATGGGTGAAGATTCCACCAGCCAGTCAGGGCACAGAAACCATCCGCAATGGCCAGGCACAAGGGCTTCTGTCATTGGCTGCTGAAATCACATGTTCCTCTCCATATAAAAAGGGGACAAGTTCTTTTGGCACCATTTTGTCAGTGTAACAGGGCAGAAGGGGCTGTTGCTGCAAGTAGTCAGAGTGGTAGATAGATAGTTTATTGTCAGCTAGTTCAGCTAGATAGGATCCTGTGTGAAATCCACCTACCAGCATCTAAATCATTTGTGCTAAAAATGTGGTGCAGGTAGGACACCATATTTCATAATCTAAATTGTTTGTGTTAATTCTGTGGTGCAGGCACCAGGCCACATTACATAATCTAAATCATTTGTGCTAATACTCTGGTGCAGGCAGGAGGCCACATTTCAGAATCTAAATCCTTTCTGCTAATAGTGTGGTCCAGACACACTATCTCAGCAAATAAATACTAATTTTTAATTTAGTGACAGGTGGCTGACAGGTCTGGGCCTTGGGTTGGGAAACAGCTGGTTAACCCCTTCACGACCAGAGGTATATCTGTTTTAGCGTTTTCGTTTTTTTCTCCCCTTTTTCCCAGAGCCATAACTTTTTTATTTTTCTGTCAATATGGCCAAGTGAGGGCTTGTTTTCTGCAGGACAAGTTGTAATTTTGAATCACATCATTGGTTTTACTTAGTGATGAGCGAGTGTGCTCATTACTTGAGATTTACGAGCATGCTCGGGTGTTCTCCAAGTATTTTGGGCGTGCTCGTAAATTATGTTTGTGTCAACGCAGCTGCATGATTTGCGATTGCTAGACAGCCTGAATACATGTGGGGATTCTCTAACAAACAGGCAATCCCCACGTGTTCAGGTTGTCTAAGGCTACTTTCACACTAGCGTAATTTGCAATACGTCGCAATGCGTCATTTAGGAGAAAAAACGCATCCTGCAAAGTTGTCTGCAGGATGCATTTTTTCCCCATAGACTTACATTACCAACGCATTGCGACGTATCGCCACACGTCGCAACCGTCGTGCGACGGTTGCGTCGTGTTTTGGCAAACCGTCGGCACAAAAAAGGTTACATGTAACTTTTTTTGCGCGTCGTGTCAGCCATTTTCAACCGCGCATGCGCGGCCGAAACTCCGCCCCCTCCTCCCCGGACTTTACAATGGGGCAGCGAAAGCGTCGTAAGTAGTGTTGAGCATTCCGATACCGCAAGTATCGGGTATCGGCCGATACTTGCGGTATCGAATTCCGATACCGAGTTCCGATACTTTTGTGGTATCGGGAATCGGTATCGGATCCATATTACTGTGTAAAATAAAGAATTAAAATAAAAAATATTGATATACTCACTTCTCCGGAGACCCCTGCACCTTACCGCTGTTAACGGGCAGCCTTCTTTGCTTAAAATGAGCGCGTTTAGGGCCTTCCATGACGTCACGGCTTCTGATTGGTCGCGTGCCGCTCATGTGACCGCCACGCGACCAATCACAAGCCGCAACGTCATTCTCAGGTCCTACATTTCTAATTCGCGTTTAGGGCCTTCCATGACGTCGCGGCTTGTGATTGGTCGCGTGGCGGTCACATGAGCGGCACACGACCAATCAGAAGCCGTGACATCATGGAAGGCCCTGAACGCGCTCATTTTAAGCAAAGAAGGCTGCCGGTTAACAGCGGTAAGGTGCAGGGGTCTCCGGAGAGGTGAGTATATCAATATTTTTTATTTTAATTCTTTATTTTACACATTAATATGGATCCCAAGGCCTGAAGGAGAGTTTCCTCTCCTTCAGACCCTGGGAACCATCAGGATACCTTCCGATACTTGGTGTCTCATTGACTTGTATTGGTATCGGGTATCGGTATCGGCGATATCCGATACTTTTCGGGTATCGGCCGATACTATCCGATACCGATACTTTCAAGTATCGGACGGTATCGCTCAACACTAGTCGTAAGACTGCTTCTGCTGCCCACGTCGGGCATTATTTTCACAATGCGCGTCGGCACGTCGGGGCAACGCATAGCGACGGCCCCGTGTCAACGCTAGTGTGAAAGCAGCCTTACAGCTGCAAATCTTGCCCAAAATACTCAGAGAACACCTGAGCATGCTTGGAAATCTCGAACAATGAGCATACTCGCTCATCACTAGTTTTAACATATCTTGTACTGGAAAACGGGAAAAAAAATTCCAAGTGCGGTGAAATTGCAAAAAAAAGTGTAATTCCATTTTTTGAGACCTTTAGTGTCTTCATTTTTCATGATTTGGGGCTGGGTGAGGGCTTATTTTTCGTGTGCCGAGCTGATGTTTTTGTTGATACCATTTTTGTGTAGATACGATCTTATGATCGTCCGTTATTGCATTTTATTGCAATGCAGCGGCAACTAAAAAAACTTAATTCTGGGGTTTTTTTTTACTGTTTTTCTCGTTATGCTGTTTAGCGATCTGGTTAATTCTTTTTTTATATTAATAGATTTGATGATTCTGAATGTGCTGATACCAAATATGTGTATGTTTAATTTTTTTTAATTGTTTTATTTTGAATGAGCCGAAAGGGTGTGATTTCAACATTTATATATTTTTTATTTTTTTTAAAACATTTTTTTTTTCTTAAATAGTCTCCATGGGAGTCTAGAAGGTGCAGTACTCTGATCACCTCTGCTACACAGGCGATGATCAGATCGCCTGTCTGTAGGAGAAATGCTCACTTGCTGTGAGCGTCGACCACTGAGCAGTGTTTAAATTAATATGCCTTGGAGATCGCAGTCACACAGCTCAAGAGTTGTGGACAGCTATCCAGGCCGAGTTTGAGCAATGTCTGTCTCTACTGAACCTGGAGCCAAGAAAGACCATGTGCAATAATAGTGTGAATCTGGTGGCTGCCCAATGCCGGGGCAACCTCACATACGTGCCTTGCATGGCTCACATCCTCAACCTGATGGTACAGCAATTTCTATGCCACTATCCTGGAACAGTTTCAAAACGGCTACTAAGATGATTAGTGCTGAGGATGCATCAGAATCAGTATTCCGGTCATCTACATGCTGGAGCACACTTTGAATAGTCTGTGGGAGGAGGTGGTGGTTCCAGTGGAAGAAAAGAAAGCAGAGGAGGATGCAGAAGGGATAACATTATCTCTAAGTTCCGGACTGTTGTCACACAGGCGGGTGCCATGGGAGGGTAGATTACAGCGATTGAGGGGGGCTCATGGTACCAGACAAACTGTTAGAGAAGGTGCAGGAGCCAATGAACAAATGGAGGAGGACGAGGAGGAAGAGGCAATGGGTGTGCAACAGTCAGGAGATGAAGAGGATAGTGATCCCCTCTCTGTTCTCTGTGGTTGGCGGGAGGCGACAGAGAAAGCAAGCTGAATGTTACCCTTCCACCAACACACCATGGACTTGGACCTCATGGAAGTGACCGCACTTGAGTACCTCCTTGCTGCACTATCTGCAATATAATGCCCGTATTGTTAGGATTAGAAATAGTGCTGAATACTGGGTTGCCACTCTGCTAGTTCCACGGTACAAGACTAAATTTAGACAGATGCTTCCCCCCTGGAAAGGGATATGTGCATGCTGGAGTATAGAAATATGCTTGTAGGCAAGCTTAAGAGTGTTTTTCCCAAAGATAGCAGTGAGGCACACAGTGTGCATCACGGTCATAGACTTCAAAGCCCAGGAACGTCGAGTCATCAGCACAAAAACATTAGCAGCAGCAGCAGTGTGAGTGGCATAAGCAATTTCTGTGAGTCGTTTCACAGATTTTTTAGACCAGCCCAAACACCATCAGAACAGAGTACAAGTCTGACATATTGTGAACAACTCGAGAGGATGGTGCAGGTGTGTCTTGAGCTCAATATCAATGCCATCAGGGGGAATTTGGATCCTTTTGCATTTTGGTCTTCAAAAATGGAACAGTGGGCTGAGCTCGGCTGTAACATCTTGGAGGTTTTGTCATGCCTGGCAACCAGCATTCTCTCAGAACGTGTCTTCAGCATTGCTGGTGGTGTCCTGACAAATAAGCACTTCCAGCTGTCCCCTGAAAATGGAGACTGCCTATCTTTCATCAAGCTGAGCAATTCATGGATCTCAAATTACTTTTGCACCCTATCACAGACTGGGCAGACTAGGCAATAATGTAGTTTTTAGTGTGCTACATTGATTTTGTGTAATTGCAATCCAAGTTGGGTCTCCATCCGATGGTTCGTCTCCATCTGATGGGTTGCCTGTAGTGGAGGGAGGGTCAGGGAGGGCCCCACTATACTATTAATACTCTGGGGAAATTGATGTCACTTTAGTGGTGTGTGGCATTATTTTTTTGAAATGTGGAGACTCCAAGTTGGGTCTCCATCTGGTTGGTTGCCTGTTGTGGAAGGGGTGTCCGAGCCTACTTTACTGTCTGTGTCTGGATTGACAGCTTGGCCATCCAATCACTGGGAGGTGCTGGGCTGTCTTCAAGTGTTATCTGTGCCAGCTGATTGCCCAGCTACTTAGATTGGCTGTCAGTCCCAGATCTCTGCCAGACGTAGATTCAGATCTGTATAGTATGTTTCTCTGTGCTTTGCTTATGGAATGTGCCGGACCTTGGACTTTGTTCTGACCATCTGGTTTGCCTAGCCCCTTTGCTCTGATCCATTATCCTCCTGGTATTCTGACCTCGGACTGTTACCTGACTATGCCTCTGTCTCTTACCTCTGTTTATGACGTACCCTCCTGACTCTTGACCCAGGACTCCTTCACTACCCTGACTCATGGCTTGTCCATGAGAAGTGACTCCGCATCACACAATGTCTTCCAATATGATGTCCCCTGATAAGATGCCAACTGGCAAAAAATTCTCTCCTTCCTTCATGAATGCTAAAAGGACTTGTGAAGAGTGTCTGCTTGTAATGACCCTGATGAAGGTCACAATCTATGAGATGTGTGGGAAAATATTTTTTTATTGCTTTTCCCTTCATCTACTACAGGACAGTTAGCTCTAAAGTGCATCTTAGAATGTATACCTAGTGTGTTCAGCCTCTGTGAGAAGCTTCTTTTGATGCATTGATTCTTATTAGCTGCATGCACTACAGGAAGAATAGGATAGAATCACTGTGCAGCCTGTGTGCCAGAGGATCCAGTTGGTCTGATTATGTAACTGAGCACGTGTGACCACTGACACTTTTTATGGTCATTCAAAAGAACGTCAGGGGGTACCTTAGCAACCATGTAATAACAATATCTATCTATCTCTAATTATGTTTTATTTTTTAATTATTAATAATAAAATATATACTGTGGTACCATATTTGCCAGAAAAATCTATGTAAATATTTTATACCCAAAAAGACAAAAATTATTCTAACAATTATAGTGATATAGTGATACCTTTATTGACTAATCAGCAAAATTCTATTTGTGAGCTTCTCTGTAGTCAGAAATCTTGGAAAAATAATTTTTCTGGATGGCCAATAAAGGTATCACTCCGAGAATACTTTTGTCTTTTTGGGCATAAACTTATTTACAGAAATTTCTTTACTTTTGTATGATCTACCAAATGTTATATTTTCATGGTGAAACACCTTTGAAGTAGTTATTTAGGATTTTTCTTTTTAAATTTACCTCAAAGCAGGAAATTTAATAAAATTCCACATAATTATTGCTTAGCTGGTAAATCTCCAGCTGATCCAGAGCCAGTGTTCTGGTGATCCTGCCATTCTTCGTTGACTTGTCCTGCTGTAATGATGTGGCATACATTTGCATGTGACCACTGCTGTCAGTCACTGGCCTCAGCGCTGGTACCAGCTTGCACACCACAAGGCCACTTAAGCCGTGATTTAAGTAAATTCTGTTAGCTATCCAGTAACCCCTGTGATACAGTTATTTTTGCTCTAGGCCGAGGCCATCCTGTGGGTTTTCCTACTGTAGACGGGTAATTGTGAGTATAAATCACCACATAAAGAGTCAGCAGTGAATGAGTGAGTACTACTGGAATGTAACCTCTTGGGTGTCTGAGAAAAAAAAAAACATTCTCGGCTACACATACAAAGGGAGAGTTTTGGACAATTTTACAGCTTTGTCCTTGATCAAGGAGTAACTTCTAAGTAAAATTAGTTTCAGTTTTCAAGCAGATTGGATTTCTTTAAGAATTTGCTCTGTATCTATAGTCCGTCTTCACCATAATTCAGAGGATTTGGCTGCAGACTTTTATCCGAGTTCTTAATTTCAGGTTTCTTTATACTTTTCATTGCTATTCTTATATTATAAAACATCTTGTCAAATGTAAGAAAACATATTTAACAATGGAATCTTCAGACTAAATTAAAAAAATAGAAAAAATATTTTAATTTCTAAAAGTGACCTTCAATGTTTTAAATTGATCAAAGGCATTATGTAAACGATATCTTCACACTTATTAACATAATAATAATTTTATTTCTATAGCACCAACATATTCCACAGCACTTTACATTTTAGAGGGGACGTGTACAGACAATAAAAGACATTACAGAATAACAATAATCAGATAAATCAACAGATACTAAAAGGAGTGAGGGCCCTGCTGGCAAGCTTACAATCTATGGATGAAATAGGGTAAATGCGAAAGGTGGATGCTAACATAGTTATTATTTATAAAAATTAGGTCAAAACTGTAAATGTTCTGAAACTTTGTCTAATTATATGCACATAGATTCATTTTCAATCCCAAAGTGATTCTCCGTGCATAGAGGTTCCCACACAAGCTAAAAATTCCCACCAATCTGGATTGAAGGATGTTTTCAGGAAGACTTCCTCTGTATGGTCAGGTCTCAGGCAGTGGTTGTCATAACAGGTCTAGAAAACTATATAGAACAATGCATATTTTGAAATCTCGACTTGAATATGTAGTAGTTTCCAACATGCAGCCCCAAATTCCAAAAATTTAGGATTTGGAAATCTTCTATAGCCATATCTTATTCACCACAGAAAATAGAACACAGATCAGAATTTGAAAGTTAGACATTTTTCCATTTCATTTGAAAAATGTATTCATTTAAAAAATGATGGCAGCAACACATCTCCAAAAAGTTTTGACAGGGATAATATAAGTGTCATGTTGGACGCTGTTCAGACCAGGTCATCCGACAGACAGCGGTAGTTCCGCTTTTGACCACTGTTTGCTCATTGGCGTCGGCTAGATTTTGTCTAGCTGTTCTGTGGTTAATTTACCTGATTCTCGGACTGGAGGCTGGGCCATGCCCATTGCCTTTTTATAGTTCTCCTGATCATTGGGAGTGGCCGATTATAGCTTCTGTCTTGCGCATTTGTTATCTCGGTCTGGAGTGGAGAGCTGGTCATTGGAGTATCGTTGCTGGTGGTGTATTTTCCCTTGTCTTATTTACTCCTTCCTATATTTGTGTTTATTTTGCCCTACACATTTATAGTGTATTCCTGAGTGACTGCAGCGTGATGTATATTTTCCTTTATCCTTGTCTGTGCTAACTGTGGGTACTGGTGTATTGCATTCACTGGGTGGAGGGCGGAGGTTTCCAGCTCAGGGTTGTATCAGGAGGCAGGGTGAGGTTCGAGGCCTGGACATGCACACCATCAGTGTAAACTTCAGGTAGAGGGCCAGTCAGTATTTCCCTAGTCTTAGGGAAATTGCAGGGGCCCGGGTTATAAGCTCTCGCCCACCTAGTCTCTCCGTGACAATAAGGTTGCAAAAATAAGTTGTACTAATGAAAAACAGATGGAGGGTCAGTTTTCAATTAAGTCACATGACTGTAAATAAAAAGATCATGTTAGGGAGGCAGAGTCTCCCAGAAGCAAAGTTGGTCAGAGATTCACCAGTCTGTGAACAACTGTGTAAATTTTGGAGACTTGAAGACTTCAGATGAGGTTGCCGATTAACTGCATGTGCTGCTTGGCTTGGTCACTGGTTCCAAGCACGTAAATGTGGTAAAAGTAGTCTTTATTATGCGTTTCTGGCCAATTCTCTTTTTCAAATAAAACTACATGCGATATTGGATACTTGTGATCTATGGGCCCACGGGCAGCACTGCATTAAAAACAAGCATTAAGGCCCCATCACACACAGCGACGCTGCAGCGATACAGACAACGATGCTGATCGCTGCAGCGTCGCTGTTTTGTCGCTGTGTGGTCGCTGGGGAGCTGTCACACAGACCGCTCTCCAGCGACCAACGATGCTGAGGTCCCCGGGTAACCAGGGTAAACATCGGGTTACTAAGCGCAGGGCCGCGCTTAGTAACCCGATGTTTACCCTGGTTACCAGCGTAAAAGTAAAAAAAAAAAAACACTACATACTTACATTCCGCTGTCTGTCCCCCGGCGTTTTGCTTCTCTGCACTGTGTAAGCACAGCGGCCGGAAAGCAGAGCGGTGACGTCACCGCTGTGCTGTGTTTTCCGGCCGGCCGGTGCTCACAGTGCAGAGAAGCAGAACGCCGGGGGACAGACACCGGAATGTGAGTATGTAGTGTTTGTTTTTTTTTTACTTTTACGCTGGTAACCAGGGTAAACATCGGGTTACTAAGCACGGCCCTGCGCTTAGTAACCCGATGTTTACCCTGGTTACCAGTGAAGACATCGCTGGATCGGTGTCACACACACCGATTCAGCGATGTCAGCGGGACCTCAACGACCAAAAAAAGGTCCAGGCCATTCCGACACGACCAGCGATCTCACAGCAGGGGCCTGGTCGCTGGTCCGTGTCACACATAGCGAGATCGCTACTGAGGTCGCTGTTGCGTCACAAAACTTGTGACTCAGCAGCAATCTCGCTAGCGATCTCGCTAGCGATCTCGCTATGTGAGACGGGGGCTTTACTCAAGTTATGTAAATCACTACATGGGCTCATGAGTACTTCCAGAAATCACTGTCTATGAAGACAGTTCACCATGCAATCCACAAATGCAAGATTAAGCTCTATGATGCAGAAAAGGAGCCATATATCAACATAATCCAGACACGCTGCCTTCTTCTCTAGGCCAAAGCTCATTTATAATGGACTGAGGCAAAATGGAAAACTGTTCCATTGTCAGATGAATCAAAATTTAAATTCCCCTAAGGAAACTCCATGTCTTGTGAACTCAAGAGAAGAGGGATCATCCAGCTTGTTATCAGCACATAGTTCAAAAGCCTACATCTCTGATGGTATGGAGTGGCATTAGTAGCGATGGCATGGGCATCTTATATATATTGAAAGCCACTATCAATGCCAATATCGTGTAGAGGTTTTAGAACAACATATGATTCCATCCAGATAATGGCTATTTCAGGGAAAGCGTTGAATATTTAAGCAAGATAATGCTAAACCTATTTCCCCAGCATAGCTTCAAGGAAGAAAATTTGGGTACTGAATTGGCTGTCCAGACCCTTCACCAATAGAAAACATTTGCGCACTATGAAATGAAAAATCCAGGAAAGAAGAACTAGGGCTGGTGCGCAGCTAGAATCATATATATCATATAAGAGTGGGACAACATTCCTCCCCCAAAACTCCAGCAATTGGCATCCTCACTTCCCAGACGTCTACAGTCTGGTGTAAACAAAGAGGGGATGCTACACAATGATGTGTTGCTGCGATCAATTTCTAAATGTTTATTTTTTCAAATGCAATGGGAAAATGTCCAACCTTCACCTTCTATTATGTGTTCTATAGTCAGTTGTGAATAAAGTATGACTATAAGAGGTTTCCAAATCATTGCAATCTTGTTTTCTTTACATTTTACACAGTCCCAATTTTTTGGGAAATGGAAGTGTAGTTTCCTGGTTCATATGTGACAACCACCAATCAGGGCATGAGTGTAAGTGCAGAATGCAGGGGAAGATTGACAGGAGACACCTGTAGATCTTTGATCATCACAAAAGGGCTAAGATGGACACCTCCATTCAAGGCAATATCTGCATTTCTGCTTTTACCTGGAGTAAATTTAATACTGATGTGATGTGTTACCTTTCCTTATTCTTTATATAGTTTTTATTACATTTAACATATTTACACACCTCAACATTTAAATTGCAACAGCACGTTAAAACTCGTGGAATTATGATCAAAGGATATATATCACAGGATTGATAGACAAATTAATGATATGATAAAAAATGGAAACAATATTTTCAAAACATCTTGATTTATGCAGTGTCAAGCATGAGCACCACACGCATGTTATTAATGGTTGTGTGGTTGTCTAAGGAATGATTTGCCACGCTGAATAAGTCATTAAGATCCACCACTGGCCGCATCCTTTGCAATTGCTGACTTCTGACTTACCAGATATGCTTAATGCTGAGATGATGCATGCCATGGTATCATGTTTAGGCCACACAGGTTGATTCCTAGTTGCTGAAGAGGATATACCTCCATTCTGCCTTGTTCTGCTCCATCATAGCCTTTGAGAGCAGAGGCATGAGGTCCTAGGTCAATGTCATGCAAACACCTTCTAATGTTTGTGTAGACACTGTTTGATAACTTAGGCTTGGTAATTGACATCTAATTTAATTTTCAGTACAGATTGGAGCATTATGTGCCATTCTTTTAATTTGACAAGACCACATGGGCAATGCTTGGAAGAAGCTTTCAAAGGGAACATTACACTAGTCTTACTTCTGGGAATATAGTGTGGGATGGCACAATGTATGGTAGCTGGACCTCTCTAATTTGCACTCAGCGTTACATTTATTTGATCGTGGAACCAGTGGTACAACCATTTCTCCAAAGTTTTTTCAAACATGACAATGCCAGGTCACTTGTTACTCATGCTACTGTGAGCAGCCTGCATTGCCTAAATG
Organism: Ranitomeya variabilis; assembly: GCF_051348905.1. NCBI lineage: Eukaryota > Metazoa > Chordata > Amphibia > Anura > Dendrobatidae > Ranitomeya > Ranitomeya variabilis. Next base: position 100,875,767 of record NC_135234.1, read on the forward strand.
TTTCACTATAACCTTTACTGTCTCTGGACTTGTCTCCTATTGAGCACATCTGGGACTTCAATAGTTGGCAATATTACAGGTTGATGCCAGCAGTGGATCTTGATGTTTTGCGTGAAGTGCATTCAATGTAGCAGATCTTCCTTCAGACAAAGTCATGGGTAGCCAAGGCAAGTAGTAAGTGCCTGTATTTCCATGCTTTGTACTCATACTCGAAACTAAATAAATCGAGATATTTGAATATTTTATTTCCTTTTTTTTCATCACTTGCAAATCATTAAAATGTCTATCAATCCTTTAATGTAAAGATTATAAGGGATAACTCAGGAGACTCTTTGCATGGAACAAGACAACTACAGGACACAGTTTTATAAGTGGTAAAGTCTATATTATCACACGATGATTCAAACAGGTGCAGGGAGAAACTCAAGTCCACAACACTTGGCGTAAATATTAAACGCAGCTTAACAGTCTATAGGAAACTTCAGAGGAAAATGCAATCACGCAGAAAGTCTATGAAGCACAATTATTCTTGAGGATACTTGACAAGAATAAGTCCTTGGTAGTCCAAACACAGATAGATATGCTTATAAGGCAGTTCCAATAATATCTTAGCACAACCAGGGAGGCTTGGGTAAAAGTCTCAGGTTTAAGCAGAGCAGCAACAGCTTACATGTCCAGCAAATGCAGATGGAAACAAACACAAGCAGCCAGATGGAGGATTACTGGAAACCGATGTATGCAGCAGAGACTCAGAGCTGAGTAGCAGGATCTCCACACAGGTTCACAGGAGCAGGTGCAGGTGCAAAGCCAAGGAGTCGTCAGGAGCTGGATGCAAGGCAGAATACTCTAGCACAGACTGAAGGCTGGGGTGGAGTTATATAGCAGGAAGACACAGTGCACATGAGACCAAAGATGCCATCTTGGAAAAGGGCAGTAATGCACAAAAGGTAATAAAAAATGTTCAGAGTCCTGACATTTAAATTCCATAATTCCTTGACTTTTCCTTCATGGTATTCAAATATCAATGGTGAGGAGAGTAATCAAATCTAAGGCATAATGTGATTCGTTTATGTACACAGTTAGGATGATAAAAGGCACAATCTCTTATTATTCTGTGTACTCTCCAGCAAGCTTAAAATAACAAAGTGTCCTTCCACTTGACTCAACATATCATGACATAAGTGGTATGAGATTACCAATTTGGGTAGAAAAAGTGATACTTTGGAGATGTTTATGCAATATGAATTGCAGCCAGATTTTTCATAGCATGTCGTGATCAGGGTTTCCAACTGTGCCGAAATTCCAAAACAGTCTGTAAAGATAGGGCATTTTTTTTACCTGTCCGTAAACATTTTTTATGCCGTCCATGATTTATTTGAAGTAGAAGAAACGTATACAGATTTTTTTGACTGTAATTTTCAGCAGTTTGCAGTTTACAATGAATGCAGCTGATGTATTCTCATCAGAATTTTGGGCTGTAGACATGTGTCACTTATAATCATAATGATTTAATATAGTTTTCCAATGTGTCCGCAAAAGATATTGCCTGTCGGTGATTTTTCGATAAGCTGTCCAGAAAAAAATAAAAAGTCAAATTGGACACCACTGGTCATGATATTGTAATAAATTTGTATAAATAGGAAATCAAAGTATTAAAGGGATTAGTCACTTTGTAATAATTTTTTACAAATGTCCGGGAAACAAACATTTGTTTCAGCAGCTCACATAGTGTATTTACCACAGCGGCACCTTGGACAGTGTTTCTGGAAGACTTGCCTCGTCAAATGCTCCTTCATCAGGGCCACACTGCGACAGAGATGCAGTTTTCAGAAGGAGACCAGTTTTGGTGAATTATATATATTTTATTAGTCACTAGGTTCCATTTTTACATTTTAGTTTCTTAGATTCATGAAAATAATTGAAGGTCTCTGACCCTTTAACACAGCTCATGTAAAGATATGGGTATACACATTTGGTCACCTGTACCATGAATTGTGTTAAAGGGCCGTCACTTTCAATAATGTGGACATGTTGTCGGTCTACATGGTTGAAATAGACACTGCCTAGTATTTTTTAATTTTATACAGATATTCAGCTTTTTGTTGTGATAAATTGATGGAAACACATGAATTGTTCTTACCACTCATTTAATGGACAATTAGATGAGATGATGTCTGTAGTTTGACCTAGGGCTGGCACAGGAATGGAATCGAGCATTGAGCCCCAGCCAAACACTTTATTAAGGACAGCTTTTGTATAGACTCTACTATATTTTGTATTGTTTTTATAATTAATCTTAAAAAACTGCCGAATATTACCTGTCATGTAATTGTGTGGCCGCAATATGCTAATAATAAGAATGAACTTCAGCTCAACTTCCTCTAATTATTTCCCCAGATCTCTCTAGATCCCTTATGGTTTCTTTACCCAACCTGACCGTGTTCCTAGCTGTGCCGGTTCACATATACATCACTATTTGATTCTCTTTGTGTCTGCTGGAGTCTGACCCACACTGAAACCTTCACCGTATAACATAACACAGAGCGAGATGAATTGTTCCATTTATAATTCAAGCGGTGTTTGGTGGGAAAAAAAAAATCTGGCCTATATTTCACTACTCCCCTTTCTGTCTGTAAGTGCATTCTTTTAACTCCTTTTGTCTTTGAAACTCATTTTTAAGGAAAACATTAAAAGTTAGAGTCAACTGATACAATATTTATATATTTTGACAGAATGTGATAATAACCATTATATGTACGGTATATGCTTTGAATCTACAGATGCGTAATTGCAATAATTGTTTGCTTTTCATTGTGCATTCAAAGTAGCATTCCTCGGCATTGTGAAATGCTGAGAAAGAACAGTAATTTGTGGAGACATAATTATATTTATCTATTTGAGCTTATACATATAGCGGGAACATTTTGGCGGAGAATGGTTCCAGGGGTCTAACACACAAATCAGTGATAGGACTATTGGTGGAGTCACGGCGCATTGACGAGGTCAAGGATAATAGGCTAGTAGACGTTTCTCTCCATCCTCTATCTGTAAGGCTGGGTTCATACTGCATTTTAGGCGTCCGTTAGATGGACTACGTTACACCGTGGCAAAACGCTGTGTAACGCAGTCCATTAATGGCGCCATTGAATCCAATGTCGGACGCATCGCTAGCGCATGCCCACAACGGGCGTGCGCTAGCGATGTGCTGTCATTGAGTGTCGGACCCTGGGACGAAAGGCTGCAGAGTTTCCGGGTCCGTCACTGCTAGCGCAATGTCATGTCGGCACTAGCGTTAACAGCAGCCCGTTAACGCATGTGTTGAACGGGCTGCTATTAACGCAATGTGAACCTAGCCTAACTGTGCCTGCTATCTTTGACCAAGGCAATGTGTTGTGACTCCACCAATGGTCTTGCTGCTCACCCTTTTCTCCACTTATTGATCAGCTGAATCTGGCCAGTAGGGTTGCCAGTGTCCAGTTGTTGGGACCATTTGGAACCAGGTCCCCCAAAATCACAAGCCCCATAGCAGCTACATGGTCTGTCTACATTATATTACATGAAGAAATCTAGATGTGGGGAACAGCGCACAATAGAGTCATGCGCTATGGAGGGGGAGGGGATAAGTGCTTAGTTAATGCTCACCTGGTGGAATTGTGACAGACACAACTCCTATGTAGGCATGAAAAAAAACAGATGCCACTGCCCCGAGGCTGATGGATAAATCCTCCAGGAAATTTTTGATCCATTTGGATAAAACACATTAGGTGGGCTACACTGCTGGAATAACCCAATTCTTCAACAAGGTTGATAGAAAGGTTTATTTTTAGTGATGAGCGAATATTCTCATTGCTTGGGTTTTTCCGAGCACGATCAGGTGGTCTCCGAGTATTTTTGACTGCTCAGGGATTTAGTTTTCCTTGCCACAGCTGCATGATTTACAGCTGCCAGCCAGCCTGAGTACGTGTGGGGGTTGCCTGGTTGCTACATGTAATTAAGCTGCCTAATAGCTGCAAATCATGCACAAAGTACTCGGAAACCACCCGAGTGTGCTCAGGAAAACCCGAGCAATGAGTATATTCGCTCATCACTATTTATTTTATTCACAACGTGTTTCAATGTTGCATCGGTGTCTTTATCGATTGGAAAAACCCAGTGCAATTTGCTACTCTGTGCACTGTACAGTTGTTTTTAATACTTGATAAAGATTCTAGAAACAAGTTGTGAATAAAAATTGCTTCTTTATAATATTGGATCAAGGATATTCATTTTGGTCAGGATGTCTTCCTTCAAGCATCCTGGTGGAGTTGATCCCCAGCCACAGGACAGCAGCAACAGTTATTGAGCTTTCACAGGAGTTTTGCCTACACAACCCACTCAAGAAGGAAATTACCTGGATCTAATATATCTTTTTTATAAAGTTATCACGTTATGGTCTGGTGTGCCCTCTTTCCTTACAGTGTTAATCTAATGTAAAAGTATAGGTTTTCCACATTACTTATAGTTCAGTGGTGCTGGAAAAATTACATTGCTCCCAAAAAACAATACAGTAAAATTGCTGCTCCCTTAGCCAAATGACCCAAATTCCAAAATTGAAAAATTGCTTTTAATGCTTCTAACATTCTAAAAGATTCAAAGAACATTTGAAAAAATGATGCCAATGTACTGTAGACATATGGGAAATGTTATTTAAAGGGAACCTTTCACCCCCAGGCGTTTGTAACTAAAAGAGCCACTTTGTGCAGCATTAATGCTGCATTCTGACAAGGTGGCTGTTTTAGTTCGGGTCCCTGGCACTGCTGACATAATCGTTTTTGAAATTTGTCCCTCATACTTCGAAATCGCCACGGGGGCAGGTCTTTCCCCACTAATCCAGATGCCTCAAAGCCGTTACTCATGGCCTCTGCATGCCGGGCAATGCCTCCTCTTCTTTCATTAGCGTTCCCGGCGCCTGTGCTGTTTTTTTTTTTTTCGGGCATGTGTGGTTGCGCTGCCCTTCGAACTTACAGAGCAGGCCCCAGGAATGCTAATGAAGGAAGAGGAGGCGGCGCCCGGCGTGCAGAGGACATGACTAACGGCTGGGAGGCCTCTGGATCAGGGGGAAAGACCTGCCACCAGGCAATTTCGAGGTATGAGGGACAAATTTCAAAAACGATTATGTCAGTAGTGCCAGGGACCCGAACTAAAACAGCCACCTTGTCAGAATGCAGCATTACTGCTGCACAAAGTGGCCCTTTTAGTTACAAACGCCTGGGGGGGGGGGTGACAGGTTCCCTTTAATAGCTATTTTGTTTGGTATCTGTTATAAGCATGTAGCTTCTTCAAAGAGGAAGAGGAGAGGAAGTCTAGTGCCATTTACAGGACTAGGTGCTATCTAGTGCCATCCTTATCCTAAAAGTCAATTTCGACCCTTTAAAGGGCATTGCCACAGGATTTAATGAGCCAAACCAGAAACTCTGTTTGAAAAGTGTTTTAGGGTCTTTGCCCCTCATTTGTGAAAGAGAAAGAACGGATTTAGCTGGGTGATGAGTCAATGAGAGAAGATTCAAGGGAAAAGTTTCTCCTTGTGGAGAGAGCCATGTTGGTATAGGGAGATTTATAGGCCATGCAATGGTCCCTCTGGGAGGTAGAATATCCAAATAGCCTCTTCAGAGGGAATGAGACAACATCAGCTTCTTCTATAGACTTTTAGGATTTCTTCTTAGGATCCACATCGAAAACTACCCATGACTAAGTACCAGACGATTTAAGTAGTGCACATAAACAGTGTGCCTGTATATCATGAAGGGAACTTACCAATCTGTAGCTTACTACTGCAGTCCTGGGGATAATATTGGTCAGATCTATATCAGGCAGCAAAATACCGCAATAAACTCCACAAAAGACACTGACCACTCCATCTGTTTGACTGTCAGCAGTAACAATCAGTTGGGCATGTTGTTTTGCCTCTAATTGCACTTTTGGACATGTGAGTACTTAGGCTACTTTCACACACAGCATATTTGCTGCGTATTTTTACGCGCGCGTATTTTGCTGCTGCTTTACCTGCGTTTTTTTACGCAGGCAAAAAACGCAGCTGCTTTCACACACAGCGTTTTTTGCTGCGTTTTTTGCAGCTGCGTTTTTTTCAGCATTGTGTACTGAAAATAAAGTTTGTTTGAAAAAAAAAAAAAGGGGAAAAAAAAAAGAGTCATTGAGGTCATTTCCTGTCTTTATGACTCAGAATACAATACACACTGGAGTTAACATCATGTCGATTCTGCCAGCTGCAATGGCCTTGAGCCAAAGACGCCTCAGCAAGCGGAACAGACATCAGCTGGGGTTTACTAACCCCACTGTCACTAACCCCAGGTTACTAGGGCAGGCGTCAGTCAGACGCCCCCCCTCGTAACCCTGTACGGTAAGGGTATGTTCACACGATCCTGATTTCAATCCTTTTTTTTCAGGACAAAAACCGCAGCTCTTGGCAGAAAACGCAGGTGCGTTTTTGGTGCGTTTTTGATGCGGTTTTTGATGCGGTTTTTAGTGCGGTTTTTTATGCAGTTTTCTCTGCAGATTGTCTGTGTTTGACACAAATAAAGCTTTATCTGCAGTGGGGGAAAAAAAAAAGAAATGATGTCATTTCCTTGTCCAACCCTTTTCTTCTTCCATCCTCCATTTTGGGACTAAACACCAAAATGAGTGGACGTGTTTTGAATGACAGCGCTCCGCAGAGTGCTGAGCGTAGGCCAGATCACAGCCCGCGGATCCAGCTCTATCCAGCTATTTAAGTCTACGTTCACATTTGCGGTCTGCGCCGCAGCGTCGGGCGCCGCATGTGTCATGCGCCCCTATATTTAACATGGGGGCGCATGGACATGCGTCGCACTTGCGTTTTGCGCCGCATGCGTCACTGCAGCGCACGCATCCGGCCGCAGAGGACGCAGCAAGTTGCATTTTTGCTGAGTCCAAAATCAATCAAAAAAAGGACGCATGCGGCGCACAACGCAAATGTGAACATAGCCTAAGTGCCACGTATTTAAGTGCCACGTATTTAAGTGCCACGTATTTCTTTGCCATGTATCACGTATTTCAGTGCCACGTATTTCAGTGCCACATATTTCAGTGCCACGTATTTCAGTGCCACGTGCCACGTATTTCAGTGCCACGTATTTAAGTGCCACGTGCCACGTATTTAAGTGCCACGTATCACGTATTTCAGTGCCACGTATCAAAGTGCCACGTATCAAAGTGCCACGTGCCACATATTTCAGTGCCACGTATCAAAGTGCCACGTTCCACATATTTCAGTGCCACGTGCCACGTATCAAAGTGCCACGTGCCACGTATCAAAGTGCCACGTGCCACATATTTCAGTGCCACGTATTTAAGTGACACGTGCCACGTATCAAAGTGCCACGTATCACGTATTTCAGTGCCACGTATTTAAGTGACACGTATCACGTATAAGTGCCACGTATTTAATTGCCACGTATTTAAGTGCCACGTATCAAGATTTTCCATGGAGAACAGACACATCCAGAGATATGTCTGCTCTCCACGGCTGCAGCAACACACTGACAGGAGCCATAGTTCCTGTCGGTGTGTCACTGCGCATGCGCGAGCGAGTTTACCGGCGGTCATTGACCCCGGCACTCTCGCTTAACGGCAGTGCTGCGTGGGAAAGTTCAACGCAGCTGTACTGCTGTTAACCGAGACGCCGGAGCCATTGAACTCCGGAACAGTACGCGATACACTGCTAGGAGCTTCGCTCCTGGCAGTGTATCGCCGGAGAGCAGGGGATCGGCGTGGGACACTCGTTTTATGGATTCTGCGGACAGGGAGTATGAATTTGGTTTATTATTTTTGGATTTTTTCCTGGAGGATCGAGGGCTTCGCCTACAAGTGTGCTGTTGGTGAGTATATACTCTGTGTTATGTGTTGTATGTACTGTACTGTGTGTCATGTATGTGTATTGTGTGTAGGTGTTTTGTGTAACTTTACAATTGTGCTAAGTCGCCGGACACAGGGACAACTCTCCCATCCTAATACCGGATGGGAGTAGTAGTCCCATACGGCGACTTAGCACAATGGTGGCACTAGCGTCGCATGGGGACACACACGCACACACACGCACACACGCGCGCACACACACACACACACACACACACACAGAAGGACTCCATGCTGCTTCACTGGGGGGCGGGGGCTTCCCTCTTCCTGTCCGACGTCACGTCCGGTCCTGGGTGTCAACCCCTCCGTACAAAGACGCCGACACCCAGGACAAAGGCGCTGTGTGTGGAAGGTAATATGGGGCCCTAGGGGGATACGCAGACACGCCGCTGCGTAAAGAATTGACATGTCAATTCTTTTTACGCCGGCGTGTTTGCAGACAAAAGCGCCGCGTTTTTTTGCGGTGTGTCTGAACGGCAAAGTGAATTTCTCATTCACTTTGCCGGCAGACGAAAATGACATTGCGCATTTTTGAAAAGCGCCCGCAAAATAGCGCTCAAAAATGCGCTATGTCTGAAAGTAGCCTTAGTCTGATTTAGAACCCTTGGGGATATTCCCTCCTAATAAACCTCTCTCTGAGGTCTTGTGGGGACAGCCAGACTAATCATTCAGGACTTAGAGACACCTACTAAAACAACTTTTATATCCAACTGACTGGACATTAATGCCACTAGCTGCATTTTGAACATCAATGAGTTTTTTCTTTAAATCTGCAGCATGTCAATTCTTTCAGCGTATTTGCAGCATTTTTCAACCATTCAAATGACTGCATAAAGAATGCAGGGAAAAATAAAACTAAAACACAAGTAAAATGCATCAAACCTGTATGTTGAGTTTTTCCTGCCAAAAGATACTTTTTATGCTGTAGAAAAAATGCTGCAAAAAAGTAAAAGTGCATACGAGTATCGGATCAGTCCAGGCCATTCATGTCAGTGGAGCCATGCAAAAAATTGGACTCCACTCGGATGACATCTGAGTGTGGTCTGATTTTCACAAACTGACAGAATGGAGAAAATTGATAATTATTTTTCTTCTCCACATCTGAGAAATTTGAATCACACTCTGATCAAAATTTTATCAAACTGATGAGAGTTTGATCAGAGTGTGATTGGCATAATCAGATCGATTTTCTTGGATGAGAAGAAAACGGTTGGTTGACCCTAAAAGTGATGTGTGGCCCTCTGATGGAGCCAGTGGACATATTTTAGCTGCCATATATTACTCTTGCTATTTTATTAGTTAAAGGGAATTTGTCATCAGGTTTTTGTTGCCTCATTTGAGAGCAGCCTGGTGTAGGCAAAGAGAAGCTGAATCCAATGATTTAGTAGTTAGATTACTGGTGCAGCCATTATGACACAATCAGAGATTTTAGATTTAGTAATGAAGCAGAGCTGAGGAAGCTAACCCCGCCCGCACCAGTCTCTCCATGTACAATGACCATAAACAGTGAGCTGCCTATCACTGGTGGGGGTGTGTGGGACCAGGGCTCATGGGACCAGATAGTCACAGCAATGTTAAAGGGAATCTGTCACCAGTTTTGTGGGCTGTATTACGCATGCGCCAGCATATGCGATTGCTTTCTATGGCCTGGAACACAGAAATGGCAGCTAAATACTTCTGGTACATAGAAAGCAAGCACGTATGCCGGCGTATGCGCACTACAGCTTTTCTGCTTTGCCCAATGTTGGGCAAAGCATACTGCGCACGCGCAAGATGCCTTTGCAATGTGCACACGCGAAAACTACGCAATCGCCAAAATTCACAGCAAGGAATGCGTAGAAGCAAGCGAGGAGGGGGAAGAGATGAACACTGAGCCCCACCCATCGGACAGGACCGACCATATTAATATACAGCGCTGGAGGAATAAAAAAGGTATTTATTGATCATACGTGGGGATTCAGGGGGTATCAGAAGTACTTGTGTAATGCATAGCGGGCACTGAATTGAATAGTATTTTTACCTGGTAGCCCAAAAAACTGGAGACAGATTCCCTTTAAACTAGTGGTGCTAAAACAATCACTGTAAGCAAACAAAGCCTCAGAGCTTGATAAGAGAGGCATCCCTGAAATCTGCGTTTTAAACCCTACAGCATGCAGTCTTCTGATTATATAGCAAACACCTGCTGACAGATTCCCTTTAATGGCTCAAATAAACCACTAAGCCACTTTGTAGGTTTTATACCTGCTTACCAATTATAGGTTTAAGATGTATAAAATAAGATTTGACTGGAGAATTTACTTGATAGTGAAGTTTCTCTCTTGTTTTCTTTGACTCTAGATTTTCCTGGTGCTCCGATACTCTAGGGAGATGGTCACAAATGTTTACTCAAGTGCTGAGTATTACAAAGTTGGATATTTTCTTCGTGATAGAACAATAGTGCCTGGGGGATTAAGATAAATTAGAACTGTAAATATTTCCACCTACTCAAGGAAGGCTTTTCAAGTTAAAACATCTTATATAAACAGCCACGTTATAATATGCATATGTTCCTCATTTAACGTAACTGTGTTTGGGAACTTGTGCATAAGTTAACTACACAGGGATTCTATCCTCGATCTATATTTCCTAAAATAATTGCATTTACATGGGGATTACTTTCTTTTTGCAATGTTTTACTCTTTCAGTTTGGAATAATTTGGGACCTCTTGCATAATAGACTGAGATCTGTAAATTCAGAATTTCATCATTTTCTGCAGGTTATTACAAAGTTGTCCAACTGTTGAAGATAATATGGATTTCATGACTCACCCAGAACGAAAGAACATACGGAGTAATATCTATCCATAATAAATCATATTAGAAATCAATATGTTACAATAAACTGTTTGGAGTCCATTGGTTCCCATACAATTAATAAGGACAACATGTTTTTACAAGTGGACCCTAATACTACTCTATTTCTTATTCCACCAAAATTTTCAAAAGCCAAAAAATCGCTATTGAATGAGAACAGCTGCTTGAAAGTTTGCCAGAATATTTTTATTTTTATTTTGGGTTTTTCCAATATATTGGATCATGGTGGATCTTCAGATGATTGTCTGAGATCTTCTGTTACTTTATATCAGCAGGAAAGGATGACTGCACCTTCACCGATAACAGGTGTTCTCTACCAGTCAAGTCAAGAGGAAGTAGCACTCACAGAGCTGGCCAGTGCGAAACTGAAGGATATATTATGTCTAGGGAAGGAAATTTCTTTACTATTAAACTCTCAAATTTCAAGCAGTCTCTGTAGTATTTTCTTGGATGTTTTATTATTCCCTGTATTACCTCTACATTATTCTTTAGTTCTTCTGAGAGGTTGATGTCCTGATGGCAGCTTATATTTATTTCAGACTGTTTCATAATGCAATGAGGTGCAGGGTATATCAAAAACAGCGTGTGCAACAAGTACCGTGACCATGAAGTCACAAAGGTCCTTCGCGGCGCGCAATGCATCCTTAGGAATGGAAGCCGCTGCATGCACCGCTGACGGCCTGGAGAACTCCAGGGGCCGTCGGAAGGTAAGTATATCCATAATTTTTATTTTTATTCTTTTTTTTACACAAATATGGATCCCAGGGCCTGAAGGAGAGTCTCCTCCAGACGATGGGAACCATCCGGGACTGCTCCCTGCACATGCCGTACCCAGCGTATAAAACGACCCCCGACTTTTGAGAAGATTTTCAGGGGTTAAAAAGTCGTCTTATACGCCGGGAACATTGATCCCAGGGCCTGAAGGAGAGTCTCCTCTCCTCCAGACCCTGGGAACCATCCGGGACCGCTCCCTGTACATGCCGTACCCGGCGTATAAGACGACCCCTGACTTTTGAGAAGATTTTCAGGGGTTAAAAAGTCATCTTATATGTCGGAAAATACGGTAAATCATCAAACTGGTAGCAGACTGTACTCCTATAGTGTCTACAATATATAGCATGTGATTGCTGGGGTCAGTGATTGGCTGCAGTTGGCATGTGGATCTAATAGACATCATTACTTCAGGGAAGTCAATTAAACCAGTGGTGACAACCAGAATGTCTGAGCTGGAGCTGCATGAGATTGAGCTGGTGACTAATGATTACACTTTTATACTTTTCAAAAAGTCATTTATTGATTTGGGGAATAGAAAACCATTTTAAGAGTTGGTTACAAGTATCAAATAGTCAGTAGGTGACTGGGAGGTCTATTTAGCAGTGATTGACACCAAAGCCATGGCTTTAAATGCAGGTCGATGTATTAGCCGGCTTTAGAGAAATGCTAACAACACATAGTAAAATGCAGAATATTTTTACTCAAGCTCTAAAGCCAAACAGAACAGTCATAAAGTAACATTTCTGTCCATGTTTTACAGTATAAAATTAGCTCCAATGTCTGAACACATAATCACGTGGAATCCTCTACAATTCAATAAATGGTTTCCAAGTTTCATGAAATCAGTGAACTAGTTCTCGTTGTGAGCAGCGGTATCACATGAGCAGCAGCTCCCCGCAGTCCAGCTGATGTTAGACGTAAGCTGAGGTGTGTTCTGGAGGAAATATACAACTATGTCACCCTGGAGAGTCAGAACGCCAGTCAGGTTTCTGCATTATCTAGAGCAGTAATGTGCTTTTACGAGATGCTGAAATGTAACATTCAGCCATAATGTTAATGAAGCCCATATGCCAAACACAGCAGCTTTACACGTACAGCATGCTCAGTGATTCCTTTGTTTTACATTGGACGCTATACTGTTACAAGAATATGGAATATTAGACTTTGGCAATTATGATCAACGGAAAAAGACACAGACAGATTTTCTTTCTTGAATGCCTGCAATATGATTAAGAGCAATTTGGTGCGATGATAACATTGGCCCAAGAGGCGCCCATAGGACGATAGACTGTGTAGTTTACATAGTGTAAGCAGGAGAGTTTATCATCATTTCCTGCTCTGCTTGAATTCAGAGGGGTTGTCCGGCCTTAGGATACAAGTCTGAAATCATCCTATGTGACTGCAGACTTGTGAATCCTCACAGCTCACTCACTACGCACTGTGAGGATTCTCCGTCGCTGGTCCTGGGAGTCGCAGGCGTATAACCACAAGTATGCGATTTGCATACACCGACAAGACGCGCGTGGCCTCACTCAATACAAGTGTATTGAACAAGGCAAGACATATCTAGTCAGAATGTGGCTGGAAGTATGCAAATCACACACTTGCGGTCACATGATCGCCCGCTCCCGGCGCCGGAGAATCCTCACAGCGTGTTCTCCACATACTGTCAAGATTCACAAGTCTGCAGACACATAGAGTGCCTGTAGACTTCTACCCCAAGGCCAGAATACCCCTTTACCAACATTATTTTTGAAACATACAGACAGGTCAACTTTCATGGGTTTACAAAAAGTCATGCTATTTGGATACAGTTAAATTGGACGCAGACTAAATAATAATAATAATAATAATAATTTTATTTATATAGCGCCAACATATTCCGCAGCGCTTTACAACTTATAGAGGGGACTTATACAGACAACAGACATTACAGCATAACAGAAATCACAGTTCAAAACAGATACCAGGAGGAATGAGGGCCCTGCTCGCAAGCTTACAATCTATGAGGAAAAGGGGAGACACAAGAGGTGGATGGTAACAATTGCTTTAGTTATTTGGACCAGCCATAGTGTAAGGCTCGGGTGTTCATGTAAAGCTGCATGAACCAGTTAACTGCCTAAGTATGTAACAGTACAGACACAGAGGCTATTAACTGCATAAAGTGTTAAATAGGAATCAGCTATTATTTATTTGATTTTTCCTTATATATCAGCATGGCTCTTGTTTAAAGGGAACCTGTCACCAGGAATTTGCCACAAAATCTGAGAGCAGCATAATGTAGTGGCAGAGACCCTGATTCCAGCAATGTGTCACTTACTGGGATGATTGCTGTAGATTTGATAAATAATAATAACAATCTTTATCTTTATATAGCGCTAACATATTCTGCAGCGCTTTACAGTTTGCACACATTATCATCGCTGTCCCCATTTGGGCTCACAATCTAAATTCCCTATCAGTATGTCTTTGGGAGGAACAAGCGTTAACCCACACAAACACAGGGAGAACATACAAACTCCTTGCCAATAGTGTCCTTGGTGGGATTTGAACCCAGGACTCCAGCGCTACAAGGCTGCAGTGCTAACCACAGAGCCATGGTGCTGCCATACAGGACTCGTAAATTTGCTGCCACATAGTTCTCCATATTCATGAGCTCTGTGTAACCCCCACCCCACCACCACTGATTGTCAGCTTTCTAACTATGCACAGCGTACACAGAGAACTGTCATTCAGTGGTGTGGGCAGGGTAGTACAGGGCCCTGCATTCAGAGAACTGCTAGATCTGCAGCAGTGAAAACAGCAAGTTTTACAAAGCTGAAGCAAGGAGCCCAGTAAGTGACACATCACTGGAGTCAGATTTTTTTTCTGCTCCTACATCATGCAGCTCTCAGATGACATAGCAAAAATCGGGTGACAGATTCCCGTCAACTCTGTACACTGGATGCTGATGCTGTACTGATTCTGGACAACACCAGGATCTGCTGCAAGACGAACAGGGAACGGGGAGAATAAAATTAGAGACTGATCTTGGATCTGAAGATTTGGCTAATCATTTTTTATTATTCTGTGAGTCCAAGTATTCTGTGTGTGGAAGTGTGAGGGTTAATTTAATAATGGTGGTCCAAAAAGATCTACTGTTTGCTGTCCTTTCTGTGCTTGCGTGCTCATAAGAGTCTTCATATATCCTGGACAATCAATCGTGAATAGTAGGAGTTAGATCCAGCTTCACATAGTTACAGCCATACATTTTATCTGTTCATTTTAAAATCATGCCATAAATCCAAGGAGTAAGGAGTACGCCAACACATTTCTGGTGCATGTGGCACCTTTTTTCATGGTGAAACGCGTTGGTGTACTCCTTTCCTAGCTGGATCTAGCTTCTCCTCTTTTTGTGTTTCCATCTTCGACAGTGATGTTGCTCCGTTTTCCGGAGGATTTCATGCTGCGTGGGTGAGCTGGCTACCCCTTGATACTTTAGCTTTGATAGAATCTCTGTTTTCCGAGCTGTAGATGCAACAGTGGTCAGAATGTTGAGCTCTGTATAACCCCGCCCACACCCCTGATTGGCAGCTTCCTGTGAATACCGTGCTTTGTCAACAAGCTGCCAATCAGTGGTGGGGGTGGAGTTACATGGATTAGCTGGACTGATTTGCACGTGACACCTAGTCCTGCAGTGATAATCTCCTGATTGTTTTGAAACTAAAGCAAGCAGCTGAGCAAGAGACATATCCCTGGAATCGGGCTGTCTGCCCCTACGTCATGCTGCACTCAGATTTATTAACAACAACCTGCTGACAGATTCCATTTAATTAATACAGATACATTTCAGACCACTCAGAGCACTGGCCATCAGATTTATTACACAAGCTCGCATTAATAAAACTTGGTATTAGACATAAATGGGTAAAAACAGATCATTTCAGGGTTTGACTTTGTATGCGACATCTGCACCTTCGCACAGGATTATATTGGCTGTTCTAAGCTGTAAAACAGAGCCGGAGAAGCAGTCGGAGCTGGGTGGATTACATACTGTAACAGCTGGGCTAGTGAGCAAGGACAGTTGAACAAAGACAT
The DNA here is from genome assembly GCF_051348905.1 of Ranitomeya variabilis. Lineage (NCBI taxonomy): Eukaryota > Metazoa > Chordata > Amphibia > Anura > Dendrobatidae > Ranitomeya > Ranitomeya variabilis. The sequence goes on from NC_135234.1 coordinate 100,891,400, forward strand.
GAAGTATTTCCGAATACAGGATACAGTTGGGACAAAACCAGGTGGGACGATCAGACATTGAGAATTATAATCAGTCCTAATTTAGAAATGGCCGCAATAAAAGGTTTAGGTTTACAGAACTATTCATGGTACTTTTTTTAGAACTGTTATTTTATATCGTCCTTGCAGAGGATTATGTTTTGTATATATATTTATATGTATCATTTTTACATATGCAGAAAATCTATCCAAGAGAAAAATAAATACGTTTTAGCTCTACATAAATTGTTTTGAAATAATTTTAGATTTCCTGCCTTTTGTCTTTATTGCTCCATTCGCAATGAGAAAACTCAAGGTCAAGAATACTTTCAAGTGCTTTTCTGAGCGGAGCAACTAGAATTACATTAGGATAAACAATTTACATGTGCTAAGTTAAACTGACAGGCTTTCCCCTCAGTGCGGTGAATTTTAATCCCATAAACGAGCTTTAATGTTTCCAAATAACATTAGCATTTGAGTGTTCCTCTACACTCCTACATCGTCTCTACTGTCACATGCTTGTCAAATTCTAAATTATTTGGTCATACACTCTAAGTGGGTGGCATTGCGTTTAATGTTAACAGAGCCGGGCATATAAACTGTATATGGAACGTGTCTTGTTATGAACTGATTCTGCTCTACATGCGGTACATAAAACTGATGATGAATTACGATGCATTTGCAGGTTCATATTTAAAGGACTTATCTCATGAGGACAACCAATAGGTCAGTGGTTATCACCAGGGGAAGCTACGGCTGGGAATATATTTACCCCAAAACACCCAATGTAGGGAAAATGTAGAGTCATGCCAATAAGCTATATGGATGACAATGCAATGCATGGATTGACTGGGGCTGCCATAGTCGAGTTGCTATTATTTCTTAGGGTATGTGTAGTTGATCCGGAACTGGTAGCTCTTTGGCTGCAGCGTGTGTCGCTGCGTCCAAAGCGCTGCCGTCTATTGAACGCAGGTGAATCTGCATGTGTTCACAGAACCGTTGCGGATTCACCGCGTCCAATACAATGTACGGGTGAGATTTATCTTGCGGAGGCTCATGTCTACCCAAGATAAATTGACATTCTGCGGTCTGGAAAGACAAGCCGCATGTCTGTCTCCACGGATGATCTGCCGGCATCTCTGGACGCATAGTGGACATGGGATTTCTTAAAATCTCATCCACTATACTGTAACATCTGGACGCTGCACAAGTACGCAGCGTGCAATCTGCAGCGCTTAATGATCATCTGCATATACCCTTACTATTAGTTGCCATTTTTAGAAAGGATTTCCAGTTTGTTCAAGGTGAATACTGGGTTGATGCAAACTCTTTAAATTTAAAGTGATTAACTATTTATTGAACATGTAGGTGTAAAGGGGTTAAATAAGTAATGTTCATTGTTGAATTTATGTAATTTTGCTTACGGGTATTGCTACATGTTACATGTACTACCTTATGTATGATATGGTACTGCTACCCCTTCTGGGTATTACCATTGCTTTGTCTCCATGTTTTATAGTTCTTCTTTGTATATAATTGTGATAATGTTCACCACATTGCATTTACAGTATAGGGAAAGTGTAGTGCTCTTGTTTGGACACTAGAGGGGGCACTCTAGTATACAGAACAGTTAGTAGGTAGGATAGGGTTAAGTGTTGGAGGGGCTGCTGAGAGTAAGGGTTAGAGCAGAGAGGAAGTTAGTCAGACGGGGCCAGGGTGCCCGAAGGGTCCACATGGGCTATAGGCCCAGGACTGCTTGACAGCCACGCAACGTTAAAGCAGCACAGCCTACGTTCCCATGGCCACTGGGCATCATTGCAGTGGGCCAGTACAGTAGAAGGAAGATGTGACGACTCATAGCCTGGGCGGGCACCATTAGAGTGAGGAGCAGAAGGAAGTTGAAGCTTCGCAAGGAATAGTACAGATGGGCCGGATGCTTTTCCAGAGGCAACCAAACCGGGTGGCGGATAATTTCAGGTCTGGGGCAAAACAAGCAGAAGGAATTGTCATTATGGCGAGGTTAAGCCAGGAAGGAACTGGGAAGCAGTCTACGATGGTCCGGTCCAAACGTGTGCCATACAGAAGCGTCAGCAAAGTAGGGAGATCTGAGGAAGCAAGTGAAGTTGAATGTGTATCTCATGATGCGCCAACTGTGGAGATTTCATGCCCGCACAAACTTACCCACCTTCTCTCTTCCCTCGGCGCACTCCCGACTCTGTCCCTCACCGACCTTTCTCTCTCTTTGCTGGGTCCCGGTGCGTCGTTTCTTTGCGCATGCGCAGTTGCATCTCCTGCGCCGCAGGGCTCCCTGGGAGGTCGCAACTTGATGGCTCCGCCCCGACAGGGCAGCGCCCATAGGGTATTTCATCCCGGCGTCTTCCCAGGTAAGATGTCTGTGCTTCTTAGGTTTACACTGTACTTTGCTATCAGCGTACCTATTTCCTTCAGGCTCCTCTGTCTCTGGCTGCATGTCTCCGCCATACCTGTCCTGTGCTCCGTGTCTCTGCCATTCCTGCCCTGTGTTCCAGCCTTACCTGTCCCGTGTCTTCACCATAACTGCCCTGTGCCAGTGCTCCGTGTTTCCGCCATACCTGTTCTGTGTCTGTGCTCCGTGTCTCCGCCATACTTGCCCTGTGACTGTGCTCCGCGTCTCTGCCATATCTGCCCTGTGTCTGTGCCCGGTGTCTCTGGCTTACCTGCTTCATGTCTCCACCATTCCAACCCTGTGTTAGTGCTCCGTGTCTCCGCCATTCCAGCCCTGTGTCAGTGCTCCGTGTCTCCGCCATTCATGCCCTGTGTCTGTGCCCCGTGTCTCCGCCGTACCTGCCCTGTGTCCCAGCCATATCAGTCCCATATCTCTGCCTCTCCTGCCCTTTGCTCCTATTATATTTGACCAGCATCTAGTCCTGTTTTCCTAGCTTTATTACTTTTTGTCTTCTTTTTTGCAGCATCGTGTTTGTCCGTGTCCTACTCCTGAGGTTCCATCATATATACCCAGCCTTCCGAGTTCTAGTCCTTTTCAGTTTGTCTTCTGTCACCTTTTTGTTAACTAGTAGTCAACCCTTTGGCTCTAGCAGTTGTGTCTCCATCCCCCTTGGGCCTGCTCCTAATGCTCCCTGTATAGGGGGTGGTTCCATCTGGTCCGCTCACCCTCGGGAGCTCTAAAGCCACGACCCAGAGGGTCCACTCTCGGGTTCTGTTCAGAATCTTAACAGGAGATAACATGTGAAATCCTAAGGGTAGGTTCACATTGCGTTAGGGCAATCCGTTTAATGGATCGGTTACTTAGCAGCACTAACGCAATGAAATGGATCCGTTAACGCGCCCATAGACTTACATTATCGTAACGCATCCTAACCCATGTTAAAATTGGCATGCATTAGCGATGATGCGTTACTTTGTGATGCACCCTCGAACGCGGTTTACAGCATTTGGGGGTACTTTAGGTCTAACGCACAGCGAATGTACGCATTCATTGTGCATAGACCTCTATTGCTAACGCATGCCAACGCAATGGTACCATGCATTAGCCCGATTGTAGCAAAAAAGCGATTTTGGGCATCAGCGTTAGCGCATCCGTTTAACGGATCCATTAAACAGATGGCACTAACGCGATGTGAACCTAGCCTTAGTAAAGAAAATGTTCAAGTTATTCTGGACTGTGTCTCCATTACTGGGGGTCGCCTGGAGGAAGGGCTGTCGCCGCCTGGGAAGTGCCCAGGGGGACCTGAACCTGGAGACGCAGGTACGCTGAACCATGGATTACAGTTTTCTGTGAGGGAAGGTTGGGACAAAGATGCTTCCGTGTCTCTGGCCACAACTACAGTCCTGGCCGCTTACACAGGACATTAGACAAATGAAAAGCTAAAGATAAGCGCTGTTCAGGAAACACAGTCCAAACTAATCAAAGTCAACTAATAAACAGGGAATGGCAATATCTAGATAGAAATGACAGAAACTTCTTACAATGGAATTGCTCAAAGACTTTAAAGGGAACCTGTCAAGAGTTTTTGAGTATCTAAATAAATGCCACCATCATCTACTCATATACTGCAGCCACAAACATGTACAACATCTACCGACGCCCTCTGGCAAAAATACCCCTTGAATTTCTCCCGCGTTCTATGTAAATGAGTTTGGTCCAGTCCAATGGGCGTCATCACTGCAATGTCTGTGCTTCCTGTCTTGTCCTAATAGCCATCCTCCAATTTTGATAGATGTGGATGACATGTCGGGCGTCATCCACATAGCGCAAGAAAATCTTGCGCCTGTGCAATAACATCATTAGGTAGAAGGGGGCCTTCTACCAAATGATTTAAATTCTCCCACAGCTTGATTCACAGATACACTGATTGATCCTGCTGTATAATGCTGCTTCTGCTTCTATCTGTCTACTGCAAAGGGAAATAAGTGCAGGAATTCTCCTGTTTCTGAGTGTATAGGAGAAATCATAGCAGCTAGTTCCCTGCCTCTAGATAAGAGAAAACTGAAAATTGGAGATAGAAGCTTTCAAGAGGAAATCTGGTAAAAATCGTAGGATACAAGTCAAATAATGATCAGAAGTAGCTCCATTCCTTATGTACATATGATGGCATGTACATTCTGAAATAATAGAAAAGAAAAGCCATTCCAGCACCTCAATTCATATTTCTTCTCTACTTTTCTGTTTTAAAGTTTTATCCATCTTGCAGTGGAGTTTACAATGAGTGAGAGTTGTCTCCTGCTTGAAACATGTTGATTTTATCATGTCCGTCATGTATCATGTTGGATAAATAGAGATGATAATGATTTTATGATGTCTTTAAGTAAGTGTTGGTCTATTATCAACTTTGCAATATTTAAATGGAGAAACCATCCTTGATATACTTGCAGTGTGCACTGAGGTTACCTAGTGGATGGAAGGGTTTTCCTTTTTGGATTATTTTAAAGTCTCGAATCATCAAGTATGCCTGTAGTACTCAATGAGCACAAGGACTTAACTGGCAAAAGAACATAGGGAGAGATGAGCTGTTTTCCTTCCGTTATGACGATTTAAAAATCTTTTGGATAGTTTTTGAGAATGTATTTTCATATGCAAATGAATTGCCCAGAGCACTGCCCAGTACTTCTTCTGACAGTTTCCTGGCTACTTCTGCCCTCCCTGCGTTGATTGACAATGATGAGCTAGCTTGCGAAACTGTGGGAGGAAGGATATCCTTTACTATTCACCTCTAAAATCCCCATGCCCCAAGAACCCTGATGCTCCAGTTGTTCCCTGAGGTTTTTAACTATTTCCTGACATCATATCCTATAGCAGAAATAGCAACGTCTTGACCCTCTACCATAAAAATTTTTTTGATTCAGTGAATGCTAAAGTGTTCGCGCTGTTGATGGGTTTATATGCAACATCACCAGGCCCTTAAGGTGTATGTGGTCCTTAGAAAGAAATCCAGTAATTTCTGATATCTACCCGGTTTACTTGCTACTGATGCCTGCCTCAAATACTTTTTTGTTTTTCCTTACTTTTAAGACATGATCCCCTTCAGTGAGTTAAACCATCTCGCCAGATCAAAAATTTTGACATGGGAAAATGTATTTGCCCCAGCTGAACCAAGTCAGGCATTATTCCCCTGAAAAATGTTTCTGATTATTGCTGTATACTACATACTTTCGAAACTTATCAGCACAATTTGGTTAGTTTGTACTGTACTTAGTCGGCTTCTGGGACATCATTCTGAGTATCATAAATCACTGTCATGTGCCAGGAACTTATGATTTATTACTTGGCATCAAACACATCTTGTATTTTGGCAGAAACTGTATCTTGGTCTATTTAAGCTAACTTATTAAAACTAAGACTTGAAAATCATGCATTTTATTTGGCCTTTCCAATAATTGTATGCCAGTAGGAGGAAGGTGAATGCAGGCCTGTACATCTTAAAATATGTAAGAAAAGAATCCAGCAGATTATGAATTTGCCTAAAGCTGTGTAAAATCTGATTTTTTTTTTTATTTTTTTTTGCCAGGTTTGTGACAATTCAATGGTTTGGAAATAGTGTTATATTCTAATACCTATATATCGATTTTCCCCAAAAAATTTAAAATAATGGTCATCTGTTCTGTTTCCTGTCTGCTGCTCTTCTTGATGCTGTGGCGAGCTGCGTTTCCAAGACTTTTGACCTCGTCCAAGTCCTGGAGGTCACTAGGCATCCTAAGATCGTGACGTCAGTGTCGTGACCTTATGTAGTGCAGTAAACTCCAAGACCTGGATGCAGTTGTAAGTCCTGGCCTATAGTGAAGAGACCAAGGGATGCAGTGGCTCCAGCAACAGAAAGATGAGAATCTTATGGTGGGCGGAGAGCAGTAGGGTGACCGGAGCGATCAGCAGTGAAGTGATATTTCCTGGTCCTGCTCCTACATACATTTATATCTGGGTTACGAGCAAAGCTACAAAACATATCTAGTTCGTAACCTGGGAACTTTCTGTACTGACATAGCAAGTAAATCACATGATTTATATAATGCCAAAAAGCCATTTCCTGAAAATCTCAGTTGTTCATCTTCTTGCATTATCGCTTATGCTCAAAATAGAACAAAATGATAGGAAGTATATAAATAATAAAAAGGGATTGCAAATGGGAACATATAACCCTTAAAAAAAATACATTTATTAGAAGAAGTATAAAAACAACACCACAAAAGAAAACCTTAAGTGCACAAAAACGTAATAAACTCACTGAAAATACAGACGATAAATTTCATATGTGGCTGTTATGATGCACCATGTTATTCAGACAGTGAAACATACATAATTTCCGATAGAGAGACACTATGTTGTCTCCTCTTCATTAACCACAACCAATATTAGGGGATTTTATACAGATGCAAGAGGGACAAACGGACTGAATAAACTCTATCGGAACAAATCCCAAGTATCATCACATATGGCCTAGGAAGACCTACATGTCCACTAACATCCGTGCATACCACCAGAAGTTGTCACCATAAAAATGCAAGGCAGAGGCATAGAGGCATAATTTATCCATCTACATCAGAATGATAGGTTCCCCTTATTTGTATCTACCATGTGCCACATAACATCCCTCCCATTTTTAGCCTAGTTGTTTACTGTCTGGTCTAGGCTCTCTGCTTATCAGTATGTTGCTTGTAGGGTCAGTTAGGAACAGCCTCTGTGAAGCGGGGGCGCCACATATTGAATTTTTAGGTGCCAACCTCTGGTGGTAGGCAGGGGTGTTAGTGGATGCGTAGGGCTTCCTAGGCCATATGTGGTGATACCTGGGATTTGTTCCGATAGAGCTAATTGAGTCTGTTTGTCCTTCTTGCATCTATATAAAATCCCCTAATTTTGGTTGAGTTTTAGAAAGAGGAGACAACATAGTGGCCCTCTATCGGAAATTATGTATGTTTGACTGAATAACATGATGTATCAGACAGTCACATATGAAATTTATCGTCTGTATTTTCAGTGAGTTTATCACGTTTTTGTGCACTTAAGGTTTCCTTTTGTGGTGTTGTTTTTTTACTTCTAATAAACTTATTTTTTAAGGGTCATATGTTCAAAGTCGAACAAATTAGTACAAAAGTTACGATGCAAAATATTAAAATTAAACAACTGATAGGAAAAATTGAGTATATGTTTCACAATATACATTATCTTAATTTCTTTCCCATATGTGCTGTAATAATCACCCACTATATAAAAAAATCATACAACTCTCCAGCAACCTGGCTGCACGATCAGTTGTGCTTCGTGTGCCACATCAAAAGACCCCTTTCATTCTTTCATGCAGCACAGACTTGCTGATTATGGAATGAAAGGAAAATACACTTCATTGTCTCTGCGAAGAAGATAAAAACAAAAAAGAGACTTGACTTTCCCCCTGCTGCTCAAATGGGTCTTTCCAATAATCTAAAAGCCATGATTCTAATGCTGGCAGTCTCCTGCAAAAATATATATTAAAAACTCTAAGATTACAAGAATGAACATCTGGAGACTTTCAAAATAAATATATTATGATAATTCTACTGCAGTTGTGATAGAGAAGCGCCTTCAAACCCTTTAGATGCAGCGCATGTATATATAAACAGTATATGGCATGTTTCTAGAGCTGTGTATACAGGGTAAGGTTTCTCCTTATGGAGAGTTACATGCCAGGTGTGGCACGCTCGAATGCGGGGACTTAAACGCCTTGCATGCTCCTCTGGGAAAATAAATATGCAAATTGACTCTTCAGAGAGCAAGAGCACTAGAACTCTTGTGCCACCTATTGGAAGTAGCGATTCTACAAGTCAATATCGACCCTTTATTGAGCCTTGCAATATTGCAATATGACTTAGGATAAAAGCCAATCAGTATCTCAATTTACAGACATGGTGTAGAGCTGTGTATAAAATGCAGAAAGTTTAAACAGTAACGATAAGAGCTGAGGGCAATTAAAGGGGTATAAACCTTATCCAAAAGATCCCGTATAGCAAAAATAAGCCATTTTCTAATTGACAGTACATTACAAAATGTATTTCTATTACAAAGATTTCCTCAAATCCTATTTTCAGCTCCCACTTCCTATTCTCAAGGAATATCCATTTGAGAACCTGCAGAGTCTAAACTGGATAGTCATCACTGACTGCAGATCCTGGGGCTGCCCTGTTTTCTGTTTCAGTGACACTGGTGGGGTATTCCGATGCTTGCTTAGTCCTGTTCCACATCTAACGTGTTCCCCAATCCCTGTCATTGCATAGCAAGAAAGAGAAGTGGCGTTGGATGGGAAAAGGCCCTAGAGAAGGACATGATTGAGCATGTGTTGGAATAGCCAAATGGCGTATGGTCAATGAAGCAGAAAACAGAACAGCTCCTCAATTTGCCAGTGATGATTATCTGTTGGAGGCCGTGTCAGGCATGCAGTGAGTTTTTTAATTAATTTTTTGGAATTAGAAAAAATGAATAAATAGCATAACATTGGCAATGCCTGCCTCCTGTGCCTGATAGATCAGTGAAACAGGAGTGACCTAGAGACATGAGACAAGCAGAAGGCAGGAAACGGGTAGAGAGGCAGGGAAGCTGTAAGGGCAGAGCCCGCCCACTGCTCTTGCAATTCATTAAAATACAATTTAAACTATGCATTTGTCTAAAACAGCAATATTTATTTATTCTAGAAATGTAAGGATTCAATCAGCATTAAAGCATGTTTACATACGTGCTATTAGTTTGGGGTATAAAATCCCGATGACAGGTTCTCTTTAAAAAGTTTCCTGTTCTTTCGGAGTGTGGGAGTTTTACTTGATCGGCGCTCTAGTTGGTGGCTATAAGTGCAGAAGAAAATTTCTTCAAGTGTTTACACCAGAAAGCTGGCATAAAACACTTTGAAAAGCTGCAAAATGTTTGTGCATCTTAAAGTTGCACAAACATTTTGCAATTTTTGGCATTTTTACTTTAGTCCTTGCCAGCCTTGAATAAGGGGATGGAACATGGGATGATTGACAGGGGCACATGGCAACACTCATCTCTGAAACCTTACAGCTTCGACCAGAAATGTTATTCCAGTTATTGACAGGAGTAAGCCATTAAGTGGCATGTGCCTGTTAACAAATCAGACATCTCTTACTCACCATAACCCTTCATTAAGACTAGTGTGTGCAGCACCAAACTTAATGAATCGGGGCCAAAGGGTCCTTGGATTTATCAGACCAACAGCAATCCTAATCTCATGGCTGTCCTAGCAATAAGCACCAATATTCAATGATTGGAATGCTATTTAAAATACGTTAGTATTTTTTCTGAAAGAGGCAGGAATAGTGTTGAGCATTCCGATACCGCAAGTATTGGGTATCGGCCGATATTTGCTGTATTGGAATTCCGATACCGAGTTCCGATATTTTTGTGATATCGGAAATCGGAATCGGAAGTTCCCAGTGTATGGTTCCCAGGGTCTGGAGGAGAGGAGACTCTCCTTCAGGCCCTGGGATCCATATTCATGTAAAAAATAAAGAATTAAAATAAAAAATATGGATATACTCACCCCTCCGGCGGCCCCTGGACCTTACCGATGTAACCGGCAGCCTCCGTTCCTAAGAATGCAGTGAGTTTAGGACCTGCGATGACGTCGCGGCTTGTGATTGGTCGTGTGAGCGGTCACATGAGCGGTCACGCGACCAATCACAAGCCGCGACGTCATCGAAGGTCCTTCACTCCTCATTCTTAGGAACGGAGGCTGCCGGTTACATCGGTAAGGTCCAGGGGCCGTATATCTATATTTTTTATTTGAATTCTTTATTTTTTACATGAATATGGATCCCAGGGCCTGAAGGAGAGGAAACTCTCCTTCAGACCCTGGGAACCATCCAGGATACCTTCCGATACTTGTGTCCCATTGACTTGCATTTGGATATCGGCCGATACGATCCGATACCGATACCTTTGAGTATCGGAAGGTATCGCTCAACACTAGGCATGAATACTAAAGAGATTATTTTACTTTATAAAAGTTTTGCCTTGTTCTGTCATAACTTTTATGATTGTAGTTTTCTTTATTGTAACAGATAAATATCTTTAGTTAGATTTTTCTGGATTCTTTTTTTTATTATATAAAAGGAAAAAAAAATTGACATGCTTGCCAAGTCAAAGCCTATCATCACAGCGTTGTAAAACTGGTATTTCATTAAAGAGACAATTGTAAGATTGAAAGGCTGGCAGGCATGTCACAAAATAACGATGGTAAGGAAAACACTGAAATACTGCTAATACCTGTAGTTAAAAGTTTATAAAATGTTCCCTCATGACTTCCTTTGTCTTCTATGTAGACAGCATAGGCCAGGTGGTTCGTATCTACATTAAAGACCTAACCTTAAATAATGAAACACCATTTCTAGCCACAATACCTACATTAAATGATATTACGGTTACCAATTTTACAATGGCTATTATCTGCTGGATTTGATATTTGCACAACTTGCTGTAACCCAACCTTTGTCTATTTCCTTCAATATGTAATATAGGCTTCATTCTTTTGCTGGTCTATTTAAGAAAGTATAAATCTGAGGTTAATTAATTTCAGAATGAATGAGTAACTATAATTATGTAAAGAAAAATGAATCAATATTTAGTTGGGTAGAAGAGAAACTGATCCTTTTGCAATTGTACACAATGTTATTTGGTTGAATGATGGATTTATGGTCAGTCAAGTACTTTAGTAATCAGAGGGCTCACATATCCCTCATTACATATACGCAGATATGTAATTAGTAACTGTGACGACACCACTTTTCTTTTTAATGATGCCAGACATTAATTCCGTAGGCCCAGAATCATAGACTATTGTCTGAATTATTAACTCTTGTAGGTTGAATTGATATTTGTAAATTGGTGAGTGGTTGTTATTTACCTCTTATATCAGCTCCTACAGTTTATTGTACTGTTATCTTTGCAAAACAGGGACGCAAGTTCACTGAACAATGTTGTTTGCTGATTTGTTGATTGCACAATATACCAGGCCATGTAGTTATTGACTTGGATATATTGAAGGATAAACTATAAATAATCAAACATTGTGGGTTAACATCATCACTCCTTACCCTTGTGAATGATGGCTTGAAGGACAGTTGTGACCCATATAAGGAGACTTTGCCTCTGTTCAAAGTGACTCTACTGGTAGTCAGCTTAGGAGACCACAGCCCAAGCTCGAAGAACACAGATTTGCTCCATTGACCATCAATGAACCCTCAGAGACGTCTTGAAGAATCCAGGTTGGGACAATCAGGTCACCTGGACACATACCTCCCTGCTCTCGGTTATTGTCATTAACTCCTTTATCTGGGTGCCGGCCAAATGTGGGGTGCCACTGGTGGGGATAGTCGGCCATGGAAGTGGCTCTAATTCTGGCAAGTCAGCGGAAAGCATAAGACTGTAATTTGCATCATTGTGGGTATTTTGCTTGGACTGTTCTATGTGTTGTTTGCCTGCTTTGTGGTTCAATAAATTATTGCCACACTGTTTTACCCTCACCCTGTGTTGTCTGAGTAGTATTATGCCCATGGTAAAAGGAGAACAGGCATTCAATGGGATGAACCCTGGTCCATGCGGTCTTGAGCCAGCAGACTAGAGTACCCGCTAACTCCTGTGTCTCCACAGTAATTTTTGGGAGATCCGTATTAAAGCTGCAAATGAAAAGTAGATGAGTTGTCCATAACATCCAATATTACTTAGAATATCAGGGCTAGTTCAGGCAAACGTATTAAACATCTGTGCAATGTCCATATGCAAAATTATAGCATACAGTCAGCACAAGGACCAATGTAAGTCAACGTGGTAGTTCACAATAGCGTTTTTCCACAGAGACCAGTGCAGCATGCACTATTTTGATCCATATTCTGGATCAGACTTGCCCAATATAAAAAATTGGTTGCGTAAAAAACAGATCACATACAGGTTACCATCCGCATGTCATGTGAATTTCACAGATACATTACAATTCTAAAGTTAGGAAACTGTATTTCACCTTTATGATTTATTAAATTGCTAGAGCAAAAAATGGATGTCGCACAATGCTATGAGCTCAACTTGTGAAGTGGTCCTCCCAGTTCAGGTCTGGGTGGTCACATGGATCATGAGCATTGATGCAGTAGCAGAAAGGCACATATGGAGAGAGGACTTGATGCACTGGAAGCCACAGGCAGACACGACACAGGAGAGCAGGTAGGAAGCAAGGACTTGAAGCATTGGAAGCCGCAGGCAGATAAAGCAGGTAGCGGTGCACAGTGAAACAAACAGAACTAAGAGTTCTAATGCAAAGACACATGATCATATTGGGACTTATATAAACCTAGGCAGATGATGACATGAGAGCAGTCCAAGTCACTTGTAAAACCCAAGGTGGAGCAAGAGCAATTGAAGACAGCGTAGCCTAGGAAGTTTTACATGTAAGTTCTTTATTCCTCCATATAATAACAGCAGCAACGTTTCGCCATGCATGGTCTTTTCAAGCTTATTTAACGAGCAAAGACAAAATCTGCTTGCCATGAATATTTCACCATGAGTGGTTAACTTTGTTTTATCCATGAGTGCCAATTCAGGAGTCAGGAGAAAGCAAGATCTGGCATATTGAATCTCATGACTCTATTGTTCTCAGGGGACATAATCTGCTGCCAGAGGTTTCTAGCAGCGACTGACTCCCCTCTCTCCATCGAAAACACATGCCTGCTCATCTGAACCGACTGGAGGCATAATTGTAGGCCAAACAGCTATTGAAAATTTAGAGGTACCTTTAGGAGAGAGGTGTTTCAAAAACAATATTATGAATATTATGGTCCATGCGCAGTAGCATCAATCGGCAAGTTCGCTTTAATTATGTCATTTCACATACAGTGGAGTGTAAAAGTTTGGGCACCCCTGGTCAAAATTATTGTTATTGTGAACAGTTAAACAAGTTGAAGATGAAATTATCTCTAAAGGGCCTACAGTTAAAGATGACACATTTCATATTTTAGGCAAAAAAAATAATATATTCATTTTTTACATTTTAAAAATCACAAAAATGAAAATGGACACATGCAAAAGTTTGGGCACCCTGCATGGTTAGTAGCATGTATCACAGCTTGTAAACGCTTTTTGTAGCCAGACAAAAGTCTTTCAATTCTTGTTTGAGGGATTTTCATCCATTCCTCCTTGGAAAATTCTTCCAGTTCTGTGAGATTCCTGGGTCATCTTGCATGCACTGCTATTTTGAGGTCTAGCCACAGATTTTCAATGATGTTCAGATCTTGGACTGTGAGGGCCAATTTAGAACCTTTAGCTTGCGCCTTTTGAGGTAGTCTATTGTGGATTTTGACTTGTGTTTAGGATCATTATCCATTTGTAGAAGCCATTGTCCACCATTTTTATTTTCAGAGTGCTAGGCAGCTGCTTAGAGGAACTCATAGCTGCAGTTTTTTTGGCACAAGGTTAGAGGAGGCTGGGTTTTTATAAAGCTGAGAAATTTGTATCACCTGGACCTTCATAACGATGATGAGTGAACAAGCCATAATCCTAACAGGCAAATTGAGATTTGAAACCTTGGTGAAATTTATCTGAGCACATAAATCTCCAAAGGTGGACACATTTTTGCATAAACCCATTTCCCTTTTTGCAATTTTTAAATTGAAAAAAAAAAAAAAGACAGTATATATATATATATATATATATATATATATATATGTGCATTTTTGGGGATTTTTTGGGAGGGGGGGAATAAAATACAAAGGAAATATGTCATTTTTAACTCTAGGCCTTTTTTGAGATTACTTCATCTTCAACTTCTTAACTGTTCACAATAACAGTATCTTTGATCAGGGGTGCCAAAACTTTTACATGCCACCGTATGCATGTCAGCCTAGACACATGTTTGCAGTTTAAGTTATTAAACTTAGATGTGCCATATGGCTTTTGAAAAAAAAATGTGAGAGGTTTTATTTTTCATGCAATAGTGGCTTAAGGGGAAAAAAACATTTTAAAGGTTTAAGATATTCTATTACTTGGTTGTCGAGGCTCTGACCTCTGGGACCACCACCAATCTTGAGAATAGGCAATACTAAGACTGGTACCTTTATGTTTCCTTCTGTATATTTCCCTGAATATCAGCACCTCAGTCACCTGTTGTGCATGTAAGTGTAACAATGACCCATTTAAGTACATGAAGCTGCTGCAGTTTATGGCATCGCCTGGTGTAGTTGTACAGGTCAAATTTAGATACTACACACTTGCTGCTCAAAATTATTGCTATGGTACCTTCATTCTCAGGTTCCATTGGGGATGCCAGAGGCTGGACCATCACATATTGTAAAGTAATGGAATACTCCTATAGACAATGATTAAATACACAAAAATGTATAAAGTTAATATCTTCTTTGCCTCAAATTCTATTCGTGTGGAAGACAGAAGCTTTAGGCCTCGTTAAGATGACTGTAATATGGGTCTACTTAGCAATCAGTTTACTGTAGGGAAATTACTGAACTGGATTTAGGTCGCTAGCTGTAAATCTACCTTTGATTGAGATCATGCTTTCAGACCCCTGAAATTGGGTTTTATTACAGTTATTCAATATATCTTTTTAATGAGTAGATGAGTAGGAGACATTAGTTAAGGCTAAGTTCACATTAGCGTTTGGGGGCTTTGCAGAGGGCTGCATACTTCCTCCGTTAAGCTCCGCCTACTTCCGCATACTTCTGCATGCATTCTGCGTACCTATCTTTAACATTGAGTACGCCGGACATGCGGATGTGTGCGGATGCGTTGTATTGATGCGTCCGCCGACCGCATGGGAACGTAACAAGTTGAGTTTTGTGCAGAAAGTGAGCTCGTCAAAATGACGCATCCGCATACATCCACATATCCTGCGTACCCGATGTCAAAGATAGGTATACAGGACACATGCAGAAGCATGCTGAAGTAGGCGGAGCTTAACAGAGGAAGTACGTAGCCCAACACAAAGCGCCCAAATGCTAATGTGAACTTAGCCTAAGAATAGCTATAGACCAATTAAGTGTTGTTCATTGATTACTGTTTTTAACTGAGATTACTGTACGAAATTGTTGTTCTGGTGGTCCTCAGTCTTAGCCTCATGTCAGCTTGCTATGGCTATTATTATTATTTATTATTATTATAGCGCCATTTATTCCATGCCTGTACTTTGAGCTCCGTTACCAGAATGAAATAAACTTTATTCTTCTCAACAACATTCGGCATTCAGTTATGGAGATGGTGCCGGCTCATGACAGGTTCCTTTTAAGAATAAGCTATATCCTGTTTTTTATACCAAGCCCCCAAAATCCATAACATAAGAAATTGTGATCATGGGACTTGATGTATCAAAGCATTCACACTAGAAAATTGGTGTAAAAAGCTTTAGAAATTTTCACAATTTTACGATTTTGGCATTTGATATTTTAAATGCATGTTTTGTCTACTATTGGCAAAATGGACGGAGATGGAGCAGGACGGGGGGTGATGCCATAGCTCATCTAATTCATCTAATTTATGACAAGCTGTGCCTTTCCTTTCTACAGAAATCTTACTCCAGTCACTGACTGGAGTGATATCTGTGGAGTAGTTCATGGAGGCGCATGTCACTTATCAGACACTCTGGAATCGTTAGGTTGTATGAACCTCTTAATGAATCCGGAGCACCTGACACCATCACACCTAGGGGCCTAGGAGTATATTTGTAAATTAAAGCATATCTCTTGATTTGTTCTTTCACCCATAGTACAACGATTTCCGAGAACCCCATTAATTTGTATGGAAATTGACTTTTTACTATATATTATGTATTTACCCCTTGGGAATTTATGTTGTACGTACAGTATATGTGAAGTTATCATTTATACTTGGCTTATCAGTGATGTAGAGTAACAGATCATCACAATCTTGATGTGCAGCATTCTCTAACATACCAATCCAAAATACATCATTTACTATATAGGTTTTCCCAGACTATTGTTTTCCCCTGTGGCATTTCGACAAGGGCAGACTAGGATACACTGACTAAAAGTAAGTGTTTGTCAGGTCCTTGTTCACATAGTCGATAGAGCCAGATTATTTGCTATCATCATACCTCAGCATTATGTTTAATATTGCAGTAATTCTGGCTCCATGTCCTGTCTGCTTAATAGATGAGAGACTTCAAGGAATTCCGTCTTGGAGAATATTATTCTTGCAGCAGAAATCAGGTCACTACAAACTAAGTTTTCTTCTACCGAGAACATGGAGCAAACCTTTAATTGTTCGCTTACAAGCAATACCGTTTTGGTTTTCATCATGCTCCCTCAGGTTCTTCTTGGGAGAGGATTTACATGTGAAATTTTAGCCGCTGGCTTTGTTTTCTACCTTGTCTGCCAAATAAAGGAACATCAAGTAAAATGAAAGTCCATTTTGCCATGGATAATAAAATTAACTGCTCTGAATAGGGCAGATGTAATTTTTATTTTAGGGGCTAGGACACTTGTTCAGATCTCTAGAGATGTCTGGGAATGTGCATCACATTATTTTCAATCTGAGAAATACGGATCATAACTTATTCCAAAGGAAATGTAACCCAATATCTGAGACAATCCTTTGCACTCTGTAACAACAATCTGATCCATTATCAGCCGGCCGTTATTTCCAAACAAGCCCTTTGTAGGGAAGTAAAAGAAGCACTAAGAAAAATGAATTTTTGTACTTTTTATGACTTCTCTGCTTTTACCATATTTTGCACTTCTAACAATTTAGTATAAAGTGGAAACATAAGAAAAGGATTTTCAGTGGCTACATTCATTGCACTGAGCCACTGAATTTTGTACGTGTTTGAAGCCATACTGAATACAGAATTGCACACAAGCATATATAAAATACTCACACATCACACATGCATATACACAACGACAATACCGTATATATGTTTACTTCACTAGAAAGTTATTTTTGTTCATTAATTTATACTTGTAACAGTCATACCTTTTCTAACATAAACTTCACTATTTGAGATATTTATTTTTTGCGAGATGAACTGTAATTTCGTTTAGTGCTATTTTGCCAAACACTTTATAAGCGTTAAACAATGTGATTATTGTAGTTGTTTCATTACTTTTTAAGTAATTTAATAGGAAATATTTTTATATTACAGGTATATAGAGATGTACTAACATTAGAGATGTATCTCTATGTACCACTACAATATGCCTGTAAAGAAGAAGAATACCATTAATATCTTTGAATAAAAAAAAATCTCCTGTTTTTAACAGTGCAGCCTATGGCTCAAAGTGAAAGCTTCTGTCTGTCATGCTACACGGTGTGAGTTTGAATCCTGGATAGTGTTGAGCGATACCTTCCGATACTTGAAAGTATCGGTATCGGATAGTATCGGCCGATACCCGAAAAATATCGGATATCGCCGATACTGATACCCGATACCAATACAAGTCACTGGGACACAAGTATCGGAAGCTATCCTGGATGGTTCCCAGGGTCTGAAGGAGAGGAAACTCCTCAATGAGGTGTTTAGGACCTGCGATGATGTCGCGGCTTGTGATTGGTCACGTCAGCGGTCACATGAGCGGCACACGACCAATCACAAGCCGCGACGTCATCGAGGGTCCTAAACTCCTCATTCTTAGGAACGGAGGCTGCCAGTTACAATCGGTAAGGTCCAGGGGCCGCCGGACCGGTGAGTATATCCATATTTTTTATTTTAATTCTTTATTTTTTACATGAATATGGTTCCCAGGGCCTGAAGGAGAGTCTCCTCTCCTCCAGACCCTGGGAACCATACACTGGGAACTTCCGATTCCGATTTCCGATACCACAAAAATATCAGAACTCGGTATCGGAATTCCGATACCACAAGTATCGGCCGATACCCGATACTTGCGGTATCGGAATGCTCAACACTAATCCTGGATATTTTCAGAGGACTCCACTCCCCACCCATGTGCAGCTGATCTGGCTGCACATAAATAATAATCTTTGTTTTTATATAGCGCTAACATATTCCGCAGCGCTTTACAGTTTGCACACATTGTCATCACTGTCCCCATTGGGGCTCACAATTTAAATTCCCTATCAGTATGTCTTTGGAATGTGGGAGGAAACCGGAGAACCCAGAGGAAACCCACGCAAACATGGGGAGAACATACAAACTCCTTGCAGATGTTGTCCTTGGTGGGATTTGAACCCAGGACTCCAGCGCTGCAGTGCTAACCACTGACCCACCATGCTGCACATGCACTATTTCTGCCCTTGCATTATTTCAACGTTATTTGCATTGCTTCTAGTGTGAATATTTCTGAATATAATGCTGCAGTGAGACAATATACATTGTCATAGGCTATGGTCAGACTGCCATAGAGTCTCGGCTTGATTATCTATGGTCAGACGGCTGTAGATAAACAGACCTATTATGCAAATGACACTCTGATCAGAGTTTGATCCAAGTGTCAGTGGAGCGCCCCCACTGCCGCAGGGTCGAGGGGCACCCGGTACCGGGCCGCTACGTCTCGGTTCTGGGGTTGTCACGGTGGCTGGGTCCGGTCCGTGACCCTGCTGAGGGGCGTCCAGTGAAAGTTGAGAGTGTGATAAGGTTGTGGTGCGGTGCAGGTCGCAGTAAATAACGAGTCCGGCCGGTCCGATGGCACCTCCAGAGTTCCCTTTGCAGGTGGAAATCTGTGCCTACCTTCTAGCGCTTGTGTGTTGTGGTCCTTCCCTGCTGTGCTTACGGGATAGTCCTCACAACTGTTGTGTCTGTTTCTGAAGTTCCCTCACAACTCGATTTTGATGTTCTTCTTCGTCCCCCCAGATAATATGGCTAGGACGCACCTGTATGACGGGTAGGCTCGGAGCTCTTCCGGGACCCTAGTGTCGCCCCTCTCCAACTGTTGCCCCCTATGTCTTTTTAGGTGATTTGAGTGAGACAGCCCTCCTATAACTGACTGTCCTGCTGTAGGTTTGAAGCAAGGCCTGGAGCTCAATACTTCCTCGGCGTTTCCGGCCACCGGCTACGCGCCTCAGTAGGATGTTGCCTCATCTTACAGCACGACTCCTACTGGTGTTTCTCCTTGTTGCATTGATCTCGTTTCTCACTCAGCACAATAAACCTCGCTTCTTGTCCTTTCTTGGGGTACCGCCGCGATGAAGTGCAGGCGCGGTCCCGTAACATTCTTTCCTGTTCGCTAGGCCTCTGTCAGGATCCCACCCCTGACAGGGACCCCCCTGAATCTTCCCCTGCAACACCCTCTGCCACAGGATGTTGCCTGCTTCCAACCCAGTCAGCTTCTCTCTAACTTCCTATCTAACCCCCAGTTTTACCAGATTGTGAGGAGTGGCCTAATACATAGCACCCTTAGCTCCCCCTGGAGGCCAGACTGTGAAGTGTATTGGTGTCTGTGATACCTGGTCAGGTGAACTCCTTCAGTGCCATCAGACATACCATAGCCCCCCTTAGCGGCGGAGCATCAGTACTGCAACGACCAGGACTCTGGGGCGTTGCACTAGCATAGTGTTATCACCAGCACACCATGAGAGGAAGATGGGGAACAGAATTTCTCCATTTTCTCCATTGTGTGAGTCCTCAGAAATCAAACTACAGCAAAATATCATCTGAGTGCAGTCTGATGTTTTCCATGCACCCATAGCGTCTTACCTGGGCCAAGTAGAAAAAGAACTGATCTGTTGCTCAGTGATCCAAGGTGTTGTTTTAAGATGAAAGTAAATTTTGCATTTCATTCGGAAATCAAGGTCCCAGAGTCTGGAGGAAGAGTGGAGAGGCCACAATCCAAGCTGCTTGAGGTCTAGTGTGAAGTTTCCACAATCAGTGATGGATTGGGGAGCAATGTCATCTGCTGGTGTAGGTCCACTATGTTTTATCAAGACCAAAGTCAGTGCAGCCGTCTACCAGGAAATATTAGAGCACTTCATGCTTCCCTCTGTCAACAAGATTTTCAGAGATGGAAATTGAATTCTCCAGCAGGACTTGGCACCTGTCCACACTGCTAAAAGTACCAATACCTGGTTTAAAAACAACAGTATCACTGTGCTTGATTGGCCAGCAAACTCGCCTGACCTTAGCCCCATAGAGAATCTATGGTGTATTGTCAAGAGGAAGATGAGACACCAGACCCAACAATGCAGATGAGCTGAAGGCTGCTATCAAAGCAACCTGGGCTTCCATAACACCTCAGCAGTGCCACAGGCTGATCGCCTCCATGTCACGCCGCATTGATGCAGTGGTGTTATAAAGTATTCTAATTTATAATAATGAGATAATGACTTTGGGGTTTTTATTGGCTGTAAGCCATAATCATCAACATTAACAGCAATAGACACTTGAAATAGATCACTCTGTTTGTAATGACTATGTAATACAGGACTTTCACTTTTTGTATTGGAGAACTGAAATAAATTAACTTTTTGATGATATTCTAATTTAGTGAGAAGCATTTGTATGTCATACAGGCTTCATGCACACTGATCTGCTATAGTCATTAGCACATATTGACATTAGACATCTTGCCATGCATTTATTTAGTTGTGGCGTTTGGATACTGAAATCTCAGGGGTTGCTGCTTGACACTTATATGGCAGTGCAATAATTTCCTCATCGTCTTTACATGAAGAACTACCAAAGGGACCATCAATTGTCAATTTCTTGAGTCATCCACAAAATCACCAGGCACGAAGTAAGTTATGCTTTGAGGGTTGAGAGAGCGCGACTCTGCTAAAATCCCGGACTAGTAAGTACATTGTCCAATGCAATGCATGTAAGGTCATATTGTAAAGGCAGGGCGCTACTAATCAGAAGTTATTATCAGCTCAACTACTATATATGGTAAGTTCTTTATTCTCTGCATTTTATGTTTTTTTTTTACTGTACATTTCCCAAGATGTTCATTAAACATTGCGGTCACTGTTGTATTACCTACCCAGCCAAGTAGCTCTTTAGTAACTTACTCATGTAATGCCTTATGGAGTTCCACATATGGTTTCTGTCAGACATATTAAAATTCTACTTTTTGAAATGCTTTTCATGTTACAATGTTAAAAAGTGGTGATGACATGATACAAAGTAGCTTTATTGTGCCAGGAAAATTATATTAACGTCTTTTCTGGATGCCAAAGTAAAGTCTTGATAAGTGGCATGTAAATGGCATGCAGGCCGTTCCCAATACAATCAGTAACAATACACCACATGCAGGTGAACGATAAAAAAAGCTAAATTTCCAGCTAAAATATCTCTGCAAACCTTATACTTTATAAGGTGATGTTAAATGGGGTGTCTCAACTGCTTGGATGGGTAAAATTTTAAAGTTCTTGTAAAAATAATCAATTTTGAAATGTACCTTTTTATTAAAAATCTTCTACTTTCTCGTTTACTACTCGTTGCCTAGGTTACCGACCACATCTACAGTCTATCAGCGGTGGCACGGAGCGCAGGGCTGACAGTCTCTTTGCTATAGAGCTGGCACCATCATGAGTGGGTATTAGCTGTACATCATAGCTAACACCCTGCTGCAATGGCAACGATTGATATTAGCACAGACCGCGAACATTAAACCCTTAGATACCACTGTCAATAGTGACAAAGGTATTTAGATGGTTATATGAGGGATGTGTCTCCCTCTTTAATGGGGTATTCCCATCTCCAAGATCCTATCACAATATGTAATAGGTGTAATAATAATAATATTAGAAATGTAGTATAGATTTTTTTTATTCGCTAGGTCTCTTTCCTCGTGTGCAGGCATTCTAGGACCTTAGGTATCCATGGTTACGACCACTACCAACTAGCTAACTAACGGTCACTTCATCAGTGGATGTAACCATGGATACCTGCAAGGCCTGCACATACTGACACTCGAGACTACAGGATTCTAGTAGTCATTATGGCATCCTCAGGCCAAGTAATGGCCATCAGAACAGCCAGCTATGGTGGCTTGTAAAGTCCTGTAATAAGCAGGGTCTAATGTGCAAAGTTTCAGTCTAAAACTGTGAGATCTAATATCCTGCAGTACAGACGTATTTCCAGTTATTAGATCTGGGATCAGGCCAGTAAAAGTTAAAGTTCCATATTGGGACTAAGTAAAATAAGGAATAAAATATTGTAAAGATTAAAAAAAAATCAAATAAAAGTCTAAAAAAACCTGAAAATTATTTGTCCGCTAAAAACACTGTTTTCTGTAAAAGTGAAAGTAAACAAAAACAATTACAAGATTGCTATTGCTGCGTTCAAAACGACCTAAGCTTAAAAAAAATTGTAACATGACCCATACCATGAACATC
This sequence comes from Ranitomeya variabilis, assembly GCF_051348905.1. NCBI lineage: Eukaryota > Metazoa > Chordata > Amphibia > Anura > Dendrobatidae > Ranitomeya > Ranitomeya variabilis. Next base: position 100,914,195 of record NC_135234.1, read on the forward strand.
GTAACAAAAGTAATAAAAAACACTCCAAAAATGTAGCTTTTCATTATACTGAAATACAAAAAAATGAATAAAAAGTGATAAAAAAATGCAAAATGGTATTCATAAAAGCATCATCTTGTCCCGCAATGCGGACAATCAACTTCAAGTTTTTTCAATGTGTGGCCCATTTACCCAGCCGAATGAGAGACCTCTGGTAAGTCTGGGGTCACACGACAGTATTTTGTTATATCATTGATCGTAGCATTTGCCTTTAGAGAGGTTTTCTGATTTTTTTTTCAGTATCTTATTCTTGGGTACAAGTAGCTCACAGAAGGGGGTCCCTCTTGCACCATGCCATTTGTTTGATAAGGCACATCTAAAGCAGCTGTGGACTAGGGACAAATATCTAAAACAGTGGCGTATCTAGGGGGGGCAGCCGGGCCATGTGCCCCGGGCGCAGCCGGTGGGGGCGCAGTCGGGCCGCCTAATTCGGCGGTCCGCAGTGTCTCCCCCGGCGCCTGTATTCTGCCGCCCCCGGTCTGGGAGTCAGCTGTTCTCTGTGCCGACTGTCAAGCTGACAGCCGGCACAGAGAAGCTGCAGAGTGCCGGCTCCCAATGTGTGCAGAGGTGGAGGGAAGCCCCTGCAGAGTGGCTGCGGCAGGCAGGGAGAAATCCCTGCAGCTCCGCTGCCCAGCGATCTGTCTTCCTGCTTCCTCTTGCTTCCTATCACACAGACGCGCCGCTGGATGACGTCATCATTCAGCGGCCGGCTGTGTCAGAGGAAGGTGATGAGATGCTGCAGCAGAGCGCGAGGAGAGGTGAGAGGTGTGTGTGAATGTGTGTGTATGTGTGTGTGTGTGAATGTGTGTATGTGTGTGTGTATGTGAGTGTGGGTATGTGTGTGTGTATGTGTGTGAGTGTGTGTGTATGTGTGTGTGAATGTGTGTGTGTGAATGTGTGTATGTGTGTGTGTGTGAATGTGTGTATGTGTGTGTGTGTGAATGTGTGTATGTGTGTGTATGTGAGTGTGTGTGTGTAAATGTGTGTGTATGTGAGTGTGTGTATGTGTGTGTGTGTGTGAATGTGTGTATGAGTGTGTGTGGCTCAGTATTGGGTGTGTGTGTGTATCGCGCTGCAGGGGAATGTGCAGAGAAGTGAATGGTGTGTGTGTGGGGGGAGGGGAGGGCAATGATGGGGCTGACGGGGAGAGAGCAATGATGGGGATGGTGGAGGAGGAGAGGGCAATGATGGGGCTGATGGGGGGCATATGTCCTGGGGGGGGGGCGCCGAAATGAATTCTTGCCCCGGGTGCCAGAAACGCTAGATACACCTCTGATCTAAAATATCCTACAAGTATGAGCAAAGTCTTAATTTGTATAAAATTGAGTAATTGAAACGCGCATTTTATTATGTGCCCACAGTTTGTAATATGAAGTTTGTGGTAATTTAGTCCCCGAGAGCATTTTCCAGGGACCGTAATTACAAAAGCCGGCTGCTTGTTTAGCAGACAAGACTTATATACAAAGAGGTTACAAACGCAGAATTCTCCTGGGGATACAGATTACAAGCTGCACACACAATCCTTGCTTTAATTAGCTGAATTCATAATGAAATACGAAGAAATACTTTAAAATTGAAATCTTGAAAGTTGTATTTTTTTATTTGCAGTCAGAGGCTTCACTTAAACCTTCTCTCTCAGTACTAATACACTTATAGAGTTGAGCACGTTTTGATGTCTGCTCCGGTATGTTTGTGAAATAAAACAGATTTCTAATTATAAATGTTCATCCCATGAAAAACATAAAGGAAAATTAAATCTGTCAAGTCAGGATTTAGGAATATGCCACAAAACTATTTATCCATAACCACAAAATTCGGCAAGCAATCAGGGGTATGAAGCCTACTTCCAGAACATAAAACATATTGGTACTTGGTGAATGAGAATGTTCTGCCAGGAACTCCATGAGAAAAAAGAAAACACATGTTATATACAGAACAGAAAGTCAGTTGCTCTTTATGTAGTAGATATAGATTTGGAGCATATGTTCCTTCAGCTGTTTTTTTTTTTCTTGTTTTGCGATTTTTTGAGACCAGTGGTCAAGCTGGCCTCGAGTTGCTTGAAAATATTGGTAGCAAAATTAACACAAACTTCTGAAAAATCACTTTGGTTTAGATTTACCAAGTTGTAGTCAAATACATTTTGGATTAGAGAATCACAATACTGAGAATGACCATTCCCTGTTAATTTACAGACATTATCATCACTAGTGGGCAGCACGGTGGCTCAGTGGTTAGCACTCTTGCCTTACAGCGGTGGCGTTCTAATCCCACCAAGGACAACATCTGCAAGGAGTTTGTATGTTCTCCTTGTGTTTGCCTCGGTTTCTTCCCACACTCCAAATACATACTGATAAGGGATTTAGATTGTTATCCCCCATGGGAATAGTGATGATGATGTCTGTAAAGTGCTGTGGAATATGATGGTGCTATATAAATAAGCAACACGTATTATAAAACCGAATTAATGTCCTCATTGGGGCTCACAATCTAAATTCCCTACCAGTATGTCTTTGGAGTGGGGGAAGAATTAATTTCAGTTAAAGAATCAACCATTTCCTAAATATATGGTCTTGGAGATGGATTCATGGAATAGTAATCAATAAGCAAACATTGTGACATCATCATTGAGATCTATTTTGTTTCTGTAAGAGGTGTAGACAATGACTGTCATGTTCCTATCACTGAAGACACCAATCGCATTATGTGAATAACTGTATACCTCTTTTACATATACATATATATAGAGAGAGAGAGAAAGAGAGAGAGAAGAATTGATAGTACAATGTAATCCATAGAGTATAGCAGTGTTATAGGTAGTGTTTGTAATGTATAATGTAGGATGTGATGATACAAGATATTATAATGTATAGTGATACAATGCATGATAGAGATAGGTGTTGTAGTCTTTGCATAGAATGTAGATGAAAGGTTAAGTCTGCCCAGCAACAAACTGCAGAGTCACGGATAGTTAATGTTGGGATTAGCCCACATTGGAAGGGGTTTGTGATAGGGAAATGACTTTTTCCTACTTAGAGTCAGATAGGAGTTAGAGTCTGAAAAAGTAACAAGTGTGCAGTGCTGCTAATGGGGTGATCCACAGCATAAAGAGACGTAGGGACAGGGATAGTGAGATCCTGAAGAAACTAACTGATGAGACAGAGTAGTCTTCCACCTTAAAGGGGTACTAGGATAGGATGATGTACCACTAGAAATCTTAGAGCTTGCTAGGGCTGAAGGTAACGGACCTAAAGAGGACTAAGAGCATGGGACTAGTGGGGGCCACGAGCGGATGCAGAAACTACTCAGCATATAGAGAGAAACTCGCTGATCAGAACTTTAGCCTAGAGGCTGAGTTGTGGAGAAGTAGAGTGAAACAGTGTCCTTCACCGGCCCCGGAGTACACTACGTGGAAGGAAACAATGTGCTTGAAAATGCTTTTCATTGTAAAGGAAACGTACTTAAGACCGTGTAACCGCTATCCCTTGTACATAACCCTTACCAAGTTCCGTAATGTCCCCATGTTTGAGTGGAAGTCTCTCTCATTAATCTGTGGAATTTGTGGTCCTGGCCAGCCAATACCATCGGCTAAAGGTGGCCTGCACGGGTGCAAGGCCCTCACATTACCAGCACCCATCATTTCATGTAAAGTGCCAGGGCCTTAAGAAGCAGAAGCTCGGTCATGGCTACTGCCCGTGGTCTCTGAAAAGTTATTTTTGCTATTTATAGAAAATATTTATTTTCTGCTAACATTGACAATTAACAATGAGTGACCATTTTGGATTGTATTGCTAAAGACAAAGAAGTAGAGCTCAGATCCCAGTTATCATTATTGTTCATGGTATTCTAGTAAAAGGTCCATGTTTTCTGTTGAAGCATTGATTGAACATAGTGCTACATAAGTACGGTATATTATAGCGAATAACTCTAGTTTGTGATATATATATATATATATATATATATATATATATATATATATATATATATAATTGCCTTTAGTGTGGTTTCATTAGAAGGACGACCTGCACCAAGTCTACATGCTACTCCAACCGAAATGGTTACAATAGAAAACCTCAGACGTATTGACTTACCCTGCGAGAGAGTTATCTTATAACAAGGAAAACTGTGTTTCTTGGCTTAGGTCCCAACCTTTTAAGAAGGTATTCACCATGACCAGTGAGGCTGCTGGCTCACAGAACACAGTTTTATGGTACTGACAAACCCAGAGGAAGCAAGCGCATGAACTACAATTTCCATATCACTTCAGCTTCATACAGCGCAGAGATTATTGATCACTAAAGAATAAGAAGTGGATACAAATCATATCAAGGATCCAGGGATTCGTCAATATCTGATTATTACAATTATTCGAATATTTATCAAGTAAAGCAGCTCTTTAAGAATTTTGCCAAATAATTTGTGCTTTTTATAGTCGAATTCTTTCAGATTTCTCACTGTCTCGTAAAGAGGTTGTTCGAGACTTTTATAATATATTGATGGTCTATCCTTAGGATAGGTCAACATTATCTGATAGGCAGCATATAAGATAGAGAGAGGTGACCCTCTATTGCATAATCTGTGGCCCTCACTACCAATCTGCGTGGCTCTCACCCACTCTGTGTTCTATCTCTTAAAGGGGTTCTCATACAAAGTACATTTTAATTTATAGATGTTGGAGTAAATTTAAGTTCCACAATTGGATATGATATAAAATGTTTTTCCTGTGCTGATATAACTGTATAAATGTGCCCCTGCTGTGTACTGTGTAATGGCTGTGTCTGACCATACAGGAACATGGTCTGATCGTACCACAGCTCCTGGGCAGGGGGGGAAGAAAAAGGGAGTATACAGACATTACAGCAGGGATCACAGCTGATTCTCTCTGTGAGGTAAAACATTTCACTGCCTGTATTATCACAGGAGTGATTGTTTCTACTAATTCTCCAGCACTCTGAGCTCATCATAAACTGACTGATGAGCCATACAAAGGTCGGATCTCTTTCTGAAAGATGCTGTTTTTTACGTGTGACCTTTTTATTTCTATTGATTTCCTTGGTGGGTCTTTTATTTAGTGCTCCCCACAGTAATAACAACTGATAATGGCATCTTTTTATCAGCAGCCTCCTCCTCACAATTATTCTGAACAGTAGGTGCTCAAACTGGACCCTTTTAAACGATACACTACCTGCAAAAAGCTGTACACTGTTATTATGCTTCCTAACATCAATAGACTGCTGAAAGCAAACTATTCATATCTGTTCTGAAATTCATGACCTACTTTTATAATTCTGGATGCCCCATATGCTAAAATCTTGTCACTTTAGTACGTTCTTCTTGACACACATGAACTGGGGACCTGCCACTATTAGCCAGAAAGAAGAGTTGCTGCAAAGAGCCGCTCTCACTCTGTACGTCTTGCTATTACATCTACTACTACAATTACATTCAGAAATGTCCCCAAGCTACCATTCTGCTTTGTCACATTCTCTCTTGCTAGATGAGACTTCTCCCGTGCTGCACCTACACTCTAGAATACTTTACCCCCAATCATAAGGGTAACTTTTTATTCACGCTGTAATCATTATGGCTAGAGGACCACTGCCCCAATGAAAATCTGTAACTACTTACCCAACTACCATCTGCCATGTATAATACTATAGTCTTGATTACCTATTCTTTTTCACGGAATTTTCTTGTCCATGTAATTTTAATGACCTCCCCTCATCACAAAACACTTTTATGTCAGTATGTGCTTGCTGATCCATCTGTCATTAAAGGGAACCTGTCACCCCCAAAATCGAAGGTGAGCTAAGCCCACCAGCATCAGGGGCTTATCTATAGCATTCTGGAATGCTGTAGATAAGCCCCCAATGTAACCTGAAAGATGAGAAAAAGAGGTTAGATTATACTCACCCAGGGGCGGTCCTGCTGCGGTCCGGTCCGATGGGTGTCGCGGTCCTGTCCGGGGCCTCCCATCTTCTTATGATGACGTCCTCTTCTTGTATTCACGCTGCGGCTCTGGTGCAGGCGTACTTTGTCAGCCCTGTTGAGGGCAGAGCAAAGTACTGCAGTGTGCAGGCGCCGGGCCTCTGACCTTTGCCTGCGCCTGCGCACTGCAGTACTTTGCTCTGCCCTCAACAGGACAGACAAAGTATGCCTGCGCCGGAGCCGCAGCGTGAATACAAGAATAGGACGTCATCGTAAGAAGATGGGAGGCCCCGGACCGGACCGCGACGCCCATCGGACCAGAACCGGACCGGGACCGCCCCTGGGTGAGTATAATCTAACCTCTTTTTCTCATCTTTCAGGATACATCGAAGGATTACAGAATGCTGTAGATAAGCCCCTGATGCTGGTGGGCTTAGCTCACCTTCGATTTTGGGGGTGACAGGTTCCCTTTAACTATTTCCCCTCTTCAATGATGTTCAGTGATTGTTCCACTTGACAAAATCAGCACTTTAGCACATACCATGTCACTTATATGTCTGGTATAAATTGTAGTCAATGTGCAACATTTGCTTTTTTTTTTCTTTTCAGACTTTTTCATGTCTTTCAATATTTGTTATTTAAAGGCTGCGTCAATCAGAGTTGCAATTAATTATTAATTCTGTAGTTAAAATCCACAACAGAAATTCATATGCTACAAATCCTCGCCATTAGTCAATTTCAATGCACAAAATTTCTGCAAAATGTTGCTGAGATTTGTTACTATCTCATCCTCATGGCTAGTTCTGTAACCCTGCACAATTTTGCAGGTAAAACTCACAACATTTCTGTCCAGTGTGAACTCACCCCTAAGAGCTTTTCTGCTATTCAACTGAATTTTAGAAAACTTAGTAATAGTTTCTTCACTCAAACCAAGGGAAGATGACAGCTAATTATATCAATAATGTTAGTGCAACATTGCGGAGCTGCGTCAGGACTTCTCCATGGGTAATACATCCCTAGCCTCTTATTGATGAGAAGCAGCAGGTCACAGCATAAACTGAATAACTTACAAAAATTATTCTCATTAAGACGTCACTCAGACGTCTGATTTTTTTCTTGCATGTTAAAAAATGGACGTATTTATATTGTTCTGGATCTGATTATCATCAGTGTTTGGTCCTTGGGTCCATATTTACCATCAGTGATTTTCTCCTATGCCCCAAAAAATGATAACGCTCTGCCTACCCATTACACTGTTAGGCCACTTTCATACGTCCTGATATTTCCGGTACTGGTAAACACGGTACCGGAGACGTCCGTGTGTCTGTGTGATACATCCGTGTAGCAACCGTGTGCTGCATCAGGACCACACGGACAGCCGCCGGGAAGCAGCGCTACAGTAAGCGCTGCTCCCCTGCTTGTGGTGCTGAAGCCGGCTGTCATCTGTTCTCCCCTGTTCGGCGGGCAGCAGCGTGAGCAGAGGAGAATGAATGAAAGAAAAATCCGACATGTGGTCACCCCTTATATTTTACAACCAACCCAGTAAAACTCACATGTACAAGGCTGCTATTCTCAGGCTGGTAAGGGGCAATGGATATGGGCCCCACCCAGCCTTAAAAAAAGTAGCCCACAGCTGTGAGTTTTGCCGGGTTGGTTGTAAAATATAAGGGGTGACCACATGTCGGATTTTTCTTTCATTCATTCTCCTCTGCTCGCCGGCACAGCAGGAGACAATGGATGAAAGCTAGGTTCAGCACCACAAGCAGGGGAACAGCGGCTTACAGTAGCACTGCTTCCCCCGCGGCCGTCCATGCGCATGGAGGAAAGTGTACACTATTCTCCGTGTGCCCGTGTGTCCGGGTAAAAACACATGTCTGCGTGTTTTGCACACGGTCCATCATAAAACGCTGACGTCTGCATAGATCCATTCATTTGAATGGGTCCACATGTGTCAGTGTCTCCGGTACGTGAGAAAACTGTCACTACACATGCCGGAGGCACTGACGTGTGAAACCGACCTTAAAGGGAACATATCAAGCGATTTATGGTGCTCAAGTTGGGAGGCGGCCGGGGGACGGGTGCTTGCTGTGCCGCTAGAGGTGATTGACAGGTCCCTCCCTCGCCTGTACAATGACCGGTCAATCACTTGCAGAAGCGCTGGGGGGCAGCGCTGGACTAGTCTGGTCTCCAGCTATGGTGGCTGGCCAGGTCTTTGAAGGAAATGTTCTCTCTAATGCCAGAGCATTTGACCAGGTACACACCACCGTATTCTCTGTCCGAGTGCGATCCAACAAAAGATTGGATTGAACCCAGACCAATGCTATTCTATGGAGCCATGAACATGTTTAATGTTGGACCGAGCTGGTTCAAGGGAAAAATGACAACATGTTTGAGTTTGATCCGATATGCAGGTCACACTCGACCATGCAAGTCAATGAGTGAGTGGAAATCATGTAGTGCAGATCGATTTCCACAATAGAAAAGATGGAGAAATTTTGTTCTCCAGGTTCCCCTCACAGTCAAGAGAATCAGATTACACCATGTTCACACTATCACTATAAAATCACAACTGCTTGCCAAATTCAATTCACCCCAGTAGGACACGACACGGCACAGGCACATTCTCCAATGTACATATTTCAGTGCCTTTGGCTCTTTTGTCTTTAAGAAAGGGGGAAACCGCTGAGACGTACGTACAATAAGTCTGCTTTCAGGGAAATGCCACATGTCTGCTCCTGTAAACATAATCCGAGATGCAGCTGATTATGGGAAATATTGAAGAAAAATAGGAAGAGTAACACAATATATAAATGAGACAAAAGGGAACAGAGCGGACTCTGTGCGGGCAGACGGAATATATTTGCTTTCAAAGGATCCTGAAGATGTTTTGGTGCTGAATGGGGTTCGCTGCAGCCCAGATGTTATCAATTATCAGAAAAATTCCCGCACAGTTGAGCATGAGAACTTGTAATGGTATTTGCCAATTAGCTGCTTTTTAAATGTATCAATGAAATGACCCACAATGTCATGATAAAGCTTTCTCTTTTTTTATCCACATTCCACTTGGAGAACATGTATGTTATTCAGTTTGCCTTAATAAAATATTCTAAGAATACCTCTTTCACAAAAATCGTCCAAAATTGTGGCTAAATATATTAAATTGAACTGCAGCAACAGTTATGTGGAATGTAATTATAAAGACAATGAAATAATTATAATTATTAATGACAGTTATTAAGCTTTTAGCTGAAAACAATTTTTCGGAAGAAAAAAATCTTAAGTTAGTAATAATTTTGCCACAGTGCCATCTAGTGGATTTATACATGAATAGCATAAAGCACTTTTCTATTTTACTGCTTGATACATGTTTACCTAAATATAAACAGTATTTAAAGGGTTGTCCAGCACTGAAGTATAGATAACTCATACTACAGATAGTTCATCTGTATGAGATAGGTGGTGGTCTCACACCCGGCACCAGGGACAAACTGGGACTGAAATTCAGCACTGGCATTTAAAATCACATAGGCCCAGGCTGTCCCCAGATGGAGAAGTGTTACTAATAAATATTACCCTGCCTGGAAGAAATCAAGATTTCAAGATTTACTACAAGACCAAATATTTCTAATAATACTAATAATATTGCTATATAAGATTAAATAATTATATCAAAAGAATAATATTTCAATATTACAGGCAAGTAACAACCAGCAGTAAGCAAATATTACCAGCATATACAGTATTGATAATACCGCTATGCTAATTGTAAAGGGGTTGAGGTTAAAGTCAATGTAACCTCAGACTTCTGAATCCTCATAGCGCACACTGAGGATTCTCCAGTGCTGGCATTGGGAGCGGCCATCATGTGACTGTAAGTATGGGATTCTCACACCTCCGGCCACATTCTCACTGATTGTACTCAGCTTTGTAATTTCACTTGCAGTGACTGAGGCCGTGCACATCAAGTCAGTACGTGACCGCATGAATGCAAGTGTAATACTTGCGGTAAAATGACCAGGGCGTAACTACAGTAGGTGCGAGGTTTGCAATCACACCCGGGCCCTGGAGTCTAGGGGGGTCAAAAGTCATCCCGGTCCGGTCCGATGGGCGGAGCCTAATCACTGTCCCCCCCCCCCACTCCTCGGCATGTCAGACGTAACTAGATCTGTGAATAGCACAGATTGCGGTCAGTTTAGGCGGTCGCGCATTGAATTGGCGTCTCGGGCGTGCGCAGTATGCTTTGACGTTCTGTGCCCCGGAAGTCTTTCTATGCTCCCGGGGCACAGAGCATAGGGTCAAAAGCCGGCGTATGCGCAATAATGATTTCATGCTTTGCCCACAGTTGGTCAAAGCATACTGCGCATGCGCGAGACGCTAATTCAATGTGCAACCGCAGAAACTGACGCCAAAGAAAGGAAAGAAGATTCGTAGAGCAAAGACGGAGGTGGGGAGAATCGGCGATTAGGCCCTGCCCATCGGACCGCACCAGGGTGATTGACATACGAAAACGGAGAGATTACTAAGGTATTTTCTCAGGAAAGGTGAGGAATCGGGGGATATGAAAGGTACTGATGTAAAGCAGAGCTCAGGCCCTATTGAACCATATTTTTATCTCATATCAAAAAAATGGGGTGACAGGTTCCCTTTAACTTCAAGCTTGGACAACTACTTTAACCAAAACCACTGTACTAAGACTGATATTGCCGCCATAGGGTATGTGTCCACGGGCCGTATTACATCTGGATTAGCTGCCGATTGGACGCTTCGTACAGCCGCAGCGTTCAACCCGCAGCGTCCGGATGTTACAGCATAGTGGAGGGGATTTTATGAAATTCCGCCTCCACTATGCGTGCGAACACGCATCCGGCGGCCCTGCGATTCCAGACATGCAGCACGTCATTTTAGAACGCAGCATGTCTGTTTACCTTGCGGCAACGCTCCGTCGCCGCAAGGTAAATAACACAGTCCTATGTATGGGGTGCGGAGATTCCGGATGTGTTCAATGAACACATCCGGAATCACCGCGCGTACAGAAGGGGGCGGCGCTTTGGGCAGAGCGGGGTTTCTGCTCCGTCCAAAGCGCCGACACATATGGTGGTTGCTTTTTGCAGGAAAAGATGACGTTTTCAGCAGCACCATATTTCTTTATATCCGTCTTTTTAATCGCATTTTATTCCACTTTTTGTTCAGTGGTATAATGATAAAGCATTGTTTTTTGCCATGTTTTTATTTTTTTTATGGTGTTCACTATAGGGGTTAACTAGTGGAAAAGTTTTATAGGTTAGGTCATTGCGGACGCAGCGATACCAAATACGTCTACTTTTATTGTTTTTTTCAAACAAATATTTATTAATAGATACAATACCTTTTGATTTTGTTTATTATTATTTTTGATTTTTTATATATATATATATATATATATATATATATATATATATATATATATATATATATATTTACAATTATTTAAAAAAACATTTTTTCCTTTTTTTTATTTTGTCCCACTATGGGAATATCGCTTTTTGTCAGCTGATCGCTTGTACAGCATAGGGATGCTGCAGCATTCCCATACTGAGCAAACTGTCAGCTCTGCATTGGCAGAGAAAGTTGCCGATCATGCACTGTGCATGATCAAGCAACCTTCCTAGATTTGGGAACCCAGATGTCGACATGACAACATCAGGTCACCATGGCAACCACCAGGACCCCGCATCATGCCGTGGGGTCTCCGATCCAAGGGCAACGGGGCTGTCATCCCTCTGGTGGCTCCCGGAATGCTGCAATCGCATTTGATTGCAGCATTTAGGGGGGGTAAAGTGCCGGGAGTGGTGCAGGACCACTTCTGTCATTAAGTGCTCGGTATCAGCTATCAGAATCAGCTGATACCTGGTGGCAATTGCCCACACACAGCCCGCGTGGGCAGGTGATCGTGATGATGTAATAATCCGTCCCTGGTCAGTAAAGCTCAAGGCACAGGGACTTATTATTATGCCAGATGTCAGAAAGGGGTTAAAGGAAACTCATTATCAGGTATCCTTATATAAACTAAATCCTCCAATTTTAAGTTGTCTTGAACAGCACTCTAGCAACCTGTTTATGATTGCCAAGCTCCATATCATTTGCAATAAAATACCTTTTATAATCCTCTTGCATCTTATGCAATTTGGCATAGTCCAATAAGTGTCACTGATGTGTGGTCGGTGCCTCTTTTGTCACCACAGTCACTGGCCCTGCCTTGATTGACATGGCTAAAATCTCCCGAATTATCCAGAATCTGTTGCGCCTGCGTGATACGTTTTGCAGTGATACATTTTAGATTGTTTTTGTGTGTTTCTTGGGATATTATAACGGGATGCCATCGCTAAATGGGGCGTCATTGTCATGCATTATAGGGTGCCATCCTCCACAACTAGGTAGGGAATCCTTAGGGATATACAGTTGTGCTCAAAAGTTTACATACCCGAGCAGAATTTTTGCTTTCTTGGCCTTTTTTCATAGAATATGAATGATAACACCAAAACCTTTTCTCCGCTCATGGTTAGTGGCTGGGTGAAGCATATTTATTATCAAACTACTGTGTTTTCTCTTTTTAAATCATAATGACAATCCAAAACATCCAAATGACCCTGATGAAAAGGTCACATACCCTGGTGATTTTGGCCTGATAATATGCATAGTTGACACAAATGGGTTTGAATGGCTACTAAAGGTAACATCCTCACCTGTGACCTGTTTGCTTGTAATCAGTGTGTGTGCAGGTTGTGTGTGCAGCTAAGTGAGTTTCTGGGATCCAGACAGACTCTTGCATCTTTCATCCAACCACCGACATTTCTGGATTGTGAGTCATGGTTAAAGCAAAAGAATTGTCAACGGATCTACAGGAAAAGGTAGTTGAACTGTATAAAACAGGAAAGTGATACAAAAAGATATCCAAGGAATTGATAATGCCAGTCAGAAGCATTCAAACTGTGATTAACAAATGGAAAATCAGGGGCTCTGTAAAAACAAAACCACGGTCAGGTAGACCAGCAAAAATGTAGTCCACAACTGCCAGGAAAATTGTTCAGGTTGCAAAGAAAAACCCAGAAATAACATCAGCTGAAATGCAGGACTTTCTGAAAACTAGCAGTGTGGCTGTTCCAAGATGCACAATACGGAGGTGCAACACCCCAGGGAACCGATTGTTGCAGCGATGTTGCCTTCCCTTCGGGGAGGATAATATAATGCTCAGAGGCAATGGAGTTCTTTTCACCAGGTAAGGCACCAGCATGCAACACATTCCAAATCCAGGCCAAGAGAGGGAGCGCAAGACCCGGATTCAGGGGAGCTTCCCTCAAATATGAATATATGTCCTGGTCTGGAGGAGGAGTTAGCCAGTCTGAGAGAGACACTGAAGGAGAAGGAATTCTGAGAGAGCAGACAGAGAGGCCTGGCAGCCACAAGGGAGCTGCAGCTTCCGAAAGGACAGATAACCCGAGGAGTTGTATGTGGTGGAGCTTCAGAGGAAAGGAGCAAAGGAGAGGAACAGGGCTCAGAGGGGAACTGTGACCGGGCACCCTCAGAGCCGAAGCGCAGTATAGGGTACTGGGAGCCTGAGGCCTTAGTGGAACTATAGGACAGTTGGCAGAACAGGAGGGCTGAGAACTTTATGGGATTAGCCCACACCAAACCTGAGACGCAGCAGCACCTGAGGAACCCGGGGCATGATAGAGTCCCTCTAAAAAGGCTCAAGCTGCCCGTCATGCAGGTACCTGTCTCAGGACAGGGGGGAATAGAGGACTCTGCAGAAAGCTTCAGGCAGCAGGGAGTTCATATACAGCAAGCGCTAGTTGGAAAGGCTCACAGACCTCGACTGGAAAAAGGGAATCTTCCATTGCCTCCGAGCTGGCTGGGCCGTACCATCACCCGTGCCTGGTACCCTGGACTGTGGCCTGCTAACTACAGTAAACCAGGTAAAGACCTACAACTTGTGTCCTTTACTCATTTTACCGGCCTACACCATCATCGCCATACACTTCAGGACCCCTGGGGACCCCGCTTCACCTGTGAGAAGCGATACCATCATTGCTGCGACAACATCCCCCAGAGGACCCCTTTAACGCAGCGTCGGTCCCGCTATTGACCGAACACCACAGGTGGCGTCACAACAGACTTATTTACAATATCCCTTTAAAGTCCCTTCCCCTTTTATTGGACGCCCAGGGCCACGGACCGGGTCGCAGCCACCATGCCATCCCCTTTAAGAGAGACAGGACCCGGTGCAGAGTACCCCGCTGCCCTGGAAGGGCACTCCAGAGGCACTTGAAGAAAAATCAGCTGCATGGTTGAGTTGCCAGAAGAAAGCCATTACTGTGCAAATGCCACAAAGTATCTCGCCTACAATACGCAAACAGCACAGAGACAAGCTCAAAACTTCTGGAACAAGGTAATTTGGAGTGAATTCTTTTGCCACAACCATAAACATTACATTTGGTGAGAAGTCAACAAGGCCTATGATGAAAGAAACACCATATCTACTGTAAAGCATGGAGATGGATTGCTGATGTCTTGGGGATGTGTGAGCTACAAAGACACAGGAAACTTGGTCAAAGTTGCAGGAAAGATGAATGCAGCATGTTATCAGCAAATACTGGAGGCAAATTTACACTCATGAGCCCAGAAGCTGCGCATGGGAGTACTTAGATATTCCAACATGACAAAGATCCAAAACACAAGGCCAAGTCAACCTGTCATTGGCAACAGCTGGACAAAGTGAAGGTTCTGGAGTGGCCATCTCAGTCTCTTGACCTCAATATCATTGAACCACTCTGGGGAGATCTCAAGCGCGCTGTTCATGCTAGAAAGCCCAGGAATTTACAGGAACTGGAGGCTTTTTGCCTGTAACAACTCTGCTGGCATCACGGCATGGCCTCCCATCTCTCACACTATCTTACCCACTGCTCCAGGTCATGATGTGGTTTCTGTTTCATGCCAGCTCCATGTTCTGTGTCTCTGCTCTCTGTATGCTTCATGGCTGTGTGTATAGGGGGGCGGCGCCTGAACTCTCTGGTTCTTATAGGAATCAGGTGCATCTGTGTAATCTGTTCCTGACCAATTGCCAGGAGGCCTCCAGTATTTAGTGCAGCTCCACCCAGTGGTCTGGGCCTGTGCAATGTGTTAGCTCAGTTTGTGTTTAGCTGCTGAGTTTGCCAGGCCTTGCTCTGAGTTACTCCCTCTCTGGAGGCTCTTCTCTGTGCTATTGCCTTGGTCTTGTTGTCTGCCCTCCAGGAGGCAGAATATCCTGGTCCCTGTGTCTTTGTCTTTGTTTCTTGTCTTATTCCATTTCCTTTTCTGAGCTTAGTCTTATCTCGGTCTCCTTGTCTGTGGCTTCCTTACCTGCTGTGTCTTTCCTCGTGTTCTCAGTCTGCTTACACTCCGCACTCTTGCAGCTCTGCCTGCTCTGTACCCTTGTGGCTTTACCTCTGCTCCGCACTCCTGCGGTTCTGCTCCTTTCTACTCTGCTTTTCTTCTGCTGCTGCAGTTATCCCTTGCTGCAGCTCCTCTCCACATTCCTTGTGGCTCTGCTCTGCTTTGCTGCAGAAACCTCTCGCTGCAGCTCCTCTCCGTAATCCTTGCAGTTCTGCTCTGCTTAGCTTTTGTTGCTACACTATCTCTTGCTGCTCTACCATTCCTATGCGCAGCCTTGCGGTTCTCTTCCTGTGTGAACAGGTCCCAACCTGTTCCTTCATTCTCCTTTCCTTCTGGCTTGTTTCCGTACCTACTTCTCCTGTGTGAACAGGTCCCAACCTGTTCCTTCATACCTCATTCCTTTCTGCTTGTTTCCTTTCCTGCAGCTCTTGTGTGAACAGGCCCCTACCTGTTCCTTCATATTTCATATCCGTTCCTGCACCTCCAGTGTGAACAGGTCCCTACCTGTTCCTTCATAAACCACATCAACCAGTCCTGTGTTCTCTGCTGTGCCTTCCAATCCAGTGTTCCTGCCAGTCCTGCCGTTCCTGCTGTGCCTTCCAGTCCTGTGTTCCTGCTGTCCTAGTCAGTCCTGTGTTTCCTGCTGTCCCTGCCAGTCCTGTGTTCCTGCCAGCCCTGTGTTCTCTGCCGTGTCTCTGCCAGCCCTGTGTTCTCTGCCGTGTCTCTTCTGCCAGTCCTGCCTGATGCCCGCACCAATCCTGGTGTTCCTGTCTCCCAAGTGGGATCAGCAGCCACAGCCAGACACCACCCTGGAGTAGCACCTGGCAGCTGCCTGCTGCACAAGCCTGACCTCACCATCAGAGGCTCCAGTGAAAACCCAGGCAGCTGTCATAGTCATGCCCCTTCCAGGGTAGTCTGGTTTGTGGCACAGTGGGGCCACAAACCCCCCGAGCACACGCCCACCCGTGAGGGCGTGAGCGTGACATTGCCAAGAAGATTGGGCAGCTTTACAATTTAAGAAAATAAAGAACCTCATCCACAACTACCACAAAAGACTTCAAGCTGTCATTGATGTTAGAGGGGGCAATACATGGTATTAACAAATGAGTATGTGAACTTTGATCAGGGTCATTTGGATGTTTTGGGTTGTCATTATGATTTAAAAAGATAAAACACAGTAGATTGACAATAAATGGCTTCACCCAAAAACTAACCATGAGTAGAGAAAACGTTTTGGTGTTATCACATTCACATTCTCTAAAAAAAGGCCAAGAAATCAAAAATTCTGCAGGGGTATGTAAACTTTTGAACACAACTTTATGTGTGACTCTATATAGGACCTTGTTTAATTTGTTTATATATATATATCTTGTGACTTGTAGTATTTTCTGTGTATTGTCATATATTTTGCACTAAGGTTTACATAGATGTATATGCGTCAATTTTAGCTCATAATATCCCCCTAAACATTACTATTTTATATTTAATGATGTATGTACCATTGAGCGTTTTTAATATATTTTTTAAAAATAAAGTTTTTAGAGTTTTCTTCTATACTTTTCTGCATAAATATTATCTAAACCCTACCTACACGTTTGAGCCCTTTTCTTCTGTAAATAAGCATTCCCACTAAATTTTTTATTCAGTAATTGTGTCTGTACCTGCAACTTATGTAGTGCGAGTGAATGAATATACTCGCCTTCCGCTGCTCTCTGGCATCCAGCGCTATTCTGCTCCTCTTCTCTGTGACTTCACCGCTCTTCAGACTAGCCTGCTCACTCTATGCTCTATGTCTGGGCTGGAACATACTGTACATAGCCACAGCTTCATCTTGCGTGTAACTTTGCAGATTTTCATCTTTCCAGCTGAATCATGAAGGTTAGGTTTAGACCGAAACGTCTCTAATTTTGTCTGGATACTTCTACACAGTAAAACTCGCATCCGTGTTTACAATACCAAATGAGTGTCAAGTTTTTTACACAATGTTAAAATTCAAGTCTCAAACAAACCTCACATGGACTAATGTTATTGATAAACTATTCAGATGAGATTTTTTTTTCACATGTACCTACTGTCCATCTGAAAAAAACTCGCAGCATGCACTAGCCTCTTCTGTTTTTTGGATGAAACTCGCTGTGACATCTGCCCCCTTTACCCCTGCTTCGCTTATCAGCTGATACACAGTGGCTATTCAGTTGCCATATTTTATTCCTGAAATTTGTGGCTGTGGCCAGTCCAGAAGCTATGGACATCTGAGAAACAGTCCCCACTGCCAGTCAATGCTTCTGCTGTCCTCGTAAATATCGCTGTGCTGTGGTCCTGTGTTTTGTCCTGATTATTCCTTTTCTTTGACCTCAGCTTGACAATTGACTAGCTGCTTGATTTACAATTTTGTGCCTGACGTTAACTCTTGGTTCTGACCCTGCTTGGTGGCCCTTCCTTCCTCTGGTTCACTCCTCCAAGCAGCAACCTTTCCGTGGAAGCAATCCAGTGGACCCTTGTACAGAAGTTAAAGGGTGAAAGTCAGGGTTTCTCTGCAATTGGCCACATGGAGTGGCGTGAGCCAAGTCTGTCCGTGATAGCGTTTTTAAGCCTTTGACCTCTCACAGACATGAAACTAGCCTAATCAAGTCTATGGGTGCATAGAAAAAAAGCAGATCACTTGTAGATCATCTGTATCTAGTTTGCTTTTTAATCCAGCATGAGCCACTGTGATATATTTGGTTCATGTTAAGACCACAGAATTATTAAATTTGCCCCAAAGACTTCCTTATTTTTCTTCTCGTTTTGACCTTTGCTTTAATGGTTTAGATAATAAATAATTCCTTTCATGGACAATGGAAATCGGGTGTCATGCAGCAGACAGCTGCAAGGAGTAGATAGATGTAAGTGATTGGCACAGTATTGGGGTTACATCTGTACAGTACTATGTGTTGCTCATGTTGCCTAATGATCACCACTATATTTAGTTGTATCTCTCAGTGAGTGGTATATAATGTATTTATGGTGAGCCAAGCTAATCTTAATGTTTGTTTTAGAATTATTGAAGCAACAACTGATAGAGTAAGATAAAGAGAAGATGCCTGGAAGATGGGTGAATCAATGTAGTTACTCAATGCCTGGTGTGCTTCTCTTCCAAATAAATGACATATGCAGCTGTTGGATATTTAGCACTTGCTCTATAGATATTTTTGTCTCCAAATTGTTATTTTATTATCAGCACATCATTATGTAAGGGATTTTATTTTGCTATGATTATTTACTGGTCCAGACATTTCCTCAAGGGTTTCGAAGATCGTCTGGGATATGATGGCCCTTTAGTTTGAGCATTTTGAACTTTTATGCTATCCAAAGCATACAGCAGCTCTACACCTAAAATAACCTCTTAAGTAGAAAGTAATACTGGTCTCACTTTCATTCTGGAAGTCTAAAAGGATTTTGTTTTTAAGAAAACCCCTTTAATCTATTAGGACTAATAGATGAGGGACCCCTCTCAAGTCCACAATCATTTATCCAACGCAAGGACCCTGTATCAATGAGCAGCTCTTACTCTGGTGGACCTGTCTCATTCTAGTATTGAATGGATGCCAATTGGATATGCAATACTACATTTCATTGTATCTTCCCCTGAAAATAAGGGTATAGGCACACAATGTTTTTTAGAAGCTGGCAAATCCCCTGAGTTTTTTAAGCAAAAAAAACCCCTCTTGTCTTTGCAGCCATTTATGTGGTTGCTTTGCCGCCAGCACTTTCTTACGTGTATGTGTAAAATAGAGAGCGGCTTCCCAGCAGAACTCACCTGAAGAATGGACCAGTCATTTAGCTTAACTGCTTCACGTCTTGGGAAGTGTAAAGTAGTTAAAAGAAGCTTAAAAGTTGGAAGAAGTGCACAATGGGTCATTTTTAGTGTTGAGCGATACCGTCCGATACTTGAAAGTATCGGTATCGGAAAGTATCGGCCGATACCGGCAAAGTATCGGATCTAATCCGATACCGATACCCGATACCAATACAAGTCAATGAGACTGGAAGGTATCCCTGATGGTTCCCAGAGTCTGAAGGAGAGGAAACTCTCCTTCAGGCCCTGGGAACCATATTAATGTGTAAAATAAAGAATTAAAATAAAAAATATTGATATACTCACCTCTCCGACGCAGCCAGGACATCACTGCTGGTAACCGGCAGCCTGCTTTGTTTAAAATGAGCACGTTCTGTACCTACCATGACGTCACGGCTTCTGATTGGTCGCGTGCCGCTCATGTGACCGCCACGCGACCAATCAGAAGCCGTGACGTCATCCCTCAGGTCCTAAATTCCTAATTCTAGGAATTTAGGACCTGAGAATTACGTCACGGCTTGTGATTGGTTGCGTGGCGGTCACATGGGCGGCCGCGACCAATCACAAGCCGTGACGTCATCTAAGGCCCTGAACGCGCTCATTCTTAGGAAGGAAGACTGCCGGAAAGAAGCCGAGGGTGAGTATATTCCTATTAGGTATATACTCACCCTCGGACGCGCCCTGCTTCTTTCCGGCAGCCATCCTTCTTAAGAATGAGCGCGTTCAGGGCCTTAGATGACATCATGGCTTGTGATTGGTCGCGGCCGCCCATGTGACCGCCACGCGACCAATCACAAGCCGTGACGTAATTCTCAGGTCCTAAATTCCTAGAATTAGGAATTTAGGACCTGAGGGATGACGTCACAGCTTGTGATTGGTCGCGTGGCGGTCACATGAGCGGCACGCGACCAATCAGAAGCCGTGGCGTCATGGAAGGTACTGAACGCTCTCATTTTAAACAAAGCAGGCTGCCGGTTACCAGCGGTGATGTCCAGGCTGCGTCGGAGAGGTGAGTATATCAATATTTTTTATTTTAATTCTTTATTTTGCACATTAATATGGTCCCGATACCGATTCCCGATACAACAAAAGTATCGGATCTCGGTATCGGAATTCCGATACGGCAAGTATCGGCCGATACCCGATACTTGCGGTATCGGAATGCTCAACACTAGTCATTTTTACAATGCCTATGTTAATTCATTTAAATATTTCTTTAGAGCTTTTTCAGGTTTGTAACGCTGCATACCCGCCTGAAAAAGATGTTGAGTGCAAAAACCCTAAGGCCATGTGCACACGTTCAGTATTTTTCGTGTTTTTTTCGTGTTTTTTCGCTATAAAAACGTGATAAAAACGCGAAAGAACGCGAAAAAACGCTTACATATGCCTCCCATTATTTTCAGTGTATTCCGCATATCTTGTGCAAATGTTGCATTTTTTTTCCGTGAAAAAATCGCATTGCGGAAAAAAAAGCAACATGTTCATTAAATTTGCGGAATTGCGGGCAAACCTAGGAATGCATTGATCGGCTTACTTTTCCGCATGTGGCTATGCCCACCATGAGGGAAGTAAGCAGATCATGTGCGGTTGGTACCCAGGGTGGAGGAGAGGAGACTCTCCTCCACGGACTGGGCACCGTATAATTGGTAAAAAAAAGAATTAAAATAAAAAATAGTCATATACTCACCTTCCATGGCCCCCGCAGTCTTCCCTCCTCTCAGCGGTGCATGCTGCCGCTTCCATTCCTATAGCTGGTGTGTGTGAAGGACCTGCGATGATGTTGCGGTCACATGACCGCGATGACGTCGCAGTCACGTGACCGCGACGTCATCGAAGGTCCTGCACACACCTTCTATAGGAACGGAAGCCGCTGAGGAGATCGGCTGTCAGCAGAAGATGAGTATAACCATTTTTTGTATTTTTTTTTATTATTTTTAACATTCTATCTTTTACTATTGATGCTGCATAGGCTGCATCTATAGTAAAAAGTTGGTCACACTTGTCAAACAGTATGTTTGACAAGTGTGACCAACCTGTCAATCAGTTTTCCAAGCGATGCTACAGATCGCTTGGAAAACTTTAGCATTCTGCAAGCTAATTACGCTTGCAAAATGCTAAAAAAAAACGCAAAAAAAACGCAAAAAGAAACATGCAGATTTCTTGCAGAAAATTTCCGGTTTTCTTCAGGAAATTTCTGCAAGAAATCCTGACATGTGCACATACCCTAACAGGTCATTATTTGGAAGCCATACCCATAGTGAAAAGCTAATTGCCTGGCTGGCTTCATTCTGAGCAGGTGAGAGATTGCAGGCAACTCTTCTAATGATTTCATTTTGGAGTTTGTTCATATGACCGTAATTTTGGTCCAAGTGCCATCTGTTAAAAAAAATGGATTGCACTCATACCAATGTTATAAAACGGGGCAGTGCAGGTGAACAATTTTTTTCACTGCCTGAATTTGCATGTGAAAAAAATTGCATGCACGATTTTCGTCCAAAAATCGGATGAGACTCTCTCATTAAAGTCTATGGGTTTGATTAAAAAAAATTGCATGCCGTACGGAGCCACAGTATAATATCCAGTTATTACAGATACATTGCAGTTCTGTATGGCAACTGCAAATGGTCTTGTAAATGATTAATAGCTGCTGTGTAAAAATACAGATTGCACATGGATGACAAGTGAGAAAGAAATCCACTTCTTTGGATGCAACTCTGAACAATTTTTTATACTGTCGTGTGGCCCTACCCTTAGATTCAGTAATATCACATGCTCATACAAATAAGCAATATTAAGTCATGATCTAATCCATACATTCGCTTTATAGATTCAGACTACATGTCGGAAATTGTAAAAAAACAAAAAACAAAAAAAACACAATCCACTCCAAAGCATGTGTGACCCCAATATATTTACTACATTAGATCTAGTAAAAAGAGACACTCTCGCTGTTGTTATAAACGCTCTTCAGCTATCATTATAGGTTATTGCGACAAGCATAACACTGTGTGCAGAATTATTAGGCAACTTGCATTTTGATCACATGAAACTTTTTATACATGCTGCCCTACTCCAAGCTGTTCAGGCTTGAGAGCCAACTACCAATTAAGTAAATCAGGTGATGTGCATCTCTGTAATGAGGAGGGGTGTAGTCTAATGACATCAAAACCCTATATAAGGTGTGCTTAATTATTAGGCAACTTCCTTTCCTTTGGCAAATTGGGTCAGAAAAGAGATTTGACGGGCTCTGAAAAGTCCAAAATTGTGAGATGTCTTGCAGAGGGATGCAGCAGTCTTGAAATTGCCAAACTTTTGAAGCGTGATCACCGAACAATCAAGCGTTTCATGGCAAATAGCCAACAGGGTCGCAAGAAGCGTGTTGGGCAAAAAAGGCGCAAAATAACTGCCCATGAATTGAGGAAAATCAAGCGTGAAGCTGCCAAGATGCCATTTGCCAACAGTTTTGCCATATTTCAGAGCTGCAACGTTGCTGCAGTAACAAAAAGCACAAGGTGTGCGATACTCAGGGACATGGCCAAGGTAAGGAAGGCTGAAAAACGACCACCTTTGAACAAGAAACATAAGACAAAACATCAAGAATGGGCCAAGAAATATCTTAAGACTGACTTTTCAAAGGTTTTATGGACTGATGAAATGAGAGTGACTCTTGATGGGCCAGATGGATGGGCCAGAGGCTGGATCAGTAAAGGGCAGAGAGCTCCACTCCGACTCAGACGCCAGCAAGGTGGAGGTGGGGCACTGGTATGGGCTGGTATCGTCAAAGATGAACTTGTGGGACCTTTTTGGGTTGAGGATGGAGTGAAGCTCAACTCCCAGACCTACTGCCAGTTTCTGGAAGACAACTTCTTCAAGCACTGGTACAGGAAGAAGTTGGTATCGTTCAAGACATCATTTTCATACAGGACAATGCTCCATCACATGCCTCTAACTACTCCACAGCGTGGCTGGCCAGTAAAGGTCTCAAAGAAGAAAAAATAATGACATGGCCCCCTTGTTCACCTGATCTGAACGCCATAGGGAACCTGTAGTCCCTCATAAAATGTGAGATCTACAGGAAGGGAAAACAGTACACCTCTCGGAACAGTGTCTGGGAGGCTGTGGTGGCTGCTGCAGGTAATGTTGATCGTAAACAGATCAAACAGATCAACTGATAGAATCTATGGATGGAAGGCTGCTGAGTGTCATCATAAAGAAAGGGGGCTATATTGGTCACTAATTTTTTGGGGTTTTGTTTTTGCATGTCAGAAATGTTTATTTCTAAATTTTGTGCAGTTATATTGGTTTACCTGGTGAAAATAAACAAGTGAGATGCGAATATATTTGGTTTTTATTAAGTTGCCTAATAATTCTGCACAGTAATAGTTCCCTGCACAAACAGATATCCTCCTAAGATAGCAAATCTAAAAAAAAAACCACTCCAACTTCCAAAAATATTAAGCTTTGATATTTATGAGTCTTTTGGGTCGATTGAGAACATAGTTGTTGATCAATAATAAAAATAATCCTCTAAAATACAACTTGCCTAATAATTCTGCACACAGTGTATAGGAATAAGTTCTCATATTGTAGATTTTCTGCCGACATTTCCCAAGAAATCTGCTAGTATCCATAAGGAAACCAGCTGCGGCAGATCGTCAGTAGATCATGCGGATCTTGCTTCAGATCTCCCTGTGCACAATACAAAAATAAATAAAAAAAAGATCCTCACCATTACAGGTGTTCTCCAAAGTGCAAAATTAGTTTGGATTTTGTATCTCTTGGCTAAAAAAAAAATATAGCTCTTGAATTACCAATGTGCAGTGTATTGTTTATAGGGGGGCTGCACCGTTTCTCAATGGTTAGTACTGTTGCCTTGCAGCGCTGGGGTCCTGGGTTCAAATCCCAAGAAGGACAACATCTGCAAGGAGCTTGTATTTTCTCCCTGTGTCTGCGTGGGTTTCCTTTGGGAATTTTGTTTTCCTCCCACACTCCAAAGACATACTGATAGGGAATCTAGACTGTGAGCCCCAATGGGAACAGTGATGATCATGTCTACAAAACGCTGTGGAATTAATGGCTCTAAAAAAGTGAGGAAAATAAGATAAATAAATATGACACGAATGGAGTAAATTTAGCAACAGAAGATACAGAAAGGATGACATAATGATGTAGAAATAAATACACGGAAATTACAGCTGCAATTAATGATTCTGATAAAGCTGGAGCCTTGTGGGACGCATTGTTTGGCCCATTATACAGACATTTTTCAGTACTATATGCTGTGCAAATATAAGTTCATATAAAATGCACATTGTTATGTTATGTGACTGATGTCTGGGGAAATATCGTAGGAGTGCAGGCTTTATCCAAAGGTTAATGGCAGTAAAATCATTCTGTCCGTGAAAGTCTCTTATGAATTACAAATATTGCTTTTCATTATTACTGTCTCATACAATTTACAAAACATGTTTTTATTTGTGAAATCATTTTTCAGTTTTACCCACCTTGTATTGATGTGAAGTAAAACCATCATGCATTGACAACCCGATGGGGAGTAATGTATATTGTTAACTTTACTTATACATGTAAATCAGAATACAATTCACAGAAAATATTTTCAAGATAATCTGTTAGTCTCTTGGGAAATCTTACATTTCATAGATGTGGATATACTTGGACATTTGACCCTTATGTAACACATATAAGGAGATAGATGGAAGTAAAAATATAGAGTAAATTTACTAACAGAAGGGTGTCCATCTTTGTGAAGAACCAAATAATTTGATCATTGGGGATCAGACATTTTGACAATCAGCAATTCTTTTGGCACACAGGAAAAATGTTGTATTACATTGTGCCCATTGCAATGAATATATACATTTTGAAATGAAAAAAACACATTTTGGAACTGCCCTCAATAGTCACTCAGGTCTCAGGTTAAGGACCCATCACAATGACATCTGTATGCTCTCTAATTGCCATTTTTCTATTGACTCAATACTTTCCAATGTCTGTCAATTGGTGTCCAAGGAAAACAGAAAAGTGTAATGGAAGCCAAAGGGTATAAATATTAAGTTGAGCAATTCTGCTCTTTTGTTCTAGCTGTTGGCCTTAGTCCATCGACTACAACAGGCTCTGACTGGCCCACCTGATAGCTGAGTCAACAAGCTCGTCTCAGGGGCCGTAATGACCGTCTTCAGACGCATATTCAGCTGAAGTGTATTGTGCCACAGAGACCCGTCAGGCAATACATGCTGTCGGCCAATCAAAGGCCAGCAGCTGATGTCGGAGAGCACATGACTGAGGGTGAATGGCAGTAAAGTTATGTGCTGCCGTCGCATGCGCACTAAAGTTGGCTACTGGCTTTAGAAGAGCACGCCACATGTTGGGGGAGCGGAGGGAAGGTGAGTATAATTGTTTCATTTTTTTCTATGCATTAAATAACAGCGACAGAATGGGGGTCATATATACCAGGATGGGTGATATATATACCAGTATGGATAAGGATAAGGGACATATATACCAGGATTTAGGATATATACCAGGATTGGGCCAGTATGAGGGACATATATACACTGCTCAAAAAAATAAAGGGAACACTTAAACAACAGAATATAACTCCAACTAAATCAGACTTCCGTGAAATCAATCTGTCCACTTAGGAAGCAACACTGATTTACAATCAGTTTCACATGCTGTTGTGCAAATGGAATAGACAACAGATGGAAATTATTGGCAATTATCAAGACACACTCAATAAAGGAGTGGTTCTGCAGGTGGGGACCACAGACCATATCTCAGTACCAATGCTTTGTGGCTGATGTTTTGGTCACTTTTGAATGTTGGTTGTGCTTTCACACTCATGGTAGCATGAGACGGACTCTACAACCCACACAAGTGGCTCAGGTAGTGCAGCTCATCCAGGATGGCATATCAATGCGAGCTGTGGCAAGAAGGTTTGCTGTGTCTGTCAGCGTAGCGTTCAGAGGCTGGAGGCGCTACCAGGAGACAGGTCAGTACACCAGGAGACATGGAGGGGGTCGTAGGAGGGCAACAACCCAGCAGCAAAACCACTACCTCAGCATTTGTGCAAGGATGAACAGGAGGAGCACTGCCAGAGCCCTGCAAAATGACCTCCAGCATGCCACAAATGTGCATGTGTCTGCACAAACGGTTAGAAACCGAGTCCATGAGGATGGTCTGAGTGCCCAACGTCCACAGATGGGGGTTGCGCTCACAGCCCAACACCGTGCAGGACGCTTAGCATTTGCCACAGAACACCAGGATTGGCAAATTCGCCACTGGCACCTTGTGCTCTTCTTAGATGAAAGCAGGTTCACATTGAGCACATGTGACAGACGTGACAGAGTCTGGAGATGCCGTGGAGAGCGATCTGCTGCCTGCAACATCCTTCAGCATGACCGGCTTGGCAGTGGGTCAGTAATGGTGTGGGGTGGCATTTCTTTGGAGGGCCGCACAGCCCTCCAACTGCTGGAGTGTATCAGCAGTTCCTGCAAGATGAAGGTGCAGCGCCCCAGAGTCCTGGTTGTTGCAGTAATGTTGCTCTGCCACTAAGGGGGAGTGATGTTATGTCTGATTGTACTAAAGGAGTTCACCTGACCAGGTATCACACACACACACACTACATTTCACACTCCGGCCACCAGGGGGAGAAAAAGGCCCTATCTATTAGGCCACTCCTCACACTCGGGTAAAACTGGGGGTCGGATAGGAAGTTAGGGAGAAAGCTGACTGGGGAGACCCAGGGAGGACCTGTCAGGGGTGGGATCCTGACAGTGGCCTAGCACGAGATAGAACGTTACGGAGCTGCGCCTGCACTTCCTTGCGGCAGCATCCTAAGAAAGGACACGAAGCGAAGTATATTGTGAAGAAGTGAGAAACGAGATCACAGCACAAGGAGATAACACCAGGAGGAGTCCTGCCTTAAGAATCGGCAACATCCTTCTGAGGCACGTAGCCGGCGGCCGGAACGCCGAGGGAGTGATTGGCTCTACGCATTACTCTGAACTACGGCAGGGCAGTTAATTCCAAGTTGGCTGTCCAACCTTTAACCTAATGAAGACAACGGAGGCAAATTGTGGGAGAGGGGCGTCTCTAGGGTCCCTATAAAATAGCTCCAGGCCTACCCCATCATACGGGTCATCCTATCCATATCATCTGGGGGATGGAGAGAGAAACAGAAACATACACGACAGTTGTGAGGACTATCCCATGGTGCTCGGCAGGGAGGTACTACAACACACAGGCGCTAGTAGGAAGGCTACTGATTTCCACCTGCAAAGGGAACTCTGGATGTGCCTTCGGACTGGCCGGACTCAGCCAGCCCTGTTAGCAGTGCTCTGGATTGTGGATGCTGAAGTCTACAGTAAAAGGTAAAGAGAATGCAATCTTGTGTCCTCGTTATTTACTGCGACCTACACCATCGCCATCTATCTTACTGGGAAGCCCTGGGGACATACTTCACGTGTGGGAAGGTATACCATCTAGCTGCCATAACATCACCCCAGTGGACCCCTAAGCAGCGTCGGTCACCCTGACCGAACACCACACGTGGCGTCACGAACACTTGACAAACTACACCTTTAATTGGGCGCCCCTTAGCAGGGCCAAGGACCGGGTCGGGCCACCGTGACATCCCCAGAGCCGAGACCAAGGGACCCGGTACTGAGTACCCTACTGCCCTGTGCCTGGGGGCGATCCAAAGGCATTGAAGCTATGGACTGGCCCGCCTGTTCCCCAGACCTGAATCCGATTGAACACATCTGGGACATCATGTCTCGCACCATCCACCAACATCAAGTTGCACCACAGGCTGTTCAGGAGTTGGCGGATGCTTTAGTCCAAGTCTGGAAGGAGATCCCTCAGGAGACCATCCGCCCAGGCTTTGTAGGGAGGTCATACAGGCACGTGGAGGCCACACACTACTGAGCATCATTTCCTTATCTTGAGGCATTTCCACTGAAGTTGGATCAGCCTGTAACTTCATTTTCCACTTTGATTTTGAGCATCATTCCAACTCCAGACCTCCGTGGGATAGTTGTGATTTACGTTGATAATTTTTAGGTTTTATTGCTCTCAACACATTCCACTATGTAATGAATAAAGATTTACAACTGGAATATTTCATTCAGTGATATCTACTGTAGGATGTGGGACTTTAGTGTTCCCTTTATTTTTTTGAGCAGTGTATACCAGGATGGGGGGCCCCAGTCCAAATCTAGTTACACCACTGCTCGTCTCTCTGTGGCAGCTTTCCCCACCAGTGCTGACTTTTTCTGTGCACTCACTCTTTCCCTCAATTAGTGTCAACTCAGTTACTGCTTCCACATAGTAAAAGGAGTAGTTTATTTAATAAAGTATCCAGTTAACTGCCTAAACATAGAGATTGAGCTGACATCTTGTCTGTATGGTTTGACCACGCTGTCCTATCTTCTTACTTTATGGGCTCCTATTTCTGTACATCATCATGGCATATCAATATCTATATATCTACTGGCTGCTTAGCTGAATAAAAGCTACATTTTTGCCCAGATCAAGAAAGTGTTGCTGACTGAAAAGAGATGATCTAAGACCGCAAACAGCCAACATAAAAAGAGAGAAAATACAGTAATGTACACAAGTTTAAGCAAGTGTGGAAAAAATGCTGCAAAGTAACAATGCTTTCAAAAACAGCACTGTAAATTGTTTATTTTTGTCAATTAACCAAATAAAAAGTGAGTGAGCAAAAGAGAAATCTATATCAAATCAATATTTGATATGACCACCTTTTGAATACAGAATCTAACTCATTCCACTTTAATAAAAAAAGGCCTTATTTAGCGACATCAATGGAAAACTATAAAAGTTATGGCTCTCTGAATTGAGTGACACAAAATAGTTTTTTTTAAGATCACATATTTTTATTGCGCTGAAGTAATAAAATATTAGATAAACTGGACATATTTGGCATTGCTGCAAAATGACCTGTAAATTGAAGTTGTAATGAATGATATTTATACCTTAATAGATGGTGGCCCGATTCTAATGTATCGGGTATTCTAGAATATGTAGGTAGTATATAGCACAAGCTACGTACTATATTGCACAGTGACGTAGTATATAACACAACCGACGTAGTATATAACAGAGCTACGTAGTATGTAACACAGCGTACGTAGTATATAGCAGAGCTACGTAGCATATAACACAGCCATGTAGTATATAACATAGCCACGTAGTGTATTGCAGAGCTACGTAGTGTATTGCACAGGCACGTATTATATTGGTCAGCCATGTAGTATATAGCAGAGCCACGTAGTATATAACATAGCCACATAGTATATTGTAGAGCCATGTAGTATATTGCACAGTCGACGTAGTATATAACAGAACCGACACAGCCACATAGTATATTGCATAGCTATGTAGTATATAACACAGAGAACGTAGTATATTGCACAGCCACGTAGTATATTGGACAGTCACGTTGTATATTGCACAGTCACGTTGTATATTGCCCAGCTACTTAGTATATAGCACAGAGATGTAGTATATAACAGAGCCCACGCAGTATGTAACACAGCCCACATAGTATATAGCAATGTGGGCACTATATGCTTGGTTAAAAAAGACTTAAAATAAAAAATAAACATATACTCACCTTCCGAAGGCCCCTTGAAGTCCTGGCGCCTGTGTGCAGTGCACGCAGCAGCTTCTGGTCCCAGGGTTGGTATGAGGGCAGGACCTGTGATGACGTCGCGGTCACATGACCGTGACATCATGGCAGGTCCTTCTCGCATAGCATTCCTTGGCACCGGAACCTGCCCCTTGCACTGCCGAGGACAGCGCGGGATGTCGGAAGGTGAGAATAACCTTCTTTTTTATTATTATTATTTGTAACAGATCTTTTTACTATTGATGCTGCATACACAGCATCAATAGTAAAAAGTTGGTCACACAGGGATAATAGCTGCGTTAACGGAGTGCGTTACACCGCGGCATAGCGCGGTCCGTTAATGCTGCCATTAACCCTGTGTGAGGGCTGACTGGAGGGGATTATGGACCAGGCACTGACTGCGGGGAGGAAGGAGCGGCCATTTTGCTGCCGGACTGTGCCCGTCGCTGATTGGTCATGGCTGTTTTGCCGCGACCAATCAGCGACTTGGGATTTCCATTACAGACAGACAGACAGACAGAAAGATGGAAGTGACCCTTAGACAATTATATAGTAGATGATACTAAGGGAATGTATATACATATTATATATACTGTAGGGATTGGCTCGAGTGAGCAGAGGTAGGGCCGCAGTAATGAGGCAACACACAGGCTTACAGTCCAAACTTCAGTGGTTTATTGGCACTTTAAACAGTCCATGACAGAAAGTAAGAGAAAAAACCAAACATACTCCAGCTTGGAGAACCACTGGTCTCAGACTCACCCTTACACAGGACGGGCTTAACTAAGCGGCAGCCAAGTCAGCGGCTTCCGCCAGGTGCCATTCCCAGGGTTGCTAACAGTCATGTCACCGTCCTTTGTGGCATATGTGGCAGAGAAAAACAGTTCAGGCTCATTCCAGCCCAGCTCCAAACCCAGAATAACATGTGCCAAACAAAAGAAACTCCATTACATAGTCTATAGCCACACCCACAGGTGAGGTATCCATCACATGGGCTGATCACGTGATCGTGACATCACTGCAGGTCCTCAACCTTAGGAAAATAACAGGCCAAAACTTATCCTGCTGGGAGAAATATATCTTCCGTCCAGCACTACACCTTTTACTGCACCACATACCTCCCCCCTTTGTTCAACCCTATGGGGGTGGACACATGACATACAGTGGACTCTGGACAGGGCATCTGCATTCCCCTGTAGTCTGCCTGCCCTATGTTCTACTGAAAATTTAAAATTTTGCAGGGACAGAAACCATCTGATAACTCGTGCATTTCTTTCCTTAGCTTGACTCATCTATGTAAGAGGGGAGTGATCTGTCACCAAGAGAAATTTTCTCCCCAGGAAATAATAGCGAAGAGACTCAAGTGCGCACTTAAGGGCCAGGCACTCTCTCTCCACAATACTGTACCTGCTTTCGGCTGGGGTAAGCTTCCAGCTCAGGAAACTAACGGGATGCTCTTCTCCGTTAATTTCTTGAGACGACACGGCACCAAGACCTATCTCAGAGGCATCGGTTTGCACGATGAACTCTCTTTTGAAATCGGGTGTAATTAGAACGGGTGTACCACACAGTACTGATTTTAACTTTACAAAGGCCTCTTCTAACTGATCATTCCATTGGACCATCACAGACTTCCTCCCTTTCAAGCAGTCTGTTAGAGGCGCGGTCAATGTGGCAAAGTTGGGAACAAATCGCCTGTAATATCCCACTAAGCCTAAAAAGGCTTTAACCTGCTTGGTTGTGAGGGGACGGGGCCAGTTCTGAATTGCCTCCACTTTGTTTATTTGAGGCTTAAGTACCCCTCTCCCAATGACATAACCCAAGTACCGAGCTTCCTCTAGCCCTATGGAACACTTCTTGAGATTGGCTGTTAGCCCTGCTTGTCGGAGGGAATCTATCACTGCCTGTACCTTGGGTAAGTGACTTTCCCAGTCTGCACTATACACAATAATATCATCCAGATAGGCTGAGGCATAACGGCGATGGGGACGGAGAACAATATCCATTAGCCGTTGGAACGTCGCCAGCGCGCCATGCAAACCAAAGGGTAATACCTTATACTGAAACAGCCCTTCGGGCGTTACAAAGGCCGTTTTTTCCTTAGCTGCCTTTGTTAGGGGCACCTGCCAATACCCTTTTGTAAGGTCAAGGGTTGAAAAATACCGTGCCTGCCCAAACCGCTCTATCAACTCATCCACCCAGGGCATGGGGTAAGCATCAAATTTTGAAACTTCATTAAGTTTTCTGAAGTCATTACAGAATCTTAGCGTCCCATCAGGCTTAGGTATTAGGACTATTGGACTGGCCCAGTCACTCTGTGACTCTTCTATGACCCCTAACTGTAACATATTTTCCACCTCCCGTGATATGGCTTGTCGCCGGGCCTCAGGCACCCGATATGGCTTTAATCGGACTTTGACCTGTGGCTCCGTAACAATGTCATGTTGGACTATGGAGGTACATCCAGTGAGCTCAGAGAAAACGTCCGTATTTCGGCTAACAAACTCCCGGACCTCCTGAACCTGTTTAGGAGACAAAGTATCTGGTATTTTGACTACAGACAAGGCTTCTCCTGACTCACTCAGCAGTAATGGAGCCAGAAACGGAGCAATGACTTCTGCCCACTGGTCCCGGGGTAGTCTCTCCCGCTCAGCCACTCCCTCAAACATCTCCAGGTATGTCTCAAAGTCATCGGATTTCTCCATTTTGGGGATCGCTGTACGAACCGCTTTCTGGACATCATGGATTCCCCGTGAAGCTCCTCTTGTCTGCGACGCTGTGATATGCTGTATCAACAGCTGGTTGGTTTCCTGCTGCTGCTGCGTAGCCTGCTGCTGTTGTCGCATAGCATCCACAAGCACTTTTATTGTGGCCTCCATTTCTGCAGAGTTCCCCGACTGGGTCTGCGCCACTCCTTTCACCCAGGACATAAGCCGGAGTTCAGAGTAAAAATAAGCAAAAATAGCCTGGCCTCACTGCGATTGCCCGCATTCGAACACCAAAATGTAGGGATTGGCTCGAGTGAGCAGAGGTAGGGCCGCAGTAATGAGGCAACACACAGGCTTACAGTCCAAACTTCAGTGGTTTATTGGCACTTTAAACAGTCCATGACAGAAAGTAAGAGAAAAAACCAAACATACTCCAGCTTGGAGAACCACTGGTCTCAGACTTACCCTTACACGGGATGGGCTTAACTAAGCGGCTGCCAAGTCAGCGGCTTCCGCCAGGTGCCATTCCCAGGGTTGCTAACAGTCATGTCACCGTCCTTTGCGGCATATGTGGCAGAGAAAAACAGTTCAGGCTCATTCCAGCCCAGCTCCAAACCCAGAATAACATGTGCCAAACAAAAGAAACATAGTCTATAGCCACACCCACAGGTGAGGTATCCATCACATGGGCTGATCACGTGATCATGACATCACTGCAGGTCCTCAACCTTAGGAAAATAACAGGCCAAAACTTATCCTGCTGGGAGAAATATATCTTCCGTCCAGCACTACACCTTTTACTGCACCACAATACATATATACAGATTTACTGTTTTTATTTTCCACTTCCTCACAAAAAAATTGATATAAATGTATCAATAAATGAAAGGCATCACCAGTCAGTGTAATTGAAACAATCAAGCCCTTATGTGACTATGTCAGAACGGAAAACATTTTTAAAAATATGAAATAAAAAAAAAATAGAAATCATTACATCTGAAGGACAAAAAAATGAATTGGTAATATTTGCATGTAACTATTGGGTAGGTCCCAAGAGTCAATTTTATTGGTGGGCCCTCAGAACGCCAAGGGACACTGAACCGCAATATAAAATGCTTACATGTCTTCATGACATATGAAAACTTAAACCATGTATTAGTAAATCAGACGTTAGTGTGGTGTCTATTTTCTATTCAGTTTTTACTAAATTAGATCAGTAGTTAAAGTCAGGCGATTATGACGTTTATGTCTTATTGAGATCTTCCCATTTTTCTATCAAATTACAAAACACATTTGGCAAAAGTGACAAAAATATAGCCACATTGGTTCTCATTTTTGTATTTGTACACAAAAATTGATGAAAAACTGATTTGTCAGCATGCTCTACCAATGTAGCAAGGGGCAACTTGACAGACAGAGTGCTACTCTGTAAAACGTGTAACAGCGCCAGCAGTATTACATCTAGCTTATTCACTCATCATATTAAAAAGTATTTTTTTTGTCTAAAACTCAGTACTACACCTGAAAATAAGAAACTTTATAATTTTTCTTTTTTAGAAAAATCTGTTTCTTTCTCCTTCTGGACTATTCTTTCATTCTCAAAATTCTCATTTCGTGGATAAAATTTGTCTACAGTGAATACAGATTTTCCCATTATAAAGTAGATGACAGTTGGTGCTGATAAAGATTTATGTGAACTTGCAGCAGAATGTCTGTCTCTAGCTCCTCCCACTCCATTGAATTTTAGAAGCACCAACTGTCATCTCAATAATGTGAAAATTTGTCTTCATTGAACACTAATTTTACAGATTTTACCTGTAAATTGGAAGCGAAAAATCAATCCAAGAGGAAAAAGAAGCAGATTTCTCTGATAAAATGTGTTACACAATTGCTTATTTTCATGTATACTATTGAGTTATGAAATAAAAATGGAAACAATGGTTACTCTTTAAGTAAGTGTCAGCCTGAACAAACAGCATATTTGTGATACGGCATTGATGTCCCCGCCTCACTCTGCCTTTTGTTACATCTGTTTTTGCGCTTCCTGCTTTCATTACTGTAAAAATATTTGCAGCAATAGAAAACTAAGATCTCTGTAAGTAAAACAATCATAATTACCAAGATTTGGCTACTGATCCAAAGCCAGTAGGTGTGATATCCTGGGGCATTATCAGTACCGCACAATAGAAAAATATGTTTCCTGAACCTGTATATGTTCCAAGTTCATTCAATGGACTAAAATTATACAAGACCAACACACTGAGCATTGTAGATTCCCGAACACCAAGACATGTTGTTAATCCCAGCCATAAAATTCGGCTTCCAGCATAATAAACTTTAAAAGTGTAACATTCATCACTTAAGTTTTCCAAGTTAGAAGAAATGAATTGAGCCAAAACTAGTCCTAACACCATAAAGTATTGTAGTTTATGGAATCCTCTTGTGAAGTCGCAGGTGATATGTTTTCTATGCTGCTGATAGGAGACAGCTATACATCACTGTGCTAATGTATGCAAGTCTGCAGCCCATGTGTTTCACTGTTAGAACTTGGGAATTTAACTTCCATGCCTTACTTTTCTTTTCATGCAGTTTCCCCCACTTGCTGGCTATATTGCTCTTTTAGCCTCTTCCTAATAAGGCCACATTTTTTAATCTTGCCGTACGATGTAGTGAAAATGTAAAAAAAAAATCCAAGTGGACTGAAATAGTAAAGAAAATGTAATTCCCCAATCTTTTTTGAGGGTTTTATTCTTACAATATTCATTGTGTAGTAAAAATGACTTGTTTCTTCAGGTCAATGCTATAGTGTCGATACAAGAAAATTAAACTTTTTTTTTAAGTGGTGAAAAAATCAGAATCGTACAAAAAAATTTTTGGTTCCTGTACACACATTGTCAAAATTGTTGGTACCCCTTGTTTAGTGACAGAAAAACCCACAATGGTCACAGAAATAACTTGCATCTGACAAAAGTATCGTATTTTCTGGTGTATAAGATGACTGGGCGTATAAGACGACCCCCAACTTTTCCATGTAAAATATGGAATTTGGGATATGCCCGCTGTATAAGACGGGGGTCGTCTTATACGCCCAGTCATCTTATATGGCGTGTGGTTCCCAGGGTCTGAAGGAGAGGAGACTCTCCTTCAGGCCCTGGGATCCATATTCATGTTAAAAATAAAGAATAAAAATAAAAAATATGTATATACTCACCCCTCTGAGAAGCCTGGCTGTCACTGCTGCAAGCGTCTGCCTCCGTTCCTAAGAATTGCGGAGCATGAAGGACCCTCGATGACGTCGCAGTCCTGTGATTGGTCCGTGACCGCTCATGTGACCGGTCACCTGACCGTGACGTCATCGAAGGTCCTTCACGCTCTGCAATTCTTAGGAACGGAGGCAGACGCTTGCAGCGGTGACAGCCAGGCTTCTCGGAGGGGTGAGTATATACATATTTTTTATTTTTATTCTTTATTTTTTACATGAATATGGATCCCAGGGCCTAAAGGAGAGTTTCCTCTCCTTCAGACCCTGGGAACATCCAGGATCGCTCCCTGCACATGCCGTACCTGGCGTATAAGACGACCCCCTGACTTTTGGGACAATTTTTAGGGGTTAAAAAGTCGTCTTATATGCCGGAAAATACAGTAATAATAAATAAAAGATCTATGAAAATGAACAAATGGAATTCAGACATTGCTTTTCAGCCATGCTTCCACAGAATAAAAAAAAATAAAACTCATGAAATAGGCCTGGACAGAAATGATGGTAACCTTAACTTAATATTTTGTTGCACAACCTTTTGAGACAATCACTGCAATCAAACGATTTCTGTAACTGTTAATGAGACTTCTGCACCTCTCGACAGGTATTTTGGCCTACTCCTCAAGAACAATCAGCTCCAGTTGTCTTGTGTTTGAAGGTTGCCTTTACCAGATGGCATGTTTCAGCTCTTTCCAAAGATGCTCAATAGGATTTATGTCAGGGCTCATAGAAGGCCACTTCAGAATAGTCCAATGTTTTCCTCTTAGCCATTCTTGGGTGTTTTTAGCTGTGTGTTTTGGGTCATTATCCTGTTGCAAAACCCATGACCTGCGGCTGAGACCAACCTTTCTGACACTGGGCAGTACATTTCTCTCTAGAATCCCTTGATAGTCTTGAGATTTCATTGTACCCTGCACAGATTCTAGACACCCTGTGCCAGATGCAATAAAGCAGCCCCAGAACATAACAGAGCCTCCTCCATGTTTCACAGTAGGGGCAGTGTTCTTTT
The DNA here is from genome assembly GCF_051348905.1 of Ranitomeya variabilis. Taxonomy (NCBI): domain Eukaryota; kingdom Metazoa; phylum Chordata; class Amphibia; order Anura; family Dendrobatidae; genus Ranitomeya; species Ranitomeya variabilis. Next base: position 100,951,056 of record NC_135234.1, read on the forward strand.
CTTGATATGTTTCACTTTTCCATCTCTGAACATAGAGCTGATGTGTCTTGCCAAAAAGTTCAATTTTTGTCTTATCTGTCCATAGGACATTCTCCCAGAAGCTTTGTGGCTTGTCAATATGTAGTTGGGTAAATTCCAGCCTGGCTTTTTTATTATTTTTTTTCAACAATGGTGTCCTCCTTGGTCATCTCCCATGAAGTCCACTTTGGCTCATACAACGACAGATGGTGCGATCTGACACTGATGTTCCTTGAGCTTGAAGTTCACCTGTATTCTGTTTAGAGGTTTTTCTGGGCTCTTTTGTTACCATTTGTATTATCCGTCGCTTTAATTTGTCATCAATTTTCCTCCTGCGGCTATGTCCAGGGAGGTTGGCTACAGTCCCATTGATCTTAAATTTCTGAATAATATGTGCAAGAAACATCAAGCTGCTTAGAGATGGTCTTATAACTTTTACCTTTAACATGTTTGTCTATAATTTTCTTTCTAATCTCCTGAGACAACTCTTTCCTTCGCTTCCTCTGGTCCATGTTGAGTGTGATACACACCATGTCACCAAACAGCACAGTGAGTATCTGTAGCCCTATATACAGGCCCACTCACTAACTCCAAGAGTGTAGACACCTGTGATGCTAGTTAGTGAACAAACCTTGATTTAACATGTCCCTTTTATCACATTATTTTCAGGGGTACCATCATTTCTGTCCAGGCCTACAGTATTTCATGAATTATGTTTTCTTTAAATTCTGTGGAGGCATGGTTGAAAAGCAATGTCTGACTTTCATTTGTTCATTTTCATAGAGCTTTTATTTAGTATTACTTTTGTCAGATTCAAGTTATTTCTGTGACCATTTTGGGTTTTTCTGTCATTAAGCGAGGGGTACCAACAATTTTGACCACGTTTGTAGACATTTTCTGAGATCGGTAACATGTTTTATTTTTACTTCAACTGAGCTCAGTGAGGGCTACTTTATGCAGGGTGTGCTAACATAAGTTGTTTTGATCGCTTTCTATTGCATTTCTGGGGTGAATGGAAAATGTCAATTCGAGCATTTCAGGGTTTTATTTTTGCTTTTTAGAATTTATTATAGGCCTTAAATGTTTTTATATTTTGATAGATCAGACTTTCACAGATGTGGCGATGCAAAATATGTTGGTATGTTTTTTTCGCTCTGTCTTTATCTTTAAAGTGGAAAAATCAGAGGGGATTAAAACGTATATTTTTATTTTTTATTTAATAAATACATTTTTTAATCTAATTTTTCAGCCCCCCTATGGGAATGTGGCCCTGCATTCTTTTTTCAATATCAGGGAATTGCAGTATTTAGAGAAAATAATTGGTTTGGCTGGACTTCACAGGAGAACCAAGATGGCAGCCATGAGTGCCTTCAGCAGGTCCTCAGGTACCATAACAAACAATTGGCACCACTTAGTTGTGGCATGTGGGCTGCCCCAGGATTGCACACTTTAAATGCTTGTCTCAGAGATTGTAAGTGATTTTTGAGGGATTAAACAGCAGAAATCTGAGCTTGCTCTATTTGCTGCTGTAAGATGTAGATGCTGGTTGTGTATGACAGGTGGCACCCACTGTTTATGGAGCAGGTTAAGCTCCTGGGCCTGCATACACTCATGCTCTCTACATGGTTTACTATAACATCTTTGAGCATAAAAGAGTTAAGAGTAATCTCTCACTAGGTGACACCTGCAGTTAATGACAGAATGAAGTTTTTAGTCTTTATTTAATGCTGTGCTTTGATTGGGAAGCAGAAACAAGTGACAGGTTCCCTTTAAAAACCTTGTTGGAAGACTAGCTAATTCTTCTTTTACTGAAGTAACGCTTTTCCTGATCAGCACATTTTAATAATATAATCAGATCCATGTCCATATATACAGTACATTTCTATAAATATCAAAACGTCAATCTCTGCTGTTTGAACTAATTGGTGAAGGAATAAGAGATTCTAGCTAAATGTTAAAAATAATATTTATTAATTTAATGCAATAAAACCATAAACAGAAATAACAATAAAGATAAAAAAGGATATAGACCTCCAAAAAGAGGGAGACACATAATAAAGCACAGTCAAATCTGGACACGATCACAATATATTAGTGCAAAAAAAGTGTGATGCAAAAAGTCAGCTCAATACCATGGAGAGATGATACAAAGATAGCTGGAAATAATCCTGTTATCATCAATGTGGGGTATTCATAATAAAGAGCAACAGTATATAGACCAATCCTGATCCCTTAGGCTAGGTCCATATTGGGTTAGGGCAATCCATTTAATGGATCCATTAAACGGATGCGCTAAAAATGAGCCCAAAAGTGTCTTTTTGTGGTGTATTTTTGCCATCGCGTTAACGCATGCGTTAATACATGTGACTGCGTTAGGTAATTTGCATTTGCAATAGAGTTCTATGGCAGAATGAACACTTTCACTTTCATTCACCGTTCCGGACCCAAAAATGTGGTAGTCCGCGTTGGAAGGTGCGTCACGAACTAACGAACCATTGCAAACTCATGCCGTTTTAGACATGCGTTAGGATCCGTTACACTAATGGAAGTCTATTTGTGAGTTAACATGTTCGTTACATTGCGTTAGTGCTGCTTACAAACGGATCCGTTAATCAGATTGCCCTAAAGCAATGTAGACCTAGCCTACATTTCTATAAATGTTGTGGGTTTACAAATGTAAATATATGTAACGTTGATCTCTTGTCCCTAGCTAAGAGAGAAAATCGCCTAATTACTGAAATACAGGATTGGGATTTTGCTTGTAAGCCAATTATGAGGGACTAAAAGGGGTTGTCAATAGCAAAGCATCCGGAGATCATTCATCTGTGGGGTCGCTTATCATCCAATGGAGAGGGCTCACTCACAATTCCGACTAAGTACACTGTCTGGAATAAAGAATGGGATCTATTCGTATCCCAGTGATCAAGGAGCAATTTGGTGACGGAAAATGCTTTTTCCAGTATGATGGAGACCATGTCACAAGGCAAAAGCTATAAGTGGTTGTTGAACAAAACATTGAAATTTTGGGTACATGGCCAGGAAACTCCTCAGATTTCAATCCCGTTGAGAACTAGTGGTCAATCCTCAAAAAGTGGGTGGACAAACAAAAACAGAAATTGTGATAAACTCTAAGCAGTGATTAGGTAAGAATGGGTGGGCAAGTCATCAGTCGGAACTTGGCCAAGATGATATCCAGCTGCCAGAACAAAGTGCAGAAGTCTTGAAAAATAAGAGTCAACACTGTAAATATTCAATCTTTACATAAATGTCATGCATTTGTAAAAAATAAGTATATAAACCTATTAAATTCTTATAATTTTGCTGCAGTAACCATAGACACATCTGACTAATAGAGCTAAAAACTTGGTCGTGTATATGTAGCCTTGCTATTTAGTAGATGACCCCAAAGTTATTCCAGTGGTATTACTGTTATAATTAATGTTGCTTTTCATATTCATCTATTACTCAACGATGTCCCACATAGACAGTGTATATAGACAAAAGGACACTGGTTATTAATAGAAAATGTGTCTCTGAGACACATAGCCAAATCGTTGGGTATGGCAATATTACTACCATTTTGTAGAAATTCTTGGTTCTGGGATTTGGAATTTGAGTATTTATTCTGTAGATCAGGTTGAAAGAAGAGCTGCAGGTTCCCCTTTAGTTATCGTAAGTTAATTCACTTTTGGCAAACATACGGTTAAATTAGTATGTTTTCAAGTGACACATATATGCACATATGTTAGACAGCTCAATAATTACTTCTGCCTTAACTACCATCTGACGGCTGCTCTGAGACATCGTATACTCAGAAGGCTTAGCATTCCTTATTTCAAAAGCCATGTTTTGCTACAGAAGGGAGCAGAGACTTTAGAGCTATGGAAAGAAGCCATGATAAAAATAATGTTTTTGGCGCTGAAATCTTATACTTTCTTTACAAAAGGTCACACTTTACTCACTTGTAGTTTCCTGTTTGTGTTTTTTGGCTTGGATTCCTATCTCAGGTTTGTGTCGTATAGCATGAAATGCCTAAGACGAATTATCATTGACTGATGTTAACACAGAGCCCTTCAGAAAACGTCTACATTAAAATCATTGCACAGCATTTTATCGGACTGGTAACAGAAATCCAAGTGCACTTATGGCAAGAATATCTGATTATAAAGCAATCACCTGTATTTACAGCACAATACTCTAAGCTGCTCTAAAATCTGCACAGTTGGCTTAGTGAAATACCAAGGGAACGTAGAGAAATCCCCAACATTTGGCTTCATTTCCACTTTTTTTTAATGCTCATTGCTTTTTCAGAACCACATCTAAACTAATGCAAAAATAGAGCAGTTATCAATAGAAACCAATCATGTTCTTTACTTTGAAAATCCATGTGTCATACCCATAATATATGATCCACAGATCAACCAACTGGTCTCTCCACCTCAACTCAACACCATCATATGCATATATGAAGCTTGAAGCTGTGATGTTCAGGTCAGGAGACCCACTGCTCATGCATGCATTGTGGTCCGTACATTGATGTGTGAATCTGGCCTTACATTGCATCTTCTGAAAACAGATTATGAAAGTTAGAAGATAGATAGATGGGTGGATAGCTATATTGAGCCATAGCTAGCCTGACAGATTAGCTCTTTAAATTAAAGGGTATCTGTATTCTCGTTTTTTATACATGGAAGTAGTGATATGACTTTATAGCTGACTGTCCTGTAAAAATATAGTGTGCTAGACTGAAGAAATCTAGCATAGAAGCCATATGCAATCAGACTGGGGGCTTGTCGTTGCTCCTGGACTGATTCTCCCAAGTGCATTGACATGCCCCCAGTGCACCTCCAGCCTGATTTGCATATCTTTTATGGTAGATTTCTCATAATTGGCACATCTAATCTCTACAACAAAGGTTTAACTTTTACAAAGGAACAGACATTTATCCAGCCACACCACTATTTCCATATGTAAAAATGTTTTAATAGTTTCTCTTTAAGGGTAGGTTCACATGACCACAACCGAGAAAAACAGCTTTCTCTACATATGAGAAAAACGGTCCGATTATTCTGATCAGAATTTGATCAGAGCGTCATCGTTTTTTATCAGACATGGAAAAAAAAAGTTCTCCGCACTCTCCATTATGTCAGTCCATGATGCCATGGAATCATAGAATGTTAGAGTTGGAAGGGACCTCCAGGGTCATCATGTCCAACCCCCTGCTCAATGCAGGATTCACTAAATCATCTCAGATAGATGTCTGTCCAGCCTTTGTTTGAAGACTTCCATTGAAGGAGAACTCACCACCTTTCATGGCAGCCTGTTCCCCTCATTGATCAATCTCAGTGTCAAAAAGTTTTTTCTATTATCTAATCTGTGTCTTTTCCCTTACAGTTTCATTCCATTGCTTCTCGTGTTTCCATGCACAAATGAGAACAAGGATGATCCCTCTACACTCTGACATCCCTTCAGATATTTGTAGACAGTTATTGAGTCTCCTCTTAGCCTTCTTTATTGCAAGCTAAACATTCCCAGATCCTTTAACAATTCCTTGTAGGGCATAGTTTGCAGTCCACTCACCATCCTGGTAGCCCTTCTCTGAACTTGCTTCTTGCTGAATTCTTTTTTTAAATTGATAGATTGGGCGATTATGAATGCCGTGATACCAAATGTGTGCATGTTTGATTTTTTTTTTGTTTTATTTTGAATGGGGAGAAAAGGGGGTGATTTAAATTTTTATATTTTTTAAATATTTTTAAAAACTTTTTACTTTTTATATGATTCAATAGTCTCTATGGGATCAGACCGTCTGTGTATGTAGCATAAATACTTGCTATGAGCGCCGACTACTGGACGGCGCTCATAGCAATCTGGCTATGACAACCATAGAGGTCTGCTGGAGACCTCTGGTTGTCATGCTGACCCATTGGTGACCCATGATCATGTGACGGGGTAACTGATGGGCTGGATTTCCGGTACCCCTTTCGGTAAGCGTGAGTTAAATGACAGCAGCATTTAACAGGTTAACAGCCGTGGGTTGATCGCGATTCCACCCGCGACTATTAGAGACACATGTCAGTTGTCCAAAACAGCTGACATATGTGGTCGCTTGTGGGGGGACGGTTGCCACTCTTGAGGCACATCAGGGGCTCAGCAAACACAACATGGCAAAAGGAAAAATGTATTTTTTTCATTTTCATGGCTCAACGTTATAAAATTCTGTGAAACACCTGTGCGTTTAAGGTGCTCACCGTCACTTCAAATGTAATGTGGTCCCTAAAAAAAGCGCTTTTGTAAATTTTGTTGGAAAATAAATAAGAAATTGTTGATAAACTTTTATCCTGTCTAACTTCCTAACAAAAAAAATATGTTTAAAAAATGATGCTAATGTAATGTAGAGATGTGGTAAATGTTATTTATAAATTATTCTGTACAGCATGATTAACTGGTTTATGCATATAAAAATTGAAAATTGCTAAATTTTCAAAATGTTCTTCTATATTCCAATATTTTCACAAATAAACACAAAAATATTTTGACCTAATTTTACAACTAGTATAAAATATAATGTGTCGCAAAAAAACAGTTTCAGAATCACTGGGATACGTTGAAGCATGCCAGAGTTATTACCACATACTGTAAAGTGTTGGCCTGGTCAGGAAGGTGAAAACAGGCTTCGGGAAAAGGGGTTAACACCTTTTCAGACACGAAGGAATTTTAACTTTGTTTCTTGTTACAATTCATCATTGTTTTTTGGGGAGACATTACAAGTAATTTCTTCCCAACAGAAAAAATGCAGACACTACAATACACCAACAAATTCTAGCTGTCGTATTTCATCTATGAGATGTGAATCATAGGTAACAGATCACTCTATAAAATATATTAAAATGGTGTCATCTTGTGTTGTAAAATGAATCACTCTATTGTGCCACGTTATTATGTGACTAACCTAAAATTACATTTCATTTTACATATGCTCAGTTTCCATTTGGAAAACGGGATGACAGATCGTTCAACTATGTCCTTGTGGTAAGGCCTATTCTTTACCACAGTGTGCATTGTACAACATACCAGACTGTACCTATCGCAATAAGCCAAGAAAAATATATACGATGCTTCCACCTTCATCCTAATTTAGCCCGAATTCCAAAAATCACCATGTAGTCTGTTAGCTCATATAACGTTGATTTAATTCCCATTTCACAGACCAATGATTGGCAGAATGAGCATTTGTATGACTGTTCATTCCCATAAATTGCCCTTTGTATTAGTTTCCGATGATCACAGGCAATAAACACTTGACTGTTATTTCATCACATGCTTTTTAAAGACAGAAAAACCCTCATGGGCAGCACATCTCACCACATAAACATGAAGTTGAAAAATGATACAAGGGATTCTTCGTCAATACTTCAGACGATAGGTTCATGTAAATGCTAGTAAATGGGCGCTGATCAACTTGCAATATTGCAGTACGCTGTTCATTATGGACCTTTATAGTATAAATCCTAGGACACTAATAGTGAGGGACATCACATACTATCTTTGGCCAAGGCATAAAAAAGTATTTAGAGGAACGACTCGGCAAATTCATGAACTTTTATGGTTAAACTGCTTGTTCTTTACTCAAATCACCAGCCAATCTCAACCATGATTTGTGTCTTGGATTATATTATTAGGATGCAGATCTGTTATTCAGCAACTACAGGACCTGGCAATAACTAATATGGCTAATCAACGTTTCGACAAATGGGTAGACAAAAGGTGGGTTGATCAAACTCCAATTTACGTTGCAAAGACATAGGAGCTTATTTTACTGGAGCAGACCACATTAATAAAGGAATAACGAGACACACTACATTTCTCTTTATCCACTGCTTGTTGTACCACTGAATACAAGTGGATATTTGCATTTTTTTCATCCAACACATACTCTGCTCCCAGCCTGATGAAGGGTACCATACACAAAATGTTGCTATAATTTACTTTGTAGTGTAATAACTTTTTTTGGATATGAGAGTAGAAAAATAAAAAGCATTCAAAAACACATTTCTTTTTGTGCATATTCTTTTGTGCTATTAAAACAAAATTAGTAAACTTTGGTTAACATTTCTCATACGTGCAAAAATGCAGATTGTTGCCAGAAAATTGTGTAAATCAGCTGTTAAAAACATTTATATTTTTCAGTTTATGATGACCATTCTGTCAAATATTTGGTTCTTCAATATAGTTGTAGGCACCAGATGGTTCATTCTCTTTACCACTTTATACTACTCTATAGCTAATGTTCCCAGAGGCAATACATCCTAATAAGGCCAATTTTTATATGGTCCATGTACACAGAGTGTGCTCAGATTGGATGATCTGGCCAGCCGCTGGTTCTTACTACCTAAGCTACCGCATTTTTCAGATTATAAGACACACTTTTGTTCCTCCAAATTTCGGGGGAAAGAGGGGGGTGCGTCTTATAATCCGAATCTGTGTGCTATGCTGTAGAGGGGGGGGCGGCTCTGAAGTGGTGTCAGGGGGCTGGAGTGGGCTGGCTGCAGGCTCATTAGCCTCATGTAATATTCACTGCACTCGCTGTCCATCACCTTGGTGCTGAAGCCGCACCGAGTTGGTTGACAGGGGAGCAGTGCATATTACATGTGCCTGCACTCCCCCTCCTCCCATCATGAATATGCCCCCCTGCAGGTGCACACATAGCCCCCCCAGTCACTACATGCCCCCCTGCAGCCAGGCACATGATAAAATAATAAACACTTAACTCACCTTCTGATGATGGCTCCCTGCTCCCAGCTCTCCCATGGCTCTTCCTGTGTCTGTGCCGACATCTGATCATGTGATCGGCACAGCACAGTGATGTCATCACTGTGTGCCCAGGTCACATGATCTGATGCCTGGGAAACAGGAAGTGCAACCGAGGAGCTGGGAGCACAGAGCCATCATCAAAAGGTGAGTTAAGTGTTTGTTATTTTATCATGTGCATGCCAGCAGGAGGGCATGTAGTGACTGGTGGGGGTCATGTCTGTGCCTGCAGGGGGGCATGTAGTGACTGGTGGCGGCCATGTCTGTGCCTGCAGGGGGGCATGTAGTGACAGGGGGGTCTTGTCTGTGACTGCAGGGGGGCATGTAGTGACAGTGGGGCCATGTCTGTGCCTGCAGGGGGGCATGTAGTGACTGGGGAGCCATGTCTGTGGCTGCAGGGGGGCATGTAGTGACTGGGGGGGCCATGTGTGTTACTGCAGGGGTGCATGTAGTGACTGGGGGAGCAATGTGTGTACCTGCAGGGGGGCATGTAGTGACTGGGACGGCCATGTGTGTGCCACAGGAGGGCATGTAGTGACTGGGGGGCCATGTGTGTGCCTGCAGGGGGGCATGTAGTGACTGGGGTTGTCATGTGCATGCCTGCAGGGGGCATGTAGTGACTGGGGGGCCATGTGTGTGCCTGCAGGGGGGCATGTAGTGACTGGGACAGCCATGTGTGTGCCACAGGAGGGCATGTAGTGACTGGGGGGCCATGTGTGTGCCTGCAGGGGGGCATGTAGTGACTGGGGGTGTCATGTGCATGCCTGCAGGGGGGCATGTAGTGACTGGGGGGCCATGTGCGTGCCTGCAGGGGGGCATGTAGTGACTGGGGGGCCATGTGCGTGCCATATAGAGAGAAGGGGGGCCATGTGTATGCCAGCAGGGGGGTATAGAGAGAGGGGGGCCATGTGCATGCCAGCAGGGGGCTTATAGTGACGAGGGGGCCATATCCAGGATGAGATGGGGGGAAGTGCCAGCAGCACAGGGGGGCAGTTTGCCAGCAGCACATGGGGCAGTGTGTATGATTTGTAAGACGGACACTGGCATTATAAGACAGACCCCCATTTAACATAAAATTATTTTTTTCTCTTTTTCTTCACCAAATTTGGGGGTGCGTCTTATAATCAGGTGTCTTATAAAGCGAAAAATACGGTAATCGTTTCATTATAGCCTACAGATAGTTACAGTAGTTCAGGTCGGGAGACCAGGCGATCAGATCAAGTCTTCCTGTGTTAGAACGGTTCATTCTTCACTGATATGTGAAACCAGCCTAGCACCATAGTAGGGCAATTTCTGTTCCATTACAATTACCATTTACGAGTATACTGATGTTTAGTGATAATGTTTAGATATGGCAAAGAATTATACAGTGTGACAGGATAAAAATAAATAAAATGTACAGAATGATTTGCTCTTAAATTGCTAGACAAGGTAGAACAATGTATTTAAAAAAAACATGAACAAGAAAAGAAAAAAATACCTTACTGTTTTCCAGCCTTAATCTAGCTCATTTTATGATGGTAAAATTACTAGTTAAGCAAACATCATTGTGGGAAACGCTCCCAATATCTTTGACTCCTTCGCATTTGTGCTGGGTGTTACAGATCTGACAAGTAGAGTGATGTTTTTTAAAAGAAGAAAGACAAATATTCATGATAAATCAAGAATCTTTTGGTCTGTGTTACATATGTCCACGTTCTGAAGGTTTGCCAGTTCCATTTAGAAATGTTCAAAGATGTTTTGTTCTTTTCAGAATGCCAGAGTGACGAGTTCTCGTCTTTATCTCCAAAGTAAATACAGTAGTAGAACTCCTTGTAGTTTTGTCATTTTGGGGAGTTCTGCCAAATTAACCCACACTGAGAAGTTTTGCTTTTGCTGAAATGTAAAATAATTCTAGGAAAATCTGTAACCTCATTTACCTCCCTCCAATTTCCCATCTCCTTTGAAAGATGAATAAATCTTTGTCTTTCACACGTCCAAAATATTCATGATGTGGCAGTGCACAATGAAGAGGGAGTTGAAAACACTGCTAGTGTATACACAGTTGGGTCACTGGATATGTGTGGTGCACTGGGCACAGCAATAGAAGAACATGTCTAACTTTATCCATACAAATTTATTGTTTGAACATTGCTTAATGGGGTATTCCGATTTTGGACATGTGTGGCATACTGTATGTACAGGTACATAGATTCGGGCCCACCTCTGGCGCCAAGCATGTTCAGCAATTTTCTAAACTGAAATAGAGAATTATTAAACCTATAAAGAGCATACATATCATATTTAACTCAGAAACATATACCGTATTTTTCGGACTATAAGATGCACCTAGGTTTTAGAGGAGGAAATTAGAAAAAAAATTGCAGCAGAAAATGTGGTCAATTCCGTACTAATATCCTCTATCCTGATATATATGGTCCCCTCATCCCCATCTTGGTATGCATGGCCCCCTCATCCCTTTCCTGGTATACCTGGCCCCCCTCATCCCTATCCTGGTATGCATGTCCCCCTCATCCCTATCCTGGTATACATGGTCCCTATCCCTATCCTGGTATGCATGCCCCCCTCATCCCTATCCTGGTATACATGGTCCCTATCCCTATCCTGGTATGCAGGGCCTCTTCATCCCTATCCTGGTATGTATGGTCCCCTCATCCCTAACCTGGTATGTAGGGCCCCATCTCCATCCTGGTATGCATGGCACCTCATCCCTATCCTGTTATGCATGGCCTCCTCATTTTTATCCTGGTAAGCAGGGCTTCCATCTCCATCTTGGTATGCATGCCCCCCCAATTCTTATCCTGGTATGATTGGCCCCCATGCCCATCCTGGTATGCATGGACCCCATTAGAAAAACATTTTTAAAAATGTGATGTCATGCGCTGCTTACAAGCCAAGGACAGCTGCTGGAATAATCACTGCTCCCATACCAAGCTTTTGCGTGTCCCTGCTACTAAATGAAATGAATATTCACTGCATTCCACACCTATGGGAGTGGTGAGCAGTGAATATTCATTCCCTTAAGTAGCAGGGACACAAGAAAGCCTGGCAGCTGCAGGAAACTGATTGCTGTAGCTACCAGCATGTCCACTATTAAAGAATAATGAATATTCACTGCTTTCCACTCCCATGGATGTGGAATGCAGTGAATATTCTTTTATCTTTAGCAGTGGACACAGGAGTTAGCCGCAGCTGCCGGCTCCTGCCTCCTGTGACCCGCTGCTCTGCTGCTGCCACTTCCCCACCTCCAAATCCACAGCCAGAGCTGTGAGTCAGAGTACATCCAGACTATAAGACACACCCCCCATTTTCTTCCACATTTTTGGATGAAAAAAGTGCGCCTTATAGTCCAAAAAATATGGTAACTATATTATTAACTTATAAAAACATTTAAAACATATTTGTAAGACTGTGTCTCCACCGACATCAACTAAGAAATGAGTGGTTAAGTTTACATTAATTAAATGAATCAAAATATTTCTAAAAATGGCTAGAAAATCTAGCAAATACTATAGTGTTACAGGAAAAATACATTAAAATAAATAATAAAATAAATAAATGATATTAGAAAGGGGAAGGATGAATTTCCTTAAAATGGTAAACATTCCTAATACATACTGTATATTCCATTTTACAATAATACGATGTTATTAGTGATGAGTGAGTATACTCGTTACTCGAGATTTCCCGAGCACGCTCGGGTGTCCTCTGAGTATTTTTTAGTGCTTGGAGATTTCGTTTTTTTCGCCGCAGCTGGATGATTTACAGCTACTAGCCTGCTTGATTACATGTGGGGATTCCCTAGCAATCAGGCAACCCCCACATGTACTTAGCCTGGCTAATAGCGGTAAATCATTCAGCTGAGGCGATGAAAACTAAATCTCCGAGCAATAAAAAATACTCGGAGGTCACCCGAGCGTGCTCAAGAAATCTTGAGTAATGAGTATATTCGCTCATCACTAGATGTTATCAATAACAGAGGTAGATATGTAGGAAGAAAGTTCCTAATGCATAAAATAGTAATTAATAAAAAATACATTGAATAATAAATGAAAAATATATAACACTATATATTCAGCTATCCAATAAAGTGCACTTATAAGTATGCAAGAAGTGAAGGCAAAGTGCAAATTGAGTGCTGCATACTATGGCATAATTGACTGTGTCTTTCTCATAAACACATAATGGGTGAGCCCATCCTGATGCATCCACATAAGAGACCAACAGGGACAATGATTAGAAATAGTAACCATGATAAAACTGTATCAAACAAACCACATCACCCCGGATATTTGCGCCCAACGCTTGTTTCGCCATTGTTTCATCAGGGAGCAGAACATGTCTAAGTTTATCCAGAAAAATCTCTTGTCTTGAACATTGCTTAATGGAGTATATCTGCGAGTGCCCCCTGAGGAAGCATTGACAGCGAAACGCGCGTCGGGGCCTCTCCTTTGCTCAGCATTTTGGTTAGTATTACCTCCATTTCTTTCCAACATTATGTAACACTCGCAGATATACCCATTGTGGATCTGGGGGGGGGGTTCTTTGCCTACTATTGATCATTCTATTGCATGATGGTTTGGCTCTATTTATTATGGGCATACTGATTGATGCCATATACTAGCTACTTGTAGCAGCTGTGCACTCGCGTATATATTTATAGGCCACCATTTTACTCTTTGCATTTGTCAAACTTTATTTCCCCTAGCCTCATAGGCTTATTTGTTTGAATATATTTTGGATTTACCTGGTACTGTATACAATATATTTTTTGCTGAGCATTGTTCATTGGTGTCACTATCCCTGTTATCATTTTTTTCTTTATTTTTGTTATGTATTTTAATGATTACTACTAGCTTTTATTCTTAATAAAATAATATATTTTATTTTGCTCTGTGATTCACCTTTTTTCTTTGGGGAAAAATATTGTATATGATGTGATAGAGCTATACAATTTTGGCCGTCTTCTGGTAAACAGATACTGCATGACAGCAGAGCAGTGAAGAACAGTTATAATTCATTTACCAACAACCACATATGCTGAGGTCTCTTTGATATTATTAAGGATGTATTTGTGTAATGAATTGTTAGAGTCATATGACACCTCCGAGTGTGATCCATGTCTTTTCATGGCAATTGAAGTACTTGTGATTTACCACAAATCAAATAATTTGTAATGTTTGTCAAAGATGGAGAATTCTAGTTGAAAGTGATTTGTTTATTGCTAGTGGAGAGAAACGATGAATATACTGTATAATAAGAACTGTAGGGAAGGGAGAGTAAGGAGCCATCCATTAAATAAATGATTGTGAATTTATGAACGTGAGATGCCTAGGGTGGGAGGCACTTTCTGAAACATGTGCACCAACCAGGGGCGGACACAGTTAGTAGAGGCTCTTGTGCAAGAACTGTATGAGGGTCCCCTATTATGAAATTTCTCTCTAGCAATCCATCAGAAAGTGTGATCTATCATGTCAGCTTTCATGCTCTTACATGCAATATAACTGAGTAGAAAACTGATTTTAAGATGAAAGTGGACCCACTGACCCATTGGGCCCCTATGTCGCTGCAAATGTTGCACCAATGGTATGTCTTCCCCTAATAGCAACTCAGCTGTTCCCACCTCTGATCAAAGATTCTCCTCTTTGTCTTGCCTTTTAACACTTCCTTTGAACAGTAGCAGACCATAGTGTTCTACTTTATGAATATGCAGAAAGTCTTGCACATGTTTGCATCCACAGTTATTAGTAGATTTTAATAGCTTAAGACTTCAGGATAGAATTAGACTAAATTCATACTTGTGTCAATATTTACATCCATGAAAAATGGACCATTTTTCTCTCACGTATCACCATATTGCCAATTTGCCATATTGTTGTAACTGGTTTTTTTTCTCATTAATTTTTAACAACCGAAGGAGCTATAAACTGTCTTAACTTTTATTTATCCATTGACTCTGAACAATGAATCAGTGAAAATTGGATGAAATGTGTTTCATATATATTAATGGATTTCTAATGGCTGAGGCTGATCTGCTGAGGCAAGGATATGTTCTGGGTCTCACGGACTGGAGACATGGATCTATTTTTAATACTGATGTATGTATGGAATTGAAACTCTGTGTGTCAGCATGCTGTCCGAGAAAAAACTTACAGCAGTAGGACGTGTCACATGGATGTGTGACCATAGCCTTAGTCTTTGAAAGCTACTGCTGTTGTCATACTCTTGTCTGATGTACAAGTTGTTGCATAGTTTATCGACAGCTAAAATGAAAGAAAATGTGGAGGCCATATGCTAATCAAATATGTCACTGTCACCTTCATTTTGTCAATTCTCAATTTGTCAAGGCTTTTAATGTCACAGAAGACTCATGTGTCTCTTTGTAGGACTACACAACTTGAGATGATAAAAACCAGCTGTATTAAAAACGTTTCAAGCAATGCTTTTTTTTAGTTTTTCATCCATATGGCACCACTTCATCAATAAGGGAAAAAAAATGAAAAGTTCAGGCGTTGATATGTTTTGTTTTAAAGCTATCAAATTAACGTCAGGGAATCATGTATCCTGTGTAGACATGGAGCAAACCCTCACAAAGCCCAACTATCTCCATTTCAGTGTCAGTTGCACTGTAGATTGGTAACACTAATGTCAACCCATGTTGTGGTGGAGATGATTCATGATTACTACAAGTATATTTCCTACACATGATTAGCTGACAACTTATCTGTTATTTTTAGACCACTTGAGAAAAGCCTTCATAGAGCTGGCACTAGACTTGACATTGCCAATTGCCAACTAATAATTCACACATAAATGCATTGACCACTAATTCCCTTTTTCCATTATGAAAGTTGGATCACAAGTTGGATCAGCGGTAGAAATCTAATAAATATGAGAGGTGAAAATTAAACACTTCGCTTCCATAGAAGCCAGCAAAAGCACAGCTTATGTGTACCAGCTAAACACGATCCATGCCATACATACATATAAAAATACACAATTTACACATTAATATGCCTGGCCAGACAAAGCTACCTCAGTGTTTTAAGAGTGGGCATCAACACTCAGTTAATGCATGTTTAAAAAGTTTTTGCGTTGATTTCAAGAAAAATGTGGAGTACAACGTAACCTTTATTATCATTTCTTTAAAGTAAAGAAACTTAAAGTAATATAATGCAATAAAAAACAACAACATTTTCTGCCTTCCAGATAGGGGCTATTAATGTAAAAGTGAAAACAAAAGCTGTGTCTTTTGACATTCGACCTCCTGCTGCAACGGCCAAGATCAGAGCTGACTTCGATCTTGCAAGTTTGACTTTAGATTATATGGTAAACATGTAACTAGCGGGGCGCCAGGGGCTAAGGGTCCAATCCGCACCCCACCACACTACAGAAAAATTGGGATCTTGTCTGGGTGTGGTGCTGTTACCTTAGGGGTATGCCACTGCAGACCTCATGGTGCCGTTTGACTTGGCAGGCCAGTACCTGATGAAGTAGACATGAATGAGAGAGACCAGTGTTCAAAATAGACTTTCCTTTACTAAGCAAACTGATGAAACATACAGTATATACATCAGAGAGCAGGCATAACATTTCAAGAATACATCTACTGCACAATCCAGAGGCAGGTACTTCATGGTTACTCATGGCGGTACATTTCTTCCATTACATGTTACAGTCAACAGAGTTCCTTGGGGGCCTTCCTCTTCCCTTGAGTAGGTTACACACCCTGAGGTGTGTGGCTATGACCCCACCCAACCATTCTCAATTTCCAGTTGATGTGAGCCACATGCTCCTTGGTGTGCTACTGCATTGTAATTCTCCGTAGGAGAACATGTGTCCCAACCTGGCCATCTTCTCCTCTATGACCTTCAGGTGTCTAGCATAGCTAATACTTGCTGTTGGGCCCCAATTTCCTGATATAAGGATTCCTTCTGCCACCTGATACCATATTTAATTCAGAATGTGCTACCCAATTATGGTCTCTCTTCTTACCACACACAACCCTTTTAATGCAGATCTGCAAACAATAGGACCATAGGTCCTTTCCTTTTCAATCCTTTTCCCTATCAGCCTCACAAATAGAAAACTTTATTCCCTATGCCTACTACTTAAACTCTCCCACCATGGGCTGGCCCAAATAGTTATCCCTATCTGCAGGAAACTATTCTGGTTTTACATCACTGACACAATCATGCGCAGTGACACGTATCTCCCCTCCATCACTTCACCAGTGACTCTGTCACATACTACACTGTGTTCCAAATTATTATGCAAATTGGATTTAAGTGTCTTAAATATTTAATTGTTTTGTTTTTCAAATAAACTCGTGGATGGTATTGTATCTCAGGGCTCAATGAATCACTGAAATCAATCTTAAACACATGTGATAATTAGTTTTCCAGGTGATTCTAATTAAAGGAAAACTACTCAAAAATGATGTTCCACATTATTATGCAGGTCATAGGTTTCAAGCAATATGGGAAATAAAAAGGATCTCTCTGCTGCTGAAAAGCGTTAAATAGTGCAATGCCTTGGACAAGGTATGAAAAAATTAGATGTTTCACGAAAACTTAAGAGTGATCATCATACTCTGATGAGATTTGTGACTGAAACAGAGCACAGACAGAGTTCATGCAAATAAAGGCATAATGAGGAAGTTTTCTGGCAGACAAATTCATTGGATTAAGAGAGCAGCTTCCAAAATACCATTACAAAGCAGCAAATAGTTATTTGAAGCTGCTGGTGCATCTGGAGTCCCTCGAATCTCAAGGTGTAGGATCCTTCAAAGGCTTGCTGTGGTGCATAAACCTACTATTCGGCCACTCCTAAACAGTGTTCACAAGCAGAAATGGTTGCAGTGGGCCCAGACATACATGAAGACTAATTTTCAAACAGTCTTGTTTACTGATGAGTGTCAAGCAACTCTGGACGGTCCAGATGGATGGAGTAGTGGATGGTTGGTTGATGGCCACCATGTCCCATCAAGGCTGCGACCTCAGCAAGGAGGTGGAGGGGTCATGTTTTGGGCCGGAATCATGGGAAACAGCTGGTAAGGCCCTTTAAGGTTCCTGAAGGTGTGAAAATGACCTCAGCAAAGTAAATAGAGTTTCTGACTGACAACTTTCTTCCATGGTCTAAAAAGCAGAAACGTGCCTTCAGGAACAAAATCATCTTCATGCATGACAATGAATACCTCTGAGTAATTGGCTGCCATGGGCATAAAAGGACATAAACTCATGGTGTGGCCACCATCTTCCCCTGACCTCAACCCTATAGAGAACCTTTGGAGTATCATCAAACAAAAGATATATGAGGGTGGGAGGCCGTTCACATCAAAACAGCAGCTCTGGGAGGCGATTCTGACTTCATGCAAAGAAATACAAGCAGAAACTCTCCATAAACTCACAAGTTCAATGGATGCAGGAATTGTGAAGGTGATATCAAAGAAGGGTCCTATGTTAACATGTAACTTGGCCTGTTAGGATGTTTTGGAGTTAAATAGCTTTTTTGTTCAGTGAATGTGACCTCCTAATGCTGCAAATTCCACAAATGAGCATTTTCAGTTCTTTAAAACATATCAAATGTTTAGAAATTCTACTGTGCCTAATAATTTGGAACAGTGCATTGTGAGTTTTTATTCATTTTGGAGATTATACTGTTATCATTGGGAGGTTTCTTCAATAAAATTCAATGTATACTCTAACGGGTGATGACTTTTATTAGACTGACTGTCATTTGCACTGACCATTTAGGAAAATCCGAGAAAAATGTAATTTGCATAATAATTTGGAACACAGTGTATAAGACCTTCAATGTGGGTGTTGACAGCTTCTCCACTCCTTTACAAATAGAGACAGTTTTCATTGAGGAATCAAAGGACACAAGCTTTGTTGTCCAATTATAGACCCCTGTGATGTAATTGTGGAGCTCAATGGTTAAAGGATTGCCTTTCATAGCTGGAAATGGCTCTAGATAGAACAAACGCGTATCTACGCATATTGCAGTAATTTAATATTTCTGTTTCTACTGTAGCCCATACAATAATCTAGTAGAGTGAAACCTATTGTCCCTGCTATATATATCTTTTGGCAGTGTAAGTGAATGTTAAATATATATAGAAAATGTTACTAATACTAATGTTTATCACAATCTGCCAACTAAACGAACAGTATGCCAGAAAAAATACTTTGAGAATTTGTAACTGGGCTTTTTGCATGAATAAAAACCACTAATTATAATAAACGAGAACGGCTGAATACAAACCAGTTCATGTACTTACATTAGCTATGAGAAAAAGAAAGCTCCATATTTTTAGGGCAACAATGTTTGATTATAACTCAAGTTTTTCACTTTAAATAAGTTTACTGCATCAATCAGAAATGGTAAATGGATTTAGAGACAATTACTACATGTTTTATTGTAGAAATTAGAAATAAAGACTGCTAGGCACTTTTGATATTATATGTAATAACACTTATAACACCTGGCCTATTAATTTCACCTCTTAAACATGAAAAAAGTCTGAGTGGGGTGAAATTGCAAAGAAAAAAAACAAAACAAAAAGCAATTGTAACATTGTTTGAGGTGGTCTTGACTTTATAGCTTTGGTTGTGTTATAGAAAGTGCCTGGTATCTTGATTCAATCAATCAGTACAATTACGGCAATACCAAACTTGTCCCATTCTATTTTTTATTATTTTATTAGGAAATTTGTAAAAAAAAAAAAAAGGTTTTAATTTTTCCATTGCTGGAGTAGTATAAGAGGTTTTTTTGCTAGGCAAACTCACATTTCTATTGATTCCATTTTCGGGTAGATATGACGTTTTGATCTTCTTATTCCTTTTTTTTTGTGGCGTTGCAGTAATTAAAAAAAAACACTATTCTAGAGTTTCAATTTTTTTTCTCTTTTTGGTGTTACCAGTTGGGTTAATTAATTGTATATTTTTATACACAAGACTTTTATGGATGTAATAACACCAAATATGATTATTATTTTTAACATCTTAATTTTTAACCGGGGAAAAGGTGGTTGATTTAACATTTTTGTTTTACTTTGTATGCTTTTTTCATTCTCCTTTTTTTATTATTATTTATATTTATTTAACTGCCTTCAACTTGATCTCGAATCATGGCGACTTGATGGATGAACATTCTGCAGGAAGATCGATCTTGTGCAGGACTAAATAGGTCTATCAGGTTCTTCTCCTCTGTTATCTTCATTGCATCAAGCCATTGGAATGCTGGTCTTCCTCTTTGCATTGTTCCTTCTATTTTTCTGACTATGATATCCTTCTCCAGTGATTGCTCCCTTCGTACGATGTGTCCAAAGTAGGTGTCATGAATCATTAAGGGATTTTTGGCAGCTCGGGGTCTGCTGAAATTTAAATGTTTTTTTCCTTTTGGTCCAGCAAGAGATAATGTCTGTCTCTTGCTGGCATTTCTTTTAGGCTTGTCAGCTGATGTTGGTTGGTAACCACTCCAACCTTCCTTTAAATAGTCACATGACCCAACAGCTGATAGTCGGTTATGGAGTTCGTCTATGTATACCAGCTAGGGATGTGGAGCTCTCCTGTGATGGTGGGAGTTCATATTGCTGGTGCCGTTTTCTATTCTGCCAGGGAACATAGCAGCAGAGCCGGAGCTGAGTATTTCTTCCTTTTTTGTCTGTCTTGTGTTTGTCTATTTCCCTGTGTGTTACCATTTGCAGTGGTGAGGCTAGCATCCTTGCCAGCCAGTACACTAGCCAGGGTACATTGAGGTGACAATCAGGGACTAAACACGTGACGGCGGCAGGAGGGGAAGGACCCGCATAGGGAAATAGGGGAGCTTAGGGACAGGCATAGGTTGGTGTCAGAAGGTATCCCAACACTCGTTCCCTACATTTATGGCCTTCCTCTTCCTTTTCTATCACATCGAATTTATATGCTGTGTCATCCGCAGGACTTACCCCTGTCCGAGCATGACAGTAGGCAAGTTGAAGCTTGGTGATCCTTGCTCCGAGTGACATGTCTGGCTTGGTTTATTCCAAAATTGATTTCTTTGATCTTCTTGCCATCCATGGTATTGATAACATCCTTTACATCTAGCACCACATTTTGAAGGCACTGATTCTTCTTCTGTGTTGTTTCTTTATCATCCAGATTTTACACACATATGTTTCTACAAAAAAAGACCAGACTATGTTCAAGCCGTGTCTTTGTGACTAGTGAAAGACCTTGTCCAGTGACTTCATTGTTGATTTGCCCATAGCTATTCACCTGTTGACTTCTGGTGTCATCGCTACATCTTAAGTGATTATTGATCCGAGTAGGTTGAAGTCCATTACAACTTCCAGTTCGTCATCATCCATCTCAAATGTGTCCTGTTTCTTTGTCCATGGTACACAACATAAGCAAGAAGTTTACAAACCATAAAACTGTAGCTAATTTAGTAATGTAGCTAACTTATGAAAAGTTGCAATGCAGAATAGCCTGGATGGTGGATAAGCAGCCCAATCAAGTTCCAAAGAAATTCAAGCTGTCCTTGGGCTCAGGGTGCATCATTGTCATTGTGAGCTATCCGTCGACATTTGAGTTAAATGAAATGGTATTGCAGGAGACCCAGAAGGACCCCTCTGCTGACACAGATATAAAAAAAATTAAGACTGCAGTTTGCAAAATGTATGTGAGTAAGCAAAAAATCCTTCTGGGAAAGCGTCTTTTGGACAGATGAGTCCATGATAGAACTTTTTGGTAAAGCACATCATTCTCCTGTTTTCCAAAAATGGAATGAGCCCTAAAAAACAAAAAACACATACTAACAGTCAAATATGGTGGAGGTTCTAGGTCATGGGTCTTCCAGAAGGATAATGACCCCAATCATACTTCTAGAAGCACTCAGAAATGGATAGAAACAATGCGCTGGAGAGTTCTGAATTGGTAATGCAATGAGTCTGGATCTAAATTCCATTGAACACATGTGGAGAGAGTTTAACACATGGTCCAAAATTCCACTTGAGAGGTGTAAGAAGCTTGTTGATGGTTATGGTTATTGCAGTTATTTATTCTAAAGGTTGTGAACCCCTGTGCATGTCCTGGTGACACCTCCTACTTCCATGGGTAAGGGTGCAATACTTAAATTTACCATCTAATTATGCACAAGCACTTTTTGGTACAATGTCTGTGTAATGGTCTAGGCTTACTCTGTGTGATAGCCACTCAGACACTCTAGACTAGCGATATTATATGCCTGAGTTGCATGCTCCTTACCTGTCTAGGGTAGGTTTGAATAGCTATATTGCACTTTGCTGTGTTATTGATTCATTATCGCCAGGATATTTTTTGTTGAACACTACTCCTCCATTCACAGAAAGACACTAGAAGACACTCATTCTTGTGATCCATGGTGGTTCCAACAGTTAACGCTCAAGTAGTTATACATTTACCACCACTGATCCTGAGGAATACCCCTTTAATCTGTTGTCATCATATGATTTCATGAAGAGCTTTGAGCACATCTGTGGTATTCCCTGCTTAGCCATATACATGCACAGACTATAATTCTTCAGAATATAATGTCTCTGAGAGAACTGGAATCATTTGCTGCAATTTGCAATGTATTTTGAACCTCTTTAAAGTGAACTCCCAAATACCGGTAAATTATTTAAGAACATCTCCTACAGAGTATGTAATTCAGCTTTCAACCAATATGCTGATGTCAGTTATGTGTCAAAGAGAAGATGTATGTTCTTAGAGGAACCCCCTTCCCCTTTGATAGATGTCAGAGAAACCTGCTTCCTTACAATGACAAGCACCCATATGTATGAGACCGTGGACATATGGCATCCATCAGTTGATATAATCGCCGTCTATTTGACAAAAATGGGAAACAATATAGAGAAACTCTGAAAACTCTCAAAGTTCTGAACTATTTCCTTTGTTTTTATTCCTTGACATATTGCTCATTATATGGTTCAAATGAAAATAAACAACTTTGGAGCCTAGGAATAGGAAGAGATGCAGCCGCTGACTTATGTCTCTTTCAACTTCTAGAACTGACAAATCCATCAATATATTCTAAGCTGTCAAAAATATTGAGAACTTTTCCATCTTGTTTTTTTTTACCATTGTTGTTTTGTATCATCTGGTTAAGTTATTTTAATTCTCAAGCAGCAAAAACTTTGATCTCAACCAAGAAGAATAATACTGATCCTTTTCTGGCCTAGCTCTCATGTTGTGGGAGGCTGCTATCAATTTACATGAACTGGAAAACTCTTGCTTTAAAGTAAACGATCACCTTGTAACACCATGTCGTTTTTGGACCAATATTCTGTGTTGAATTTCCAAATATATCTTTCTATCAGCAAGTGATTAAAAGCCCTGCTAAGACATAGAGTTAAAGGGAACCTGTCTTCAGTTTCGTGTTGCTAGAATATGGGCTTGGGCAGCATGAAATTCCAACAAGGTCCCTCTGAGAAAGCACAGGTTGTTTTTTTTAAAGGAAGGCACAGAGAGAATAGTCCTGGCATGGGGGAAAAGTGTCATGGGGGCGATTCCCTGCTGATGTTCTCCCACCCCTATTGGCTACAGGTCTCTTACTTGTTTGCATATAGGAACACCTTCTCCCCATAAAACTCAACTTCTCATTTCTAAAATCATGCTCTTTAGAACCATTTTTTCCATGAACTACTGCAACATTTCTGACTAAACTATATCTCTCTGTATTGAGAGATCGGTGGTTTGGGTAGCATGAAATCAACTACGAGTTCCCATAATTTCTGCCACTGGAGGGAGTTTAGAATAGAACCGTATAAAATACGCTCTTCTTAGTGGTGGATAAGTGGAGATAGCCAATTCATTAAGGCTAGCTTTGTCCATGGACTGGACTGGAGTATGATGCATGATGAGTCCAAATTCATTTAGAGGCTCACACCACTTAATGAATTTCATAGAGAGGTGGAAATGGGAAAGGAGAATCAGCTCACCCAAGTTGCAGCATGGATCCTGCTTGTTGCTTCACGCGGACAAGCCTGGAACCAGCTGGGGCAAAACAGAGGAACGAAAATCCAGTGAGGCAGCAGATGTGTTCGATAAAATCAAAATTTATTATTAAAAAATGGTTAACCATGAGTAAAGCTCCAAGGAGCTGAAACGCATAGCTCTCAGTCACATTGGGACTGCCATGCACTTTTAGTTCATTTTTCTAAAATAAATTTGGATTTTATCATACACTGCTGCTTCACTGGATTTTTGTTCCTCCACTTAATGAATTTGGTGCATCTTCACAGTTAGGGACTGGAGAAGCATTTCTGGCAGAAACAATTGCACTTTTTAGGAATTTGACAGATGGAAGAAGCCATACCATGTCCCACCTCTGCTTCTCAGCAAAATGGAAGAGCTGCTTCAACCAGGCGTGAAATCTCCAAAAGTTGTATGATTCTTGCACTCTGCATTGTGCAAAAAAATTGTGACTTTTCAAAGTATTTTACACGATGCAAAAACAAGTTGATGAATCACCCCCCATTATTTTTTCATTATGTTCTTATTAAAACTTAAAGTGTAGCAAAAAGATTTGCAGAACCTTGGTCTAGAAGTTACCCTGGTATTATGTAGCAGAAAGACCAGAGCCCTATGATTTTAACTCTACCTTTTGCTTCTTCTAAATAGCAATATCAAGTGTGAGTCACACCACAATGAAGACATCGTTTTGGGCTTACTTATCAGAAAAGGTGATTGAAATGCCGGCAAGTATGAGAAGGTTCGCAGTGCTCTGGTTCTGTGGCTATGGACTACAAATGTGGTCCCTGAACACAGGTCCTGAGAATCTTTCTGCTCAAATCTAATTCAACTCCATAAACTATGCAGTAAAGTATGATTCATCAGAGGGTTTATTACTGGCTTAGATAGAATAAAGAAAATCCTGTCTAGTGATGTTCATTCAATTCACATACGTAGTTGTGTTTGTGGTATCCATCTTGTTTTATAGCTTCTGTGTCATGGTGATCAAATAACATTGATGAGTGGGGAAGATTCACATTTCCTTTTCTTTTCGCATCCCTAATTTTCCTATTGGCTACATATTTCAGAGGGAATGTTTCCTTGTGACACTACTTAAGTATTTTGCATCTAATATATAACTGCCAATTGGCTCTGTCACAGCGTCCGGCGATTGTGTCTCTATCCCACAATCCATCACAGCCGGAAGGCCACGAACTCCACAAGTGACAAAAACGGCACCGCTATTCCATCAGAAGATCAGCGCGCTAGCCACTGATCTCTCGAGGGTAGCCATGACTCATCTCCCGCCGCAGGGAGATCAGCGATGATGCAGCCAGGAAATGAGCGGCACCAACCTCTCATCTCCCGATTGCTCAAATCGCAACTACGCCGACCGCCATATTGGAACACCCAAGTTATGGGTTTTCCAATATAGCGGCCGGGATTCATATCAACTGCAAAGCCGCGCGGCACCGCTTATTGGCTGAGTGCCCCTGGCCTCAGTCAATGAGCGGCGTGGGATTCAAATCCCCCACAAAAGCCGCACGGCTCCACTTTTTGGCTGAGCTGCCTGCCAGCTGAGGTTTGGCGGGGATTCAAGTCCCGTGCCGCACTGCTCATTGGCTCAGCTGGCGGCAGCTCAGCCAATGAGCAGTGCCGCGGGCTTTGGTGGGGATTTCAATCCCGCACAGCTTTGGTGCATGATTCAAATCCCCCACCAAACCTCAGCGGCAGGGATTCAACTCCCCCTCCCCGCCGGCTGAGCCAATGAGCTCATTGGCTGAGCGGTGCCACGTGGCTTTGGCAGGGGATTTCAATCCCGCGCAGCACCGCTCACTGGCTATAGGTATATTGGAAAGCGCAAATGGTGTGACACATGTCGAATGCTCCTGTTAGCACCACTAAGGATACACAGATGTTCATTTCACCGCACTCCCGATGCAATAGCATCGGGCCTTTTTCTAGTGTGCTTTTTGTAGTGTACACCATATAAGGCTGTGCTATATTGATTTCCCAAGAGCTCATAAAACAAAGATTATTAATATGGAGTTCAAAAAGCATAGAAGAGAGTGTATTTCGCTCATAGATTGTACATTTGTGTTTTTAATTATTTGATGTTTTACTCTTCTCTTAGTTTGTTTAGATTTTTTCATTTTTATGCATTCCTAGTATCAATGTAATCCGGTATATTTTTTTTAAACCAAAGTTGTCTTTTATCTCCCAAAACTTTGCACTTCCAGCTTCTAAGAAACAATTCAATTAGTCATTGCCAAAATATTTTCCTTAGAAATAAATATTTAGACTAATGGCTGAAGATACAACCCAATTACTTCTCAATCTTCATGATTCTGTGTGTTTTTACTTTTTATAATGAAGTCAATTTCTCCCATTACAATCACTTAGATAATTGATATCAGATACAGCCTGCCCATCAAACAGTGCCTTGTTTACATCTGGTTTAAAGAATTTGGTCATCCATGACCCCTGGATCTATTAATATTGTTGACTCCTAATCCTTCATCATGTTTTTGACATCAGCTATGAAAATTATTGTGTTGAACTTTTCAGATGAGCACGTCTGGATTTAGGTTCTCAGCAGTTAGGTGGTGACCTTAGAACTTGCTTCTTTGAAGGTTTTTTTTTTTGTGATCATTAATGTATAATAAATTATGTACTATATAATGTTAGACTTAATTGCAGGTACTTATAGTGTTATCACTTGAATAGTTTCCAGAATAATTTAGTTAAATTGTAGAAAACATTAAGAAATTGTTTCCATTTTGCTCCACTTACTTCCAGTTTCCATTTAGCTTACAGAATTGTAATTATCGCAGGGGCATCAGCCTGGACCGGGTTCCATTTATGCACAATATTCTCTATGCAGCAATTTGTTTTCATCGTGGCATTGTTTATATAGTAGTGAATTCGAGGTGGACATATCATTGGTGCAATAGGTGGAATTTGTGCATTATGATGAGCTATTGGACTGCAAAAGGTCCATGTATTGTGCTTGCACAATGGCCCTCTTCTGTCCCTGGCAACTCCTGTACTGAATAGATTGTTGGGAATATTGGCTAAGTAAATGGATACATGTATTCCTTGCCCATGAGTCAAACATAACTAGATATACTCTTTATCATCCATTTTTATTAGTAACTGGCAACACTATACAAAAAAATAATTGCTGCCAAATGGCCAACAGCTATCTCTACTGACTGCCAAGCGTGAATGTTAATTTCAAAAAGCGATAATCAAAATGAAATCAGTAGATTCCTCCAGCTTTAGTCTAACAGATGGCTTCATTGGTAAATGAAATATTGAGCAAATTTCTTCTAAAGGATTTACAGGGGCTTTCCGAGACAGGATAACTGTAGTTGCTTATTCTTTGTGTCGTAGCTCTTGTACAGCAATCTGGTCTCACAATAGCAAGACAACAAATATCTCATCTCAAAGATTGATGCCAAGTCAAACAGATTTGATTCCACATATTGTTTTAATACAGGGGTCTAAGATAAATATTGTATATGTACATTCCTTTGTAGATGGACATAAGGTCTCAATGATAGGTCATCAATATTAACCCCTTAACCCCGGAGATATTTTCATTTTTGCTGTTTCGTTTTTGCTCCCCTTCTACCCAGAGCATAACTTTTTTTATTTTTCTGTCAATATGGCAATGTGAGGTCTTGTTTTTTGCGGGACGAGTTGTATTTTTGAACAAAACCATTGGTTTTAACATATATTGTACTGGAAAGCAGAAAAGTGCAATCCTACAGTTGTTTTTTTACCATGTTCACTAAATGCTAAAACTGTTAAAGAGGAGTACAAAGGGAGCATATAGGTAATTAGAATATCGTAATATTTTATTAGATAAATTTAAACAGACATAAAGTGCATGCAGTATACAAAATCCAGTATTGGATAAGGTGCATAAGGCTGGTTAAAAAGAAGCGGGTATCCCCCGGTGTACGCTGCCCATGTGACCAGTATGCATAGTTGCAAAGAGAAAGTGCTGCCAAAAGTCAATGTACCAAATTGGTTAGCGAGTAGAATATACCTCACAGCACAGAGTCAATAAATATAGACAGCAGCGCTTACCAATGCCGGACACCAGGACAGAGAACACCGGGCAGGATCCACCAGCTAAGACCCACCTTATCCAATACTGGATTTTGTATACTGCATGCACTTTATGTCTGTTTAAATTTATCTAATAAAATATTACGATTTTCTAATTACCTATATGCTCCTTTTGTATTCCTCTTTAACAGTTTCTATGGAGTTGGTTTTTCGTTCTGGTGGGGTGTTTTCCTGCACTATTTAGTGCTTTAATCTCCCTTGTGTGTCAAATATGTTGCCTGGTTCTGTTACCAAATGCTAAAACTGACCTGCTATTATGATTCTGCAAGTCATTATGATTTCCTAGACACCAAACATGTTTAGGATCTTTTTTATGTACGGTAAGTTATGAAGAAAAATCAAAATTTTGTAAAAAAAAAAAAAAATTGCACCATTTTCCGATACTAATAACGTCTCCATTTTTCATGATCTCGGGTTGAGTGAGGGCTTATTTTTTGAGCACCATGTTGATGTTTTTAATTATACCATTTTCATGCAGATGAGATCTTTTGATTGCCAGTTATTGCATTTTAATGCAATGTTGTGGCAACCAAAAAAAGTAATTCTGGCGTTTTGAACTTTTATATTTTTTTATTTTTTTAAAAACATTTTTTTTTACTTTTGGCATGCTTCAAAAGTCTCCATGGAAGACTACAAGCTGCCATTGCCCGATTGGCTCTGCTACATACAGGCGATGATCAGATCGCCTGTATGTAGCAGAATTGCTCATTTGCTATGAGCACCAACCACCGGGAGATGCTCATAGCAATCTGGTAGTGACAACCATAGACGTCTGCTGGACATCTCTGGTTGTCATGCCAACCCATTGGCGACCCGCGGTTATGCGACACGGGCGCCGATGGGTGTGATTTCCGGTGCTCTTGCCACTGTCAGAATTTGACAGAGGCATTTAACTAGTTAACAGCTGTGGGTGGATCGTGATTTCAACCTCGGCTGTTAGAGGGACATGTCAGCTGTTCAAAACCGCTGATATGTGCTGGAAAAGATGGCTCAGCGACAGAGCCCACATCAAAGGGAGGGAGTCTAACATCGGCATACTATTACTCCCGATGTTGGAAAGGGGTTAAAGGAGTTGTCTGGCTTTAGGCTAAAAGTCTGCAGTCAGTGTATGTGACTGCAGACTTGTGAATCCTCAC
Source organism: Ranitomeya variabilis (assembly GCF_051348905.1). Taxonomy (NCBI): domain Eukaryota; kingdom Metazoa; phylum Chordata; class Amphibia; order Anura; family Dendrobatidae; genus Ranitomeya; species Ranitomeya variabilis. The sequence continues at coordinate 100,980,139 of NC_135234.1, forward strand.
ATCGCACCCACTGCTCACTGAACGGATTCTCTGGTGCCAACACTGTGAGTGGGTGATCATATGATCTCAAGTATGCGATTTGCATACTTCCAGCTACATTCCAGGTAAACTGTGTCCGGCCTTGCTCAATAAACTTCAGCTTCTCACATCTAGTCAGCACATGACCACATGTGTGCAAATCACATAATTAGGGTAATGTGCCCTCTGTTTCCAATGCCAGCCCCTCAAAATCCTCACAACTTCACATTTATAAACATCTTTTTAAATGTCCAACGTATCAGCATTCCACGGTGATACACTATTGGACAAACCAACGCGTTTCGGTTACTGTGCCTTAGTTATGGTCAATGTGAATATATACATGGCTAAAATGTATACAGTACATTAGCCCGCTAATTTATTAATCAACACCTGGGTGGGCGCCAAGATTAATTTAGCTCTATCCTAACTAATACAAGATAAAAAAACCACAAAGTTTAAAAATACAACATATTTTGTTGTGTACGACTCTCTGTTTAATATTTTCCTTTTCAAACCCCATCTCTGATGGGTATACATACCTTTTTGATACCTGCTAATCTAAAAGATGCATACAAATGTAATAATTTTTCTTATCTTTCAAAGCAGGACAACAATTTCCTATATACAGTTTTATCAATAACAACACTGCTGGAGTTGTTTATTTGCTAGACAGTGTAACAAGTAAAAAATATGTGGGATGCATGATTTGCCCTTTTAAAAAAAACTCATCAGAAGACCACTGTCTGATGCAGTTAGTTCCACAATGGCTAATGTTTCAGAAGTTTCTAGACATTTTTCATCAGTACATAAAGGGGATACTTCATCTAAATCCTCGATGGGTATGAATATTAGACAAGACTCAATCCTACAGTATCAATAGCTTGTTTCATGTAATAAAATATGTTGTGTTTTTATTCCATATTAGTTAGGGTAAAATGAATCTTGGCACACAGGTGTTGATGAATTAATTAGCGGGCTAAGGTATAAAGTTTAGCCATGTATATGTTCACATACATAGACCATGACTAAGGCACGCTAGCCGAAACGCGTTGGTTGTACAATTGTATATCACTGTGGAATGCCGACTTGCTGAACTGAAAAAGATGTAAATAAATGTGAAGTTTTATACTTTCCTTTTTTCACCATCACTGGTGATCTCTTCGTTTTTCTGCACAGCTTTGTTTGCCTGGACTGGGGCAGCCCCGGGCGATGGATTCCTGCCGATAAGGTGCATCGGAGTGCAGTGAGCTGACTCTCCCACTTTTCTTTGTCCCTAGTTACATAGTTATTAAGGTTGAAGGAAGACTTTAAGTCCATCTAGTTCAACCCATAGCCTAACCTAACATGCCCTAACATGTTGATCCAGAGGAAGGCAAAAAAAACCCATGTGGCAAAGAGTAAGCTCCACATTGGGGAAAAAAATTCCTTCCCGACTCCACATACGGCAATCAGACTAGTTCCCTGGATCAACGCCCTATCAAGGAATCTAATATATATACCCTGTAACATTATACTTTTCCAGAAAGGCATTCAGTCCCCTCTTAAATTTAAGTAATGAATCACTCATTACAACATCATATGGCAGAGAGTTCCATAGTCTTACTGCTCTTACAGTAAAGAATCTGCGTCTGTTATTATGCTTAAACCTTCTTTCCTCCAGACGTAGAGGATGCCCCCTTGTCCCTGTCTCAGGTCTATGATTAAAAAGATCATTAGAGAGGTCTTTGTACTGTCCCCTCATATATTTATACATTAACATAAGATCACCCCTTAGCCTTCGTTTTTCCAAACTAAATAGCCCCAAGTGTAATAATCTATCTTGGTATTGCAGACCCCCCAGTCCTCTAATAACCTTGGTCGCTCTTCTCTGCACCCGCTCTAGTTCAGCTATGTCTTTCTTATACACCGGAGACCAGAACTGTGCACAGTATTCTAAGTGTGGTCGAACTAGTGACTTGTATGGAGGTAAAATTATGTTCTCCTCATGAGCATCTATGCCTCTTTTAATGCATCCCATTATTTTATTTGCCTTTGTAGCAGCTGCCTGACACTGGCCACTAAATGTGAGTTTGTCATCCACCCATACACCCAGGTCTTTTTCATTGACGGTTTTGCCCAGAGTTTTAGAATTAAGCACATAGTTATACATCTTATTACTTCTACCCAAGTGCATGACCTTACATTTATCCCCATTAAAGCTCATTTGCCATTTATCAGCCCAAGCTTCTAGTCTACATAAATCATCCTGTAATATAAAATTGTCCTCCCCTGTATTGATTACCTTGCAGAGTTTAGTGTCATCTGCAAATTTTTAAATTCTATTCTGAATGCCCCCTACAAGGTCATTAATAAATATGTTGAAAAGAAGAGGGTCCAATACTGACCCCTGTGGTACCCCACTGCTAACTGCGACCCAGTCCGAGTGTGCTCCATTAATAACCACCCTTTGTTTCCTATCTCTGAGCCAGCTCTCAATCCACTTAAACATATTTTCCCCTATCCCCATTCTTCTCATTTTATGTAACAACATTTTGTGTGGCACCGTATCAAAAGCTTTTGAAAAGTCCATATACACTACATCCACTGGGCTCCCTTGGTCCAGTCCGGAACTTACCTCTTCATAGAAGCTGATCAAATTAGTCTGACATGAACGGTCCCTAGTAAACCCGTGCTGATACTGGGTCACGAGGTTATTCCTCTTCAGATACTCGAGTATAGCATCCCTTAGAATACCCTCCAGGATTTTACCCACAGTAGAGGTTAAGCTTCCTGGCCTATAATTACCGAGTTCAGTTTTTGTCCCCTTTGTGAATATTGGCACCACATTTGCTATACGCCAGTCCTGAGGTACAGACCCTGTTATTATGGACTCTTTAAAGATTAAAAATAATGGTCTATCAATGACTGTACTTAATTCCTGCAGTACTCGGGGGTGTATCCCATCCGGGCCCGGAGATTTGTCAATTTTAGTGATTTTTAGACGCCGCCGTACTTCCTGCTGGGTTAAGCAGGTGACATTTAATTGGGAATTTTTATCACTAGTCATTTTGTCTGCCATGGGATTTTCTTTTGTAAATACTGATGAAAAAAAGTCATTTAGCATATTGGCTTTTTCCTCATCCTCATCCACCATTTCACCCAGACTATTTTTAAGGGGGCCAACACTATCATTTTTTAGTTTCTTACTATTTATGTAGTTAAAGAATATTTTGGGATTATTTTTACTCTCTCTGGCAATGAGTCTCTCTGTCTTAATCTTTGCTGCCTTAATTTGCTTTTAATTATAGTTGTGACAGTAATATTAAGAACCAGATTTTTTCCATGTATGAAGTTACTATTTATTCTCTATTCCCATTTTATACTTGACTCTTAAAAGGTTTTTCATGATATCTTGACATCTGTTAACAAATATTTAGATTTTTATTGATATTTTATTAATTTGAAAAAAGAGTAAAAAAAATGTTTTTCATTAAAACTGCAAATGAATCATTGCAAAGTAAATGACAAAAAAATAATATTTATCTCAGTCATAGCACTTGGAAAATAAGTAATTATATCTTATCTGGAAGTCACAAAGATTATTTTTGTGTCAACCATCTAGTGAAAAACATAATCCATTTAGATTGAAATATTCCAAATATTTTATCATCAATTTCTTTTGGCTGTTCTTCTTCATGTGCCTAGGCAGAACTATAACGCTGAGGCTGGCATAAGTGACTTGTATCCACCCTACAGTGGAGAAGCACCTGCATTACATCACTCACCACATGAGCTATTTCTATAAGAAGAGGTCTGTTAAACTATTACTTGTTGTCAATTAAGGCATGTTTTCTGAACCTGTCCTGCCCCAGTGTGAAAATACCTGTTAGGCTAATGTTTTGACAAGTCTAAGTTGGACCTGAGGAATTTTCCAGAAATCCCAGAAATGAAGGTATTTTTCCTTTCAAAACAATTTACTGAAAATTAGAGTACAAGTTATTCTACCTTTCAAAGACATGAAAATGACATAGCTGCAAACCTTGGTGGACACAGAAAACTGAGAGCTCCTGGGCAAGAACTGCGTATGCGACCAATCAATCACATAGCCTGCGATTTACAGTACATTTTCCTATTTATAAAATGAATAATGACTATAAAATAATATGTTTCATTGTTATTTGAATCACTTCATGGCAGCTTTCAAATCCATTGTTGTATTAAGCAAAGCCTCTAGAGCAAGGGCTTCTCAATAGTGGCTGTCCCAGCTGTGGCTGACAGAGGAAAGACTCTGAGCGAAGACATTTATGTTGGCTTGGATCACAAAAGGGTTATATCTACTGTACCATCCATAGTGTTCATAGGTCCAGGGCAGTGAATGAGTTACTTGTAACATCTAGCAGAAAGGGGGTCAACAGTGACATTCTCAAATTCAGGATCTAAAATCCGGAGCTCAAGAGCCACCAACAGATCATGTTTTCAGAATTTTCTCAGTATTTCACAGGGGGATAATTGCATCACCTGGATAGGAAATAATTCCATCACTTGGAAATACTAAAGAAATTCTGAAAACATGATTTGTTGGTGGCTCTTGAGGACTGGAGTTGGGGAACACTGATTTGGAGCATATATGTATATTTCCATGTATATTTCCGAACTAATCTCTCAATATCTTCCCTCACGTAATCTGGTCCTCCCAAGACCTCCTTCTCTCCTCTACGCTTATTCACTCCTCACACAATCGCCTCCAAGACTTCTCCCGAATATCCCCCATCCTCTGGAATTCTGTGCCCAACACGTCCGTTATCCACCACATTTGGATCGTTCAAACAGAACCTGAAAACCCACCTTTTCAAAGAAGCTTACAACTTGTAATGATCACACGGCCACCTCAGTACCATCGGAGGTACTGCAACCCCCGACCTACTTCCCCACAATCCTGTAAAATCCAAGCCCGCAAGGGCAGGGTCATCTGCCCTCTGTATCAGTCTGTCATTGTTAGTTTTGTTTGCTGTAAGTGATATTCGTATTTTGATGTAACCCCATCTAGTGTGTTGTGAATTCTGCTTTTGGGTTCCCTCCGGTGGTAGTAGGTGGTAATGCAGTTGTCCCTGGGTTGCAGTCCTGGTCAGGTGTGTCTGCTGATTGCAGTTCTGACTGGGGTATTTAGGTGTGCAGGATTCATTAGTCCTTGCCAGTTGTCAATTGTTGCTGGGAGGTGTTGGACCTCTGCCTGGTTCCTCCTGCCTTTCTGCCAAATCAGCAAAGATAAGTGTCTGGTTTTTTTTTCCTGTGGCACACATGTGGTGTGCTTCACAATTCAGTGCTATTCCTTGTGTTTTCTTGTCCAGCTTAGATTGTGTCAGTATTTTCTCAGTCTTGTTGGATTCTCTGGAGTGGCAGATATAAATTCCATGTCTTTAGTTAGATTGTGGAACTTTTTGTATTATCTGCTGTGGATATTTTTGGAAGGGTTTTAATACTGACCGCCTAGTAATCTGTCCTATCCTCTCCTATTTAGCTAGAGTGGCCTCTTTTGCTAAATCCTGTTTTCTACCTGTGTGTGTCTATTCTTCTCCTACTCACAGTCAATATTCGTGGGGGGCTGCCTATCCTTTGGGGGTCTGCTCTGAGGCAAGGTAGCATTCCTATTTCCACCTATAGGGGTATTTAGTCCTCCGGCTGTGTCGAGGTGTCTAGGGTTTGTTAGGCACACCCCACGGCTACTTCTAGTTCCGCTGCTAGTTCAGGATTTGCGGTCAGTACAGGTTCCACCGTCGCCAGAGAAAGTTTCATGCGGCTCCAAGGTCACCGGATCATAACAGCACAACTGGCCGATAATGAGTTAAATGCATCTCAGAAGAAGGGAAGAAAGGTGTTGAGCCATTTTTTTTTCTGCAGTGTTTTGTCTTTTCTTTCCTCTTTATCTATGGGTGGCTGAGGAGTCTTGTGCCAGCATGGATGTTCAGGAATTAGCTTCTCGTGTAGACCAGCTTGCTGCTAGGGTACAGGGTATTTCTGATTATATTGTTCAGACTCCTGCTTTAGAGCCGAAGATTCCTACTCCTGATTTGTTTTTTGGTGGTCCAAATTTTTGGGTTTTAAAAACAATTGTAAACTGTTTTTTGCTCTGAGACCACGATCCTCCGGTGATTCCATTCAGCAGGCTAAAATTGTCATCTCCCTGCTGCGTGGCGATCCTCAGGATTGGGCATTTTCCCTGGAATCTGGGAATCCGGCCTTGCTCAATGTAGATTCCTTTTTTCAGGCTTTAGGATTATTATATGAGGAACCGAATTCTGTGGATCAAGCGGAGAAAACCTTGTTGGCCCTGTCTCAGGGTCAAGAGGCGGCAGAATTGTATTGTCAGAAATTTAGAAAATGGTCTGTGTTGACTAAAAGGAATGATGATGCTTTGGCGGCAATTTTCATAAAGGGTCTTTCTGAATCCGTTAAAGATGTTATGGTGGGGTTTCCCACGCCTTCCGGTCTGAGTGATTCTATGTCTCTGGCCATTCAGATTGATCGGCGCTTGCGGGAGCGTCAAACTGTGCGCACTGTGGCGTCATCCTTAGAGCAAAGTCCTGAGCCAATGCAGTGTGATAGGATTTTATCTAGAACGGTACGACAAGGATTCAGACGTCAGAATAGGTTGTGTTATTATTGTGGCGACGCTTCTCATGTCATTTCAGTCTGCCCTAAGCGGACAAAAAGGATCACTAGTTCATTTACTATCAGTACTGTACAACCTAAATTTCTGTTATCGGTGTCCTTGATCTGCTCATTGTCATCATTTTCTGTCATGGCGTTTGTGGATTCAGGCTCCGCCTTGAACTTAATGGATTTTGAGTTTGCCAGGCGTTGTGGTTTTCCCTTGCAGCCTTTGCAGAACCCTATTCCTTTAAGGGGGATTGATGCTACACCTTTGGCTAAAAATAAGCCCCAGTTTTGGACACAGGTGACCATGAACATGGCGCCAGCCCATCAGGAAGATTGTCGATTTCTGGTGTTGCATAATTTGCATGATGTTATCGTGCTGGGTTTCCCGTGGTTGCAGGTACATAATCCTGTGTTGGATTGGAAATCTATGTCTATGACTAGTTGGGGTTGTCAGGGGGTTCATAATGATGTTCCTTTGATATCAATCTCCTCTTCTTCCTCTTCTGAAATTCCAGAGTTTTTGTCTGATTTTCAGGATGTATTCGATGAGCCCAAGTCCAGTTCCCTTCCACCGCACAGGGACTGTGATTGTGCGATTGACTTGATTCCAGGCAGTAAGTTTCCTAAGGGCCGACTTTTCAACCTGTCTGTGCCTGAACATACCGCCATGCGGAGTTATGTTAAGGAGTCTTTGGAGAAAGGGCATATTCGGCCATCTTCTTCACCGTTGGGAGCAGGTTTTTTTTTTTGTTGCTAAGAAGGATGGCTCCTTGAGACCTTGTATTGATTATCGCCTCTTGAATAAGATCACGGTCAAGTTTCAATACCCTTTACCTTTGCTTTCCGATTTGTTTGCTAGGATTAAGGGGGCTAGTTGGTTTACGAAGATTGACCTTCGGGGGGCATATAATCTTGTTCGTATTAAGCAGGGTGATGAATGGAAAACTGCGTTTAATACTCCCGAAGGCCATTTTGAATACCTTGTGATGCCATTCGGGCTCACTAACACTCCATCTGTTTTTCAATCCTTCATGCATGATATCTTCCGGACTTATATTGATAAATTCTTGATTGTATATTTGGACGATATTTTGATTTTTTCCGATGATTGGGAGTCTCATGTGGAACAGGTCAGGATGGTATTTCAGATCCTTCGTGACAATGCTTTGTTTGTGAAGGGGTCTAAGTGTCTCTTTGGGGTGCAGAAGGTTTCTTTTTTGGGCTTTATTTTTTCTCCCTCATCTATGGAGATGGATCCGGTTAAGGTTCAGGCCATTCATGATTGGATTCAACCCACATCTGTGAAGAGCCTTCAGAAATTTTTGGGTTTTGCAAATTTTTATCGCCGTTTCATTGCTAACTTCTCCAGCGTGGTTAAACCCTTGACTGATTTGACGAAAAAAGGCGCTGATGTGGCGAATTGGTCCTCTGTGGCTGTCTCTGCCTTTCAGGAGCTTAAACGCCGATTTACTTCTGCTCCGGTGTTGCGCCAACCAGATGTTTCTCTTCCGTTTCAGGTGGAGGTTGATGCTTCTGAGATTGGGGCAGGGGCCGTTTTGTCTCAGAGGGATTCTGTTGGTTCTTTGATGAAACCGTGTGCCTTCTTCTCCCGCAAGTTTTCGCCTGCTGAACGCAATTATGATGTCGGCAATCGGGAGTTGTTGGCTATGAAGTGGGTGTTTGAGGAGTGGCGACATTGGCTTGAGGGAGCTAAGCACCGTATTGTGGTCCTGACCGATCATAAGAATTTGATTTACCTCGAGTCTGCCAAACGGCTGAGTCCTAGACAGGCTCGATGGTCCTTGTTTTTTTCCCGTTTTGATTTTGTGGTTTCGTATCTTCCGGGTTCTAAGAATATTAAGGCTGATGCCCTTTCTAGGAGTTTTTTGCCTGATTCTCCTGAGGTCCTTGAACCGGTCGGCATTCTGAAAGAAGGGGTGGTCCTTTCTGCCATTTCCCCTGATTTACGGCGGGTTCTTCAGGAATTTCAGGCTGATAGACCTGACCGCTGTCCTGTGGGGAAATTGTTTGTTCCTGACAGATGGACTAGTAGAGTGATTTCTGAGGTTCACTGTTCTGTGTTGGCTGGTCATCCTGGTATTTTTGGTACCAGAGATTTGGTTGGTAGGTCCTTTTGGTGGCCTTTGTTGTCACGTGATGTGCGTTCTTTTGTGCAGTCCTGTGGGACTTGTGCGCGGGCCAAGCCTTGTTGTTCCCGTGCTAGTGGGTTACTTTTGCCATTGCCGGTCCCTGAGAGGCCCTGGACGCATATTTCTATGGATTTTATTTCTGATCTTCCGGTTTCCCAGAGGATGTCGGTTATCTGGGTTGTTTGTGACCGGTTTTCTAAGATGGTTCATTTGGTGCCTTTGCCTAAATTGCCTTCCTCTTCAGAGTTGGTTCCGTTTTTTCAGCATGTGGTTCGTTTGCATGGTATTCCGGAGAATATTGTGTCCGACAGAGGTTCCCAGTTTGTTTCTAGGTTTTGGCGGGCCTTTTGTGCTAGGCTGGGCATTGATTTGTCTTTTTCTTCTGCATTTCATCCTCAGACAAATGGCCAGACCGAGCGAACTAATCAGACTTTGGAGACTTATTTGAGATGCTTTGTGTCTGCCGATCAGGATGATTGGGTGGCCTTTTTGCCATTGGCCGAGTTTGCCCTTAATAATCGGGCTAGTTCGGCTACTTTGGTTTCGCCTTTTTTTTTGTAATTTTGGTTTTCATCCTCGTTTTTCTTCTGGGCAGGTTGAGCCTTCTGACTGTCCTGGTGTGGATTCTGTGGTTGACAGGTTGCAGCAGATTTGGGCTCATGTGGTGGACAATTTGGTGTTGTCTCAGGAGGAGGCTCAACGTTTTGCTAACCATCGTCGGTGTGTTGGTTCCCGGCTTCGGGTTGGGGATTTGGTTTGGTTGTCTTCCCGTCATGTTCCTATGAAGGTCTCTTCCCCTAAGTTTAAGCCTCGGTTTATTGGTCCTTATAGGATTTCTGAGATTAATAATCTGGTGTCTTTTCGATTGGCGCTTCCGGCCTCTTTTGCTATCCATAATGTCTTCCATAGATCTTTATTGCGGAAATATGTGGTGCCCGTTGTTCCCTCTGTTGATCCTCCGGCCCCTGTTTTGGTTGATGGGGAGTTGGAGTATGTGGTTGAGAAGATTTTGGATTCTCGTTTTTCGAGGCGGAGGCTTCAGTACCTTGTCAAATGGAAGGGTTATGGCCAGGAGGATAATTCTTGGGTTTTTGCTTCTGATGTCCATGCTGCTGATCTGGTCCATGCCTTTCATCTGGCTCGTCCTGATCAGCCTGGGGGCGCTGGTGAGGGTTCGGTGACCCCTCCTCAAGGGGAGGGTACTGTTGTGAATTCTGCTTTTGGGTTCCCTCCGGTGGTAGTAGGTGGTAATGCAGTTGTCCCTGGGTTGCAGTCCTGGTCAGGTGTGTCTGCTGATTGCAGTTCTGACTGGGGTATTTAGGTGTGCAGGATTCATTAGTCCTTGCCAGTTGTCAATTGTTGTTGGGAGGTGTGGACCTCTGCCTGGTTCCTCCTGTCTTTCTGCCAAATCAGCAAAGATAAGTGTCTGGGTTTTTTTCCTGTGGCACACATGCTGTGTGCTTCACAATTCAGTGCTATTCTTTGTGTTTTCTTGTCCAGCTTAGATTGTGTCAGTATTTTCTCAGTCTTGCTGGATTCTCTGGAGTGGCAAATATACATTCCATGTATTTAGTTAGATTGTGGAACTTTTTGTATTATCTGTTGTGGATATTTTTGGAAGGGTTTTAATACTGACCGCCTAGTAATCTGTCCTATCCTTTCCTATTTAGCTAGAGTGGCCTCTTTTGCTAAATCCTGTTTTCTACCTGCGTGTGTCTATTCTTCTCCTACTCACAGTCATTATTCGTGGGGGGCTGCCTATCCTTTGGGGGTCTGCTCTGAGGCAAGGTAGCATTCCTATTTCCACCTATAGAGGTATTTAGTCCTCCGGCTGTGTCAAGGTGTCTAGGGTTTGTTAGGCACACCCCACGGCTACTTCTAGTTGCAGTGTTAGTTCAGGATTTGTGGTCAGTACAGGTTCCACCATCTCCAGAGAAAGTTTCATGCGGCTCCAAGGTCACCGGATCATAACACTAGTGTACAGCACCATGGAATTAATGGTGCTATATAAATAAATAATAATAGAGCAATGATATCTTATGTGATCTAGGGTGCAGAGGAGTTAGTAAATTAAATTCAGGGAAGGTACACAAGACCATTTTTTTCCCATCCGAGAAAATCAGTTCGATTTTGCTAATCCAGCTCGAATCAGAGTGGGATCCGATTTTCTTGGAGCCAGAGAGAAAAAAAAGTTTCTCCACCTTCTCTGTTATGTTAATCCATGAAAATCGGACCGCACTGAGATGTCATCCAAGTGCTGTCTAATTTTTTTCCACTGGCCCATAAACTTGAGTGGGCAAACGCTATCCGGTTTTCAAAGTCAATTCATGCATGCTGTAATTTTTTTTCCTTTGACCGAGTGGACCGATGAAAAAATCAGACATGTACAGCCCCATAGAAATACATGGGAATGAGTGCTATCTGAGTAAACCACAGATAGAACTCATCCCTTTTATGTGGTCGTCTGCACAAGTCCTTACTGTGACTTGTGGCAGTGATTGACAACATCTCTGAGGGTTTACTGAAAGTGGGCTACTTATTTCAAAACTTGCTGTAGTGAAAATGGGCACCTTCATTATTCTACAGTATAACTATAACATTACCACATTGGAGGTCCTTGCTTTCAGCTTGCAGCCTAATTCCCTGAAATCATCTTTAAGGCCCTTCCACCTACCTCTAACTTTGTCATTTGTGCCAATGTGCACAATGACCGCTGGGTCCTCACCAGCCCCTCCCAGTAATCTGTCCACCCGATCAGCGATGTGTCGGACTCGAGCGCCAGGTAGGCAGCACACCATTCGACGATCCCTGTCTTTGTGACAGATTGCCCTATCTGTTCCCCTAATAATTGAGTCCCCCACTACCAGCACCTGTCTGGCCTGCCCTGCTCTCCTATTTCCCTCCTTACTGGAGCAGTCACTCCTCCGGCTTTCAGAGGGCATGCCTGGCTGCAGCAGTGCTACCCCTGTACTGGCACCCCCCTCATCTGCCAACTTAGCAAACTTATTGGGGTGTGCCAGATCAGGACTAGCCTCCCTGGCACTCTTCCCTCTACCCCGCCTTCTATCTGTCACCCAGCTAACTGCCTCTCTGTCCTGCAGCTCCATCCTACCATCCCCCCCTTATCTATCCCATTGAGCGTCTGCTCAGTGAGCAGAAGACTCCTCTCCATATTGTCTATGGATCTCAGTGTTGCCAGCTGCACATTTAGATCCAGAATCTGGGCTTCCAAATGCACAACGTGCTCACATCTCGCACAGCAGTATGCACCCTCGACCGGCTGATCAAGGACTGCATACATGTGGCAAGATGTGCACTGGATGGCATTAACAATAGTGGAGCACATTTCCTAATGGGGATTGCACCACACAAACGTTAATTAAAAATAAATACAAAGTATTAATTAAAAAAAAAAAAAAAAACAGACAGCAATTCCTCCCTTGGAAACTCCCTGATTCCAAAGTCACTGAATCACAAGTCACACTTACCACTGTCCACACTTATGCTCAGGTCACACTCAGCTCGCTCACACTCGCTATGCTGAAGATTTATAGTTTGTTTTTTTTTTCTCTCTCTATTTCCCTTCAACAACAAGCCACCTTGCTGTTCAAATGCACTTTCAAAAAGGTAGATTAGTCGGGCAGCAGAGTGTAGGATGGATTGGAGTGGTGCCAGAGTGCTGGAGGGGAGGCCAGAGAGTAGGAGGTTACAGTAATCGAGACAGGAGATGATTAGGGCATGCACTAGCGTTTTTGTGGTTTCATGGTCAAGGAATGCACAGATCCGGGAAATATTTTTTAGTTTGAGTCGGCAGGAGGAGGCAAGGACTTGGATATGAGGCTTGAAAGAGAGGGCAGAGTCAAGGATCACCCCAAGCATGCGGGACTGGGGAAAGTGAGCAGCCATTGACATTGAAGGATAGGTTTGGTGAAGGGGTAGAGTGAGAAGGGGGAACGATGATGAATTCTGTTTTGTCAATGTTCAGTTTTAGAAAGCGAGCAGAAGAGAAAGCTGAAATAGCAGAAAGACAGTGTGGGATTTTGGTGAGAAAGGAGATGAGGTGTATATATCAGATTCAGCTCCACATCAAAATAGAAAAAAAAATGCAACATGTATTGACTGTTTTCAATGTCTGACAAAAAGTTTCAAAGTTTTACAGCGTACAAGTTAGGGATGGCAAAATGTTCTTCTCACCCTATATTGCTTCCATAATACGGAGTGTCACTATCTTCTACTCTCATGTCAGGTCCATAATTCAGTGCATTACCCCCTTTCACAAACTGAAATTCCCCCTTTACCCAATTACATATTATTATGTAACCCTGGTTTCATAGCACATTAGGGGGCATTTAAGATGTTGTCCTTTAGACAACATATATCACCTCTCCACAAGATATTGCTGGGGGTCTTACCACATGTACCTGCATCAATTATAAGAACGGGGCTCTGAAAGGAAATCTATCACCTCCTGGGACATTTATGACCTATTAATATTGGCACACAGGTAATAAAAATGTTAAACTAATCCTACCTGTACAGGTCCTTCTCAAAAAATTAGCATATAGTGTTAAATTTCATTATTTACCATAATGTAATGATTACAATTAAACTTTCATATATTATAGATTCATTATCCACCAACTGAAATTTGTCAGGTCTTTTATTATTTTAATACTGATGATTTTGGCCTACAACTCCTGATAACCCAAAAAACCTGTCTCAATAAATTAGCATATTTCAACCGTCCAATCAAATAAAAGTGTTTTTTAATAACAAACAAAAAAAACATCAAATAATAATGTTCAGTTATGTACTCAATACTCGGTCGGGAATCCTTTGGCAGAAATGACTGCTTCAATGTGGCGTGGCATGGAGGCAATCAGCCTGTGACACTGCTGAGATGTTATGGAGGCCCAGGATGCTTCAATAGCGGCCTTAAGCTCATCCAGAGTGTTGGGTCTTGCGTCTCTCAACTTTCTCTTCACAATATCCCACAGATTCTCTATGGGGTTCAGGTCAGGAGAGTTGGCAGGCCAATTGAGCACAGTAATACCATGGTCAGTAAACCATTTACCAGTGGTTTTGGCACTGTGAGCAGGTGCCAGGAAGCATGAAGTGCTCCAAAATCTCCTGATAGCTAGCTGCATTGACCCTGCCCTTGATGAAACACAGTGGACCAACACCAGCAGCTGACATGGCACCCCACACCATCACTGACTGTGGGTACTTGACACTGGACTTCAGGCATTTTGGCATTTCCTTCTCCCCAGTCTTCCTCCAGACTCTGGCACCTTGATTTCCGAATGACATGCAAAATTTGCTTTCATCAGAAAAAAGTACTTGGGACCACTTAGCAACAGTCCAGTGCTGCTTCTCTGTAGCCCAGGTCAGGCGCTTCTGCCGCTGTTTATGGTTCAAAAGTGGCTTTACCTGGGGAATGCGGCACCTGTAGCCCATTTCCTGCACACGCCTGTGCACGGTGGCTCTGGATGTTTCCACACCAAACTCAGTCCACTGCTTCCTCAGGTTCCCCAAGGTCTGGAATCGGTCCTTCTCCACAATCTTCCTCAGGGTCCGGTCACCTCTTCTCGTTGTACAGCGTTTTCTGCCACATTGTTTCCTTCCAACAGACTTACCATTGAGGTGCCTTGATACAGCACTCTGGGAACAGCCTATTTGTTGAGAAATTTCTTTCTGGGTCTTACCCTCTTGCTTGAGGGTGTCAATGATGGCCTTCTTGACATCTGTCAGGTCGCTAGTCTTACCCATGATGGGGGTTTTGAGTAATGAACCAGGCAGGGAGTTTTTAAAAGCCTCAGGTATCTTTTGCATGTGTTTAGAGTTAATTAGTTGATTCAGAAGATTAGGGTAATAGGTCGTTTAGAGAACCTTTTCTTGATATGCTAATTTATTGAGACAGGTTTTTTGGGTTATCAGGAGTTGTAGGCCAAAATCATCAGTATTAAAACAATAAAAGACCTGACAAATTTCAGTTGGTGGATAATGAATCTATAATATATGAAAGTTTAATTGTAATCATTACATTATGGTAAATAATGAAATTTAACACTATATGCTAATTTTTTGAGAAGGACCTGTATACCTCATATTAATGGTCTTGTTTTTGAGAAATCTTTATTCTTTCCTTATGCTATTGATTTCTTCCAGGCTCTGGGGCGTGTTGTGCCTGGAAGAAATTCCTGCCTCCTGTCTCCATTATAATACTACCCCCCTCCCATGCACACCAGTTGTAGTCCCACACCCGCGCCCTGCACTTCCTGCACAATACGTACCTTTTGCTCCCTTCTATGGGCACTGCATTCAGGGATCTTCTGCGCAGGCGCCAGTGAGTCACTGTGACCTCCAGTTTGCGTGCTGATAATATGCTCTTCCCACTTCCTCCCTGCATAGTCATTGCTAGGAACTATGTGTACATGGCGATGACTATGCAGGGAGGAAGTGGGGAGAGCACCTTTTTTCGAACCGGAGCCTGGAAGAAATCATTAGCATAAGGAAAGAATAAAGATTTCTCAAAAACAAGACCATTAATATGAGGTATACAGGTAGGATTAGTTTAACATTTGTATTACCTGTATGCCAATAAGATTTCTCAACAACAAGACCATTAATAAGAGGCATATAGTTAGAAATGCTAAACTAATCCTATCACCTGTATACCCATTTTAATAGGTAATGTATGTCCCAAGGGGTTACAGATTCCCTTTGAATACCCCTATGTAAATTGAACATTGACTCTATTTCGCATCTATAAGAGTGGTGGTCACACATGCTCTCTATCAGGCCATTCACACGTGACTTTAGAACCCCAGTTCATAGGATTGGTAAGAGTTTTGGCATCGATCTAACATTTATCATCTTTTCCATGGGTATGTAATAGATGCTTTCTATGAAACAATCAATTTAAAGGGATTGTTCTAATGTTTTAAAGTTACCCTCTATCCATAGATTAGGGAATATGTTACTGATCGCTGACGGTCTGACCACTAGGACCCCCAGTGACTTCAAGAACGTGGCTCTGCGCACCTTTTCTTCATTAACTCTACATGGGACTGCCAGAGGCTACCTTAGCAATTCTTATCGAGAACGAAAAATGTAGAGGTGCATATGCTGAACTTATGCTGCATTCATATAGGGCTTTGCAGAAACTTTTTGGGATCCATGGGGGTTCCAGCAGCTAGACACACAGCATTCAGTAACTTAAAATATTTGGTGAAAATTCTTAAAGGCATCTTTTCTATCTTCAAGAAGGATTATATTATAGCACACGGCTTTCCCAGATTCAAATTTGCATCATTTTTGTGACTTACTAGCTGCTGTTCCAATTAATACTTCCAGTAAGCCATTGCTTTTCCATAGCATTCTGAACAACGTACTACACCTGCCGACTAGTGCAGTCTCCTGATTGCTGCAGGCTCATTGTTGCTCCAATTTCAATAAATCCTTACAGCGCTGTCTCACCCACCTATCTCCTGTAGCAGGATCCAAGATGAACATATTAATATTTTCAAACATTATATGCCCCAGTTATAGTGTGCTTATCTGGAATATAATCTGGGGAATTTTTAAAAGGGCAATCTCTTTATACAGGTTAGATAGAAAGACTGTAAATGGAAAGATTTTATGTTATTATGGCATGGACCTCAGTTATGTTGATAAATTTCTATGCTGCTTCTGAGCTACTTGATGTAGACAAATATATAGCTTTCTTATTAAAGGGGTTATCCAGAGTATGAGATATGGGAAAATGATATCTAATTGATATCATTTTGATATATGATGGAATTCCCTGTCAGATGCAGTGGCCCAAAGGTACTCGCTCCAAACTCATCCCCCATCGTTGGCATTCCGCAGACCAAATGGCAAGTCGATACACGTTATACAATGGGACCTCATTATCCACTGAAGGCACTTCCTTGGACAGAGCAGATCAATGTTTTTCTTTAATTAACTCAAGCAAGCAGGCCTTTGAAGCTCTCTCCGGGGGGAGGAGACAGACCATAGACCCTGTGTCTCCCAGCAACAAGTTCCACAATTATCACAGGGGTGTGAATTCTTGCGCAGGACCAGCCAACTGGAGTCCTTTGTTTGACTCAAGCAGACTTTGTGGCACTACAGGTCCCACACCAGCACAGGGCTCTGAGACATTGAATCTGGAAAATAACCTATAATAACAGAATGCAATATCTCTGAGGCAAGCCAAGTGCATAAAAGGAATCAGCATTCCTTCTCCCCCGCACCCCTACAGCCACCTGTAGAACACTGCATTATTGAGTAATAAAGCATAGCTACCAGAAATTACATATGGTAGGCATATTTGGTCTCCTTGCTCAGATAACATCCAGAAGAATCCAGTGGCGCCGCTGCCATTCCATTTAGACCCTTGGGCAGAATGTTATGAGCATCCATGGTTCTGGACAGAAAACCATACTCTCAGATATGGGAGGAGAGAGGCTGCACAAGCCCAGGGGTGGGCACAGCATGTGGGAGGGGGCAGCCTAGGGGATAATAGGCAGCTCCTCATTTTGGACTCAGTTTTTCCACTGGCAGGAGGCCCATTACCTGATGTGGCCAGGGAATCACATAAGAAAGACTTGGACCTGTGATCTATCAGCATCTCCCTGTGGTCACATGCTACATCACATGGTAATTGCCATCTATCTGTATCCCTACCCTTGTACTAAACTTTTGACTGTATACTTGAATATCTGTTCTTGTAAATATATACCTGTATATTTCTAGTGCACCTAAATATAAATTTAATCTTGGGCTGCTCTTTTATCTTGATTCGCGAATCCCCATGTCCGCATGCTCTGTTGGTTATTATACGCTACCAGGGTTGGTTTCTGACCTGATATAAGCCTGCTGTCGGACGAGGTACTGGTGGCAGCATACCGTACTGTGTTAGTGAGGAACCCTGACAGTGGGGGCCAAGAGGTTTATATATATATCCCCAGCCTGGACTGGTGATGTATATCCCCCCTCACTGGGAGCGCCTCAATGGCTCATGACCATTTGTCCTCAGTGCAGTTCCCTGACTGACCTGGGGCAAGTGGTGGCACCAGAGAGCCGATCCCTGCTGGGTCCTTCTCTCCCCTCCCCAGAGGTGAGTGAAGTAGACACCCCTTCCCCTGTGCGATTCGTCACACTAAGCTATTTAATTATTTTTACTATGGGCCTAAGAGGTAACAGGCAGTTAGTTGATAGTTACCTGTCTGTTGTGCCTGATGCCGATCTTAGCCTTCACAGAGAAGTCATAGCTGCTCCTGCCGGCAATTCAGTGGCTTCCACTGACGTCACGTTGACAGAGCAGCGACTTCTCTTATGCTCTGCTCTGCTGATGGGGTGTGACTGTCTTGCTGAAATCCGGCTGTCAATGACCATCACATTGGCGTTTACACCCTGTCAACAGAGCAGTTCTGAAGAAGAAGAAAGAAGAAGCTCTGTTGACATGGAGCACCCAAATCACCAGCAGAGTAACTATTCTGAGCCAGCACCGAGTAGAACATTCAGGTAGTTGCCTCAGTTAGCAACTACTTGACTTTTAGCTTTTAGGCCCATAGTAAAAAAAAATCCTTTAAGTATCACAAAAGTAGCATGGCATGAGGATTGCTTAGAATGTCTGCCATGGATGCAGATGTTATGGATGGAGGAAATAACTAGTCTGTGTGTCGGTCAAAGAGGTGTTTTATGTCTGGATCTCTAATTACAGGAACACCCATCACTAATGTTGTGGAGACAAGATCCATACCAATGTCATGATGCTGTAATCATGATGTAATGACTGAGGCTGTTCTGCCAGTCCAGCAACAAGCTTGTTACATAATTATAATTTAGAGAGGCTAGCCCCCAACACCATGATCTAAGTCTATTTACGTGTCCCACTTTAATTCTATAATAGCAATATCAGTATACCAGCCTTCTCCTTGGACTGTGTTATGTAGTCTTAGATGCCAGTAAAACCCGGCCAAGAGTCCACCCTACTCAATGAAGGACGGATTCCTTGGAACTAGAACTAGAAAAATGCGTGAAGATATTATATTACCTATAGCCATGGCAACTGAAAGTATAACATGCTTCCCCAAATTTTGAATCTGGAAAGTTTCATGTGGTTCTTCATTATAAGCAACTTTTGTAATTGGAGGTTAGTGGGCTATGGATAAAAATGTTAAGCACATACCAATAAAATGTGAAACTGATTTCTGAAGGACTTGGGATGAAAACAATTTAATTTAAAAGCTGCGAGTTTGCATTGGTTCTGTAATTTCTTGGCATAATCTTTTAGAGCTGGAAAATGATGAAGAGATTAACTAGATTTATGTTGGCACGACCAGGTGTGTGCTGGCATGTAAGTAGGTAATAGAAGGAAAAGAGTCATTACAAAGAGCAAGCTTATGGTTTTTACCAATTACCCCAGGCCAAAGATATTACCTGTTCTCCTCATTCAGCAGGGACATATTTGTCCTCTCTTTTCGCTTGTAATTAAATTGAACAAATAATGTCCAAGAATTTTCAACAAAGAACAAGATTTAGCGGTTTCTGGAAAAGAGAAAAGTAGTTGTGTATATTTATACATAGAGGTAAAGCCCAACAAACACAAAAAGTAAGAAAAACCCTTCTCGTTGAAGAATATTCCCTGCTGTGTTCATTTAGAAAGTATGAAACGATGTAATGCTTTATCTATTACTCTTAGAATCCAAGCCTTAAATACTTTAATTAAAATGTTAGCTTTCTCAGTGTGTTTTTCTCCACCGAGGACTGATTGTTAATCTTTCGTAATTCCCACCTTGAGGTGCTCTTGCCAGGACTTAAGCACACAGAGACCACTTATGTAGTAATGTGTAACAGGCTTATACTGCCTGCTGGGTAAGGAACAATTCTGTAATGCAGAATTTTATTCAGGATTTTATGGATCAGACAGCTATACTAAATGACCACATCCATGGATAAGCTGGCGGATTTTAATTAGGATACTGTGGATGTAAAAAGCTGAAAGGCTGGATTGTACAAGTGTAAGTAATGGTTCACACTTCCATGTCACAAAATGTCGTAGCTTGGCACCTCATCTCTATTTTTGTATCCTGTAATGTTGCACATTCGGAACAATGACTCTTATTATAAACTCTGGAAAGAAACTTTAATGTGTAGGGGCTTAACTATAGATAGATAGACATGTAATAGCACTTAGGACTTGATGTCAGATGCAAACTGAATAGGGTTCTGTAAGCAAATAAGCTCATTCATATAAAATAATGGAATGTTGGCATGAATTGTATGCTCCTAGAAATTAAGGTTCTAGATCTAGTGCACATACAGGCTGTTGGATCATCCTCAAATTACTTTTGATTGGGAACATTTTAGTTTAAATCTTTACCCACATTCCAGTCCAATTGTTTCCCATGAGATATATATCATTAAGGTTTTTTTCATGAGCAGATATTCATTTAAATGATGAACAAAACGATCGTAACTCACGATTAGCAAACTATTTCAGACAAGTTTTTATCCAGGATGATACATTTCGTTCAAATTCACAATTGTGTTACACTTGTTGTTGATTCTTCACCCAAAAATTATATATGGTATCTTTATGTTTGAAGCATGATATGTGGGAAAATGTTGAAAAGTTCCAGGAGGCCGAATACTTTCGCAAAGCACTGTAGGTGCGAATGGTCAGGAAACGCTGTGGGATGGATGCTGTGTACTTGTGCAGTGTCCAACTCGCAGCTTCCAGATGTTACTGCATAGTGGATGGGATTTCAAGAAATCCCATGCCCCTATGCATGCACCGATGCCCGTGGCTTACCTGCAGAGACGGACATGCAGCTCGTCTTTCCAGACCGCAGGGTGACTACTTATCTCCGCAAGATAAATTTCACCCGTACAATGTATTGGATGCCGTGAATCCGCACGGTTCCATGAACACAAGCGGATTCATCTATGTTCGATAGCCGGCAGCTGGACGCAGTGGACATGTTACTGACCGTCTGCACATACCCTTAGAGAAAGGCTGTGAAATGCATCAACTCATAAACTACTTCCTTTTATGCTCCACAATCATGTGTGAACAATCATCTGTATCAAGCAATATAGCTATGGATATCCACAGTATTTTATCAATCTTACTGCTTTCTGCTAAAGAACATTGGTCCTTCTGCACATGGAACTGCAGCAGCCATCTTTTACATGCCCTTTAAGAGTTGTGCTTTTCACAACCCAAACAGGAGAGCACGGTTTCACTCCATTTGTTCTCGGTCACATACCTTATCACTCCAGGTGAGCATTGTCCGCAGCTTTTATCTAGATCAACTTCTTAATCTTGACATTTAAGGGCTTCTTAACATCTACACTGATACTGACCTACAAGAAAACCACATGTACTAAAGTCATAAGGGCCAAGTCATCAATCAATGTTTGCAAGAAATCTCACAATTCTTAAACATTTTGTAACTTTTGCCATTTTTAAGTTAGTGTCGTCCGCCTATGCTATCTATTTGAAAAGTGGGTGAAGCTCAGCTAGAAAGGGGTATGGCTGAGTTTGGATGACAAACTAATTATAATTTACAGAATAAAAGTGGTATAAGTTAGAATAAGTTAGAACATAAATTGTACTCTACATTGTATTCCAACAGTCAGCTAATGTGTAAACAATCACATGCACAAATGTACCCAAAGTTACACAAATCTATGTGCCAAATAAAAGTTCCCTATATGGACAGGGTAAAGGGTTCAGTACAAAAATGAACATAAATCATATAGAAAAAATGTACACAAGAACCATGAATATCAGACACATTTTTTTTTTTTGCAATGCAAAAGTTCGTAAAAACATGTAAAACAAAAAGTGGGAAAACCACAAGGTGGTGCCACATGCCCAGCAGTAGTGTATGCAGGTAACAAAGGTCACAAATTCTAACCAAAAGATGTCTGATGACTTGATGAGCCTATATAACGCTGGTATTAATTTAATTTAAAGATACTAGAAAAAGAGTATATACAAAGACCCAGAATAGCATGTTAATGAGGAGAGCATGTGCCAACAACTATTGTTTACCTGTGGAAGGAAGTGGTGACAGCCCCAAATGGCACAAGCCTCTTAATTCATTTGGTGCATCCCAATCCGATGCACTATTCAACAAGACTAATATACAATATGCCAGTCTTGCGGAATAGGGGCCATAGTTTTTTCTTTCTTTTGGAGAAGAACAGTAACGCATTCTATTTCCAAGGGAGCAGTTTACTAAAGACTCACTATATGACCACAGGTAGCAGTCAAAATGTGGCCAAGATAAGTCTACAAGGTGTGAGAAAACCATAACGACATTTTATTTTGTAAATCAACATGTTTTTTATTATAATAATGGACAGACACATGTTTTAGCAGGTTAACAGCACTTTTCTCAAAAAACAACATAGTCGTGAATGACCTGTTTAAAAACCTCACTGCAGTAAAACCTATACTCTGGGTAGTCTTCATAAGCATCATGGCCACATTGTGGCCACTATGAAAGGACTAAGCCTAATACCTGAAACATTGAACTTTTCATAATACACCTTGTGGAGACACGGGGGTCAGTGGTGCTCTAGTCCACTGGCTGAAGACCGCATGGACCTGGGATCATCCAACTGAACACCGGCTCTCCTTTTACCATGCGCACAATACTACTCAGACAACACAGAGTGAGGGTAAAACAGTATGGCAATACTTTATTGACCCACAGAACAAGCAAATAACACATAGAACAGTTCCAGCAAAATACACCGGATGTGGCAAAATTACAGAATCTCACCCTTCCGCTGTCTCACTGGGATTGAAACCAGCTGCGACTTCCAGGGATGGCTACCCCCACTTGTGGCACGGACAGAGAGGAGGTAACAGCAAGCTTAGGAAGCTGACAGTCCATTGAGGTACAGGTGGCTTTTCTGAACATCTCTAAGGAGCCAGGTGACTGGTGGGTCCCAATCCTGGCTTACCCAAACGTATCCATGGGACTCAAGTGACTGGTGGGTCCAAATCCTGACTTCCCCAAATGTATCTATGGGTTTAGTGATTGCCAATAGAGCAGATCTGCATTCTTTCAGGTGGCGCCATGGTCCTCTAAGGCTTGTTTCACACTTGCGGTTTGATCTGCAGCGTTTTTACCGAAAAAAACGCATGCGTTTTTTTCCCTATGTTTAACATTAAAAACGCATGCGGTTTTTTTGTACGCGTTTTGCCGCGTTTAACGACGCATGCGTTTTTTGCTGCATGCGTTCTTTTGCAGAAATGCAACATGTAGTAATTTTCAGAGGCTTTTTTTGCCGCAAAAAAACGCATGCGTTCATTTGTGTTTGATTTGCGGCAAAAAATACATTGATGTCTATGGAAACGCATGCGTTTTTGCGTACATGCGTTTGCTTGCGTTTTAAACGCATGCATTTTTATAGAAAAAAACAAGAATACACCCTGATAAGCCACCCCCCACCATCAGGGTGATAAAGGGATCCTAACCCTACCCCTAACCCTAACCCTAGGGATCCAAACCCTAACCCTTACCTTAACCCTAACCTAACAATATGACAGTGAATACTCTCCGAGTTTATATTTTTAGTACTCTATAGCAATACCGTATATCTTGGGGTGTCCACATTGAACAAAGCTTTTAGAAGAATGTCCTGGTCTCCAGGTCAACATAATAGCCAATCCCTATGGATCCCTAGGATCCCTAGGGTTAGGGTTAGGGGTAGGGTTAGGGTTAGGGTTTGGATCCCTAGGATTAGGGTTAGGGGTAGGGTTAGGGGTAGGGTTAGGGTTAGGGGTAGGGTTAGGGTTAGGGTTTGGATCCCTAGGGTTAGGGTTAGGGGTAGGGGTAGGGTTAGGGTTAGGGGTAGGATTAGGGGTAGGGTTAGGGGTAGGGTTAGTGTTAGGGGTAGGGTTAGGGGTAGGGTTAGGGTTTGGATCCTTTTATCACCTTGATGGTGGGGGGTGGCTTATCAGTGACCTGGTGACCAGGACATTCTTCTAATAAAAAGCTACCCCTAACCCTAACCCTAGGGATCCAAACCCTACCCCTAACCCTAACCCTAACCCTAAACCTAACCCTAGGGATCCTAACCCTAACCCTAACCCTAGCTAATTCTATTAATAGTGGGTTTTCTAGTTGATTTTGATGATTGGCAGCTGTCACACACTTCTCAGCATGCGTTTCAAAAACGCAAACGCAGGAAAAACGCATGTAAACGTGTCAAAACGCAAACGCATGTGTCTAAAAAACGCAGCGTTTGCACGTGTTTACATGCGTTTTTTCACCACAGGCGTTTTTTTTACAAACGCTGCAGATCAAAACGCAAGTGTGAAACCAGCCTAAGGTGGCATCCTGTAGAATGTCAAATTTGTGTCCCTCATGATGGAGCTATGATGTTCTGGCAGCTTTCTTGTAAAGTGTTTCTGGCTGTGGTTTTGCAAATAGTCTCTAGTTCTCTGGATCTCTTGTTACAGAGTCATAGCTCTATTATGTAGTTCGCAACTGTTGTCCTTCAAGCCATCATCCTAAGGTCTAGAGGAAGATGTGATCACTGATGAGTATTGTTTGAGTATTTCTAGTTTATCTTTCAAAGTTTGTATGTCAACAACTGCATGGCCTGGTGTAATGTGTAATCAAAATATTAGTAAACATCATTGTTCAGTGACCTTATGTCCCTGTTTTGCAAAGATAACAGTACAATAAACTGTAGGAGCAGATATAAGAGGTAAATAACAACCATTCATCAATTTACAAATATCAATTCAACCTAAAAGAAGTGTCAATATTCAGACTCTTGACCAACCGAAGAAAGAAACACATAAATTCAATAGTCAATAATTCACAACGTCTATGATTCTGGGCCTATGAAATAGACATCTGAATAATTAAGATTAAATGCTGTGTTGTCATATACCTGCTTTCTAGAATCCTGCAGGCTATCTAATGGTGGAAATAAACAATACAAGAATCAGCATTTTTTTCAAAATATAAAATTGGGTGTAGAAAAAAAAGAAATTCTGTAAATAACTAATGTCAAATGGCATTTTAATCTGCATGTGCTGTAGACAAGTCATAAAATAAGTTCTTGGTGTTTAGAGCATATTGTGTCAGTGATGCATGCCAGACAAAACAAGCCTCATCCATCTTGTAAGAGCTCCAAAATTTTGTGTCGAGGAAAAAAAAATTAGGTATTTTTGTTTAGAAAAATGTGACACTCTCAATAATTTAGAGCTTAAGAAAAAGCTATTTGGAACATCAGTTCAGTGGATTTTGTCTCCATGGACATAATTATCACAACATGTTCTGTAAACATACATAGCATCACATTTATGTTACTCATCAAGATCCAGTCAACTAACCTTGCCAATTTTTTCTCGGCATTGGGTGAAAATTATGACAGTTTACTGTGATAGTCATAAATAATTATATTAGTTAATTGGCATTTTCTGGGCTCGGGTTATATTTACAGCATTTTTTTATTACAGTAGAGAATAAATAAATGATTTTTTCTCTCCATAAAAAGGTATGCTGAAATGCATGCAAAAATGGATTCAATATTTGAAGAAAAGTGTTCATTTTGTAGTATATTATTAAATTGTATGATACACAATACTTGTCAATAATATCAAGAAATTGTATCCAGCATGGCGTAAATTTGGGCTAAAATAACCTAAAGGTATGATATATGCATATCTGTTCTGGTCCATAAATACTAAATATAATTGTTTGTTTGGAATCTTTGTGTGGATCAAGATTAATCTGGCAATGGCTGCGATTCATAAAGACTGGCAATTTTCTTGATCTTGAAGTTAGACGCATGTACCTTTTCATGAATCTGGAGCGATTGACGAATGGTGTCTAACAACAAACGTCTGACAAATGGTGAGGAGAAAGAGAACTGGTTCTATCCTAACAAAATATCACAAGGCAACTTTTATCACTTGTAACATTAGGTTTATTAGACATAAATTTGGAAACCCTGCATGTGGTAGAAGACAGGATAACGCATTTATAAAAAGATGTTGTGGCGGTGTGTACATTCCAGAATTTAGATACAATGGACCTTTGTACTAGAGTTATTCCACACTCCAGATTAGCAAAAGAAATGCCAGCTGTTACTCACTGGGACGCATTGAACAAGATAATTACACACAGGCACCAATCTCTAAACTTCTCTGACGTAGAAATTGTCTTCACACTAAACCTATGTGCTCTCTCACCCTTAATGTAGCTAATCATGGTGATGTCCATGGATACTCTCTTCATTCAACGTAATAAACCTCTTCACTCCCTTCAATGGTTGATATCCTCACCCTCTCCCAGTATTGGTTATAGTCTCATGTAGGTGGGTTGATGTTTCCCCCTTGGTACGAATTACACCAGCAGACAGAGCAAGTTGGAGCTCTTTACATGTTCCCCTATGGTCTTCTCTAAAGTCCTTTGGTCAGTTCAGCTTAAAAGCGAGAGATACTTATCGGAACTTGTTAGCTTGCCAAAACATTGACTTTTTTCTATCAGGTGTTTTTCCAGAAAGGCATACATATTAATGACATTTGCATGGCCGTAAGGCAATTAAGGTTACCAGTTGGTATTGTTACAGAGTAAAAGGCAATCCACAGAAACCAGCAAAGAATATCATAATTCCCAACAGTAAGGTTTAGGTTGCACAAATACTTAAGTTTTTAAGAGGGTGGAGGACCCATTTTTACCCCGACACATACACTCCATTTCACATATTTGCCTAATTCCACAAAAAACATCTTTAGAGTAGAAGCATTGGCCCAAAATCTAAAAATGAATGGAAAAACAACTTCAGTTTAAATGTATCCAATGATTAAATATTTGGTATTTGTAAATTCAAGTCCAAGTTCAAGTTCATATTGAAATATTGGGTGCAAGTTGGACTCAAGTAGCAATAATGGATCTTTACATGGGATGACAAATATCAGTGTTTATTTTGAAATTTTAGGAATTGCATTATTTCATAATTAAGCTTTACTTATTGACCTGCAATATTTTATTATATTGAGTACGTCAGAAAACCTGAAATAAAAATATGTCTGAATCAATCTCCAGAAAACATTCATTCTTTTTAGGATTTATTTTACTAACATTACAAAGTGAATAAAATGACAATGATATGTGAGTTGGGTCATCCATTGTATCATGGCTTTAAAACAAAGAACAGGAAGGATTAGTTGTGAGTTGTAGCCTTTGTGTTATTTGTCAGATTATTTGATTTATTTGAGAAGGTACAGTAATGTTCTGGAAGCAAGATGAGAATAGGAGATATGTTATCCTGTACGCCAAGCATGCAAGTTGATGAACTCTTTGATTAAATAATGTACCAATTGCTTTAGTCAACGTGGAAAATTTGGTCATGGGCTCACAATCTGTGTTTACAACGTTCTTTTACTAGAATGTGAAGTTCTTATTTCAGCAGTAGCACAAGCAACAAGTAAATTATCTACTTTGGAGTTCCGTTGTGTAAACTCCATGTGCTTCATAAACCATCGGAGCTCAGTCTGTTGGTGGCACATGTGGGATTTAATGTTTACTCTTTCTAAAGGGTTTCCCTGGCACTTGGCAACAGAAACTGAGAATCATTGTTTCAAAGAAAAAGTTTATTTTAATCACTTTATGGCAGGTTTCCTAGATCCACATGTAAGAGGCTGGCATGGAGACAGGTGACGTATTATATATCCTGGTATACTCATCTCTCATTCATTGCACCACTGGAGAATATCTTGTTAGCAGTCTGTCTTAAGTGTTTATAGTGTACCAGACAGAAAATCTGGAATAACATGGCTTGGAATGTTCTTTGCCTATACTTCTAGAATAATTGGGCAGCATTTAATAGTCTTTCGAAATTGGCTACAACTGAGCTTAGATTTGCAGATGTGTGTATAAACGCACACTGTGAGCGGCAAGCAATCATGGGTGATGATGCTTTGGAGTGTATAAGTCAGTGTACGCAAGGAGTGTAGAGGGGTTGAAAACTTTATTTTATTTTCTTTGATCTGAATATATAGTGAAATTGTAGCAGATTGACGGTAGTAATTAAATTCAGCAATCACTAAATAAAAACATCTCCCAGTTGTACGTCTTAGACTGCTTTCACACATCAGGTTTTTGCCGTCAGGCACAATCTGGCGAATTTTGAAAAAAAACAATCCGGCAAAAGTTGCTGCCGGATACGTTTTTTTCTCATAGACTTGTATTAGCGCCGTATTGCGAAGGATGGCCTCATGTTTCATCCGTTTTTTGCCGGATCTGTCGAAAATTCGTTTTCCGGCGGCCGGAGAAAACAGACATAGGAACGTTTTTTCTGTCCGTTGAAAAAACGGACAGCAATGGATCCGGCAAAAAACGGATGAAGCGTAAAGTCAAATGATGGAATCCGGTGACAGATTCCGTTTTTTAAACAAATCATGCATTTTCCATTCTAGGGTCTCTCTCTCTCTCTCCTCCCCAGAATCCAAAATAGCTGGCAGATCCACAAACTCGGATGCGGTGAAAAAATGGATCCGTCACATCTGTTTTTCAAAATTTCCGACAGATCCGTTTGTTTTTTCAAAATTCACCGGATTGTGCCTGACAACAAAAAACTGATGTGTGAAAGCAGCCTTACACTCTATCAGGAAGCTTGATTTGGTACCCATATTGACCACTAAAGGGGCATGAACCATCTGTGTCACTATTGGATTTGGCTAAGGACTAAATTGTGATTCAAACATTCCACAACTACACACTCATTGCCAATCAAAAGTAAGAAAACGTTCTTGTGCTCTCACAATCAGTAGTTTGTGATAAAAACTGTGAAGTGAAAGAGTGTACAAAGAAGGGTGACCCTTTTAGAGGAAGATAAAAAGTAAAAGATATGGTAAGGCTCTCCTAGTGAATAGTGTGGTAATACCTGGATTAAAAGGTCCAACTGCTGCTACCTCGTGGCTGGGGAAGACCCTCCAGGTAAAAGTCACAAAACACTTCAAAGTAGGATACATGGCTGGAAAAGTGTCTCGTGCTGCAAAAATAGTAGATGAAGGTTCTGTTATTGGATAATGAGTTTATATGCCGTAATGGAATGTTTTTCAAGTATAAAAAAAAGTTCACAATCAGCAGTTGATATAATCTAATGAGAAGGCTTATCTCCGACTTTTATTATTTTTAACTACCTGCCTTTACTGCACAGGGACGATTTTTCTGGTTCAGCCGCTGATTTTGTTTCTCTTTACCTCTTATCAACAGAGCAGTGTCTTCTCTTTCACTTTGCTCTGTCTACTTCATACTAATAGACAGCCAGCTCCCCGCAGTTAGGTGGAGGGGATCTGTCTGTCAATTAGCTTGATATTGGCAGAGATGCCCCATCAACAGAGCGGAAAAAAAGATACCGCTCTGTCGATGTGACATTAGCAGAAGCAGGGGAATTGGCAGAAGTTATGTGTGATCACTCTCAGCTGGCGGAAATCATTGCCAGGCAGATCAAGCAGGTAGTTAACCACTAGCTGCCTGTTAGCTCTTAGCTCCATACATGAGAATAATAAAAGTCCAGGATAACCCCTTTAATATGATTCAAAATAAGTATGTGGCAATTGATGCTATCATCACCACATTTCTCTCTCATCATCACAGACAGAATTCTTTACTGTTAGAGCAGTGAGACTTTGGAATCATCTGCCACACGATGAACATTGAACAAGGAGGGTATGGATTTCTGAAGAAGGGATGTTGATCTAGGGTCCTCTAATTGGCCATATTTTAAGTTCGAAGGAACTTTTTGTATAATATAAGGCAATTATAATTTAAACAAATATGGGTCCAGCTCACCGTAATAGACATCCTTAGGTGATTGGAGCACAGGAAACACTGCGTCAAGGCATAGAGCAGGGGTGGGGAACCTCGGCTCTCCAGCTGTTATAAAACTACAACTCCCAGCATGCCCTAGCAACTTGCAGCAGTTGAGGCATGCTGGGAATTGTAGTTCTCCCACAGCTGGAGGCTGATGACTGTTATTTATGGTAAACACAGGTACAGGCACATCTTCACAATGAGGGACAGGCCTTC
Organism: Ranitomeya variabilis; assembly: GCF_051348905.1. NCBI lineage: Eukaryota > Metazoa > Chordata > Amphibia > Anura > Dendrobatidae > Ranitomeya > Ranitomeya variabilis. The sequence continues at coordinate 101,010,032 of NC_135234.1, forward strand.
TTGCAGATTCCATGTTACTCCCATTTTCGTTTCTTATGCTTATTGAATCCTTGCACTTGCACTGCACAGAAATAACAGTCATCATGATGATTTTTTGGCTCTCTCCACACCATTGAAACACCAAATTTGAAGCTTTTTCTTTGTCCTTTGCTCCATTTTCGTAATAATTCGATACATGCTTTGCACACTATGTGTGGTGCCCAAAACTTGTCTTGGTCCCCAAGCATAACCCCAAAATAGGCAAAATACACTTTTTTTACGAAGTCTGTTATGTTTCTTCTATGTTTTGGCAGTGTGTATTCACCACAAATGTAACAGAATGAGTCTGGATCGTTAAGACAACTTCTTCTTGATGAGTTCATGCTTTTCACTGGAAAACAGACAACAACATAAAGTTAGTGCAAAAATCAAGCTATGAACAAACTTTTAGAACACTAATTAACACAAAACTATATTGAGAACTGCTCAGTTCAAGTACTAATCCAAAGAAATTAATGAGATGATGCGTCGCATTTACCAACAAGTGCTATAAATAAGATACCAAAAATCTCAAAAACTTGAGCCAATCTGGCAAAACTGATAGCATATTCAGAATCAGCACCCCAAAAATACCCCAAATTCATTAAAATATTTTGGACACCAGAAAAAAAATTTTTTTTTGTTGACCTGTGTAATAGAATAGCCTTATAACTCCATTTTTGGTTATCACTACCTGCCTCATATACCCAATGTAAGTCAATTGGATAAGTCAGAATTTGTTGAAATCTGTCACATCCATTTAGAGTGTTTTTGTCATCATATGGATAGATAAATTGTAAAAACGGTTCTTACGATAACAGTTTTAGAATTTTATTGTTTTAGCAAAATTTGCTGAAGAATAACTATGACTAGTTTTTATCTTAGAGTTTAATGAATTGTTGCATTATTCTGTATTTCTTTACTATGGTTTGAAGTTGGTGGAATTAAAATAACTAGATAACAACCTGAACGGGAATGTTAACAGCATCTCGAGATTATTATGATAATCATGAGGGTGGTAGCAACATATGTTACGATCATTAGTAAGGAAATAGCTCCATAACACATCGTCATGATAAAATCATGGGAACAGAGGCGAGTAGGAAATGTAGATATAAATAGTGGGGCTCAATGAATAGGCTAACAGTACAAATAGCATCGTAAAGATCACACAACCTTTTCATATCCATAAACAGTGATTTTTAATTGAGACTGGTAGTCAAACTGGAAGCTCAAAAATAATAATTCATTAAAGAAAAGGAGAGGGAATATCATCACTATCCCATTTTGAAAACTTTTTGCAAAAAATAATTTCTTTGACATAACAGTTAATAGTGTCACATCATTTTTGTTCTGTTTTGATCAAGTTTATTGATTTTTGCTATATATTTTCTTTCAGAATGCATGAATTGTACAAGACTGGCAGCAATAGCAGAGAGGATAAGCAATCTTGAAGCTAAGGTAAATAGTCAATAGCCATTATTATATTTAAGCCTTTCATTGTCTTTGAAACTTTACATTTGTCCTGATACATCTAGATTAAAAGGTCCATAAACTCTTCGATAAGCATTGTTTCACTAACTGCATTTCTGGTCAAACGAGTATTTTGCTGCTATATGTCACAACTGAATGTGCTCTTTATTGACTTGGGGAAGCCAAGACAGTGGATAAAAGACCCATGACACGTGCCAGTGGTGTCTTGGAATAATAATGCAATAAGTTTTCCTGTAAATTTGGGCAGCATGGTGGCTCAGTAGTTAGCACTTTGGAGTGCTTTGGTCATGGGTTCAAATCCAACCAAGGATAACATCTGCAAGGACTTTGTATGTTCTCCCCGTGTTTGTGTGGGTTTCGCCCTGATTCTCTGGTTCCTTTCCACATCTCAAAGACATACTGAAAGAGAATGCAGATTTGAATAGTTGAAGAGTTGAATAGTTGCAGAAAATACTGTATGTACTTAACATTTAAAGTGACCCCCATTGCCCACAGTATGTGACTTATACATTTGTAATGTTTAGCAATTATACCTAACTAGATGGCAGCCCGATTCTAAAGAATCGGGAGTCTAGAATCCATATATACTTTATTTATTCAAATGTAAGAATAATACAATTAATAAATAATAGTAAGAAAGAACAAAAAATGGCTGCACTCACCAGCTCTTGACAATTCTTGACAGTACGGCACATTTCTGATTGGTCGCTCGCGGCAGGCGGCAACCAATCAGAAAAGTGCCGCGCACCACGAAGGCATATATCTTTGTCCACCCTGAGCGGGTGTAGGACGCTGGTGACGTCACTTATCTCCGGACATTATCTCTGGACAAAGCCACGGAAGTTGGCACAAATTGCCGGAAGTAGTATTCTAGGCAATTATATATTAGATTTTAATGTTATCAGTGTTTACCTTTGAACGTTTATATTGTATTGTCCTGTCACCAGCCATGTGTACGATTATCGGCCGAAAGCCTCTCTGGAACCAATAATCACCCCATGTAAAGGTATCTTTATCAGTTAAAGATTCAGAATACTATGACTTTTATCATATCCTGAACAGTCAAGTTTTTTATGAACCGTTAAGGTTTTCTGGTTGAAGTAAAAAAAACTCTGAGTGTTTACAGTTTGAAACCATAAAATGTTGAAAAATTATGTCATTCTTGAGTATATCACTCAATGGTGCTCATAAACGTGTCAAATTTGATCTATAATATACTTTAATATACGTTACTTTAATCTTTAATATACTTAAGAACAGGGCCCCAGACATCACACAGGGGGTCTGAAACACCGCACAGTGGTCCAAAATATCGCTGTGCTCTGCCTGGGGCCCCATATGCTGCCTGGGGCCCCTGTGCTCTGCCTGGGGCCCCATATGCTGCCTGGGGCCCCTGTGCTCTGCCTGGGGCCCCATGTTCTGCCTGGGGCCCCTGTGCTCTGCCTGGGGCCCCTGTGCTCTGCCTGGGGCCACTGTGCTCTGCCTGGGGCCCCATATGCTGCCTGGGGCCCCTGTGCTCTGCCTGGGGCCCCATATGCTGCCTGGGGCCCCTGTGCTCTGCCTGGGGCCCCATAGGCTGCCTGGGGCCCCTGTGCTCTACCTGGGACCACTGTGCTCTACCTGGGGCCCCATATGCTGCCTGGGGCCCCTGTGCTCTGCCTGGGGCCCCTGTGCTCTGTCTGCCTGGGGCCCCATGTTCTGCCTGGGGCCACTGTGCTCTGCCTGGGGCCCCATAGGCTGCCTGGGGCCCCTGTGCTCTGCCTGGGACCACTGTGCTCTGCCTGGGGCCCCATATGCTGCCTGGGGCCCCTGTGCTCTGCCTGGGGCCACTGTGCTCTGCCTGGGGCCCCATATGCTGCCTGGGGCCCCTGTGCTCTGCCTGGGGCCCCATATGCTGCCTGGGGCCCCTGTGCTCTGCCTGGGGCCCCTGTGCTTTGCCTGGGGCCCCATGTTCTGCCTGGGGCCCCTGTGCTCTGCCTGGGGCCACTGTGCTCTGCCTGGGGCCCCATGTTCTGCCTGGGGCCACTGTGCTCTGCCTGGGGCCCCATAAGCTGCCTGGGGCCCCTGTGCTCTGCCTGGGACCACTGTGCTCTGCCTGGGGCCCCATATGCTGCCTGGGGCCCCTGTGCTCTGCCTGGGGCCACTGTGCTCTGCCTGGGGCCCCATATGCTGCCTGGGGCCACTGTGCTCTGCCTGGGGCCCCATATGCTGCCTGGGGCCCCTGTGCTCTGCCTGGGGCCCCATATGCTGCCTGGGGCCCCTGTGCTCTGCCTGGGGCCCCTGTGCTCTGCCTGGGGCCCCATGTTCTGCCTGGGGCCCCTGTGCTCTGCCTGGGCCCCATGTTCTGCCTGGGGCCCCTGTGCTCTGCCTGGGGCCACTGTGCTCTGCCTGGGGCCCCATATGCTGCCTGGGGCCCCTGTGCTCTGCCTGGGGCCCCATATGCTGCCTGGGGCCCCTGTGCTCTGCCTGGGGCCCCTGTGCTCTGCCTGGGGCCCCATATGCTGCCTGGGGCCCCTGTGCTCTGCCTGGGGCCCCTGTGCTCTGCCTGGGGCCCCATGTTCTGCCTGGGGCCCCTGTGCTCTGCCTGGGGCCACTGTGCTCTGCCTGGGGCCCCATATGCTGCCTGGGGCCCCTGTGCTCTGCCTGGGGCCCCATATGCTGCCTGGGGCCCCTGTGCTCTGCCTGGCGCCCCATAGGCTGCCTGGGGCCCCTGTGCTCTGCCTGGGACCACTATGCTCTGCCTGAGGCCCCATATGCTGCCTGGGGCCCCTGTGCTCTGCCTGGGTGTAGGACACTGGTGACGTCACTTATCTCCGGACATTAGCTCCGGACATTAGCTCCGGACATTAGCTCCGGACATTATCTCCGGACATTAGCTCCGGACAAAGCCACGGAAGTTGGCACAAATTGCAGGAAGTAGTATTCTAGGCAATTATATATTAGATGGCCTCCGCTCTGTTGCAGAGTCTTCCATATCTGTGGTCAGTGCTATGTTCTTTTCATGTCCAAAATGGCATTTGCAGATTTCGGGAGAGCCATGTGGTAAGCCTGAATCATGCCCTCTAGCCTTTCCATTGGAACCAACATCAAAATGTTGGAATGGTTTTATTCAGACCTATCACCGCTTCCCTCCCATGCCTCTGCAATGCCCATTTTGGTCATGAAGAGAATGGGGCACTGATCACAGATAAAGGAGTGTATGGTCACATTTGCTATGGATGGTTGCCAGCTTATAGTTTTATAGTACTATAGGTTATAAAAAGAGCTGAAAGCAGAAAGTGTGTTAGTGTGTGGGGTCAAGATTACATTAAACCTTGATGTCCCCTGTGAAGAGTATAAAGAACTAAGCCAGAGGCACAGAATGGTTCCATAAGAAAGGGCATGATGCAAGTGAAAGCTGAGAAGAGCCTGTTGAGAGAGATGAAGTTACACAGAGTCATGATTCAAGTGGAATGATTGCAGTAGTTGCTTGGTCAGCCCTTGTGAGGCATGCCTGATGAGATGGAGAGCATAATGTTGTAGGACAAATGCTTTAAGAGCAATGGGTGGCTGAATGTGATATTTTTTGTACTGTGTTAGTTAGGGGCAAAGAGGACATTAACTTTGAGGCGGTTAATACACATTTGTTTTCTTGAAACCCTATGCCTATATAGAGTGGAAATGGAACTTTGTGCAGCAGGGACCATTGCACAAGCTTAAGTACTTGTCTAGAATTATGGGTAGAGCTATACTGTGTCCATAAAAAACAGTGTTTTGTACTTCGAAAAGGTGCGTGTGTGCAGTGGGGTATATGACATGAGAATGAGTGACTGACCTCCAAGACCCCACAGCTTCATTGTAGGATGGTGTACTAAGTTAATATAACCAGTGGAACTTGGGTGCCCAGTAATGCACCACACTAGCAGTATTTGGTCAGTATTTTACATCAGTATTTGTAAGCCAAAACCAGGAGTGGAACAATTAGAGGAAAAGTATAATAGAAACATATGCTCCACTTCTGCATTTATCACCCACTCCTGGTTTTGGCTTTCAAATACTGATGTAAAATACTGACCAAATACTGCTAGTGTGACGGTAGCCTAAGGCTTCTTTCACACTAGCGTCTGGCTCGGTCCGTCGCAGTGCGTCGGGCCGAGGTCCCCGACGCTAGCGTTGTCTCCGCCGCACAACGGGTGCAGCGGATGCATTTTTCCAGCGCATCCACTGCCCCATTGTGAGGTGCGGGGAAGTGCGGGGAGGTGGGGGCGGAGTTCCGGCCGCGCATGCGCGGTCGGAAAAAGCGGACCGTCGGGAGCAAAAAACGTTACATGTAGCGTTTTTTGCTCCCGACGGTCCACCACTGCACGACGCATCCGTCGCACGACGGGTGTGACGTGTGGCAATCCGTCACAATGCGTCGCTTAATGTTAATCAATGGTGAAAAAACGCATCCTGCAAACACTTTTGCAGGATGCGTTTTTTCGGCAAAACGACGCATTGTGACAGAATGCAGTTAACGCTAGTGTGAAAGCATACCTCCCAACCGTCCCGGATCCCGCGGGACTGTCCTGATTTTGACAGCCAGCCCCGGGATCCCGCCTAGGGCAGGGACAATGCAGGGGGCGGCACCTGAGTAGCTTAGGTTTGTGGCTGTTTTTTTTTTCTTATACATGCTGGGTCTCCTCCCGACCGATCCCGCCCCCCCCCCCAGCCCCCTGTGTGTGCGGCGCTGCCACGCTGAGGAAGAGAGCCAGCAGCGATCAAGATGAGAGGTCAGCGACTCACTTCCTCCTGTGTGTGCACGGAGCTCTGGCGTCTCCTGCTCTTAGCTGCTATCCCGGCAGAGAAGGAGAGATGGGGGAGGTGCCGGGACAGTGCAGAGCTGTGAGCAGCCGGAGAAACTGAAGAGCTGCAGTGCACATGGACAGATCAGCCGCCCCTGCACCACAGAGGAGATTGTGTGTGTGTGTGTGTGTGAGATGTGTGATGCTGCATTTGTGTGTGTGTCATGTGTGTATGAGGTATCTGGTGTGTGTGATGGCTGGGTGTGTGTGATGGCTGGGTGTGTGTGTGTGATGGGTGTGTGTGTGTGATGGGTGTGTGTGTGTGATGGGTGTGTGTGTGTGATGGGTGTGTGTGTGTGATGGCTGGGTGTGTGTGTGTGATGGCTGGGTGTGTGTGTGTGATGGCTGAGTGTGTGTGTGTGATGGCTGGGTGTGTGTGTGTGTGTGATGGCTGGGTGTGTGTGTGTGTGATGGCTGGGTGTGTGTGATGGCTGGGTGTGTGTGATGGCTCCGTGTGTGTGTGTGTGATGGCTGCATGTGTGTGATGGCTGCGTGTGTGTGTGTGTGTGATGGCTGCGTGTGTGTGTGTGTGATGGCTGCGTGTGTGTGTGATGGCTGCATGTGTGTGATGGCTGCGTGTGTGTGTGTGTGATGGCTGCGTGTGTGTGTGTGATGGCTGCGTGTGTGTGTGTGTGTGTGATGGCTGCGTGTGTGTGTGTGTGATGGCTGCGTGTGTGTGTGTGTGTGTGATGGCTGCGTGTGTGTGTGTGTGATGGCTGCATGTGTGTGTGATGGCTGCGTGTGTGTGTGTGATGGCTGCGTGTGTGTGTGTGATGGCTGCGTGTGTGTGATGACTGCGTGTGTGTGATGACTGCGTGTGTGTGTGATGACTGCGTGTGTGTGTGATGGCTGTGTGTGTGTGTGATGGCTGCGTGTGTGTGTGTGATGACTGCGTGTGTGTGTGATGGCTGTGTGTGTGTGTGATGGCTGCATGTGTGATGCATTTGTGTCAAAGCTGCATGTGTTTGTGAGCTGCGTTTGTGATGCTGCGTGTGTATGTGTGATACTGTGTGTGTGATGCTGCATGTGTGTGAGCTGCGTGCCTGTATGTCATTATACAGTATGGAGAACTGTGGCCATAATACAGTATGGAGCATCATGTGGGGTCATTATACAGTATGGAGCATCATGTGCAGTCATTATACAGTATGGAGCATCATGTGCGGTCATTATACAATATGGAGCATCATGTGCAGCCAGTATACAGTATGGAGCATCATGTGTGGTCATTATACAATATGGAGCATCATGTGCAGTCATTATACAGTATGGAGCATCATGTGCGGTCATTATACAATATGGAGCATCATGTGCGGTCATTATACAGTATGGAGCATCATGTGCGGTCATTATACAGTATGGAGCATCATGTGCGGTCATTATACAGTATGGAGCATCATGTGCGGTCATTATACAATATGGAGCATCATGTGTGGCCATTATACAGTATGGAGCATCATGTGTGTTCATTATACAGTATGGAGCATCATGTGCAACCAGTATACAGTATGGAGCATCATGTGCGGTCATTATACAATATGGAGCATCATGTGCGGTCATTATACAGTATGGAGCATCATGTGCAGCCAGTATACAGTATGGAGCATCATGTGCGGTCATTATACAATATGGAGCATCATGTGCGGTCATTATACAGTATGGAGCATCATGTGCGTTCATTATACAGTATGGAGCATCATGTGCGGCCATTATACAGTATGCATGTGGTCATTATACAGTATGGAGCATCATGTGCGGTCATTATACAGTATGGAGCATCATGTGCGGCCATTATACAGTATGGAGCATCATGTGCGGTCATTATACAGTATGGAGCATCATGTGCGGTCATTATACAGTATGGAGCATCATGTGCGGCCATTATACAGTATGCATGCGGTCATTATACAGTATGGAGCGTCATGTGTGTTCATTATACAGTATGGAGCCTCATGTGTGGCCATTATACAGTATGGGGCATCATGTGTGGTCATTATACAGTATGGAGCACTGTGTGGCCATATTTTTTTGTTTATAACTATTGTATATGAAACAGTGTGATCAGCAGTGCTAAATGGGTGTGCTTGGGACGTGGATATGGGTGTGACTAATTATGAATGGGTGTGGTCAGAGGCGTGGCCTAAAATTTGCCGCGGTGCGCTTCGCGCACCGCAAACTTTGTCCCTCTTTCCCATCTTCAAAAGTTGGGAGGTATGTGAAAGTAGCCTAAGAGTGAGACCTCAGAATAGTCACTGTCTGAGTCATAGGGCTGGTGGGTCTAAGAGAGAGACTATATGTCTGTAGGAACCAGTGTGTGTGTGCTGGAGCTAAAATAATGCTTTCAGTGTGAACAATTCTCCACAAAAATGTGATTAGTGTTGAATAAGTTTGCTGCGAATTGCAATACGAGAAGCTTCTACTGTAATTGCTAGGAAAAAACACGTATAACACTCATAGGCCCTGATTCATCACTTTCATTTTTTTTACTCATGGTTTTGGTTAATTGCTGTTTTGGCATCATATTTATAAAAATGATGAACGCGACTCAAGAATTTGATGCAAAGTCAAAAATGGAGTTTCTTCTTGACTTGGACAGTGTTGTAACTTTTAGTACAAAAAGGCAGAAAAAACTAGACAAATTTTAATACACCAGAGGTAAACCAGAGTGAAGCTGCCCAAAATTTTACAACTTTTTAAAAAGTCACAGTTGATGAATCAAGCTAAAACATCTGGAATTGCTGGACTTTGCCCACAAATCAGAAGCAAAAATATAAAAACAAGCCTTTAAAAAGGCGCAAATAGAATAATAAATTGGTTGCAGAAAAAAATGGAAACCAGAGAAAGAAACAAGCTTTGATGAATTATGGCTTTAGTTTTTGTAAGAAAGAAGGAAAGAAAGAATGAATGACTGAAAGAAAAATAAAGAATTAATGAATGAAAGAGAAAGTAAAAGAAAGAAAGAATGAAAGAGAAAGAAAGAATGATTGATTAAAAGAAAAATAAAGAATGAATAAATGAAAGAGAGAAAGAAAGAAAGAAAGAAAAATGAAAAGAAGAAAGAATGAATGATTGATTGAAAGAAAAATAAAGAATTAATGAATAAAAGAAAGAAAAAGGAAGAAAGAAAGAAAAAATGAAAGAAAAAAGGAAGAAAGAAAAAATGAAAGAGAAAGAATGAATAATTAAAGGAAAAATAAAGATTTAATGAATGAAAGAGAAAGAAAGAAATAGAAAAACTGAAAGAAAAAGAATGAATGATTAAAAGGAAAATAAATAATTAATGAATGAAAGAAAGAAAGAGAAATAAATATATTCTAATTAAAGTAAAATTTTATGTTCACTATAAAAATAAATGTTGATTCGTATTATTATTTATAATAGTGTAATAGCAAATATTAAGTCTACACAATAGTGTGTACTGGAACCTTTTGCAATTCCCCCAAGTAGTACGTACCATTACATATTCTACATTTAACACCTGACCTACTAACCCACGTGTTAGGAAATATGTATTTTTCTTCTGCATGTTTAATTTAGCTTGACACATTCTTCTCAAACAGTCACTTATAGCAAGTTTTGGATTTTCCTTTATTAACATTGGCCGCTCTAATCAGTCAAACCTACTTTCTACTTGAATCACAAATTACTACACTTGGCAAGTGCAAAGGAAACACTTAAACTGACTTAAGTCTGTTTTCATTTGTATATGAATGCCCGCACAGTGAAGCTGATAAAATAAATGTTATTTGAGTTTGCTATGATCTTAACATAGAAATGTCAATGTTAATAAGTTATTTGTGTGTATTTTTAAGGATTTGTTTTGTTAAGACAACCTCTTTCCATGTCGTGGGTCCTTAGGGAAGCTGATAGTGACCCTTAGGGGGATTGATGATATTGCCATAATACTCATTTTTACCATTTACACCAGTAAATAAATTTACCCTAAATGTGAATCTGTTCATGGTGGCACCCTGTAAAAGCTAAGTAATGCCCAAAAGGTATGATGTCATGCAGAGTAATAGGTCCAGCACTACCAAACTTTTTAGCATAATACAAAATCTATAAAGGGGCCCTGATAATGTTCTCCATGTTTGTGCATGGTTTTCCTAGGGATGCTCTGGTTTCCTCCCACACTCCAAAGACATACTGGTTGGGAACTTAGATTGTGAGCCCCAATGGGAACAGTGATGATTTCTGTAAAACACTATTGAATATGATAGCACTAGTAAAATAAATAAATATTAGTCACATGGCCGTTAACGGAATGGGACCTTTTGTTACCACTTAGATTCTAGGACATGAGTGCTGCTGCATCCCCTAGACACTTACAGTGACGTCTCTGACTTTCAGAACTTTTAGCATTGAAAGCCATGTAGAATATGTAGAAAACAATGAAAACATATAAATATAATGTAGCTATTATGTATATAACTATACCTCGTCTTTGTGGCTGCAGACAGATTTGTATGTGTAGGAGGATTTTTTTATGTTATGACTACTGAGGAGCGAACCCGAACTGCAAAGTACAGGATTCGTACCGGACTCTTAGCAACTGAACACAGACTTTTTCATGGAAATGCATCAAAATGTTTGGGTTCGCCAGCCAAATAAAGCTTGTTGAAATGCTGCTGGGCAGCCAAACAAGCTTTTAGGTTGTGGGCACTTCCGGAGCCATCACAGCCATGCTATCCTACCTGCATAAAGGCCAGGTCCCAAGTTTCTCTGCCATTCTGTTCCACATGCGCTGTCAGTTTGGTTCTCTGTGCGATATCAGCTTTATTTTGTGTAAATGAGAAGACTGTTCCTGTGTGCAATAGCAGCGTTGTGTAGACTGTCCTAAAAACCTGTTCCTCTGTGCCATAGTCTCCTTGTGTGGACTGTCCTAAAAGCTTGTCCTTGTGCCATATCAGCTTTGTGTAGACTGCTCTAACAGCCTGTTCCTGTGTACCATACCAGCGTTGTGTATAATGGAGATGAAAAATAAACCAGCTCACCCATAATGCTTTAGTTGAACTTCGGGAGCATGGACCCACTGTGTCTAAACGTATAAAGTCCAAAAGAAGAAAAATGTTCAGCTCCACCGAATCCGTGAAGATAAAATTTCTTTATTCACAAACTTGTAACATAGAGGGTACAAACTTCAGCGCAAACCATGTGGGTGTGAATCTCATCGCGTTTGTGGAGACTAAGCTCCCTTAATCATGACATTCCAAATAACCCATGTATCCCACTTAAATACCCCTAGGCTGGTGAACACACCTGTAGAATAAGTAATTAATACTACTGGTGTGGGGTGTGGGCATAAAATAGACAAGTGAAGAGATTAGCTGATATAGTAATCTCTTAAGACAACATGAACATATAAAAAAATCAACAGCAACAAAGATAAGTATAAAAATATATCAGATAATAATTATACAATTTTACTTACTATACAATTTAAATTTGTGTATAATGCCCTAACAGCCTGTTGCTCTGTGCTATAAGGACTCCTTCAGATGGAAGTTTTCATCCCTCCATGTGCTAAACCCTTGAGAGAAAGAGCAAATTCCACCCCAACCACCCACGAGCTATGTGCCTGAATGTCAGCATTTTTAAATTACTGGCATTTGAAATGCTGCCATTATGGCTGATGGAGACCACCAGATTAAAAAAACTGATGTTGGTGGCTGTCCCACCCATAGTACGTTGTTACCAGCCGCCACTACTTTGCCAGGCATGCCACCTCTGCCCTGGAATAAATGTAGGAGAGATCATCGCAATAGGGTCTTATCCGATGGACACAAATTTCATTTAATTCAAATTGCACTAACGTGATAGATCTATTGGTAAGGCATATAGATCTCAATGAGGATTCCAGCTGCAGCAGATCCATGGGTCCGCAAGAGACCGTATCAATATGACAAGGGAAAGGATTTTGTGGATTTAGTCCGCACTGCCAATAATGATAAAAAGTCAAGGTGTTCAAATAAACAAAAGTGGTTTAATTCAACGTGTTTCAAGGTTCAAATGACCTCTTCCTCAGGACATAACCAGAAGTGTATGGAACACCCGCCAGGGCCGTGGGGTACTCGGTTTCTGGTCCGGTACTTAAAGGGATGTGTCACGGTGGCGGTGACCCGGTCCGTGGCCCTGGGCGCCCAAGTATAAGAGATGGTCTTTAAAGGGGTTTGTGAAATAATAAAAGTTTGTGATGCCACCTGTGGTACACGGTCAGGGGTGACCGACGCTGCTTAAAGGGGTCCTCTGGGGTGATGTTATAGCAGCAGGGATGGTATGGCTTCCCACAGGTGAATGTGGTTGGCAAGGATGGTGTTGTGCTGGAAAATAAACGGAGGTCACAGGGTTGCAGTCTCTTTACCTGGTTTACTGATGGTAGACAGCCACAATCCAGAGTACCAGCCACAAGTGTTGGTGAGGTCCGGTTGGCCGGGAAGCAATTACAGTTCCCTTTCCCAGGTGAAATTCGTAAGCCTTCCATCTCACGCTTTAAAGCAAGTTCCTTGCTGCCTGTGGCTTCTGTCAAGGTCTTCTCTCTCCTGTCCTGGGACAGTACCTGCATGGTAGGCGACACGAGCCTTTTTATAGAGTCTCTATCACGATTTGGGTTCTGTGTGTTGCTGTAACTTCAGGTTGGGATGCGGACAGTCAACTTATAATTTACTGCCCTTTGGTTCTGCTGCGGGACATAAAGTACTACACAGTCTTGGGCTCCTGGTGCCTGGTTCCTGCGCTTCAGCTTGGAAGGAGCGCAACTGCAGCTCCCTTCCTGCTCCCTTGTTCTTCTGTGCTTCTCCCCTCAGGCACTTGCTATCACTGCAACATTCCTGCTTTTCCTCTCTGGCCTGGAGCTGCAGCACCACATGTGGCTGCATGGCCCAGATCTCCTCACACTCCTCTCTCCTTCACTGTCTCTCCACTCAACTCCTTCTCCTCTGGTCTCCCTGGACCAACTGCCTAACTTCTCCTCCAAGCCAGAATATATATATATCTGTGGAAAGCTACCCTGAAACCTGGTTCAGAGCTCCCCCTTCTGGCCTGGAATCAGAATCTTTTGCACGTAGGTGTACTACCTGTTAAAGGGATCTTCCTTGCTTCCAGGAATGACATTATCCTCCCCGAAAGGAAGACAACATCACTGTAACAACCGGTTACCTGGGGTGTTACATGTACTTACCTCTGCCCTGCACAGACACGTTTCTGATCAGATAAGAAGTGCACTGCACAATGCCATCATTGAATAGGTCCAAGTTACAACAGATATGTGGACCAGTAAGCACGGGCAGGGACATTACATCTCCCTAACAGCCCACTGGCTCAATGTAGTGGCAGTTGAGACAGAGGTGAAGGTGTTCCAGCAAATGTCGTACCAGCAACAAGAAATATGGAATATTTCTCAGTTCATATTGCCTCGTTCTCCTACTCCACTTTCTACACCACCTCCTCATCTGGTCACAGTGAGCCCTGTACCATCAATTTCAGCACAGACGGGTAAAAGCCATCAGGCTGTTCTGCAATTCATTTGTTTAGGGGGACATACACTACGGTTCCAAAGTTTAGGGTCACACAGACAATTTTGTGTTTTCCATGAAAACTCATATTTTTATTAATCAAATGAGTTGCCAAATAAATTGAAAATCTAGTCCAGACATTGACAAGGTTCGAAAAAAAGATTTTTATTTTTAATAATAATTTTCTCCTTCAAACTTTGCTTTCGTCAATGAATGCTCCCTTTGCAGCATTTACAGCATTGCAGACCTTTGGCATTCTACCAGTTAATTTCCTGAGGTAATCTGAAGAAATTTCACCCCATGCTTCCAGAAGACCCTCCCACAAGTTGGTTTGGCTTGATGGACACTTTTTGCGTACCATACGGTCAAGCTGCTCCCACAACAGCTCAATGGGGTTGAGATCTGGTGACTGCGCTGGCCACTCTATTACAGATAGAATACCAGCTGCCTGCTTCTTCCCTAAATAGTTCTTACATAAATCAAGTGCTGTCCACAGGGTATGGCATGACGTTGCAAAATGGAGTGATAGCCTTCCTTATTCAAAACCCTTTTAACTTGTACAAATCTCCCACTTTACCAGCACCAAAGCAACCCCAGACTATCACATTACCTCCACCATGCTTGACAGATGGCATAAGGCATGCTTCCAGCATCTTTTCAGTTGTTCTGCATCTCACAAATGTTCCTCTATGTGATCCAAACACCTCAAACTTGGATTCGTCTGTCCATAACACTTTTTTCCAATCTTCCTCTGCCCAATGTCTGTGTTATTTTGCCCATATTAATCTTTTCCTTTTATTAGCCAGCCTCAGATATGGCTTTTTCTTTGTCAATCTGCCCTGAAGGACAGCATCCCAGAGTCGCCTCTTCACTGTAGATGTTGACACTGGTGTTTTGCTCGTACTATTTAATGAAGCTGCCAGTTGAGGACCTGTGAGGCGTCGATTTCTCAAACTACAGACTCTAATGTGTTTGTCTTGTTGCTCAGTTGTGCAGCGGGGCCTCCCACTTCTCTTTCTACACTAGTTAGAGCCTGTTTGTGCTCTCCTCTGAAGGGAATAGTACACACCATTGTAGGAAATCTTCAATTTCTTGGCAGTTTCTCAGATGGAATAGCCTTCATTTCTAAGAACAAGAATAGACTGTCTAGTTTCACATCAAAGTTATTTTTTCTGGCCATTTTGAGAGTTTAATGGAACCAACAAATGTAATGCTCCAGATTCTCAACTAGCTCAAAGGAAGGTAAGGTTTATAGGTTCTCTAATCAGCCAAACTGTTTTCAGCTGTGCTAACATACTTGCACAAGGGTTTTCAAGGGTATTCTAACCATCCATTAGCCTTCTTACACAGTTAGCAAACACAAAGTACCATAAGAACACATTACTGATGGTTGTTGGAAATGGGCCTCTATAAATCTATGAAGATATTGCATTACAAAACAGACATTTGCAGCTAGAATAGTCATTTACCACATTAACAATGTATACTGTACAGTGTATTTCTGAATCATTTAATGTTAGCTTCATTGGAAAAAACTGTATGTTTCTTTCAAAAATAAGGAAATTTGACCCTAAACTTTTTTAACGGTAGTGTACCCAACAGCGCACAGGACCTGTGGACAGGGATCAAATAGCCAACAGGTGAGTGGTTGGTGCCCGAGAAACCTCAAGCCTGGCTTGATGGTTCGCGATAAAGGGCGAAATCTGGTAGCAGTTCTGGCCATAACCAATTTAACTGACATCCCTTGCCTGGTGCTTGAGCTGCACTTGGTGGTACAGAGCTTCTCGAAGAACTACCCACATATGTTGATTTGCTGCTGAAAGTGTGTGCAGTGTCTGTGCGCTCTCAGCATTCTCATTATGCTGCTGCTCACCTGTCTGTGCTGCAGCGTCATTTCTGCCTTCCACCTCACTGTCTCACATGTGACATACCAACCTAATGTAACTCCATCTTGCTTATGCTGGAGAAGACTGTGAGCAACAGCAGGAAATAGTGGAGCTTCAGCTGCAGCATGCTCACCGGAACACCACTTCACCACAAATGAGTGGGTGTTATGATCCCTAGTGGCTGAGGATCACAAATAGACCAGCAAGTGATTAAACTAAGGACGAGCTCTAGGGAGATGGTAACTGGACTGATCGCAAATCTGAACCTAACCAACACAACTAGAGGTAGCCGGTGAACGTGCCTAAAAAATTCCTAGACGTCTCGAGCCAGCCTGAGGAACTAGCTACCCCTAAAGAGAAAGAAGGACCTCGCTTGCCTCCAGAGAAATAATCCCCAAAGATATAGAACAAATATTAACGGTGAAGTAAGAAGAAGGCACATACATAGGGATGAAATCAGATTCAGCAAAAGAGGCCCACTAGTACTAGAAAGCAGAAAATAGAGCAGGGGTCTATGCGATCAATAAAAAACCCTTACAAAATATTCATCCTGAGATTTCAAGAACCCACACACCAACTAACGGTGTGTGGGGAGAAACTCAGCCCACTAGAGCAACCAGCAAGCGAGGGAATTACATTTTAGCAAGCTGGGACAGAAAACATGATAAACACTGCTGATCAAAAAATGAGCAAACAAAACTTAGCTTGTCCTGGATGGACTGGGAGCAAGGTAGTCAGAAGGAATCTGAGTAGCACTGATTACATCGACAGCCGGCAACAAGTGGAAGTAAAACAGAGCTATATAGGAACCTCCCAGAGGATAACGAACCAGCTGATAGCCAGAGACCAGCAGGATAACAGACAAAGCCACCAGGGGGAGCCCAAAGCAAAAGTCACACCATACCACCAGTGACCACAAGAGGGAGCCTGAACACAGAGTTCACAACAAGTGGGCCTCCATGTGGACCATGTACGCCATGTTGCGCTGCTTTGAATATTCCATCAATATGGCTAGCGCTGATGACACCATCATAATTAATACAGTTAATGCCATATCTCACCCTACATGAATTGCAGATAAGAGCAATATCATTGTAGAATATAGATGTGATTTGAACTGGCCCTGAAGAGATATACAGATAAGATTGAACTTGGCAGTAACAAAGTCTGGAAGAACGCAAGTAACACTGGCAACTTTGATGAATTTATGAGTACAGATTACTCTGAAAACATGAATCGGTCAATGAGTCCATGGACTAAAGCAACAGCAAGGCTTATGCAGCGCCCCCACTGTCACAGGGTCGAGGGGTACCCGGTACCGGGCCTCTGAGTCTCTGTTCTGGGGTTGTCACGGTGGCTGGACCTGGTCCGTGACCCTGCTGAGGGGCGCCCAATAAAAGGTGTGGGTATGGTGATGATGTTATGGTGCGGTGAAGTGCCGGTCGCAGTAAATAACAAGGGCACCAGGTTGCAGTCTCTTTACCTCTTTACTGAAGGCTTCAGGGTCCTCAATCCGGAATACGGCTAACCGTGCTGCGCAAGCCTGGCCGGTCCGATGGCACCTCCAGAGTTCCCTTTGCAGTTGGAAATCTGTGCCTACCGTCTAGCGCTTGTGTGTTGTGGTCCTCCCCTGCTGTGCTTACGGGATAGTACCCCACAACTATTGTGTCTGTTTCTCGTGTTCCCTCACAACTCGATTCTGATGTTCTTCCACGTCCCCCAGATCTTATGGTTAGGACGCACCCGTATGATGGGGAGGCTCGGAGCTCTTCCGGGACTCTAGCGTCGCCCCACTCCTGTTGTTACCCCCCTGTGTCTTCTTAGGTCAATTGGGTGAGACAGCCCGCCTCTGACTGACTGTCCTGCCGTAGGTTTGAAGTTTGGCTTGGAGCTCTATACTTCCTCGGCGTTTCGGCCACCGGTTATGCGCCTCAATAGGATGTTGCCTCGTCTTACAGCACGACTCCTACTGGTATTCTCCTTGTTGCGTTGATCTCGTTTCTCACTCAGCACAATAAACCTCGCTTCTTGTCCTTTCTTAGGGTACCGCCGCTATATCGTGCAGGCGCGGTCCCGTAACGTTCTTTCTGGTTGCTAGGCCTCTGTCAGGATCCCACCCCTGACAGGGACCCCTCTGAATCTTCCCCTACAACACCCTCTGCCACAAGGTGTTGTATGGTTCCAACCCAGTCAGCTTTCTGATCTAACTTCCTATCTAACCCCCAGTTTTACCAGACTGTGAGGAGTGGCCTAATGTATAGTACCCTTAGCTCCCCCTGGAGGCCAGACTGTGAAGTGTATTGGTGTCTGTGATACCTGGTCAGATGAACTCCTTCAGTGCCATCAGACGTACCATAGCCCCCCTTAGCGGCGGAGCATCAGTACTGCAACGACCAGGACTCTGGGGCGCTGCACTTAGAATTTATAAGTCAATATAAGTCCCTGATTAGATTCCTGTTATACGCTCTAGCTACTGCAACATCTTACCTTAGGCAAAGTGCAGATAAGATCGATATTATTACAGCAGAATAGAAACTATTCGATGTAGCCCTTAAAAAAGTGTAATGTAGCAGCTTAAGAGGACTGTTATTTCATGAACCCTGCTGGGGAATATAGTGAAGCGTTTTGCATTTACTCAACCTGATATGGATAATACGAAGGTCTTCTGTACTTAGTGTAAACTGTCCTGTCTCAGCTTTGAAATCCTGTATGCAGTGTGAGAACTCCCTATGTGACGACCACCTGACAGCCCACAACAAGGCCCTGGATCATATACTAATAGAATCCATTGGCTCTTTTATTTTCCAAAAATGTTCTATCAACTGGAAGGTGGATCCATAGAAAAGCATTTTTTCCAATTACTAAAGAGTGGGTCTCCTACACTCATAAAGTGTATGCACTAAGTGCAAAGGATGCCAAAAATTAGATGGAGGTACTCCAATACCCTTTTGAAGAGACATAGTGTAGGCATCATAAATCATTTTTTTGCCAATATTAAGGAGTGGGTATCCTGGATTGGTAATGCCCTAACTAAGTGCATGGGCTGAAAAACATTTACCCCTGGGGAGCACATATATATATATATATATATATATATATATATATATATATATATATAAAAGAATGTTCAAGGTAGGCCTCTAAAAATTGTCAATGCAGGCATCATAAACACCCTTAAAAAATTTCTATTGAGGGTAGTGTGATCACCCTGTTGAAATGGTGGTGAAGGAGGAGGATGACACAAAAACGATGAGATTCTGAAGTGTATACCCACGTTTGAGTGGGAATGGGTGCATACAAATAGACCAGAAAAAAAACCTAAAAATAATGGATTTGAGTTCATGTTCCACTGCTGTCATCCGGTGGTGTGGAGAAGTCTGGCCCAATCCAGCCCTTGTTCATTTTGATAAGAGTCAGCCTGTCAGCATTTTCAGTTGACAGGCAGATGCGCCTGTCGGTTATAATACCCCCGTCGGCACTAAAAACTCTCTCTGACAAAACGCTCGTGGCAGGGCAGGCCAGGGCCTCCAAGGTGTAGAGAGATAGTTCATGTCACATGTCTAGCTTTGATACACAATAGTTGTAAGGCACAGAGGTATCATGGAGGATACTGGTATCGTCGGCAAGGTACTCCTTCAGCATCTTCCAAAACTTTTCCCTCCTTGTCAGAGTACTCCGAGCATCAGGACCTGGACGATAGGAGGGTCTGAGAAAACTTTTCCAGACCTTTGAGAGTGTTCCCCTGCTTCTGCAGCATCTGGTGTGTGTCTCCCTAGTCTCCACTCCTTGGTTGTCCAAGAAACTGTGATCTCTATCACGAGCATTTTCAGAAGGGAATTTTTTAAATAATTCTTCAACCAGTACCTTCCTGTACAGAAACATATTGTTAGACCTCTCCATCATGGGAAGCAGATCTAGAAGAGTGACCAACCTGGAATTAGTGTTGGCCAAAATGCGTACAACGTGAGGGTCATGGGACAGGCAGCGGAACATACCGTAATCTCAGCCATGTGTGCCAGACTACCAGCAGCCAAGACTTCCCTGTCCCTAACAAGCAGGCGACTGTCCATATTGTCCTCCTTATCCTCTTCCTTGTCCTCCTTCTCCTTCTCATCTTCAGGCCATCCATGCTGAACAGACGGGATGAAGGTGGTGTGAGTACTACTGTCTGTAGTGCAGGCAACCTGCTCCCATTCCTCCTCATCATTATCACCCAATCCTCGTTGAGAAGATGAGATGATGCTGGACTGTGTAGCATAGTTTCTTGCTCCATTTCAACTTGTTCCACCTGCAAAGCCTCCTCTTTAATTGTCAGCAGCGAGCGTAGACAGAGAAGCATGTTGGTTATGCTGATTATGGAGTCATCGCAGTTCACCACCTTGGTCAAGTCCTCAAAGTTTTGGAGAACCGCACAGATGTCAGAGACCCATGCCCACTTATCAACTCTTATGTACAGAGGCTGACCGGAATACTGACATGCATGGTGTAGCTGGTATTCAACTACTGCCTTTCGCAGCTCACAAAGCCTTGCCAACATATGTAACTTTGAGTTGCAAAGTGTGGTGACATCGCACACCAGTCGGTGAGCTGGAAGTTTCAAACTCTGCTGCAACGCTGCCAGGGCGGTGGCAGCTGTAGCCGACTCGCAGAAATGAACACTCACCTGGTATCCTTTCACATGTAGCTAAGGCAGATCTGGGTAGGTTTGAGAAACCGCTAAACCACTAAGTTGAGCAAGTGGGCCAGGCATGGGTCTTGTGCGAGATTGACAAGCTTCAGAGCTGCCACCAAGTCACAACCATTGTCACACATGACCATGCCTAGTTGTAGGTTCAGGGGCGAGAGCCACATATCAGTCTGGTCTGATAGACCTTTCAACAACTCTGCAGCAGTGTGCGGTTTGTCACCTAAGCAGATTAGCTTCATCAGAGCTTGTTGCCGCTTGGCCGAGGTAGTGCTGCAGTGCTTCCAGCATGCGACTGATGTTGACGTTTGTGAGATGTAGGGTGAAGAGGAATTGCTGTAAAAGGAGGGGGCAATACTGATTCAAACAAGGCCCTCAATCCTCAGTGTTGGTAGCATGTCTTCTGTCCAAGGGTCTGACTGGGTCCCAGCTTCCACAATGTTCACCCAGTCGTGTCCAGGTGTTTGTGGTTAAATGGACCTTCACAATCACAGCATTATTCAAGGCTGTTATGGGACATGGGCTTGTGTAAGGTGGCAGCTGGGGACCGACTACCAGGGAAAGGCCACCACCATGAGGTTGTGAAAAGGTTCCATCTCCTCAAGCCTAAATGGCAACATTTCCAGGGCAAGCAGCCTGTAAATGTGGCCATCTAGTATTGTATCCTGTAGGTGGCTGCATATTTACTGTTACGTTCCAAGGACTGGCGTAGGGACAACTGAATGCTGCACTGGGACAAGGACGTGGATGTGGTTGCTGATGGTGCAAATTGGGAGGAATCTTCGTCTCTGTCATGGACATGGAATTGGCGTGCACGTAGAGCAGGGGAAGAGGCAGTGGTGTCACCCACAGACACTTTTCTGGACCCTGGCGTTCTGCCCAATAGTTGCGTTCTTTGCTGTCATGTGCATGAGCATGCTGGTGGTAAGGCTTGCAATTGTGCTGCCCCTGCTGATGCTGGCATGGAGGAAGTTGCAAATTGCCTTTTTGGGTTAACTGGACTGTCTTTAAAAAGCACCAGACTCGGGAACACCTAAACTTTGGCTTGGCAACTTCACCTTTGTTGGTGCTCTGGGGAACAGTTGCTCACCTTGTGTCTCAGGCCACCACATTGCTTCTTCCTGCTTGTGATGGTGCTACTGATTCCTCCTCCTATGCACTGCTGTCCTTCCTCTGCATGTCACTTTCCCAGGTTGAGTCAGTGACTTCATCATTCACAACCTCGCCTTCCACTTATGCATCCTGGTCTTCCTCCTGATTTGCTGACGTAACAACACCACATGTTGGCAACTGTGTCTCATCATCATCCAGTTCTTGCGACAGTAATTGCAATTTCCCACTATAGTCTTCTTGTGAGCATGGCTGCTCAAATATTTGGACATCAGTACATGTGATCTCCTAAAGTCCCACTTGAAACGGGCAGGACAAGAGGCCAGAATCTATTAATGGAAATGTGAACAGCGCTGTGGAGTGTCCAAGTGTGGGATCACTTGTCTCCAGGGACTCCGCATGGAGTGAGGAAGGAGGAGCAGGGTGAAGATTTTGTGATCCGGAATCACGGCTACTGGGACTGGACCATGTGGTAGATAGGGTGGAGCTCGCAAAAAGACTGGAAGCATTATCTTCTATCCATCCAGCAACCTTTTCACACTGATCTGGCTTCAAAAGTGGTGTTCCCCTACAAAGTGTTACAGGAAGCAAGATCGACATGATGTGTGTGTTTATTGTGCTCCTGCATCAGGCACAGTTCCACTTTGCCTACAGCCTCGGCCTCTGCATTCACCTTCAGCATCAAATTCACTTCCCTGTCTCTTACAACATGCTTTGCCAATTTTTAATTATGTATGATATATCCTTGTTGAGAAAACGTTGCAGACATTATTACAATGCCAGAAAAATTTGACCACTACAGATGGACATATTAGACTGCAGTATCATTATAGCAATGCTATTTGTAACCAAAGTTTTTCTTTTGTGTTTTGAGGCTTAACTCTAGCACGAAATGTCACTGCTGAAAAAAATTTCAGTATTACAATGCCATCAAAACCACAAAAAGAGGACTTGAAAGTCCTCCAAAATCTGTAAAAAACACCAAAAAAAGGTAGAGATGCTTACCTGCCCAGGCCTCAAAACAAATGCACTACCAGGGCGCAGTGGACCCAATTAAAGAAACACCGGTGCATTAATACCGATGAGACAGCCAGCCTACAATCAGCGATTAGCTGTTTTGTATACCAGTGCATAAAAAGATGCAGTCTGTATGCAGCAATGTTCACACAGGAGATGCAGAGCATCTGGCTCACAGCCTATTAATGACGTCCGTACTCTTAGATCAGGCAGGCTGCCCAGTGATAACTAAAATGCATCCTGTGTGAACAGATGCCACAGTTTACAGAGCCATCTGGGCCCAACTTCACCCTGAAGCAGCCCTGTAGCTACCATCTTTAATTGGGTCCACTGCGCCCTGTTAGTGCATTTGTTTTGAGGCCTGGGCAGGTAAGCTTCTCTGCCTTTTTATTGGTGTTTTTTGCAGTATTACAATGCCAGAAAAATTTGCCCACTTCAGATAGACATATAAGAGGCCCTACTGTAGCACGATAAATGGCGTATAAAATTTCACTGTTCAAAAAAATTGTAGTATTACAATGCCAGAAAAATGTGCCCACGTCAGAAGGATGTATAAGATTACGGTATCAATATAGCAATGCGCTTTTTTTTAATAAACTTTTTTTGGGGGCGGAGTTTGAGGCCCAACTCTAGCACGATAAATGCTGTCTAAAATGTCACTGCTTATTGCAGTATTATCATGCCAGGCAAATTTGCACACTATAGCAATACACAATATAGCAATGCTATTGAGATCCAACCAAGTCTGGCTAAAGGCTTTTGATGCCCAAATGCTGCAGTAAAAATGATGTATAATATTTCCCTGCTCAGAACAATTTGTAGGATTAAAAGAAAAAAGAATATTATTAGTCCTGAGAAGGGGTTTTGAGATGAGTTGCAGGCTGCAGCATAAAGGACGTGCAATTCACCCTATCCTGTCCTACATGATCCCTTCAGCATAATTTGTCCCTAAGTGCTGCTAACAGCTGTACTAATATGTGTTATAATTAGCCCTAAGAAGGATTGTTGTTGTACTTAAAAAAAAATATAAATGTGGTGGAATCCATGGCTAATACGCATCTACAATTCTGTCCCTCTCTCAGCAGCACCTCTCCCTACTCTGCCTGTTTCTGGAGTGCAGTGTGACGAGCATAGCATCATGGGTCTTAAATAGACCTGATGATGCTATGGAGCCAGCCAATCACAGTGAAGCCACAACCAAGATGGCTATAGCATTACAGTGACTGGCAGGCAATCCCCACATGTGCATTGGCTGTCCAAAAAACACCAAACATGCGGGGAGGGGACTCAAGCTCCCGCTCAAACATTAAAAAAATACTTGCAACAAGCATCCCAAGCACACTGATGCTCGAGCGAGTAATGAGTAGTGACAAACACGCTCGCTCATCACAAATTTGTCTGTTTAACCCCTTAAGCCCCGAGGGTGGTTTGCACGTTAATGACCAGGCCAATTTTACAATTCTGACCACTGTCCCTTTATGAGGTTATAACTCTGGAACGCTTCAATGGATCTTGGCGATTCTGACACTGTTTTCTCGTGACATATTCTACTTCATGATAGTGGCAAAATTTATTTGATATTACCTGCGTTTATTTGTGAAAAAAATGGAAATTTGGCAAAAATTTTGAAAATTTTGCAATTTTCCAAATTTGAATTTTTATTCCCTTAAATCACAGAGATATGTCACCCAAAATACTTAATAAGTAACATTTGCCACAAGTCTACTTTACATCAGAACAATTTTGGAAACAACATTTTTTTTTTGTTAGGGAGTTATAAGGGTTAAAAGTTGACCAGCAATTTCTAATTTTTACAACAAAATTTACAAAACCATTTTTGTTAGGGACCACCTCACATTTGAAGCAACATTTAGAAGTCTATATAGCAAAAAATACCCAAAAGTGACACCATTCTAAAAACTGCACCCCTCAAGCTGATCAAAACCACATTCAAGAAGTTTATTAACCCTTCAGGTGCTTCATGAGAGCTAAAGCAATGTTGAAGGAAAAAATGAAAATTTAACTTTTTAGTCATGAAAACGATCTTTTAGCAACAATTTTTTTATTTTCCCAAAGGTAACAGGAGAAATTGGACTGCAAAAGTTGTTGTCCAATTTTCCTGAGTATGCTGATACCCGATATGTGGGGGGGACCACTGTTTGGGCGCATGGCAGGCCTCGGAAGGGAAGGAGCACCGTTTGATTTTTTCAAGCTAAAATTGGCTGGAATTGCGATCGGACACCATGTTGCGTTTGATGAGCCCTTGATGTGCCTAAACAGTGGAAACCCCCCACAAGTGACCCCATTTTAGAAACTAGACCCCCTAAGGAACTTATCTAGATGTGTGATGAGCACTTTGAACCCACAGGGGCTTCACAGAAGTTTATAACGCCCGGGCGTGAAAATAAAAAATCATATTTTTTCCACAAACATGATTGTTTAGTCCAATTTTTTATTTTCACAAGGGTAACAGAAGAAATTGGACCACAAAAGTTGTAGTCCAATTTGTCCTGAGTACGCTGATACCCCATATGTGGGGGGAACTACTGTTTGGGCGCATGGCAGGGCTCAGAAGGGAAGGAGCGCCATTTGACTTTTTCAAGCTAAACCTAGCTGGAATTGAGATCGGACGCCATGTCGCGTTTGGTGAGCCCCTGATGTGCCTAAACAGTGGAAACCCCCCACAAGTGACCCAACTTTGGAAACTAGACCCCCTAAGGAACTTATCTAGATGTGCGGTGAGCACTTTTATCCCCCAAGTGCTTCACAGAAGTTTATAATGCCCGGGTGGAAAAATAAAAAATCCTATTTTTTGCACACAAAAATGATCTTTTAGTCCCCAATTTTTTAATTTCCCAAGGGTAACAGGAGAAATTGGACTGCAAAAGTTGTCCAATTTGTCCTAAGTACGCTGGTACCCCATATGTGGGAGAAAACTACTGTTTGGGCAGATGTCAGGGCACGGAAGGGAAGTAGTGACTTTTTGGAATGCAGGCTTTGATGGAATGTTCTGCGGCCATCATGTTCCATTTGACGAGCCCCTGATGTGCCTAAACAGTGGAAACTCCCCACAAGTGACCCCATTTTGGAAACTAGACCCCTTAAGGAACTTGTCTAGATGTGTGGTGAGAACTTTGAACCCCCAAGTGTTTCACTAAAGTTTATAACGCCCGGGTGTGAAAATAAAAAATTCTATTTTTTGCCCACAAAAATGATCTTTTAGTCCCCAATTTTTTAATTTCCCAAGGGTAAAAGGAGAAATTGGACCACAAAAGTTGTTGTCCAATTTGTCCTGAGTATGCTGGTTCCCCATATGTGGGAAAAAACTACTGTTTGGGCACACGTCAGGGCTCAGAAGGGAAGTAGTGATGTTTTGGAATGCAGGCTTTGATGGAATGTTCTGCGGCTGTCATGTTCCGTTTGACGAGCTCCTGATGTGACTAAACAGTGGAAAACCCCACAAGTGACCCCATTTTGGAAACTAGACCCCCTAAGGAACTTGTCTAGATGTGTGATGAGAACTTTGAACCCCCAAGTGTTTCACTAAAGTTTATAACGCCCGGGTGTGAAAATAAAAAATCCTATTTTTTGCCCACAAAAATGATCTTTTAGTCCCCAATTTTTTAATTTCCCCAGGGTAAAAGGAGAAATTGGACCGCAAAAGTTGTTGTCCAATTTGTCCTGAGTACGCTGGTACCCCATATGGGGGAAAAAACTGTTTGGGCACACGTTGGGGCTCGAAAGGGGAGTACTGAAGTTTTGGAATGGAGACTTTGGTGGAATCGTCTGCGGGCGTCATGTTCCATTTGCAGAGCCTCTGATGTGCCTAAACAGGAAAAAAACCCACAAGTGACAACATTTTGGAAAGTAGGCCCCCAAAGAACTTACGTAGATGTGCCTCCTTTGGAATGAATCTGTTTCCTGTAAATTAGTAGTGCATGGAGGTGTGGTACAATTTAAAGTAATCCTTCATACACAGGCCAGGTTTTTTGGGGCAGGTGTCGCATTGATAGATGGTGTCCTTGCGTTTTCCTCTTTTGTAGCACACTCGGCACCTTTTTTGCGGCTTACCTTTTCTTCCAGTTGACGGGACCACCCCCGGAAAATGCTGACCTGGTACGATACGTGTACCTTCAGTTCCAGAAGTACTGGGGCCCGCTCCTTCCCTCGTGCCAAACATCAGGGCCTTAACCACTACCTCCTGGAAATGAAGGTATGACGTATCGGTGTTGTGTGCACATCGTGACAGCAGGAAAGCGTTGAGCATTGCCATTTGTACAATGTGCACGGACAGCTTTTTGTACCACACCCTGGCCTTTCTCAAAGCACTATATGGTTGGAGGAGTTGATCAGAGAGATCAACGCCCCCCATGTTTTTGTTGTACCCCAGTGCACAGGTCGGTTTGCTGACCTCTGTAGAGGTACCCCTTACAGCGCTGAGGGCGCTGCCATCACCGTGTATGGTGGTCAATAGAAGGACATCCCTTTTGTCCTTGTACTTGACCACCAGCAGGTGGTCGCTAGATTGGGCTTTGCTCTCACCTTTTCTGAGAGTCTGCCCAAGTAGCGTCTTCAGGAGGCCTCTCTGATTTTTGCTGACAGTACCGCAGGCTGCGGTACCTCGCGCAGAGAGAGATTTGTAGAGTGGGATGCTGGTGTAAAAGTTATCGGTATAGAGGTGATAACCTTTATCCAGCAGTGGGTGCACCAAATCCCACACAATTTTCCCACTCACTCCCAGGATAGAAGGACACTCAGGGGGTTCAATCCTGGTGTCCTTCCCTTCGTAAACTCTAAAGCTGTGGGTGTACCCTGAGGTACTCTCACACAGCTTGTAGAGTTTGATTCCATACCTAGCCCTTTTGCTGGGCAGGTATTGATGGAATTTGAGCCACCCCTTAAAATGAATTAAGGACTCATCCACGCAGATGTCCCTTTGAGGCACGTACACTTCAGCAAACTTTTTGTTGAAGTGTTCGATGACCGGCCGAACTTTGAACAGACGGTCAAAGTTGGGGTCATCTCGTGCGGGACACCGTGCATTATCGTTGTAATGCAGGAGCCTATGGATGGCCTCAAAATGCGTCCAGGTCATGACCATTCGGAACACTGGAGTGTTATATAAAATATCAACACTCCAATATTGCCGAAGTTCAGGCTTCTTCAGGATCCCCATGTGGAGGACCAGGCCCCAAAACTGCATCATTTCAACTGCATCTATAGGAGACCAGTTAGAATATGATGAACCCGAGTTTTGGTCCAAAAATTGCCGAGCATACAAGTTAGTTTGCTCCACCATGAGGTTAACGAAAGACTCAGAGAAAAAGACTTTGGAAAAGTCTAGTTCTATGAGGACGGTAGTGTCAAACTTGATTCCTGATTCACTGAGCCACAAAATCAGGAATCAGTGGCTCATAATTTTCGGGTGGCGAGGTCCATATGGGGTCCGCAGTGGGGTGTGCTGATTCGTCTTCAGCAATGGTGGGCGCTTCATCATCTTCATCAATGATGGGCCTTGCCTCATCTTCTTTCCTGCGGCTTCTGCGTGGCGGTTCCGCAGGGCCAGAGGAGGAAGATGAGGAGTGGGAAGAGGATGAGGAAGAATCTGAAAAATAAAGAAAAGTGGGATCCTCTCCCTCGCTATCAGTGTTGGAGGCAAGGAAAGAATATGCCTCTTCCGCTGAATAGCGCTGTTGGGACGAACGGGACGAGCGGGACATTTTTTTTGTAAGTGTGGTGCTTGGGTGTACTTTATTGGTAACTATGTGTAAGTGTGGGGGGGATAGTGCTTGGTGCAAACTACTCTGAAAAGAAAAAGCTAAAGGAAAAAAAGCAAATAGGGAAAAAAAATACCTGTGAAAGGAAAGTCTAAAACAGCAGGTCCTAGCTCTGATAAGTGAACCGCGTCACTTATCAAAGTTCGGCCGCTGCTGGGTGTGCGAACAGGGATGTGAAAAAAAAACGGCAGGCACGAGAGCTCTGATAAGTGAACCGCGTCACTTATCAAAGTTCGGCCGCTGCTGGGTGTGTGAACGGGGATGTGAAAAAAAACGGCAGGCACGAGAGCTCTGATAAGTGAACTGCATCACTTATCAAAGTTCAGCGGCTGCTGGGTGTGCGCACGGAGATGTGAAAAAAAGAAAAGACAAGGAAGGCACGGATTAGACGCGGCGGCTGGGTGAGTGCACGGAGATGTGAAAAAAAAAAGAAAAGGAAGGCACGGATTAGATGCAGCGGCTTGGTGAGTGCACGGAGATGTGAAAAAAAAAAAAGAAAAGGAAGGCACGGGTTAGACGCGGCGGCTGCGTGAGTGCACGGAGATGTGAAAAAAAAAAAGAAAAGGAAGGCACGGATTAGACATGGCGGCTGGGTGAGCGCACGGAGATGTGAAAAAAAAAGAAAAAAGGAAGACATGGGCTAGATGCGGCGGCTGGGTGAGCGCAAGGAGATGTAAAAAAAAAAGAAAGAAAAGGAAGGCACGGATTAGACATGGCGGCTGGGTGAGCGCATGGAGATGTGAAAAGAAAAGAAAAGGAAGGCACGGGTTAGATGCGGCGGCTGGGTGAGCGCACGGAGATGTGAAAAAAAAAAGAAAACGGCAGGCACGAGAGCTTTGATAAGTGAACCGCGTCACTTATCAAAGTTCGGCTGCTGCTGGGTGTGCGCACAGGTGTGGTGAAAAAAAAAAGGAAAACGGCAGGCACAAGCTCTGACAAGTGAACTGTGTCACTTATCAAAATTTGGCGGCTGCGGGATGGGTGTACGGAATTGGGCAAAGAGGCTGATGAAAAAAAAGTGAGCACAAGTGTTGATCGGTGAACTGCGTCACCAATCAATGCTCGGCGGTTGCTAAATGTGCGCACGGAGGTGGCGCAAAGAGGTACTGAGGGGGTTAAAAAAGAGGGGGAAGGGGGGATGGGGGGATTGGGGGGGGATTGGGGGGGTGAAGAGAGATCGGGTAGGGGCTTACGTTTGTAGTCTCTCTTCTTTCTTCGGTTTTCTTTCTTCTTTCTTTCGCTCTTTTCTAACGCAGGGGATTGTGGTGTTACAGGCTTCTGTAGCACCACAAGGCCCAGCAAGACAAGATCTGGCTTTGTGACCGCTCTGCAGGAGTCCTCAGCTAGAGTGGGGACCCCTGCAGAGTGGTCAGACACGTCACCTGCAGGTGACAGACAGGTCACAGAGCGGTCACACCGCTGCTGTGAGCTGTCATTGGTGGGATCGAATGATAACATCGATCCCACCAATCCCTGCAGGCCCTGGTGACCATGGCAACTGCCTAGGATCCCTCCGATCCTAGGCAGGTCACAGCCAGGTCACCAGCAGGGCACACAGCAGTCACAACGTGACCGCCACTGTGCCCTGTGATTGGCGCGATCGTCGATAGCATCGATCGCGCCAATCAGCTGCTGGGCCTGCATTAGTCTCTGGCCTGCGATCTGTGCGATCCAGGCCGCTACAGCAGGGTACATCCGGGTACATCAGGGCACAGCAGGGCACAGAGCGGTAATACCGCCGCTGTGCCCTGCGATTGGCGCGATCGATTCGATCGGCGATCGCACCAATCCGGGGGTCTTTTGCCAGTGCCAGGCACCGGCCTTAGGATCGAGTACATGTAGTTTGTTAGATCTAATATTTGTACCTTTGATTGCTACTTTTTTTCACTTAAACGTATTGTAATTGTATTCTCTAATTTTTGATAGCTTTCTTTTTTACTTATCCCTCCTTTTTTCTCAAGTATTACTCAATTTCATTAGTGATTTCTGATTCCATGGTGTGTAATCATTATCATCTTTTCTCAATTTGGTTCTTCCAAATCTGTTTTCTCATAAATTCTTGCACAATGTCAGGACTAAAAGCGGATAGGCTAGAAACGCGTAGACCTGTGTCCATTTTTCCCTACCCCTGTATGTCTCCCGTATGAATTTGTATTCCCTGGTTTTAATGATCGCTAATAAAGTCATGTTCAGGGCCGGACTGGCCATCGGGCACTTCTGGCAAATGCCAGAAGGGCCGGTGCCAGTAGTGGGCCGCTCGATCAGCCTCCCCCTGCCCCCGCCGACTCCCCCCCTTGCCGTCGCATTCAACTATACCGGCGTATAGACGCCGGTACAGTTGAATGCAATGATGGAGGCGAGAGCGTCTACAGACGCTCCTCTCCCATCATTCCCCGCTCTGCCTCTGACACTGCGGGTGCGCGATGACGTCATACCATCGCGCACCTGCTGTGTCCCGGGCAGACGGCAGCTGCTGAGACGAGACAGGAGCAGGAACCAGGACGCAACGCTGGCAAGAGGAGAGGTGAGGAGGGTTTTGGTTTTTTTTACTGGACTGTGGGCCATTCTCGGGGGGGGGGGGGGGTGGAGGAAGAGAAGAGATGCGGGCTGTGCTCTGTGCTGTATACTACTGTGTGGGCTGTGCTGTATATAGTACTCTGGGCTGTGCTGTATATAGTACTCTGGGCTGTGCTGTATATATTGCTCTGTGGGCTGTGCTGTATTTAGTGCTCTGTGGGCTGTGCTGTATTTAGTGCTCTGTGGGCTGTGCTGTATATAGTACTCTGGGCTGTGCTGTATATAGTGCTCTGTGCGCTGTGCTGTATATAGTGCTCTGTGGGCTGTGCTGTATATATTACTCTGGGCTGTGCTGTATATAGTGCTCTGTGGGCTGTGCTGTATATAGTACTCTGTGGGCTGTGCTGTATATATTACTTTGTGGGCTGTGCTGTATATATAGTACTCTGTGGGCTGTGCTGTATATAGTACTCTGGGCTGTGCTGTATATAGTGCTCTGTGGGCTGTGCTGTATTTAGTACTCTGTTTGCTGTGCTGTATATAGTACTCTGTGGGCTGTGCTGTATATATTACTCTGTGGGCTGTGCTATATATAGTACTCTGTGGGCTGTGCTATATATAGTACTCTGTGGGCTGTGCTATATATAGTACTCTGTGGGCTGTGCTGTATATAGTACTCTGTGGGCTGTGCTGTATATAGTACTCTGTGGGCTGTGCTGTATATAGTACTCTGTGGGCTGTGCTATATATAGTACTCTGTGGGCTGTGCTATATATAGTACTCTGTGGGCTGTGCTGTATATAGTGCTCTGTGGGCTGTGCTGTATGTAGTACTCTGTGGGCTGTGCTATATATAGTACTCTGTGGGCTGTGCTGTATATAGTACTCTCGGCTGTGCTGTATATAGTGCTCTGTGGGCTGTGCTGTATGTAGTACTCTGTGGGCTGTGCTGTATATAGTACTCTTTGGGCTGTGCTGTATACTACTGTTTGGTCTGTGCTGTATACTTCTACGTGGGCTGTGCTGTATACTACTGCGTGGTCTGTGCTGTATACTACTGCGTGGGCTGTGCTGTATACTGCTGTGTGGGCTGTGTTATCTACTACACGCGCTGTGCTATATTATGCAGGCTGTGCTATTTACTATACGGTTTGTGCTATATACTATGCTGGCTTTGCTATATACTATGGGGAGTATATTATATTCTATGGGGAGGCCATGTTATGTACTATGTGGCTGTGTTATATACTATTGTGGGGGTATATTATATTCTATGGGGGAGGCTGTGTTATATACTATGGGGAGGCTGTGTTATATACTATGGGGGGCTGCATTATATTCTATGGGAGGCTACATTATATATTATGGGGAGGTGGGTTGTATTATATTCTATGGGGGTTACATTATACTCTGTGGGGTGGCTGCATTATACTCTGGGGTGGCTGCATTATACTATATGTGGGCTGCATTATACTGTATCGAGGACTATGGGGAATACGTTATACTATATGAAGAACTATGGGGTGCATTATACTATGGGAAGTGAATTTTAGTACATGGATGACTATGGCGGTGCATTATACTATATGGAGCACTATGAGGAGTGTATTATACTATGTGGAGGACTGAGCAGTGTATTTTAATATACACTCACTGGCCACTTTATTAGGTACACCTGTCCAACTTCTTGTTAACACTTAATTTCTAATCAGCCAATCACATGGCGACAACTCAGTGCATTTAGGCATGTAGACATGGTCAAGACAATCTCCTGCAGTTCAAATCGAGCATCAGTATGGGGAAGAAAGGTGATTTGAGTGCCTTTGAACGTGGCATGGTTGTTGGTGCCAGAAGGGCTGGTCTTAGTATTTCAGAAACTGCTGATCTACTGGGATTTTCACGCACAACCATCTCTAGGGTTTACAGAGAATGGTCCGAAAAAGAAAAAAAATCCAGTGAGCGGCAGTTCTGTGGGCGGAAATGCCTTGTTGATGCCAGAGGTCAGAGGAGAATGGGCAGACTGGTTCGAGCTGATAGAAAGGCAACAGTGACTCAAATCGCCACCCGTTACAACCAAGGTAGGCCTAAGAGCATCTCTGAATGCACAGTGCGTCGAACTTTGAGGCAGATGGGCTACAGCAGCAGAAGACCACACCGGGTACCACTCCTTTCAGCTAAGAACAGAAAACTGAGGCTACAATTTGTACAAGCTCATCGAAATTGGACAGTAGAAGATTGGAAAAACGTTGCTTGGTCTGATGAGTCTCGATTTCTGCTGCGACATTCGGATGGTAGGGTCAGAATTTGGCGTAAACAACATGAAAGCATGGATCCATCCTGCCTTGTATGGAGCATCTTTGGGATGTGCAGCCGACAAATCTGCGGCAACTGTGTGATGCCATCATGTCAATATGGACCAAAATCTCTGAGGAATGCATCCAGCACCTTGTTGAATCTATGCCACGAAGAATTGAGGCAGTTCTGAAGGCAAAAGGGGGTCCAACCCGTTACTAGCATGGTGTACCTAATAAAGTGGCCGGTGAGTGTATGGAGGACTATAGGAAGTGTATTATACTATATGAAGGACTGTGGAGCCCATTATAATATATGGAGGACTATGGGGTGTATTTTACTAAACAAGTAAAATGCTGCATATTCAGATTGTTTTTGCTGGAACAAAAATCATTGTTCTCAGCAGCACATCACGGGTGTAAACTGTAGATGCGCTGCTTATAACATGATACTGTATGGTGATCTGTTAGTGATCTATTAGTGATCGTTCTGTCCCATCATTATTCCTCAGTTGGTGGAAAGAGGCTGGAAAACAAGCGTTGAACAACTTCCGTATTGTCGAACAAACTCATTTAGCGGCCTGAACTCAGCGCACGTAAATACAACAGAAATGCTTTTGTGTGATGTGCAATATGTTAGCATTTGGGGCCCCATTTTAAACTTTACCTAGGGCCCCACTTTGCCTAAAACCGGCCCTGCCTACAAGTGTACAAAGATATTTTTATAAAGTCACCATGTGACAAGTGGGCCTGTGTAACTTCAAATGCCAGGGCTGAATTTTAGTCTCAGTCCAGCCCTGGTCATGTTTAAATATATTTACCTATCGGATGCTGGATTTTTTTCCTTTTTCTGCCATACTCATCACACAGAAGCCGGTCTGGAATCTCCGTGCACAGCACCCTAATATAGGCATTTTCCGGCACTTTGTGAGCAGATAACTTTTCTTTCCTTCATTTTACAACAGTATTTGAAAGTGAAAATCAGGAGTGGGTGATAAATGCAGAAGCGGTGACGTGTTTCAATTATATTTTTCCTCTGATTTGTTCTCTTCTGATTTTGGCTTACAAATACTGATGTAAAATACTGACCAAATGCGGAACGTGTGAATGTGGACTTATTCCCATTTCAGTACTGCGCGTGAACATTTTGCAATCTCAGCGCCAGTCAGAATAAGATAACTCATAAGCTCCCTCTACTGGAAAATCAGATTCCCTCCAGCTTTTCTTGATCATCTAAAATTCACAGCGAGGGTGGCTCCAGCTGTCTGAGTACAAGAAGAAAAACAAAATCACTATAATTTGAAGCTACTTTCTATAAAATCTTCAATTAAGAAGATTGCTCTGGGTAAGATTAATATTAATGATGTAATTTTAATTGGAAGGAATTGTTAAATACACTAGCACATTCGCTTACATTAGTTTTAAGATCTTGTTCACTTTTGGAGTGTATGATAAACCTGAAATTGTTTTATACTATAAGACATGCTTCCAGCTAAACTGCAACTATTGACAGTTTTCCTTTAGGCATCATGCACATGACAGAGCTCTGTACACAATGTGTCACTCTGCTATAGAGCTGTACTCAATTTACGTGAGACGTTTTCTGTACAGAACCATATTACTGGGGTGTTCTTCTCCAGAAGCAATGAAATGTGCAAGTGCCAATAAATTAGTTATACAGAAAATTATTTTTATCTGATCAGATGAATATTGATCAGATTGGATACTGTCAGATCATCTTTTCAACCAATTTCAACATCAGATGCGCTACTAGAGTCCTATCAACCGTAGCTGGGATGCCCCAGTACTGCGAAAATCAAAATATGTTTTCCGCCCTAAAAACACACCAAAAAAAATGACACATATATAAATATAAGTATTGTATAAGGGGCAAATAATATTGAAACACTACAATCATATTACTAGGAAATACAGCAGTGACTAAGTAATGCCTCCATACTATTGCTGGACGAAATGTAATATTCCACGACCAATATTACCAATAATACTGCTATCTATGGGACATACAGTATATAGTGACCATATAGTAGAAGAGATGAGCTCTGCAGATTATGTGATTAATCTACAGTAAACCCAGTGACTCACAGGTGATGTCTCCTCTGGTTTTGTAGCTTAAAATCATTGCAAACAAAAGCCCGATCAGCAGACAATTTGCTGATGTGCATCAAGCAGTAAATCTCACACTTGATTGCTCCCAGTCAGTGTCGGATGACAAGGGCCCACCAATAACATTGACTTTGGGGGGGCCCACTTTTCACCTGCATGCAAATATTATACTACCTTTGTTCACAAATTTACCTATATCTCTATATAATAATAAACTGGGTAGCGTGGTTAATAAATGATGAAATGCTGCTTTTTTCTGTACAGAGTGAATCAAGTGAATTATGCCAAGTACTGCCCATACAGTGGGGTTGGGGCCCAGATCTATACAGGAGCCCACCGGGGGATTCCCCTGTTACCCTGAGGGCCAGTCCGAGCCTGCTCCCAGTCACCTTCAGCTGGGAATTGTTATGAGCAAAAATCACCAGAACAGTGTGGTTGGTTGCCTTATGTTTGGGCAAAGTAACCCACACTCCTTGCACGGCACATCTCCTGAATTTAATTGTGAAACATTTATGAAATATACCCATTTAATGAAGTTGGTGGCTATAGCCAGGAAAATGTCTGCTCATCTCAATGATTCTTATGTGGCAAAGCACACCTCCCTGGCTTTGCAACAACAAAATGGTCTTCCAGAATGCCGCCTGTTTAGCTATGTCATAACCCACTTTCAATCAATGCAGCGTGTGTTGGCTCCTCTGTAGGAGCAGCCTAAAGTGGTGACTCACCGTATCATACAGCAGCCAAATTGAAGAATAGGTTACCTTGGTATCTGCCATTGGTAGTTGATGAGAGTCACATGCCCCCTACTGAAACTGTTCCAAAAAGCTACAAAATGTATTAGTAGGGACAATTGTGGCATCAATGATATAATTATCATCATATTTATTCTGAAAAAAACCACTCATGACACTACAACAAGGAATTGAAGAAGAATCGTTGGAATCCTCAAGATCCATGTTACATGCAGTAGAATGTGGAGGAGGATCAGCAGCAGGTTTATATGGAGGGAGATTTTGAATTGGCACAGGCAAGGGATAAGGCTGACAGTCACAGTGAAAATGATGACAACAGTGAGGACGCTGACCATAAGGACCAACCATTGGAGGGAGTGTGAAAATGTATCAGTAGGGCTTTCACTTTTGTCGGCAACCATGGCAAGCTTTATGCTGAAATGCTTGCGGGGTGACAGGCGTATCATTGCCATCAAGCCATGGTATGATTATCATATAGTCTTGCTTTAAGACCCTTGCTATAAAAGGAAAATGGCAGAATTTTTTTCCAGCTTCTAAAAGGGAGTCTAAATTGGCATATTACCAGGATAAGTGGTGTACGTTGCTTTCACAGGGTGGATGCCTGCCATGTGGACGGCAGACCTGGAAACCCCTTTCAGATCCGTGCAGAACCAGTCTTCCCCAGCCAGTGTTAGGGCTAAAATAAGTAGGCAGCAACAGCAACAACTACCACATATTTGATATGATGGACCATATGTTTTGTATGACACTGCACCAACCTGATGCATTTTGGCACGAAAGAGGTGAGTTAGCTGAACAGTCAGGTTCAGTCCTTCCTAGACTATGGTCTTTTCTCCAGCAGGTACCATGAGACCTGATCACATGGATTTTAACAGTGACAACCTAGTTCCCTATGGGTATACTGTCATGTCAATATCCATTGTACTGTTAGAGAGAGTACTCTGCACAGCCGGTGGCTTTGCCACACCATAACTGCCCAGGTTATCTTTTGCAAGTGTGGAAAACCTTATATTTGTCAAAATGTATCCGTCATGCTGATTTCCATTCACCAATAGATCAAACCAATGATTAGATCGCCCATACTATCTGCCTGCCTGTCCATTGTCTTCAACACTGTTTAGCTGGACTTTTACTCCTGTCCATCATGTCATCTATACTGTACTACTGATGCTGGGGATGCCATTGGATTCTGCCTTTATCAATGCACAGCCACAAATTTCCTGGCTGTGTACTGCTGATATTAGGGCTGCTAGACCTAGCCCTACACTGCCAGACATTCCCTTGCCAACCCCATCATATTTTTCTACTGTGTGGCTTCTGCTGCTGCCATTGCACAATATTAGCAATAAACCTGGCACTCAGGATAGTTTGAACGCATAACAGACTTATTTGGAAATCCACAAATTAACGTTTCGGTCTATTTAGACCTTCATCAGAACTTATTGGCATGTAGGGAACTGGCAGAGAATGGTGCTGACAAAGGTGATCTGAATCGCTGTAGAAAGGCATTCTTTCATTTGGATCGCTCTTGACAGTGCTGTTCTCTGACAGTTCCCACACTGGAATCAGTTCTGATAAAGGTCTGTAACACCTGCACTGGGAACTGTCAGGGCAGCTACTGGTATACTGGGATGTACAGACACTAAGAAGAGCTTTGCAGCTGCTGTTAAATAGGGACCTACAGACATTAGCACATTTTCCTCTGAGCTGCAGTGGACTACAATTCCCAAGGACCCTTGGACTACAATTCCCAGGGATCCTTGTTTCAGTCAGATGACACAGCCTGGATTGGATGAGGAGGGACTTGGAAGGAGGAGCTGGGCAGAAAGCGAAAGCAAGAATTCAGAGAAAGAAAAGAGCGTGGTATCTTGCTGGGAGAGACTGAGCACGGTGGATTTGCATCGCACCACACTGCAGGGTTGCTGTCCCCTCGGGTATACCCGCGCTGCTGGAGAGAGCGGCTTTGTTTTACCCTCTGGAGCAAGTTGCATCAAGAACTTGGAGAGTTCTGCCGGCACTCCCACCGTATAAAGGACTGAATCCGGCCGCCCCCAGCTGGCGTCCAGAGAACCATCCGACCATTGGAAACGCGCAGTGAGTGCCCTTTTGAGACTTGTGGTCCTACCAGCGCTATTTACAGTGAGTACATTACAGCCCAGACTATTGCCATTAATATTCGTCTAAGTGCACCAACTGTTTTAATTTGTGCACCAACATCTGCGGCAACTGGGCCCCAACGTTTGGACTGAGTTAAACCAGAAGAAACAAAAAAAAACCTGCTACGTTATACTTGCAGGGTTGCAGTAGAATTAGAGTGTGACGTGTATATGACTTTGACAGAGCACAGTTACTTGTATTGCATGTTATTCTTTTAAATCCATCTCATTTATGCTGCATAGCAATAAACCTGTTAAACTGTTTTACTCCTGATCCCTGTGAGTGTGTACTGAGTGTGGCAGGGGCTTCCCGAGTCAGCCCCTGGCAGAAGATAATAGTCCTTCTGCAGTCCCAGAGAGAGCTCCATTCAAGATTCGGGTGGAGGCACTGCGCCCTGGAGAGGTGAGACCCCCCATAACACCCAGTGTACCGTGGTAGCCCTAAAGGGGTGTTACAGTGGAGGCACTGCTGAGATACAGAACTAACACAGGAGTATTTACTATGGAGACTTTAACAGAACGAGAAGTGTATTTGTGGTGTGAAGAGATGGATGTTCCCGCCAAACAAAGCTTTGCAGTGAGTGGTGAGCTCTGTGATGCGTCTGATGAAGAGGTACTGAAAATAGTTAACCGACTCACTGAACTTGCCCACCCTAAAATGGTCGACCGCCGGAAGGAAAAGGGGGGAAAGTTACCCACAGCCCTGATTTCAACCGGGCAGATCTTGAGTAAAGAATACTTCCCGCCCATGGTAGTCGTGTCTTCAGAGAATGGTCGACAATGGCAGATCACTTGGCCTACTGAGTGCGAAGTTGAGACCCGGCAACCGGAATCAACCACTCAGCTTTGAAAGACTAATATATATCCACCCTCTACTCCACCTAGATTCCGTCCTGAAGAGACAGCGGCCCCTGCTGATGTGCTTATGACAGCTATGGAAAAGTTAGTCAGTCAGTTTGCCAAGATTCAACCAGAAGGGAACTACCGTCTTCTAAGAACTTTCTCGGGTGCCCTCCCCACCCCTACTGGAGAAGAAGGATATGATACTTGGAGGGATGTCATTGTACAGTGCCTAGAAGAGTGGCAGTGCACTGATGCTGTAAAGAAGCAGAGAATAGTAGAGAGCTTGAAGGGTACTGCTATTGAGGTGGTGCAGGCTGCTTGGCGGAGCAAGCCTCTGGCAACTTATCAAGATTATATGAGTGCTTTAGAAGATGCTTTTGGATCCCCTGAAGATGCTACTGATCTACTCTATAAACTCCGTACCACCTACCAACAGCCAGATGAGAAGATGTCCGACTATCTATACCGACTAGATAAGCAGGTTCATAGAATAGTATCTAAAGGTGGCATCAGCCCTAAAGAAGTTGATCAGTGTCGCCTGGAACAAGTACTCAGAGGAGCTCTCACTCATGATCCAATTGCCCAGCGGATGAGGTCTTGTGATAGAGAGAAGATTCCTGGTTCTTTTCATGAGTTGCTTAAGGAAGTTCGGAAGGAGGAGGTTATTTTGGCCGCAAGAGAGAAGACATCCCCTCGGGTGACTACTGTTG
Organism: Ranitomeya variabilis; assembly: GCF_051348905.1. Classification (NCBI taxonomy): domain Eukaryota; kingdom Metazoa; phylum Chordata; class Amphibia; order Anura; family Dendrobatidae; genus Ranitomeya; species Ranitomeya variabilis. The sequence continues at coordinate 101,049,747 of NC_135234.1, forward strand.
CCTTGAAGCCAGCAGCCGACTGCCGAGAGATAGAACTGTTGAAAGTCATCGAGAAACAGGGGGAACAGATTACACAACTGTTAAGTGCTCAGGCCAAGACAATACAGCGGCTACAAAGTGCTGTGGAGGTAGCCGAGAAGCAAACCCTGGTTTCAGGAAGAGAGAATGATGACCTCGGTAGAGTAGAGAGTAGGAAACCAGAAGGGTGCTTTGTCTGTGGGAGTCCAGGCCATATAGCTCGTCAGTGTCCAAAGATGTGGAGCCCAAAGAACTCTTCACATCTTCCCCATCACCCTCAGAGGCAGTCGGGAAACGGGAAAGGGGGCCAGTAGAACTCCATACTGAGCCCCCATCAGCAACTAAGACCTACTCTACCACCCCATCCAATAGTGCATCATCGAAAACCCTGCCTGAAGGTTTAGTGGGACCATCCCCACATGTCCCCGCATATATCAATGGTCAACCTTGCACAGTATTACTGGATAGTGGGTCTTACGTATCCATCATCTTTGAAGGATGGTATAAGAGATATTTATCCAACGTGCCTCTGAAACCGTTGTCTGGACTCGTGGTGTGGGGACTGAGAGAGCACAGCTACCCCTACAGAGGATACGTGTCCGTGACGCTCAAAGACTGTTGTTGGAGTGTATAAAGAGATACCCATCATAGCGCTAATCTGCCCAGAGGCCGAGGCAGATGACAGACCAACACCTGTCATAGTGGGAACAAATGCCAACATCTTCCGTACGTTAGCTCAGTGGTGTCGGGAAGTTGGGGGAGAAAATTACTCGCAGACCCTATTCATCCACCCAGTCTGCCTGGAGGCCTATGTGAGAAATGAGAAAGAAGAAGGAGAATGGATAGAGGTCCCTGCCCCTGAGGTGAAGACTCTGTGCCATAGACATCAAGCTAATGCTCTCCCTATGCACGGTTGTGCTGAATTCTTAGGAGCATCCAGTGAAGCACTCCCGTTGTTGTACTGCCGAGTGACAAATGTAACCCCAGACTTTCTCCCTCAACTGACTCATAATCAAGTCCAAAAAGCGCAGCAGGAGGATGGATCAGTGGGGGGTAGTCCAATCGTGGGTTAAAAGGGGCTGGAGGCCCGAAAAGAATGCATTACGAACAGAGGAATCTGTTCTGCTGACTCGGCAGCTAGAGTCTCTGGTAATAAGAAATGGACTACTATACCGGGAGGCAAAGCGCCAGAAGGGAGGAGTCCTCCGACAGCTGGTGTTACCCACCCAATTTCGGATGATGGTCATGAAATCCCTGCATGATGACCATGGACATCTTGGCATCGAAAAGACCACGAGTCTTGTGGCTGACCGATTTTACTGGCCTCGGATGGAAGCGGATATTGAAGAATACTGCAAATCATGCTCCCGGTGTGTGTTGAGAAAAACCTTGCCTTTGAGAACAGTCCCCCTTGTGAACATTACCAGTGATGGCCTACTTGAGCTAGTGTGCATTGATTTCCTCTCCATCGAGCCAGATGAAAGCAATTTCAATAATGTGTTAGTGGTCACTGACCCAAGCTTACCCCACCAAAGATCAAAGGGCAACTACTGTAGCAAAAACACTATGGGAGAAGTTCTTCGTGCATTATGGGCTGCCTGCCCGCATCCATACCGATCAAGGAAGAGATTTCAAAAGTAGACTAATCAAGGAGCTATGCGCCATCTGTGGGATCAAGAAATCCAGAACCACCCCGTATCACCCCCAAGGGGACCCTCAACCGGAGAGGTTCAACCGTACCCTTCTGAACATGTTAGGCACTTTGGATCCCAGGAAGAAGGGACAATGGAGCAGGCATGTGAGTCAGTTGGTTCCTGCCTATAATTGCACCACAAATGAGTCAATGGGATACTCGCCTTATTTTCTCATGTTTGGAAGAAAAGCCCGGCTACCAGTGGATATTAGTTTTGGGACATCCTTTGATAATTCTAATGGGAAGACCTACTTAAAATATGTGTCCCAGCTAAAAGAAGATTTGAAAAAAGCTTACAGATTGGCAGAGCAGGTCTCTGGTCGATCAGGGAGGCGCAATAAGACTCGCTACGACTGTAGAGTTTGGGAACATGTTTTACTGCCTGGAGATAGAGTCCTTGTCCAACTTCTAGGTCTTCCTGGGAAGCACAAGCTTGCTGATCGATGGTGTCCTGACCCTTATGTGGTGATGGAGAAGCTGCCTGGTGTCCCGGCCTACAGAGTGAAGCCCGAGAAAGGGGGTGGAGCTGTCAAAACCTATCATCGACATCATTTGTTGCCTGTGGGAAAAAACATCCCGTTACTGCCATTGCCAACCCAAGGAGGTCATACAACCCTTCAATGCAATAGGAGAAGTCATAGGTGTCAACAACCACCCCAGCCTGGAGTTGCTTCAGGAGGAAGTGACAGCGAGTCCTGGGATGAATGGGGACCCGACGGTCAATGGAGCTACAGGTGGACTGAGGACCCATGCCCCATGGGCGGGGGCCCTGAAAACCAGACTCCTGAAGTGGAAGCACAAAAAAGGGACATTTGTCAGGAGGCGAGTGCACTCTGCCCACCATTGGGGGAGAGTTCAGAAGAGGGACATTTATTAAATGAAGAGATCCACCTGGAGGAGCCCATTCTTGACAGACAAGAATCGGGGGCTGAGGAGGGGGCCCCCTCAGTACACACTCGTCCCAAAATGGGACACTAGGCCACCCATGATGCTGACCTATGATAGAATGGGACATACCACTGAGGTCCCCAGGTTGATATCCTTTAATTCAAATTCTGTTTGGCCTTATTTCCCAGTATCTCCCATGTGTCCAGGAGGTGGTTTGTGTGCATGTAAATTTGGTGTTAGTCAGGATGCTTTAACCCCCATTCATGTTTCAGGTGGTGAGTCCTCATGTCGTGATGGGACACTTTCAATGACTCACCAGGGGGAGAATTGTTGTGAATTCTGTTGTGGGTTCTGCTCTTGGGCTCCCTCCGGTGGTTATAAGTGGTAGTGCTGCTGTTTGTCCTTCACAGCAGTCATCAGGTGCGTCCACTTCGGACGGGGCTATTTAGTCTGGCTTCACCCTTTAGTGAGTGCCAGTTGTTCATTGTTTCTGGAGGATTCACATCCGTTCCTGGTCGCTCCTGCTTGCAGTTCATTTCTACAAGATAAGTTCTGCTTGTTTTTCTGCCCACATGTTGTGGGCCTCATTGTTCAGTGCATTGCATGTTTTTTCTTGTCCAGCTTTATCTGTGTAAGGATTTATGCAGCCAAGCTGGAATCTCTGAAGAGGCAGATTTACCCTCCATGTCTTTAGTTAGATGTGGAGTTTTTGTATTATCTGTGGTGGACATTTCATAGTATTTTAATACTGACCGCATAGTTCTCTGTCCTATCTTTCCTATTTTAGCTATATTGGCCTCCTTTGCTAAATTCTGTTTTCAGCCTGTGTATGTTTTTTCCTCTCCTCTCACAGTCAATATTTGTGGGGGGCTGCCTATCCTTTGGGAATTTTCTCTGAGGCAAGATAGTTTTCCCTTTTCTATCTATAGGGTTAATTAGTCCTCCGGCTGTGTCGAGGTGTCTAGGATTGGTAGGTACATGCCACGGCTACTTCTAGTTGCGGTGTTAAGTCCAGGGTCTGCGGTCAGTACAGTTACCACATTCTCCAGAGTACGTCTCATGCCGCTCCTAGGCCACCAGATCATAACAGTACAACTGGCCAACAATTAGTTAACCGCATCTCAAAAGAAGGGAAAGAAAGTGCTGAGCCATTTTTTTTTCTGTACTCTGTTGTGTTTTTTTTTCCCTCTTTATCTCTGGGTGGCTCAGGAGTTAGGCGCTGACATGGATGTTCAGGGACTTGCTTCTCGTGTGGATCAACTTGCTGCTAGAGTACAGGGTATTTCTGATTATATCGTGCAGACTCCTGTTTTAGAGCCAAGAATTCCTACCCCCGATCTGTTTTTTGGGGACAGGTCCAAATTTTTGAGCTTTAAAAATAACTGTAAACTGTTTTTTGCTCTGAAGCCCCGTTCCTCTGGTGATCCCATCCAGCAGGTAAAAATTGTTATATCTCTGCTGCGTGGCGACCCTCAGGATTGGGCATTTTCCCTGGAATCTGGGAATCCGGCCTTGCTTAATGTAGACACCTTTTTTCAGGCGCTTGGGTTATTGTATGATGAACCTAATTCTGTGGATCATGCTGAGAAAACCTTGTTGGCCCTGTGTCAGGGTCAAGAAGCGGCAGAATCATATTGCCAGAAATTTAGAAAATGGTCTGTGCTTACTAAGTGGAATGAGGATGCTTTGGCGGCAATTTTCAGAAAGGGTCTTTCTGAATCTGTTAAAGATGTTATGGTGGGGTTCCCCACGCCTGTAGGTCTGAGTGATTCTATGTCTCTGGCCATTCAAATTGATCGGCGCTTGCGTGAGCGCAGAGTTGTGCACACTATGGCGTTGTCTTCCGAGCGGAGTCCTGAGCCTATGCAGTGTGATAGGATTGTGTCTAGAGCTGAACGCCAAGGATTCAGACGTCAGAATAGGTTGTGTTTTTACTGCGGCGATTCTGCTCATGTTATTTCTGATTGCCCTAAGCGTGCCAAGAGAATTGCTAATTCCGTTACCATCAGTACTGTACAGCCTAAATTTCTGTTATCTGTGACCCTGATCTGCTCATTATCGTCATTTTCTGTCATGGCATTTGTGGATTCAGGCGCCGCTTTAAATTTAATGGACTTAGAATTTGCCAGACGTTGCGGAGTCCTATCCCTTTGAGGGGCATTGATGCTACACCATTGGCTAAAAATAAACCTCAGTTTTGGACACAGTTAACCATGTGCATGGCGCCAGCCAATCAGGAAGATTGTCGTTTCCTGGTGTTGCATAATTTGCATGATGCTATTGTGCTGGGGTTTCCATGGTTACAGGTACATAATCCGGTGTTGGATTGGAAATCTATGTCTGTGACTAGTTGGGGTTGTCAGGGGGTTCATGATGACGTTCCTCTGATGTCAATTTCCTCCTCCCCCTCTTCTGAAATTCCTGAGTTTCTGTCAGATTTCCAGGATGTTTTCGATGAGCCCAAGTCCAGTTCCCTTCCACCGCATAGGGACTGTGATTGTGCTATTGACTTGATTCCAGGCTGTAAGTTCCCTAAGGGCCGACTTTTCAACCTGTCTGTGCCTGAACATGCCGCCATGCGGAGTTATGTTAAGGAGTCTTTGGAGAAGGGGCATATTCGGCCATCTTCTTCTCCATTGGGAGCAGGTTTTTTTTTTGTTGCCAAGAAGGATGGCTCCTTGAGACCCTGTATTGATTATCGCCTCTTGAATAAGATCACGGTCAAATTCCAATACCCTTTTCCTTTGCTTTCTGATTTGTTTGCCAGGATTAAGGGGGCTAGTTGGTTTACTAAGATTGACCTTCGAGGGGCATATAATCTTGTTCGTATTAAGCAGGGTGACGAATGGAAAACTGCGTTTAATACGCCCGAGGGCCATTTTGAATATCTTGTGATGCCATTCGGACTCTCTAATGCCCCATCTGTGTTTCAGTCCTTCATGCATGATATTTTTCGGAATTATCTTGATAAATTCATGATTGTATATTTGGATGATATTTTGATTTTTTCAGATGATTGGGAGTCTCATGTGAAACAAGTCAGGATGGTATTTCAGGTCCTTCGTGATAATGCCTTGTTTGTGAAGGGGTCTAAGTGCCTCTTTGGAGTACAGAAGGTTTCTTTTTTGGGCTTCATTTTTTCTCCATCATCTATAGAAATGGATCCGGTTAAGGTTCAGGCCATTCATGATTGGATCCAGCCCACATCCGTGAAGAGCCTTCAGAAATTTTTGGGCTTTGCTAATTTTTATCGCCGTTTCATTGCCAACTTCTCCAGTGTGGTTAAACCCCTGACCGATTTGACGAGGAAGGGCGCTCATGTAACGAATTGGTCCTCTGAGGCTGTTTCTGCCTTTCAGGAGCTTAAGCGCCGATTTACTTCTGCCCCTGTGATGCATCAGCCGGATGTTTCTCTTCCTTTTCAGGTTGAGGTTGACGCTTCTGAGATTGGGGCAGGGGCCGTTTTGTCTCAGAGGAATTCTGATGGTTCCTTGATGAAACCGTGTGCCTTCTTTTCTCGAAAGTTTTCACCTGCGGAACGCAATTATGATGTCGGCAATCGTGAGTTGTTGGCTATGAAGTGGGCATTTGAGGAGTGGCGACATTGGCTTGAGGGGACCAAGCACCGTATTGTGGTCTTGACCGATCATAAGAATCTCATTTACCTCGAGTCTGCCAAACGGCTGAATCCTAGACAGGCCCGATGGTCCCTGTTTTTCTCCCGTTTTGATTTTGTTGTCTCGTATCTTCCGGGTTCTAAGAATGTTAAGGCTGATGCCCTCTCTAGGAGTTTTTTGCCTGATTCCCCTGGGGTTCTTGAGCCGGTTGGTATTCTGAAGGAGGAGGTAATTCTTTCTGCCATCTCCCCTGATTTGCGACGGGTTCTTCAGGAGTTTCAGGCTGATAAACCTGATCGCTGTCCTGCGGGGAAACTGTTTGTTCCTGACAGATGGACTAGTAAAGTGATTTCTGAGGTTCACTGTTCTGTGTTGGCTGGCCATCCTGGGATTTTTGGTACCAGAGATTTGGTTAGTAGGTCCTTTTGGTGGCCTTCTTTGTCACGGGATGTGCGTTCTTTTGTGCAGTCCAGTGGGACTTGTGCGCGGGCCAAACCTTGCTGCTCCCGCGCCAGTGGGTTGCTTTTGCCTTTGCCGGTCCCTGAGAGGCCTTGGACGCATATTTTTATGGATTTTATTTCAGATCTTCCTGTTTTCCAGAGGATGTCGGTTATCTGGGTGGTCTGTGACCGGTTTTCTAAGATGGTTCATTTGGTACCTTTGCCTAAATTGCCTTCCTCTTCTGATTTGGTTCCGTTGTTTTTTCAGCATGTGGTTTGTTTGCATGGCATTCCGGAGAATATTGTGTCCGATAGAGGTTCCCAGTTTGTTTCTAGGTTTTGGCGGTCCTTTTGTGCTAAGCTGGGCATTGATTTGTCTTTTTCTTCCGCATTTCATCCTCAGACAAATGGCCAAACCGAGCGAACTAACCAGACTTTGGAAACTTATTTGAGATGCTTTGTGTCTGCCGATCAGGATGATTGGGTGGCTTTCTTGCCATTGGCCGAGTTTGCCCTTAATAATCGGGCTAGTTCTGCTACCTTGGTTTCACCATTCTTTTGTAATTCTGGGTTTCATCCTCGTTTTTCTTCAGGGCAGGTTGAGTCTTCTGATTGTCCTGGGGTGGACTCTGTGGTTGACAGGTTGCAGCAAATTTGGGCTCATGTTGTGGACAATTTGGTGTTGTCTCAGGAGGAGGCTCAGCGTTTTGCCAACCGTCGTCGGCGTGTGGGTTCCCGGCTTCGGGTTGGGGATTTGGTCTGGTTGTCTTCTCGTCATGTTCCTATGAAGGTTTCTTCCCCGAAGTTCAAGCCTCAGTTTATTGGTCCTTATAGGATTTCTGAGATTATCAATCCAGTGTCTTTTCGTTTGGCCCTTCCAGCCTCTTTTTCCATCCATAATGTTTTTCATAGATCTTTGTTTCGGAAATATGTGGTGCCCGTGGTTCCCTCTGTTGATCCTCCTGCCCCGGTGTTGATTGATGGAGAGTTGGAGTATGTTGTAGAGAAGATCTTGGATTCTCGTTTTTCAAGACGGAGGCTTCAGTATCTTGTTAAGTGGAAGGGTTATGGCCAGGAGGATAATTCTTGGGTTGTTGCCTCAGATGTTCATGCTGATGATTTGGTTCGTGCCTTCCATTTGGCTCGTCCTGATCGTCCTGGGGGCTCTGGTGAGGGTTCGGTGACCCCTCCTCAAGGGGGGGGTACTGTTGGAAATTCTGTTGTGGGTTCTGCTCTTGGGCTCCCTCTGGTGGTTATAAGTGGTAGTGCTGCTGTTTGTCCTTCACAGCAGTCATCAGGTGCGTCCACTTCGGACGGGGCTATTTAGTCTGGCTTCACCCTTTAGTGAGTGCCAGTTGTTCATTGTTTCTGGAGGATTCACATCCCTTCATGGTTGCTCCTGCTTGCAGTTCATTTCTACAAGATAAGTTCTGCTTGTTTTTCTGCCCACATGTTGTGGGCCTCATTGTTCAGTGCATTGCACATTTTTTCTTGTCCAGCTTTATCTGTGTAAGGATTTATGCAGCCAAGCTGGAATCTCTGAAGAGGCAGATTTACCCTCCATGTCTTTAGTTAGATGTGGAGTTTTTGTATTATCTGTGGTGGACATTTCATAGTATTTTAATACTGACCGCATAGTTCTCTGTCCTATCTTTCCTATTTTAGCTAGATTGGCCTCCTTTGCTAAATTCTGTTTTCAGCCTGTGTATGTTTTTTCCTCTCCTCTCACAGTCAATATTTGTGGGGGGCTGCCTATCCTTTGGGAATTTTCTCTGAGGCAAGATAGTTTTCCCTTTTCTATCTATAGGGTTAATTAGTCCTCCGGCTGTGTCGAGGTGTCTAGGATTGGTAGGTACATCCCACGGCTACTTCTAGTTGCGGTGTTAAGTCCAGGGTCTGCGGTCAGTACAGTTACCACATTCTCCAGAGTACATCTCATGCCGCTCCTAGGCCACCAGATCATAACAGAGAATGTAACAGCTGCACTGGGAACTGTCAGGGCAGCTACTGGTATACTGGGATTTACAGACACTAAGAAGAGCTTTGCAGCTGCTGTTAAACAGGGACCTACAGACATTAGCAGATTTTCCTCTGAGCTGCAGTGGACTACAATTCCCAAGGACCCTTGGACTACAATTCCCAGGGATCCTTGTTTCAGTCAGATGACACAGCCTGGATTGGACAAGGAGGGACTTGGAGGGAGGAGCTGGGCAGAAAGCGAAAGCAAGAATTCAGAGAAAGAAAAGAGCGTGGCATCTTGCTGGGAGAGACTGAGCATGGTGGATTTGCATCGCACCACACTGCAGGGTTGCTGTCCCCTCGGGTATGCCCGCGCTGCTGAGAGAGAGCGGCTTTGTTTTACCCTCTGGAGCAAGTTGCATCAAGAACTTGGAGAGTTCTGCCGGCACTCCCACCGTATAAAGGACTGAATCCGGCCGCCCCCAGCTGGCGTCCAGAGAACCATCCGACCGTTGGAGACGCGCAGTGAGTGCCCTTCTGAGACTTGTGGTCCTACCAACGCTATTTACAGTGAGTACATTACAGCCCAGACTATTGCCATTAATATTCGTCTAAGTGCACCAACTGTTCTAATTTGCACGCCAACATCCGCGTCAACTGGGCACCAACGTTTGGACTGGGTTAAACCAGAAGAAACAAAAAAAACTCCTGCTATGTTATACTTGCAGGGTTGAAGTAGAATTAGAGTGTGACGTGTATATGACTTTGACAGAGCACAGTTACTTGTATTGAATGTTATTCTTTTAAATCCATCTCATTTATGCTGCATAGCAATAAAACTGTTAAACTGTTTTACTCCTGATCCCTGTGAGTGTGTACTGAGTGTGGCAGGGGCTTCCCGAGTCAGCCCCTGGCAGAAGATAATAGTCCTTCTGCAGTCCCAGAGAGAGCTCCAATCAAGATTCGGGTGGAGGCACTGCGCCCTGGAGAGGTGAGAACCCCCATAACACCCAGTGTACCGTGGTAGCCCTAAAGGGGTGTGACAGGTCTAAATAGACCAAAACGTTCATTTGTGGATTGCCAAATAAATCTGTTTATTCGTTTAAACTATCCTGAGTCACAGGTTTATTGCTATTATTGGATTACAGGTTGGAGCCCTACTTAGGCACCAGAGTCGCTCAACCAAGAGTGCCGTATAGCCCTCTTCTACATGCTGCCACTGCACAGTCTCACAAGCCACCCATCTCTTGGCCGCCTACTGTGTTTTGTAGTACCACACTGTGGTGCTGTTATTGGGACTTCCAGAGCTGACCCTATGCTGACAAACATTGTCTTTCTTACACTGTCATTTTGCTAATGTGTGGCTTCTGCTGCTTACGCTGCACAGCTATGCCAGCCACACATCTCTTGGGTGCTCACTGTGTTTTCTATATTGTACTGCTCATGCTTGGGCTGTGATTGCTGACCCCATATTGTCAGAATTCTTGTTATCTGCCTTTTTTATTCTAAACAGCCCAGTTGCTACAACTTCCATTAGACGCTCACACACGTCTGCACTTGTTCATTGTGTTGCATAGCTATACTGTACTGCCTCTGGGAAGTGTACACACTTCAGAGTATACAATCAGGAAATGGATCTCAAAATAGAGATAATTTTCTGATGGCTTATTGACAAGCCATTGCATTTTTGCTTTGAAAACAGCTATCCTATTCCTCTTCCTAACAAAATGGATAATTTTTGGCAGGCTTAAAAAAAGATATTCTAATTGTTTCGTCATTTTGAGAGTAGGAAACTAGTTGCAGTTCCTAAGCATATAGATTATATTTTCATTGTTAACTGATGAGTCATTCCTCCTAAACTTTCAAAACAACGCATCTGTCTCTGATCCTTAAATAAAGAGATAATTTTTAGACAACTTGTGAAAAAAACTATACCTCCTTCATTTAGCAGAGAACAAAGATCTTGATACAACCCAAACATGAATCATTTTTTTCATGACCCCTTGGGAAAAGCCACTGCTTCTTCAGTTTTCACCAAGTGTGAATAAACAACGACAAGGTGGGCATCTGCACCCAAAAATGGATAATTTTCGGCCTACTTTTCTACAATTTTAGAAACCTAAGAAGATTGTCAGTTAAGTATGTTATTAAACAGACTTTTGGTTACTATCGGCTATAATACATTTACCCATAGTCTGATTTGTTTGCGATAATGAGCTTGAAAGAGATTTAATAAAGTCCTAAGAGACCTCAAAGCATTACACTTCTCTTTTCCAGGCAATAAGGGGCTTTTCAAATTGGGAATCGATTTGCTGCAAATCCAAGTTTTGTCGAGAAATCATAAAAAACTTATAATTTAGATTTCAAAACATTTGATCATCAATACAGTAGTAGTAGTAATACACCTTAAAAGAAATAAATGAGCTTCTGGTATAGCATTTAAATGTAGATATTCTAGCTCTAAAAATTACAATGAATGAGCCAATAATATCAAAATAAAAAAAGTTTTTATAGAGATGATAGAATATTAAACAATTCAGTTTGGTTTGTCTTGACTGAATTGTTAAATGCAATAGTTATGCTGCAGCTTAAAAATTAAAAGTATTACTGGGCACACAAGACAGTGGGTCATTCAGTGTAGTTTTATTGTATGTAAGGACATGAGGACCTTTTTCCCCAATTGCATGTGAACTATTAAGATAAAAAAGTAACATGCTGGTGTATAATGGCGTTAATATCAACACACTTTCATTTACAGTAGGAATTATGCCATATTCACACGTCTGTGGGGCCTAAAATGTATTCCAAAAATTGAAAGTTATTAAAGAGTCCTGTACTTAGGATGAAAGAGGGTCCAAGCGGTCAGACTCTCGTTAACTAGAAAGTTGCTGTATCACTGATGCAATGCATTGGTGATCATTTTGAGTGTTGGGAAAAACCTTTTAAAGACTGCTATTATTGGCACTTACTATCATGATTATGAGCCCTTCCAGGCAGGTTCCTCTCTCTCCTTTTGTACCTGTCAGTGACTCGTGGAGGTGAGAGGTTGCACGGACCTCCTTAACAGGCTACATTTTTTCTCTCTGATGAATCCCTGAATAGTCAAGAAGCGCATTTGGAAGTGGTCTTATGCTGCATCCTAATATCTCCTACAGCCCTTAAGAATGGATACATATAGGAGATTGCATGTGATCTCCAGATCCTGATGGGCTATATTGGAAGGAGTTTGGCTAGCAGCTGGATATGAGAACAACGTTTGGGTGAGAATGTTCCTTTTATTTATATGGTCACCCTCTCATTGTCATAGCTCCACACCATATATTAACATGGGTTTATCTGCACTTTGTACACTTTATTAGAATAAAAATGTGCAATATTTACCCCTCTGTTTTTCTATGATATGTGGTGCATTGAGGTTTATGGGAGTTATTATTGGGCAAGTGTCTAATCACCTGCTGCTCCTTGTGCCTAAATACTGCTGATATAGGGAGTGATTCTACTTACATTCCTTCCAGCCTTTAAGGTATTTTTTCAGCCTTGTGATCCTTGTTTGGATCATAGTGTTTGTTTTGTCTGTGATACTAAATTTTAACTTGTAAGAATTAAAGGTTACATTTTATGAGTTTTTTCTTTATGACCCCTCTTTTCTGCTATAGCTCATTCATATTTTTGGGGCTCCTGTTGTTGTTCCGGTTTTTGGTCCTTTTTTGTAAAAGTCATCAAATTGCTTGCTACTATTTTATAAATTGGTTATGGTTTAAAGTAAGAAATTTTATAATGGACATTTTAGGTACCGGACCAAGTGTTTAAGAAAATAATGTCTAATTCAAGTGGACAAGCTGCCAACAGGACAAGCTGCCAGCCCAGCTACACTATATCACTGAATCACTGAGCAATCACACTGGCACTGCTGCTGGCACCATCACTTATCTCTCCCCTGATCAATTAAATCTCTGTGTTATTTGCAGTCTACTACACAAATTCTTTTTATTGGCCAATATTTCAGGGCTTTCCTCGCTATCTCTATTGCTGAGCTGTAAGCTCTGACATCCTCTCACCATCCTGAATCACCCTAAAACTTCAGCTGCATTTCCCACCTCCAGCTTTTATACTAGCTATGATAGTCCCTCTTGATTGGATGAGCTATACACACTTTAATGTCATAGTTGCAAGACATTATGGGGAACTCTGCACAGCCATGTCTGAGGTCATTTGAGCTTTCTTTGGCTGCTGCAATGTTTTACAATGTGTAATATGGCAGACGGCATTTAGTTGGCTTTTCACGCTAATCAAATCACAAATTGTTTGAATTTGCTGGGAAAAGCAAAGGTCAACCTGAATTTGTTGCCTTTCATTTAATTAATTTACTCATCTCCAACTGTAAAATATGGCAGTTTCTTATTTCAATCCATCACCAGGTGATGTGGAAAATTTTAGCGACCACTCTTGTTTAACAGCTGTTAATGGCTCCTCAGTCCTCACCATTATCCTCCCATGATGTATACACTACTTTGTATGGATTCTCTGATGAGTCAATGTCAATAGGTCCATGAATAATAAAACACACTTGGACACAAAACTAATCCAACTTAGAAAATTGTCCATTTTTGAACTGGTGAACACAGCCTTCAGGTATGTGCACATGGTGACATTTACATGCTAGCACAGCTACTGAGTTTTACATGCTTTTTCAGAAAATATGTACACGTACCATAAGGAATGTTCACACTGTGTCTTTTTACAGCAGAAATAAAAACAGTTTTTAAAGCAAATGACCCTTCAGGAAACATTCCTTTTCGCTCTCTTCCTTTCTCTAAACAATGAGGATGACATTAGAGTTTTGTGGGGGGTTTTTTCAAAACAAAAATGCTGCAAAAGAGCCCAAAAGATTCCCTGGCCTTTTCCAGATGTCTTTTTAACCTTCAAAAGAAGTTCAAAAACTTGAACATATGAACAGCAAGTTGTTTTAGTTAAAAGTGAATAGGTCCACAAATGCCTAAAAAACATACGAAATGTGAACATAACATTAGGAACAGGAGCTCAAGATTGATTCCACACCAGCTCATGAGGCCTAGTAACACAAACCACTCATACTCCTTGACTCACCTCCACAAAACTGTCCAGGTTGTAATTTATGGAGCCTTGCAATTACTGAGGCAATAACAAAGTATACTGCAATACTTTTAACCACAGACTTCATGCCACCCACCCTACTCTCACATACAAACGTAATGTAAAATTAACGTATTCTTCTCTTTGATAGCAATACTTAAACTGTAAATTTCTAGTAAAAAAAAACATATTTATGAAAATTCTTATCACATTTCCCCATGCACCTCTATCAAAATCCTATAGGATCAGAACTTGATAACTCTGCAGTCCAAAAAAAATTTAATTGAAGCATCAGTTTGCTTTTTCATCCTTTCCAGCAAATAGCTAATGTTTTTGGACATTTTTATAACATAGAGTAGGCCAACTAGTATTTGCATAACTCTAGGGAACAAGACTAACTCATTCCCACTGCTGAAGAGAACTGAATACAGATTTCCACTGGGAAATCAAGTCATTTCAGGATTGCATTTAAAACACAGATTTCATTCCAAAACTGCCCCAAATCCATCTTCTGTTGCCCAAATACTTTTATTCACTTAAAATAATAAGAACAGCTAAACAGACTCAGGAGCATATTTTGGACAAAAATCAGAATCAATACATTGATTCTCCAGAAACCAAGCCTGTACATAAGCAAGTACACCAAATCACACACTTTTTATGATGCTTTCTGATTTTATACTTGTGCAGCAGTGAAATACTCCATTAGACATCCCAAAAATGTCTCACGATGAAGCTCAGTCAGGTCCATTTATAGTATAGCTGAAAACTAGCAAGATAACGACGCCAAGCTCTGCTTCCCACACAGTACAGTGAAATAACATAATAATAAGGAGAGGTCAATTCACAATTCTTTCCCATTTTAGCTGTTGCACTACAATAAAAACATAAATACTTTTTGTTCCCCTATGCTGCAATGTGAAGCAATGCATTAAAAGACAACCCATATATGAGGGGCAAAAACAGACAATACAGAAAGCCTTTGCGGAAACATTTATTGCCCACCCTTCCACTAGACACTCTCCATCCAAAATATCATTGTAAGAGGATTTTTTTGAAATTAAAACCTCTCTAAGCCCCTGCTATGTACTGTGTAATGGCTGTGTCTGACCTTACAGGGACATGGTCTGATCATACCACATCTCCTGGCCAGGGGAGGATGCAAAAGAGTATACAGAAAAGACAGTATGGGATCACAGCTGATTTTTTTTCTGTGAGGTAAAACATTTCCCTGCCTGTTTTTAAGCAATGTTTTACCTCACAGAAAGAATCAGATGCGATTCTATGCTGTTTTTTTCTGTGTGCTTATTTGCATCCTAACCATCCCAGGAGCTGTGGTATGATTAGACCATGTCCCAGCATGGTCAGACACAGCACTTACACAGGACATAGCAGAAGCACATTTATAAGATTATCTTGGCACAGGAACATTTTATTAAAACACATCCAATTGGGGAACTTATCATTATTCAAAGATCTATTGATAAAAATGTTGATGAAAATTAACTTTGTTCATGGGAACATTCCTTTAACCCTTTCCTGACATGTGCAGTATATTTACAGTGTCGTGGGAGCTGCGTTCCCGCAAGCCACTGTACATAAACTTCTTCACGATCATGCAGGCTCATGCTGAGTGCTGCCTTGATCAAATGTGGGTGTCAGTTCTATATGAGAGCGGACACCCTGCAGCAAAACCCATGATTGGTTCTAGCACCGATTCCGGGTGTTTAACCTCTCTGATGCCGCTCTTAATAGTTACAGCAACATCGATGGGCATCCCAGAGGGAGGGAGCTCCCTCTGTGCTTCCATCATCACAACATGATTGGGATCGCATTGTGACGAGAGTCTCCATGGTGACCCAGGATGAAAGATAGCTAGGGGTCAATCGGGGATGAGCTGACACGCCTCCTCTCAGCCTGCAAAAGCATTACAAAGCATTGTTTTTAATCAAAAAGAGCATAAAAGCCATCCCACTATCGACAAGGTGGCCCTGATCGGGATGGTCCTACACTGTCTAATATTAAAAGCCTTACCATGTGTCAGAGTTGGCCTCAGTGTGTAAATAAGGGCAGAGAAAGGACTGGGTCCCAACCCATGGACTCCAGCCAAGGGAAGCTTTTAAATGTAATTTCCAGCTCAAGGGAGGGAGGCCACGTCCCAGCTTGCTATTTTTTTTTTATCAACACAGTGTTACTAAGAACCCTGTGTTATTTAAAAGCACTTTTGCTTTTTACTTATTTAGTTACAGTGGGGTTTATATTCATTTTTTTCTTGTAGGTTTTGTATGCATTATGGCCAAAGTGAACATGTGTTTATGTGCTGCATGTATACCAACTTAAACCAAGCTCAATATTTGTGTTTTTCTTTGCATTTGTGCATTTTGTGCAAGCCGGGGCGTGGCCTGCCTCCCTTGAACTGGAAATTGCATTTAAAAGCTTCCCTAGGCTGGTGTCCACAGGTCAGGACCTGGTTCTTTGCCTACTCTTATTCACACACTGGGGTCAACTCTGACACATGGTAAGGTTTTTAATATTAGACAGAGTGGAGACCCATCCTAATCAGGGTCACCTTGCCAACGGTGGGATGGTTTTTATGCTATTTTTGATCAAAAACAGTGTTACTAAGAACTCTGAGTTATTTAAATGCATTTTTCTTTTTTACTTATTTATTTACAGTAGAGTTTATATTCATTTTTCTTCTTGTAGGTTTTGTATGCTTTATGGCCTAAGTGAACATGCGTTTAGGTGCTGCATGTATACCAACTTAAACAAAGCTCAATTTTTTTTATATTTTTTTCTCAATGTAAAATTTTGTGAAGCACATGAGGGTGGGTTCAAGGAGCTCACCTGTTGTGAATTCCGCTCTTGGGCTCCCTCCGGTGGTTATAAGTAGCATTTTTGTGAATTCTGCTCTTGGGCTCCCTCCTGTGGTTTTGAGTGGTATGGCTGCTTCTTGGATTTAGCATCAGCAGCTGTTCTCACTGATCGTCTTTCTGGCTCGGCTATATTAGTCTGGCCTTATTCCTAATTCAATGCCAGTTGTCAATTGTTGAGCTTGGAGTCATGGCTCTCTGAGGATTTCCCTGCCACTCTGACCATTTCAGCAAAGCTAAGTCCTTGCTTGTCTTTTTGCAGTTCACTTGTTGTGGACTTTGTTGTTTGGCATTTTCTATGTTTTGCTCATTTGTCCAGCTTATCAGTATGGATCTATTTAGCTAAGCTGGAAGCTCTGGGCAGCAGAGTTTGCCCTCCACACCTTTAGTCAGGTGTGGAGATTTTTGCATTTCTCGGCGGTGGACTTTTTCTAGTTTTTATTACTGACCGCACAGTTTTCTGTTCTGTACTAATTCTGTCTAGCTAGTAGTGGCCTCCTTTGCTAAATCTTGTTTCATACTACGTATGTCATTTCCTTCTCCTCTCACAGTCATTATTTGTGGGGGGCTGTCCTATCCTTTGGGGATTTTCTCTGAGGCAAGATAGCTTTCCTGTGTCTACCTTTGGGGTAGCTAGATCTCCGGCTGTGACGAGGTGTCTAGGGAGTGACAGGAACATCCCACGGCTACTGCTAGTGTCTGTGTTAAGATTAGGAACTGCGGTCGGTATAGTTACCACCTGCTCAGAGCTAGTTGCATGTCGCTCCTTAATCACCAGACCATAACACTCACCACACATCTAGATAAATTCCTTGAGGGGTCTAGTTTCCAAAATTGGGTGATTTGTGTGGGATTTCCACTGTTTAGGCAAATCAGGGGCTCTCCAAACACGACATGACACCCATAGAACATTTCTTCAAAATCTGCTTTCCAAAAAGTCACTCTATCCTTTCTGAGCCCTGCTGTGAGCCCCAAACAGTACTTTTCCCCCACATTTGGGGTATTTGGGTACTAAGGAGAAACTGCACAGCAAAGTGTGTGCTGCATTTCCTCCTGTTAGCTTGTGAAACTAAAAAAATTGGGGGCTAAAAGAACATTTGTGTGGGACAAATGTGATTTTTTTATTTTCACGGCTCAATGTTATAATCATCTGTGAAGATATGTTCCCTGAGCCGTCTAGCTTACAAAATGTGGTCATTTGTGGGAGGGGGTTTCCTCTCTTTAGGCACATCAGGGGCCCTCCAAACGCAAAACTGCATCTGCAAAATTGCATCCGCTAATGATTCCAGCAAATTTTGCATTCAAAAAGTCAAACGCAATCCTTTCCTTCCGAGCCCTGCCATTTGCCCTAACAGTAATTTTTTCATCACATATGGGGTATCGGTATACTCAAGAGAAACTACACAACAAAGTGTATCGTGCATTTTTTTCTTGTAACCCTTGTGAAAATGCAAAATGTAAAAGGTAAAAGAACATTTTTGTGGGAAAAATGTGATTTTTTTTATTTTTATAATTTTTTTTTATTCTAAGTTATAAACTTCTGTAAAGCACATAGGGGTTCAAGGTGTTCACTACACATTTAGATAAGTTCCTTGAGGGGTCTAGTTTACCAAATCAGGTCACTTTTAGGGGATTTCCACTTTTTAGGCACATCAAATGCTTTGCAAATGCAACATGGCATCTGCTAGTGATTCCAGAAAACTTTGCTTTCAAAAAGTCAAATGGTGCTCCTTCTCTTCCAAGCCAGCTGTGCGCCTAAACAGTAGTTTTCCTCCACACGCTCAGTAGAAATTACACAACAATTTTTTGGTTCCTTTTCTCCTGCTACTTTGTGAAAATTAAAAAAAATGAGCCTAAAGTAAGATTGTTGTGAAAAAAGTTTAATGTTCATTTTTTCCTTCTACATTTCTTCAGTTCCTGTGAAGCACCTGAAGGGTTAATAAACTTTTTGAGGGGTGCAGTTTTTAGAAGAGTGTCACTTTTGGGTATTTTCTGTCATACAGACTCCTCAAAGTCGCTTCAAATGTGGTGTTCCCTTAAAAATTGGTTTTGTAAATGTTGTTATAAAAATTGTCAACTTTTAACCCTTCTAACTTCCTCACAAAAAAAAAAAGGTTTCAAAAATAGTGCTGATACAAAGAAGGCATGTGGGAAATGTTATTCAATAACTATTTGTGTGACATAATTCTCTGATTTGAGATTTGTTTCACACAAGTCCAATTTTTTCACAAATAAATGCAAGTCAGATCAAAAAGTTTGAAAATTGCAAATTTCAGATTTTTTCACAAATAAATGCAAGTCATATCGAAGAAATGTTACTACTAGCATGAAATACAATATGCCATGAAAAAAACAGTCTCAGAATCACTGGGATCCATTGAAGGATTCCAGAGTTATTACCACATAAATTGACACTGGTCAGAATTGTAAAACTTTGCCTGGTTATGAAGGTGAAAACAGGCTCGGGGGTGAAGGGGTTAAGATCTATAATGCCATTGCTTGAGTGTATTAATAGAATAAAATAGCTGCATTTTGGATACTATAACAAATTGCTTGCATATTATGAGTCATTAAAAAAACAGATTTGGGTTGATGCAGGTTCACCCTCAACAATCAATGGACAATTTCACATGACCATCAGCATTGCTCCTAATTTTATCCATCTGTGCATTTTTATTGCATCGCATTGCCAAAAATTGTAAAACACACACCCTATCAATTGCCAGATAACAGCCAAACTCTGTTAAATGATATCAGTGGAAAAGCTTACAACACCCAGTTTACATAGCGACACACCAGCACATGTTAATCTATGGTGGGCGAATTCTTCTTTACTTATAACTATCAAATTGCATTTTTAATATACTTTGTCAAGCATCATGGAAATATCTTAAAATTAACCTAAATACAAGTGAAATGAGGGGGTGAATAATTTACATAAACAAAATTAACAGTAATTTTCTATACAGTGGTATGCTATAATTTGGGCACCCCTGGTCAAATTTACTGTTATTGTGGACAGTTAAGGCTGGTTTCACATTTGCGGTTGTGTCCGCAGTGTTTGTGCCGCAATTTTGCGCATGCGTCATGTATTCCTATATTTAACATTAGGGACGCAGGTGCCTGCGATATGTTGCGTTTTGCCACGTTTGACGACGCATGCGTCGTTTCGTTGTCTGCGGCTTGGCGCATTAAATGCTACATGTTGGATTTCAGAGGCGTCAATTTGCCGCCTCGAAACGTATGCGGTTGTTAGCATCTAAAAAATGCATTACAGTCTATGTGAACACATGTGTTCGTGTTAGCAGCGGGTTAATCAGCGTGATGTCCACAACGAGCAACAGAGAATGTTCATTTATTAAGAATTAAGAACATCCAGCTTACAACATGAGAACAGGATCAATCTGGTTTCTGAGAGAGAGAGAGAGATATCTGCTGTGACCTTTCAGCTTCAGCTGCACACAGCAGATATCTAGAATGTGCTCACAGGGAAGGGGAGGAGGAACATCCTGTCTGTAAATGAGGACTCCTTTTTTTTTTTTTTACTTTGTTGACATGTGAACAATATGCATGCAGATATATAAATCACATCATATTAAACAAACAATAGTTGTTGCAATACATACAGATCAATATGCATTAGGCCAACACCCCCACTCAACAACTACTTATTCTGTCAGTCCCATAGTGGTTCTCAATTCTTGGAACCTAGGTCGTGGCAATGGCTTGGTCAAAATATCAGCTAACATTTTATCAGTTTCACAATAAACAAACTGAATTACGCCACGATCTATTAAATCACGTAGATGATGACATCTGACGTCGATGTGCTTAGTTCTAGCACTGATCTTTTCACTGCATGCTAGTTTAATGCATCCTTGGTTGTCCTCATATATCACCATTGGCTGAGTTAACGGTTTACCAAGATCATCCATCAGTTGTCTTAGCCAAATGATCTCCTGACTTGCATAGGCTGCGGATACATACTCCGCTTCTGTAGATGACAAAGCAACAGATACTTGTTTTCTACTAGACCAGGAGATTGAACTTTCTCCAAGTTTAAATACGTATCCGCTTGTGGATTTACGATCTTGCGAATCACCAGCCCAATCTGAGTAAACATAGCCGGTGAGTTTTAGATTTCCTGCTGCAGATATCTTTAAATTTACACCTTGTGTCCCTTTTAAATATTGGAGAACTCTTTTAACGGCATTCCAGTCCTTTTGGCGCGGTTTCTCCAAATATCTGCACAATATTCCAACTGCTGTTGTAATATCCGGTCGAGTCATAGTTGATATATATAGAAGTGCCCCTACTGCCTGTCGATATTTCTCATTGTTAGGCAACAGGTCATCTTCTTCCAGTTTCAGGTAGCATGATTGCATTGGCGTTGATACACCTTTGGCCTCCGTCATTCCGAACTGATCCAAAATTGAATTAATCTTTTCACTTTGATTTAAAAGAAAACTTCCATCTTCCTCTCTCTGGATGTGGATTCCTAGATAATATGTCACATTTCCTAGGTCTTTCGTTTCAAAATGCTGGTTCAAAATTTTAGTAATTTTCCCAATTTCAGCTTCTTCTTGATGAACTACAATTACATCGTCCACATATAAGAGAATATACATCCATTTTCCATCTGTATATCTCGTGTACAGGCATGGATCCGCTTGACCTCTTTTAAATCCTTCTAACAAGACTTTGTTCATTTTAGTGTTCCATGCTCTCGCCGATTGCTTAAGACCATAAAGAGATTTTTGTAGTTTGCAAACAAGATTCTGTTCACCTTCCTTTACATAACCTTCAGGTTGAGTCATGTATAAGTCCTCCTCAATGTCACCATTTAAAAATGCAGTTTTGATATCCAAATGTCTGACACACATCCTTTGTACTGCAGCTACCGCCAACAATGCTCTAAATGTTGTCTGCTTAGCGACCAGGGAAAAAGTAGCATCATAGTCTTTGCCATATTTTTGAGAATATCCTTTTGCGACCAACCTCGCTTTAAATCTGTGGACTTTACCTTCAGAATCATATTTGGTTTTAAATACCCATTTGCACTTAATTGCCTTTTTATCCTGTGGCAACTCAGTGAGTTTCCAAGTTTGAAGTTGATGAAGCGAGTTCATTTCTTCATTGGCGGCATTGATCCACTTTGTTCTTTCATGGGCGGGTAGTTTCTGCATTTCATCCCATGACTGTGGTTCTGACTCAGGCAGTGTCTTCACAACGTAGGATAAATGTTTAGCTGGTATTCCTTTGTTTGATCTTGACGACTGTCTAATTTCAGGTTCACTTAGGCCTTTTGTCGTTCCTTCAGTGGTTGAAGAGTCCAGCCAGACTTCTACATTCTTTTCTTCGTTGTCTTGTAATTGTGATTGAGATTGTTGTTGTTGCCTCATCTGGGCTACTGGCATAATGTCATAAAACTTGGGTGACATGAAGTTTTCATCAAACACTACATCTTTACTTATTGTGACCTTGTTTGTCTCTGGGTGTAAAATTCTATAACCTTTCTGGGTTTCACTGTAGCCTACCAGGATGCCTTCCTTGGCATGAGATTCCCACTTAGTTCGTTTTTCTTTGGAAATATGTGCAAATGCTTTACTTCCGAAAATCTTTATGTGTTGTAGTTTTGGTTTTGTACCATTCCATTGCTCAAATGGAGTTTCCTCTGTTGCTTTACTTGGTAGTCTGTTCTGAAGATAACAAGCCATCATAATAGCTTTGCCCCAATATACTGTAGGCAAATTTGCATCAAATAATATACTCCTTGCGCTTTCACAGAGTGTCCGGTTCCTTCTTTCTGCTACACCATTTTGCTCAAGGTTGTATGGTACAGTAGTTTGAAATATGATTCCATTTTTCTTTAAAATGCTCTGTGTTTCATTACTTGTATACTCAGTTCCATTATCTGCACATAAAGTTTTTGGCATTCTTCCAAACTTGTTGTGTACTTCAGCTAGATATATTCCAAGTTTCTCTGGAACTTCATTTTTGCTGTGAAGTAAATAGACAACTGTATATCTTGAATTGTCATCAATAAATGTAAGAAAATATCTCTTCTTTCCAGGGGTCTGAGTACGCATTGGACCACAGATATCCGTGTGTACTAAATCTAGTGGTTGTTCTGTTCTTGTAGTACTTTTCTTAGGAAAGGCCTTTCTGGACATTTTCCCTTTGATACAGCTGGAACACCTCATTGTCTGATTACATGAATCAATTGTAATATTGTCAGCTAATTGTTCTTGAAATAACTTTCTTATTGCTTCTGGGACTCTATGCGCAAGCCGCCTGTGCCATACATGAATACAGTTCTTGTGCAGTTCTTGCTTAGCTGTGCATACACACTCTTTACATTTCAACTGATACAGTTCATCTCTGATTTTTCCTTTTGCTAATTTGTGACCCTCTTTTGAGATGATGCAGCTATCTTCCTTAAATGTAACTTCATTACCTTGTTTTGTGAGCTTTTTCACAGATAATAGATTACTTTCAAGACTAGGCACATATAGTACATCTTTTACATGGATCCTTCTACTTTGTGTTGCAGAGATGTTACAATCAATATAACCAACTCCTATGCCTTCTGAGTTCATGCACTGACCATTCGCCATTATCACTTTCTCTGACTTATTTTGGTTAAGCTTAGTAAAGAAGTCTCTGTCATTGGTCATGCGACTGGTTGCACCAGAATCTATACACCACGCATGCTTTGATTTAAATGCATTGACTGATGTGAATGCAGCTTCAGTGTTTGCCGAATCATTGTTTCCAGATACAGCACTCTTAACTCTCTGTTGACTGTTTTGCTTTTTCAGCTGATTCATTTTAGCTTTCCAGACTCTGCATTCAGCTTTTAAATGACCTGGCTTCTTGCATACAAAACATTCACGTGTCTCTTTAGGGTGGTTTCTGCTGGTGGGCACATCATGTGTTTGTAAAGCAGTTTCCTTGTTACATATCTTGCTGCTCACATTTTCTGCCTTTCTCTTATATTCATCTACAAGCTTTCCTCTGACATACTCCAATGTCAGCTCATCATCTGGGCGTGCATCTAGTGTAGTTACAAGCGTGTCATAGCTTTCTGGGAGACCACTAAGTAATAGTGCTGCTACATGGAAGTCCTTCATATCTTCCCCAATGCCCCGCAGGCGCTCTACGGTCTCCAGAGTATTTCTAATGTAGTCCTGCATGTCCTGGTCATTGTGTAGCTTAGACTGATGCAGCTTTCTCATTAAATAGAGTTTATTACATAAATTTATTCTCTCATGTACTTTCTGCAACTGCTCCCACATTTCCTTTGCAGATTCACACTTACACACATGCACAATCTGATCATCCTCTATACTGAGTGATATGGTGCTCTGTGCTTTCTGATCCATTTCTAGCCATTCCTGTGGTACTGGGTCAGGCTTAGGGTCCTGAGTGTATTTCCACGTACCTTCTCTTATCAGCAGCATCTTCACCTTGAATTTCCAGGATTGGTAGTTCTGGTTATTCAGGCTTGGCACTGTAAACTTTGTTGAGTTGCTGCTGGCGGCCATTTTACTTCTTCTCAGTTTGCTGTTGTCTTTCTATCTCTGTGCTCTGGAGGTTTGGGATTGCTTTGACTCCTGGGCCCATAACCTGTTAGCAGCGGGTTAATCAGCGTGATGTCCACAACGAGCAACAGAGAATGTTCATTTATTAAGAATTAAGAACATCCAGCTTACAACATGAGAACAGGATCAATCTGGTTTCTGAGAGAGAGAGAGATATCTGCTGTGACCTTTCAGCTTCAGCTGCACACACTAGAATGTGCTCACAGGGAAGGGGAGGAGGAACATCCTGTCTGTAAATGAGGACTCCTTTTTTTTTCTTTTTTAACTTTGTTGACATGTGAACAATATGCATGCAGATATACAAATCCCATCATATTAAACAAACAATAGTTTTTGCAATACATACAGATCAATATGCATTAGGCCAACAGTTCGTAAGCACATGCCTTTGTTTGCATTTGTGAACGCATGCGTTTTACCACAGGAAAACATGTCTAGACACTGATTAGCCACCCCCCACATACAAACTGATAAAAGGAGGGAATGGGCCTTTGCAGGTCACTACTCAGCAGACTGGGAAGAAGAGCAGACAGACTCTGGAAAGAACCTGGGAGGAATCTACACTCTGAACAATGTGAGTATCAAAGCCAATGTCTTTATTTTCTTTTTTCTGTCTCTATATGTCCTACAAATTTCTGTATTTTTTTTCTTGCTGCATGCATCAGAATGTCTTCTTCTTCTGAGGAGGAGCAACGTCTTAGGCCTGCGCAAGGTGGAAATGAAAGTGAAGTGAGTACTCACCTCTTCACATTAATAAGTATTCTCTGTCACATCTACACATGTGACAATTTTTTTTTTTTCTTTTTCAGAACAGTTCTTCAACTGCGGCAGGGGCCGAGCAGGAGCAGCGTGGACACGGTCGTGTGGCACGGCGGTGTGTAAGTATACCTGACTGATTGTACTCTGCTTATTGTATCCTGACTTTACTATTCTTGACTGTTCATTTCTTTACTTTGCTCTTTCTTTACATTTTTCTTCTTGACTCCATTTTTTTTTCTTGACTTTGAATATTCTTGTCTGTTTTCTGTCTCTGTTGTTTTCTTTCTTTTCCTTATGTTAATGTCTCAAACATTAATGTATTTATTTATCTTCTAGGTTCCAGAATGGGATGAGGACCTCATTGACAATGACATCCTCATCTCCCCGGTCCATGAGCGAGTCCCGTTGTGGGACACCCAGGTTCTGCAGCACTCGGAAACGTGATGATCCGGCGGCTATGGAATGAGGTGGCCCAAGCGATGTG
Organism: Ranitomeya variabilis; assembly: GCF_051348905.1. Lineage (NCBI taxonomy): Eukaryota > Metazoa > Chordata > Amphibia > Anura > Dendrobatidae > Ranitomeya > Ranitomeya variabilis. The sequence goes on from NC_135234.1 coordinate 101,075,194, forward strand.
GGATGGCTTGGACAACGCCCCTTCTCGGGTCCGCAAGGCATTTCGTAAGTATTGCATTGCAGTGTGATGCAGCAGTGACCTTGGCCGGGATCACACCACTGTGTGTGATGAGAGAAACTCCTAACAGTTTCTTGGATCACACACAGTTGTGTGATCCCAGCCAAAAGTGCATTGTCTAATCATTATTTTTTTTCAACAGTGCTCAAAGTCAGAACACGTTGGCGTTCGGTCCTTGCCCAGAGAACATTAGTATTTTTTTGTGGTGTATTGAGTTGTGTTGTATTGCCTAATCTGTATTTTTCTATTCCACAGGAGTTGGGGCTTTTACTATTGTAAATGTTTGGTACTAATGTTTTTTTTTCCACAGCACATGGAGCAGCACTCTTGACTTTGGTTCTGGAGCAGTCCTTCATCAAACAGCCACGGACCCATCCCAGCAATCCAGCAGCGCTGCAGCAAGTGGGCCTGCAACACAGACTGGAGACCAGGAAGCTGGTCCATCAGGTGTTCTCCTGTCCCAGTCCTCTGCCTCTTTTTTGGGGGCTCTTCCCGGCAGCGTCAGACTGCCTCGGACAGGTCACTCTTGCCCGAGTTTTTGCACTTGAGCTCGGTCTTTCATGATGGACTCAAGGCGATGGGAGACAGACTGGATGGTGCCATAAACCATATGAATACACTTATCCAGCATGTCACCAGAAGCCTTGACCAAGTGAAAGCCGACCTCCAGAGGCCAGCACATCATTTTTTTAATCAAATGGAGAAGGGCATGTCGGAACACCTTACTCCTGATCTACAGCTTAGGGCTCATTTCCACATGCGAGGCACACGTCCGTATCTCGCATGTGGAAACCAAGCTGTGGAGCCGGCACTCCAGAGCGGAGCGTGCGGCTGCATAGGAACACATGGAGCTGCATAGCTCCGCTCCAAAGTGCCGGCGCCAGAGCTTGGTTTCCACATGCGAGATATGGACGTGTGCCTCGCATGTGGAAATGAGCCCTTGGTGTCATGCAGGCCTGCAATGCTGCTTACGTGCAGGCTATGCAGCATAGTCGGTATTTTCAGCAGCCAGTGGTGGCATTTCCACCTGTGCCAACACTATCACGCTTGACCTCAATGCCGAGCTCTGCTGCATACCACTGCATGGCCACCACCATTCCAAGCACTGCCGGACACCACTACAGCGCCACCACCATGCCGAGTGCTGTTGGACAGCCCACCACCACCACCATTCCAACTGCTGCTCCTGCATGGACATCATCCACTGCCACCACCATGCAGCAGCAACAGCAGCACCCGGAAACTAGAATGGCTTTCCACACCACCACCATGCAGCAGCAGCAGCAGCTGGACCCTGGCACAGCCTTCCCCACCACCACCATGCAGCAGCAGGACCCTGGCATGGCCTTCTGCACCACCACTATGCAGCAGCAGCAGCCGCCGGACCCTGGCATGGCCTTCCCCACTACTACAACCATGCAGCAGCAGCGGCCCACGGACCCTGACAGGTCGGCCACCATGACCAGGCCGCAAGAAATGAGCCCACCGAGGCTCCCCAGACCAAAGCGCCGATCCCAAAAAGGGAAAAAAACAAAAAGCAGCGGACTATCTCTATTCCTCCCCCTCACCTCCCAATGTGTCTGTGATGTCAGGTTTGTTTCACCCTTCCAGTGTGTCTCTGCCTTCTCATGCGTCTAGCACCATCCCCGAACTCCAAGACCCCACTACTTTAATTTCCCCTTCTCCTGCAACCCCTGCGTCGTCTACAGTTAGCCAGGCCTCACAGCTACACACACCTCAGTTCCGTCACTCTACCCCAAGCAGGCGCAGTTAATTTTTTTTTTGTTTATAAATAAATGTTAATGTTTTTTGCCCCAATACTGTTTGGTTATTTGTGTATTTCTCAGCCGGCAACACACACCATGCGCCGAATAAACATTGCGTATTACACTTTGTTTTTTTGCCACCTCATAGCTCCAGTAGTTATTAAGTACAACACTGCAGCTTTGTGTGTTTGGTATGGAGCTATGAGTTGTCAAAAAATAATATTACTTGTATTTTCTCCATAATCTCTTCAGTCTGCTTAATCTGACCTCCATCGTCTCTTCAGTTTGTGTGAAATAGATTATGCAGACTGAAGAGACAATGGCGGTAATACAAAGCAGAACTATACTCAACAGGTCATGTGTCAAAAAACTCATTATTTATGACACCTGACCTGGTGAGTAGAGAACTGCCTTGTATAATCTCCATTTTCTCTTCAGTCTACGTAATCTATTTCACACAAGCTGAAGAGATGGTGGAGGTCATACAAGGCATATCTATACTCACCTGGACAAGTGTCAGAAATAGTGAATTCATGAGGCTGGGTTTTGTGCTCATGAAGTCATTATTTCTCACACATGACTTGGTGAGTATAGATCTGCTTTGTATTATACCTCTATCGTCTCTTCAGTCTGCGTCCAATAGATAATACAGAACAGAATCAGGATGTAATGACATCACCTACCTTACCACTAGCAACCTAAATGGTTTTTAGAGGAAATACATGGGAGACTCGGTACAGATATCAAAGCACGTTGTTTTTTAACAAAAAATATTAGTAACATTTAAAACATAACTGGTGCAGACCCAAACCCAACAGCACATTTTACACAGTATTATCTTGCCATGCCACACGTCCAATGTCAGAAACAAAATAGGCAGCAAATTGGTCCTGCATGTGGCCAACTTCAACAGTTGACCACAGCGGGTGATGCTGATAATCTGGCAATGGGTTTGCAACTGGTTCATCCAGTTCAATGTTGGGTCGCTCCTTAGCCATTATGTAATTGTGGGGAACCACACAGGCTTTGGACCACCTCATCGACTGTCTCCATTTTTAGATTAATGGCTGTCCCAAGAATGCACCATTTTGAGACAAGAATCCCAGAGGTACACTCCACTGTTCTTCGGGCCCTGGTCAGTCTGTAGTTATAAGTCCTTTTAGTGTGGTTCAAGTCCCGACTGGAATATGGCTTCAGTAGGTTTTCACACATCTGAAAGGCCTCATCCCCAACCATAACAAATGGCATCGGTGTGCCTTGAGTGTTGGGGAGAGGTCGTGGCAGGGGAAAATTAAAATTTTTGCCATACACACGTCGGCCCATATCCTAGTTCTTGAAAGTCTGGGAGTCATTGCCACGTCAAAAGCTCCAATGTCCACGGCTATAAAGTGAGAGTCCGCATCTGCTATTGCCATGAGCACTACAGAAAAATATTTTTTGTAGGTGAAGTACTCAGATCCACTTCTGGCGGGTTTGATAATGTGTATGTGCTTTTCATCCACCGCTCCCAAACAGTTGGGGAAATCACACACACTCCAGAATTTTTCGGCAATTTCCATCCACATGTCCACGGTGGATAGGGGGATAAATTTATCCCAGAGAACATTCCACAAAGCCCGGCAGGTGTCCGCAACTATTCTAAACAAGGTGGAAATTCCAAGCCGGTACTGAAAGTGGAGCAATGATAAGCTCTCTCCGGTAGCCAGGAATCTGAAATAAAAAATAAAAAAAATTACAAACAATTCTATTTATGGTGGTGTTTAGCTAATGACATAACGGAAAATACAAATAATACATGGCAGACCAACAATAATTATGACTGCCATTTGTTTAGAATTATTACGTACCTTAATGTGACCAGGAGACGTTCCTCTGCAGGAATCACTCTACGGAGCTGGGTGTCCTGTCTCCGGATCGCTCCTTGGACAAAACCAAGCAAATCCCGAAAAGACTCTTGAGACATCCTGGTATATTCTGGGAATTTGTCCGGGTTAGCATTAAGCTCGCCATATAGCATGTGGTAGACTCCACGGCTCTCCCGGAGTTCAATAATGGGGTGTCTCCAAAAACGCCTACGCCGTGTCCTTCTCTTTCGTTCTCTATTTCTTGTTTGCTCCCAAGCAAACACACAGGCAAGAAACAGCTTGATACATAAATCCAGGTTGAACTAAAAGTTCTCCATGCGAAGATCCATCATGACACAGGATACAGTAGCAAAATCTGTAGATTTCAGCAGTCCAAGGGTCTATATAAAGATATCCCATAATACACGCCCACTGTAGTCCCATTGGCGGTGTCTGTTTATCTAGGTTTTTCTCCTGTTAAATTTTCCACCATGCGCACAGAAAATGCAAACACATGCAAAACGCATGAAAAAGCGTGCAAACGCAGCTTATTTTACCGCATGCGTTACCTTATGCGTCTAAAAAATGCTGCGTTTGCATGCATTTGCATGCGGTTTATCATGCGTTTCAGGTTGCGGATTAAACGCTGTGGATTCTACCACAAATGTGAAACTAGCCTAAGCAAGTTGAAGATGAAACAAATGATCTATAAAAGGACCAAAGATAAAGATGACACATTTACTTTGTATTTTAGGCAAAAAAAAAAAATTATTATTTTTTACATTTTAAAAATTACGAAAAAGGAAAATGGGCTGATGCAAAAGTTTGGCCATCCTACATGGTTAGTACCTATCAGCACAACTTTTGAAAGTATCACAGCTTGTAAACGTTTTTGTAGCCAGCCAATTGTCTTTCAATTCTTGTTTGAGGGATTTTCATCCATTCTTCCTTGGAAAATTCTTCCAGTTCTGTGAGATTCCTGGGTCGTCTTGCATGCACTGGTATTTTGCGGTCTAGCCACAGATTTTCAATGATGTTCAGATCAGGTGACTGTGAGGGCCAATGTACAACATTCAGCTTGCACCATTTGAGGTAGCCTATTGTCGATTTTGACGTGTGTTTAGGATCATTATCCATTAGTAGAAGCCATCCAGTTTTCAACTGCGCTTTTTTACAGATGGTGTTATATTTGCATTAGACTTGAACAAGCAATAAAATGCTTGGGTGCTCGTTGCATTCTCGTTTCAAGTAACGAGTATAATGGGAGTCAATGGGAAAGCTGAGCTTTTTTCTGGCAGACCCTGCGAAGAGGTCTAAGGGGCAGTGAAAATGTTCAAATAGATAGAAATTGTGCTGTTGCATGGGGAAGACCCGTGGAAGCATCTCTGACTCCAATATTTCTGCTGAGAACAATGGTGTCACATTTTTAGTCCACTTTAAATAGTGACAATAAAACATTCCAAACTGACGAGAAATTGCATTGTTAAGAAACATTTTTTCCTGTGTAATGACTTGTATATAAGGCAATTTTAAAAGAATTTAAAAAATATATAATTTAAGCAAATCAAAATTGTTTTTTTTATTATTAAAAAATAAATTTATTGTAATTTATGAAGAAAGTAAGAACTGCCAAAAATAAGGGACTCAGGTACACCCTGTATTAGACATAAAGTAGGGCCTCCTACACATTTTTTTCAAATTTTCATGTATTGGTACACCTAGACTCATAAAGGCTATGCACTTTTGAGGGTTATATACCAAAAAAATGTACTCCAGACCATAGAATAGTCTATGGGTGAGCAATATAATGCCAATAAAATTTTGAACTCATTTTTTGAGGTTTATATACTCTGAAATCTACCAAACAATATGTAACAGTCAATGAAAGAGCAATATAATACCGATAAATTTTTAAAATAAGTTTTATGAAGTTTATATACCACTGAAATCTACTCAACTTTTGAACACGTGTTTTTAGGGTTATATACCAAGGAAATGTACTCCAGACCACAGAATAGTCTATGGGTGATCAACATGAAACCAATACATTTTTGAACAAGTTTATTCAAGGTTATATGCAAACGAAATGTACCCTGGAAGACTTAATACTCTATAGGTGATCAATATAATAATGAACAAGTTTTTTGAGGTTTATATACCAACTACATGTACTCAAGAACATGTAATACTGTATTGCTGAAAAATGTAACCCAGCTAAATGTTTAAACTTTTTTGTGAGTGTTATATATCACAAAAATGAACTCCAGTACACAGAATAGTGTTTGGGTAAGAAATGTGTACAAACAAGCAACATTTTCAAAAATGTTTTGCACTGTTACATGTAATACTCTATGGATGAGTAACCTAATCCTGAAAATGCTTCTATGCTTTTTGTAAGTTTTACATTCCACTTTAATGCAACAATAACTGTATGGATGAGTCATTGAATCCTTAAAAAGAAATTTGAACAAAAATATTTTGAAAGTGTGGTTGATGTACAAAAAAGTTTAGTGTCTGCTCACCCCCTACTAGAGCGCCCAGATCCTGCTGTGCAGCAAGTTTTTCAGAAATTGAAAGGAATAAGTCCAGCGCTGTTAGTCCATAAACAGAACCTCAACGCATGCAATACTGATGGATTTTTTCATCCCCACAAAAAAAGGTGCAGCTATACATTTGCCAATGGACGACACAGGCTGGATTCTGTCACTCTTTCTGCTCCTGCGACTCTCCCTCCCTAGTCTAAATGTGGATTGTTATGTGATACAAACAGCAAAGCAAATGATTAGCCCTTAGAAGGGCTGTCAGTATGATGGCTCAGCTTCAGCCCCAGTATCAAGACTACAGGCCTCTTATTGTTTATAATGTACACACAGGCCTAGACAAGCACTCTCTCCTTCCAATACGAAGTATCACAGAGCAGTGCAATGGCGTCAGTGTGCCGAGCGGAAGAAGATGGACATGGCATTACAGTGACTCACAGGCAATCCACGCATGCTTATTGGCTGCATAACAGCTACCAAGGGTGCAGGACAGGGATTCGAGTTTGAACTTGAGCACCGCCCATTGCTCGCCGAGCAGAAAGCACATCCAAGCACATCCAAGCATGTCTGCTCATCCCTAGTTTGCATCCTCAGTTTCCTCAACAAAATAATGCAAAAAGAATGAGTTGGGTTTTCGCTCATGTTTAATTTTTGCACCCAATAAAATACGGATTTCAAAAAAATGTTATGCTACTTTCATAAATACTTCTCATTTTTTTTTTGTTTGCTCAACAATGTTGTGGTGGTTTTCATTAGCGAGATGTTTTGGCTAATTAATCATGTGATACTTTTGGAAATTACATACTTTTTATTGCAATTGTACTGTAGCGTGTTAGTGGAGTACAAAATGTGTCTAATTTTTTTATTGTACAATTAAAGTAAAAAATGAAACATTTTAAGGATTATTGAGAGGAGTGTGCATCTCATCCGATTCCTGTTGTCTGAACTATGGGCAGCATGAATCAGAAATCAGCTACTGCATGACAAAACATTTATTGTATGTTTTACTCTCTGGAGCCTCATAGAAAAACATAGTTAAACGTGTGATGAGGGATGAGGTGATTAACCCAAGATGTGGGTCCTTGCTGGCTTCTTCCTGCCAACTCAGCTAGACTTGCAGGTCACTCTGTATACACATACATAGGAACAGGGAGATAGACAGGAGATGGCCTCTGTGCAGAATTGCTTCAGTGGCCATCAGAATAGCTTATATGGGTCCTAGGCAGTTCCTAAGGTCATCATAATGTACAATTTCACCTTTTTTTCGAGGTAGAAATGGGCCCCCTTAACTCTTGGTCTTCTGTACAGGTGAACAGGTTTCACCAATGGTATGTCCGTCCATGCATAGGAATAGTGATCACAAAATAATAAGTTTTCATGTATCCTTTAATAAGATGTGTAGTAGAGGGGTGACAAAGACACTAAACTTCAGGAAGGCAAATTTCCAACGGATGAGAGATGATCTTGGTGCAATTAACTGGGACGATATCCTGAGACATAAAAATACACAGAGAAAATGGGAGATGTTTATTAGCATCCTGGATAGGACCTGTGCACAGTATATACCGTATGGGAATAAACATACTAGAAATAGGAGGAAACCAATATGGCTAAATAGAGCTGTAAGGGGCGCAATAAGGGACAAAAAGAAAGCATTTACAGAATTAAAGGAAGTAGGTAGTGATGAGGCATTAAATAAATACATAAAATTAAATAAATTCTGTAAAAAGCAAATCAAGGCAGCAAAAATTGAGACAGAGAGACTCATTGCCAGAGAGAGTAAAAATAATCTCAAAATATTCTTTAACTACATAAATAGTAAGAAACTAAAAAATGAAAGTTTTGGCCCCCTTAAAAATAGTCTGGGGGAAATGGTGGATGAGGATGAGGAAAAAGCCAATATGCTAAATGACTTTTTTTCATCAGTATTTACACAAGAAAATCCCATGGCAGACAATATGATCAGTGATAACAAAAATTCCCCATTAAGTGTCACCTGCTTAACCCAGCAGGAAGTACGGCGGCATCTAAAAATCACTAAAATTGACAAATCTTCAGGCCCGGATGGGATACACCCCCCGAGTACTGCAGGAATTAAGTACAGTCATTGATAGACCATTATTTTTAATCTTTAAAGAGTCCATAATAACAGGGTCTGTACCACAGGACTGGCGTATAGCAAATGTGGTGCCAATATTCAAAAAGGGGACAAAATCTGAACTCCGAAATTATAGGCCAGTAAGCTTAACCTCTACTGTGGGTAAAATCCTGGAGGGCATTCTAAGGGATGCTATACTGGAGTATCTGAAGAGGAATAACCTCACGACCCAGTATCAGCTCGGGTTTACTAGGGACCGTTCATGTCAGACTAATATGATCAGCTTCTATGAAGAGGTAAGTTCCGGACTGGACCAAGGGAACCCAGTAGATGTAGTGTATATGGACTTTTCAAAAGCTTTTGATATGGTGCCACACAAAAGGTTGATACATAAAATGAGAATAATGGGAATAGGGGAAAATATGTGTAAGTGGGTTGAGAGCTGGCTCAGGGATAGGAAATAAAGGGTGGTTATTAATGGAGCACACTCGGACTGTGTCACGGTTAGCAGTGGGGTACCACAGGGGTCAGTATTGGGCCCTCTTCTTTTTAACATATTTATTAATGACCTTGTAGGGGGCATTCAGAGTAGAATTTCAATATTTGCAGATGACACTAAACTCTGCAGGGTAATCAATACAGGGGAGGACAATTTTATATTACAGGATGATTTATATAAACTAGAAGCTTGGGCTGATTAATGGCAAATGAGCTTTAATGGGGATAAATGTAAGGTCATGCACTTGGGTAGAAGTAATAAGATGTATAACTATGTGCTTAATTCTAAAACTCTGGGCAAAACCGTCAATGACAAAGACCTGGGTGTATGGGTGGATGACAAACTCATATTCAGTGGCCAGTGTCAGGCAGCTGCTGCAAAGGCAAATAAAATAATGGGATGTATTAAAAGAGGCATAGATGCTCATGAGGAGAACATAATTTTACCTCTATACAAGTCACTAGTTCGACCACACTTAGAATACTGTGCACAGTTCTGGTCTCCGGTGTATAAGAAAGACATAGCTGAACTGGAGAGAGTGCAGAGAAGAGCAACCAAGGTTATTAGAGGACTGGGGGGTCTGCAATACCAAGATAGGTTATTACACTTGGGGCTGTTTAGTTTGGAAAAACGAAGACTAAGGGGTGATCTTATGTTAATGTATAAATATATGAGGGGACAGTCCAAAGACCTTTCTGATGATCTTTTTAATCATAGACCTAAGACAGGGACAAGGGGGCATCCTCTACGTCTGGAGGAAAAAAGGTTTAAGCATAATAACAGATGCAGATTCTTTACTGTAAGAGCAGTGAGACTATGGAACTCTCTGCCGTATGATGTTGTAATGAGTGATTCATTACTCAAATTTAAGAGGGGACTGGATACCTTTCTTGAAAAGTATAATGTTACAGGGTATATACACTAGATTCCTTGATAAGGCGTTGATCCAGGGAACTAGTCTGACTGCCGTATGTGGAGTCGGGAAGGAATTTTTTTCCCCAATGTGGAGCTTACTCTTTGCCACATGGGTTTTTTTTGCCTTCCTCTGGATCAACATGTTAGGGCATGTTAGGTTAGGCTATGGGTTGAACTAGATGGACTTAAAGTCTTCCTTCAACCTTAATAACTATGTAACTATGTAACTATGATCGTTCTAGCTGGGCAGTTGTGGAGAAGCAATTGGGACCTGTCTCTTGGACAGGTCATTTCATCTCTGATTGCACTTTTTACTATGTTTTTTTTTTTTATAAAAAAAATAAATTAGCATTTCAGAGTGAAATGTACATGTTTAGAATATACGAGTTGATCTTTGATTAATTCTGTCCCTGGCAGCATGAATCAGCTGAAAGGTTTAATATGGCGTGAATAAATGGCTTTGGTTTTGCAAACCATTTCCAGTAGTTTTTTGACTAGCACACAGAAATGGACCACTTCTTGCTGAACTGCAGAAGCTACATGTAATGGACAATCAATAGGGTATTTAGGAAGGTAGAGCTGTAATACAAATTATTATTCATATTACACATCTTGTATTTTCACTGTATTTTTTTCATCAGAACATTCCCAAGGTTTCCTTTAGTGCTGAAATATAATGGACGCCTTACTTTGGGACATGTGCATATGAGAATACCATGTGCTATAAATAATGAGTGTTTTGGAATAAGAAATTCTTTCAACTATGTTCATAAGTATGATTAATTCTCTTGAGTAGATGCAGTAAATAGTGCCTGAGTTCCTAAGTGTCTAAGCATGCAATAAAAGTGTCTAAGCATACAAAAATTTGGACAAAACCCAATTTCCAAGGATTGATAACACTGTGGAAGGCATTTGTCCAGCACATAGAGGTTTCCTAGATATGATCCAGTGCTGTGGGTAAATTGTGCTATCTTCAAGATATGCATGAGATAAAGTTTTAGGATGACAATCATTTCATTGCTAATAAAGTGATCATGTAAGATACTGACTCCCACAATTACTCAGGTTTTTGATAGGCCTGGGAAATTTAAGATGGCTTTCTTAGCATGCTCTACCCAGTATGTTGGTAATTTAATATCCTACTTTATCCTTATTACAAAATAACTGATTATCCTGGAGTATTTAAAAAAAATCTGCTTATAGGTTTTTGAAATGTAGCTATTCTAACAGGTAAAGATAGGCGGATTAATTTGTGAGATTCCGATCCAGTGCCCAGGTCAGTGATGCCTGGCGGCTAATGAGAGGGCTGTGAATCTCTAACCTTCCAGTATCCCCGTTCTGGCTTTTGATCAGACAGTCACAAATCACAGATGACATTGCCCCAGCCCTGACAAATCAAAGGCTGAACCAGGACACGGAAAGGTAAGAGATTCGCCGGTTTCTACAGGTACCTCTGACCTGGATGCTTGACTGGATCCCCATGAACTGATCCTCGCATCTCTAGTGACAAGATAAAAAAGGTTGCATTGCCTTGTTAGGACTACCAATTTAACTCCTTCACCAAATATTATATATATTTATGTCATGTCGGGTCCCTGATGAGGGCTCCAGCACTGAGCCCACATCCTTCCCTGCACAGGATGGCAGATTTAATCAGCTGCCACTTGCCTTTAGTGGCCGTGGATGGATCAGAGCTCCACCCGAGGCTGTTAACCAGGTAAATCCTGCTGTCAATCTCTGACAGTGGGATTTAACACACGCCAGCTGGAAGCACATCATTCCAGACACCCGTGATTGAATGGCATTGATGGATTGTCATGACAGTCGGGGTCTGCAGAAGACCCCCATGTTTGTCAGTACGATGCTTCTGTGAATGCCAGCTGAAAGTCTGCAAAGGCTATCCAAGCATTTAAAAAGGTCCTTTAGTCTGTTTCATTAGGCTCCACAATCATGGGGAAGACTGCTACTGCTTGACAGGTGTCCAGAAGGCAGTCATTGACACGCTCCACAAAGGAGATAAGCTACAAAAGGTCATTGCTAAAGAAGCTGGCTATTAACAGAGTGCTGTATCCAAGCACATTAGTGGAAAGTTAAGTGGAAGGAAAAGTGTGGTAGAAAAAGGTGCACAAGCAACCAGGATAACCTCAGCCTTGAAAGTATTGTTAAGAAACGGCCATTCAAAAATTTTGGGGAGATTCACAATGAATGGAATCATTGGTGCTGGAGTCATTGCTTCAGGAGCCACCACATACAGATGTATCCAGAACATGGGCTACAAGTTTCGCATTCCTTGTGTCAAGCAACTCATGGCCAATATACAATGCCAGAAGCATCTTACCTGGGCCAAGAAGAAAAATGAACTGGACTGTTGCTCAGTGGTCCAAGGTGTTGTTTTCAGATTAAAGTAAATTTTGCATTTCATTTGGAAGTCAAGGTCCCAGAGTCTGGAGGAAGAATGGAGAGGCACACAATCCAAGCTGCTTGAGGTCTAGTGTGAAGTTTCCACAATCAGTGATGGTTTGGGGAACCATGTCATCTGCTAGTGTAGGACCACTGTGTTTTATGAAGACCAAAGTCAGTGCAGCTGTCTACCAGGAAATTTCAGAGCAACTCATGCTTCTCTCTGCCGACAAGCTTTATGGAGCTGGAAATTTCATTCTCCAGCAGAACCTGTCTACACTGCCAAAATGGTTTAAAAATAACAGTATCATGGGCTTGATTGGCCAGCAAACTCACCTGACCTTAACCCCATAGAGAATCAATGGGGTATTGTCAAGAGGAAGATGAGAGACACCAGACCCAACAATGCAGATGAGCTGAAGGCTGCTATCAAAGCAACCTGGGCTTCCATAACACCTCAGCAGTGCCACAGGCTGATCGCCTCCATGCCACGCCGCATTGTTGCAGTAATTGATGCAAAAGGAACCCCGACCAAGTATTGAGTATTCTAATTTACTGAGATAATGACTTTTGGGTTTTCATTGGCTGTAAGTCATAATCATCAACATTAACAGGAGTAAACACTTTAAATAGATCACTCTGTTTGTAATGACTCTATATAATATATGAGTTTCACTTTTTGTATTGAAGAACTGAAATAAATTAAGTTTTTGATTAACCCCTTCATGACCGTGGGATTTTTCATTTTTCCATGTTCGTTTTTCGCTCCCCTCCTTCCCAGAGCCATAACTTTTTTATTTTTCCGTCAATTTGGCCATATGAGGGCTTATTTTTTGCGGGACGAGTTGTACTTTTGAACGACATCATTGGTTTTACCATGTCATGTACTAGAAAACGGGAAAAAAATTCCAAGTGCAGTGAAATTGCAAAAAAAGTGCAATCCCACACTTGTTTTTTGCTTGCCTATTTTGCTAGGTTCACTAAGTGCTAAAACTAACCTGCCATTATGATTCTCCAGGCCAGTACGAGTTCATAGACACCTCACATGTCTAGGTTATGTTTTACCTAAGTGGTGAAAAAAAATTCCAAACTTTGCAAAAAAAAAATAATAATAATTTGCGCCATTTTCCGATACTCGTAGCGTCTCCATTTTTCGTGATCTGATGTCAGGTGAGGGCTTATTTTTTGCGTGCCGAGACGGCGTTTTTAATTATAGCATTTTGGTGCAGATTCGTTCTTTTGATCGCCCGTTATTGCATTTTAATGCAATGTCGCGGCGACCAAAAAAACGTATTTCTGGCGTTTCGATTTTTTTTCTCATTACGCCATTTAGCGATCAGGTTAATGCTTTTTTTTTATTGATAGATCGGGCGATTTTGAACGCGGCGATACCAAATATGTGTAGGTTTGATTTTTTTTTATTGATTTATTTTGATTGGGGCGAAAGGGGGGTGATTTAAACTTTTATGTTTTTTTCATTTTTTTCACATTTTTAAAAACTTTTTTTTTTCACTTTTGCCATGCTTCAATAGCCTCCATGGGAGGCTAGAAGCAGGCACAGCCCGATCGGCTCTGCTACAAAACAGCGATCATCAGATCGCTGTTATGTAGCAGAAATACAGGTGTGCTGTGAGCGCCGACCACAGGGTGGCGCTCACAGCTACCGAGGATCAGTAACCATAGAGGTCTCAAGGACCTCTATGGTTACCTTCCTGACACATCGCCGACCCCCGATCATGTGACGGGGGTCGGCGATGACGTCATATCCGGCCGCCTGGCCGGATGCGGTAGTTAAATACCGCTGTCTGCGTTTGACAGCGGCATTTAACTAGTTAATAGGTGCGGGCAGATCGCGATTCTGCCCGCGCCTATTGCGGGCACATGTCAGCTGTTCATAACAGCTGACATGTCCCGGCTTTGATGCTGGCTCACCGTGGAGCCCTGCATCAAAGCAGGGGACCTGACGTCGGACGTACTATCCCGTCCGACGTCAGGAAGGGGTTAAGTTCTAATTTAGCGAGAGGCACTTGTAATTCTTGTCTTGTTAGCAAAGTGGCTGCAAAAGTTAACTTGTGTCTGTAAGTTTATTCTTTAGGATCACATCCCCTTAGAAAAGAAGTCTAGATTTACATACAGGGAAGAGGCAACCATACCTCAGGAATGAGAGGCACAGAAATAAAGGAAAAAACTGCCAGACCCAGGAGAACATAAGCATTAGGCCAGATGAAAAAGAAGACCTGTCACTTGCCATAAATATGTATTTTTTTTACCTTGTCTAATTGCAGCTGTTCTCTTGGATCAGGCATTATTTTTCCCTTTGTTTCTGTCCCGCTCTGTTCCTGAGATGACACCCTTTTCCTTGTATGAAACTCTTGTCCTGTAAGCCAAGTGGGTGTAATTCTCAACTTTATTTCCTGAGTGTGTTCCTTAGTATCGCACCCCCTTGGCCAACAAGACTAAATTTTCATGCAAGGAAAAGTCACCCATATCTCACAAACATAGAAGTGCAGGAAAAATAAAACAATAACAGAGAAAAGAGGCACTTACACTGGATTAAGAAAGAATTACATATTTATAGCAAGTGGCAAGTCTTCTTTAATTTTACATCTGTTGTCATTTTGTTGTCCATAGTTTGTCCTGTTTGAAAAATTGGGTGATAAACAGCATAAAAAATATTTTGTCTTGAAAACCTTTTCTTTTCATAATTGGGACAAATGGCAATTAAACTGAAAGTTTACTGGGATCCCCTTTCTAAAATGATGGTGTGTTCTTCTCAAATGGCAACATCATACATAATCCACAATAAAGCGATGGATCGAGAATTTTTCAATTTACCATTGTAAGGTTTAGTTTCTACTTTTTCCTAAAAGCTTAGCAGGGGTAATCTTAGCGGGGGAAATGTACAAAACCATGACCATCGGTGTAATGGATGAACAGGCCGTATGTGCTGAGACAGGAGGTACTGCAGAGCAGCACTCCATACTGGTTTTTACCAGGTAATTCTTTTTGACATCCATATAAACTGACATGTCTTATAGACAGGATTTCTCTTCATGGGTCATTTTAGGAGAGAATGATACAACTGACTTTTTCTGTGCTATCCTTTGACTGCCAAGTGTTAAAGGGGAGTAGGTCCTGACCTCAACAGGCAAAAATGCCAAGTGTGTTGTCAGGTAACTTGTACTGAGTAAGAACAGAGACGTAGTAGAATACTGCCATCCATGAACCACTAGTTGGCTTCCAATTACATTAGAATCTGACTGGCGGATAGCATGCCAACCCAGCATTGTTATAGTTGCCATGTTTGATAAACCAACCCCCCTTGTAATTTTCATGACGAGTTTAACAAGCAGATGGCCGTGCGATGGGGGGAATCTATGAATTTAAAATGAAATATAAATAGGATTTATGTTAGAATTAGAAAACGTTGACTCAGAAGGGATTATCCATTGTCTTTAATTACCAATCTACACATCTCCTTTCAGTTGATATTGATGCATACCGGGTTGTACATATTGTTCTTATATCAGGAGTGTATGTTGTCTGTTCTCGCCTTGATCTTAGAATAGAGTGATTGGATCATCATTCATTTGAAGTCCAAAGTAAATGGATTCCAGGTGATCCTCGAGCAGCCAGATCACTTCAACGTAAATTATTAGTGCACCCAGAAGATAATTAGAGATTAATGAAAGGTTGACCCATGAGTTATTAGCAATAAGAGTTCAGTTTTCTCAGATTTAGGAGTCCTTGTGGATTTGTAAGATGTCTCCAAGTTTTCATATGTAAACAATAAAGAACATGAGGAAGTAGGCTACATTATTTCTTTATACTGGATTCTGTATAAATGTAAGATTCTATTTTCATTGTGAAGAAACATTTTGGTAATGTACTTTTTGAGTGTAAGGTACCTAACAATAGGACAGATTATTTAGAAGTTAATAATACTCTAAATAAGAAACTCTATGTGTTACAATGTGCAGATCATATTAGCAACCAGATATACTTAGTAATAAATTTATAAAGTGGGAGCTCTCTCCTACCAAGTAAAGAGTTAATTTTTGTTATAATATTGTAGCCAAATATAGGTGGAGCTTAAAGAAGCACTGCCCCATCAAAGTTTTTATCCTCTTAATAAATTGCAGTCATCATATTATATAGCACTGTGTACTTACAATTGCTCATTTTAGCTTTCTACCCAGTTAATTCTTCTCTTTGCCGTTAGGTCTATGACATCACGTGATTAAAAACAGACTAACCGAATACTTCTAAGCTATATGTAGAAACAAGAATAGTCTCTTTTCATTCCATAAGTCATCCCGCTCTTCAATTCCTGACCCAGCTGCTCTGCTCGTTCCGTGCCAGTGATTTTGCAGTGATGTAGTACTGTAGTTCTAATGATGATTCATGCAGGGAAATGATACTTCCAGCTCCTGCATAGAGCTTAGAAGGATTTAGCTAGTCAGTTTTTAATCACGTGATGTCACAGACCAAATGGAAAAGAGAAGAATCAGCTGGGTAGAAAGGTAAAATGAGCAATTGTAAGTACAAAGTGCCATATAATATTATGACAGCAATATATTAAGAGGATAAAAAATTTGATGCAAGGGCTTCTTTAAGCGTTTAAGTGATATCCAACAAAGGAAGCCAGAACAGATAACATGCAAAACGCGCGTTGGGGCTATTTTACTCTCAGTATGGCCACCCTTGTCATACCTTAACAATCACTTGCCATTAGTCAGCTGTTTTAGTGATCATTATGTACCTCTCACATCCATTGTGGCAATTATTTTGTCCTTTCATAGCTGACTACTATCATTTGCTGGTATAGCAATCAATAGCTTTTTTTCTGTGTCCATTGTGGTGACTATGATAATATAACTATATGCACTTTTTTGATTGCCTTTAGGTATTGTGTCTCTCCCTGCTTCCACCTTTTGGTTTGAAATATAGTTATGTATCCGCACTATTGCACTTTCTTCATTCTGTGATATCATTGGTCACCCAAGAACTTTTGGTTCTTTGTCATTCTTATATACTTTGTATGTCTGTCTATGTACATTATCTACCAACAAATAATAATTTTTTTGCCATAAATACTCCTTTCTTCCTTACAGCGTACATGTGGTCTTTTGGAGTGGTAGGTCACCTCTACATCCTTGTATTTAATTTATAATCTTGGATGTCAATTATTATGCCCTTAATGAATCTATTATTAATCATTCTTTAAGTTTTGCAGTAGAAGTCAGTAGTCATGTTATATTTTATCTACAGCGGATAATGGCTATAGAACATTATTAGAATATAATCAAACTTTCATTTTTATTCTTTCAAGATTATTACACTGCAAGTAGCAGAGAAGCCATCAGAAAATGACCTTCCCATCACAAGAACCACAGCAGCAGGGAACGAAGACTACTTGCCGTATGCCATTCCTCTGATCAGTCCTGGAAGCATATTCCGAAAATCAATCAAATCTACATTAGGTGGGAACAAGGATAATATTTGGGAATATTTAGCATTGTTTACACGGTTAGCATTGTTGCCGCAAAGAATCTCATTTTTTGAGGCTCTGTTCACATGTCTTTTTATGTTTTCAGCTTTCCTGTCCAGCATCCTGTGCATTTCTGTTTCAAATAGAAGTAGTGGGGTCCCAATAATTTATATGGAGTTCGTCCTTTTTCTATTTAAAATATGCTTTTATAATTTATCATATTTTGTACATGGAGCCCATTTGGCTATTTTTTTTTATATATATATTTTTATCTATCATGTGAACTAGGCACTTACAGTATATATTTATATTTTTGCTGGACATTTTTTGCTCTAATTATGTCACCTTGCACCATATAACCACTTTTGAACTATTCATATATTTCCAAAAGAGATTCAATACTTATTTATGTATTGTTCTGCTCTTTGTAGGACTATGATCCACATCAATTAACAAGTGGCATGCTTGTTTTGTGAACCTAGCATTGTTTTTATTATTAATCTTTTATACCAAACATGCGGGTCCATATTCCTATCATATGATTTCATCAATTTAATATTTAATCCTGTGCAATACCTTTTTGTTACCTACAATCCTTGGGGACATTCGGTTATTCTGTCCACATTCCTTTTAACGTTTTTTTTAATCATGTTTGTCTAAATTGTGAATAAAGCTTTTTTGTAATTACAAGTATGGGTATTTATGCTTTCTCTTCTTTTCAGATTTGTGTACTACTTGGGAGTTACCCTTCCATATATTGATTGTTTTAGCCCTTTCTTTGGATATATTTGCAGAACAAGTCGCATTTCTTTAATGTGATAATGATTCTATTGTTTTGTGAAACTCACTTCTGTATTGAAAGATGAGTGACGCTGATGACATTGCATCTGTACTTACCTGCCAGCATATATACATACCCGTGTCCTATTCTAATGCATTGGAAGTTATTTTCCACATGTTCTATTGTAACAAATTGAACAGCTGCAGAATACCTGCCGATTGTGCACATGTCTTGGTGTCAGGGCCCTCACCCTCCATGTGGAAGCGAGCAGCGCCAGTCAACACCTGTTTCTCTTTTTTGTGCATGTCAGCACCATTAAGGCGATACCAAATTTTTATTTTAGTCTTACGTTTTATAACTTTTACAAAACAAAAACATCTTCTTTTTTTGTGAAGCTAAGTGTAGTTTCATTGGTAACAATTTTTTGGTGCACAAAGGCATACATCAAAATCATGGGACCTCATAGCAAAAGTCCTAAGTCCTTACCCTTAAAAAAACATGGGAGAAGTGTGTTGGCTTATGTCTAGGTATGAGCAAACATACTCTGTAATACTTGGATATCTCTCGAGTATCTGGGTGCTCGGAAGTGCTCAGCACTTGATGAGCATCGGGCGGTGCTCGGATTTGAACACTTGAATCCCCACACTGCATGCTTGGTGCCTGTTACACAGCCAATACGCATGCGGGATGCGGGGATTGCTTCATTGTGCAAAGCCTTTATGAGTGTAGGAGTACATTAACTACACATTCTTAATATTTGAATGATGCCTGCAAATTGTTGCCTACAAGGGTCTATCAATGACTGAATGACCCTCCTCATATTCTTTTCCTGGCTTTGCACTGTGTGCAAAACTTTTATGAGTGTGCCTCAACTACACTTTCTTATTTTTTTTATGAGGCACTCCATTTGGTGTCTTCAAGGGTATATGGATGACCCTCCTTAAAAAATTTTCTGGCTTTGCACTGTGTGCAGAGCCTTTATGAGTGTAGGAGCACTACAACTACACTATCTTAATATTTGAATGAAGCACTATAGTTGATGCCTTCAAGGGTGTATGGATGACCCTGCTTGTAATTTTTGGCAGGCTTTGCACTGTGTGCATAGCCTTATGAGTCTAGGAGTACCACTTTTTTGACAGTAGGAGTACCATAACTAAACTTTGTTTACAATATTTGAATGAGGCACTCAAGATGGTGCCTTAAACAGTGTATGGATGACCCTGTTTGTAATTTTTGGCATGCTTTGCACTTAGTGCATAGCCTTTATGAATCTAGGAGTACCACTACATGAAAATTTAACAGAATGTGTATGAAGCCCTCCTTTATGTCTAATACAGGGTGTGTCTGAATTCCTCCTCCTTCTAATTTTTGGCAGATATTGCTCCCTTCACAAATTACACTGAAATGTCCGATTTTTAAATGAAATATTCAATTTTGGCATACTTAAATTATTATTATTTTTATTTTATTTTAAATTTTGTCATTATATAGGAAAGATTGACTCTTAATATTGTTTTTTTCCTGAAAACTCCAATTTCTCTTTGGTTTTGAATGTTTTATTGTCAGTCCTTAAAGTGCAGTAGAAATGTGACATCATCGTTCTCACCAGCTATCTGGGAGTCTGAGATGCTTCCAGGGGTCTTCCCCATGCTGTTCTCCTTACATTCAGCACTTTTTCCATCCATTTCAACATTTTTACTGCCCACCACCCAGATCTCCTTGTAGGGTCTGCCTAAAAAATGCTCAGATTTTCCGTTGACTCCCATTATATCATTATTTGAAACGGTCATCCCTAGTTCTGGTACATATGTGCAGTCACAGAAGGACACCACCTTTTATATACAGGGAGAAAGACATGTATTGCAGATTATGAATAGTAATTTTGCTCCTACTAAAGCACCTTAGTGTTTTCACCCACTAACATACCGCTGTCATGGTCCACAAAGAGTATGATTCCCTCCAAAAATGCCTCCTCTATATACATTATGATAGCCCCATAGTGAATTCCCTCCACACAAATGTACAAAAACACCAATTCTGATAATATTTTTATTTTTTAAGACATTAATTTTGCAGGAATAATAATACCATGTTATATCATGGACAGTACCAAATGCAGTCAATGTTATATATTTTTCCATAATAAAGTATTTTTTATTATAAAAAATAACATTTGCATTTTTTGCTCGGATTTTTGCTTTTCTATCATTTAAAAATATTTGTTTACATCATTTATGCACGGTGACTTGAACATGCGATCTATGATCGCTGACTTATGTAGAGCAGTGTATTATGCTGACAGCCAACATATTGGGACAAGAAAGCTTTTTCTCATATGATTCAAGATCCTTGCATAATCAATGCGACATTGATGAATCTAGATACGTAGATCAGTATTGCATATGATTTGGTAATTTGCAGAAAACTTATCAGCGTGGCATAATAAATGTGTCACGCGCCCTTTTTTGCCTTCTATGCCACTTCTTGGTTGGCTTACATTTACATCAGAGAGCAGCAATTACAATTGAATCACTATGTACTACATACATCACTGCATGGCTTTTATGACTTGCACCTACATTGAAATTCTGCTTATATTTTCACAATTGCACTGATTGTACACTTATGATTTTTGCAGGTACCAAAGGAGATAATAATGAAGAAAAAAAGACACGAGGTAACATATTGATTTCTGTGTTTTTTTACATTACAAAACATTTGTATTGAAACAAATTTTTCATTCATTGGCCAAGTTAAATAATTTGCAGATATACTAGGAAATTAAGTTTCAGTCCACACTTTGTAGTTGTAATTTGCTATTACTTCAGCAGTTTTTCAAATTATGAATGCCATCTCATTCACTTTTGTAGTCTAAAAAATTTCCTGTTGATTGGTGGTGTCCGGTCCTGAGATCCACATCGGTCTCTCAACAGATTGCTTAGAAGCGCCAAGCTCATGAGGCAGATGTCCACAGCTCCTCTCTATTAAAGCCATACTCCAATCTGTGCTCAGTAGGAACTTTTCTGCCTCCTAATCTGCACACTTCTGAGTAGTCTTTCGAACGATTGGTGGGGGTCTCAGCATCTAGCCCCCACATATGTACAGTGAATTTAAATTTAAAACTTTAGTTTCACTTTAACAAAGAAGTTTATTTTTTTTCTGTAAAACATATTTTATAACATTTTTGTTGTTTACATTTTGATCATGTAATTTATAACATCTGCTTAATTTAAAACAGGTTTGCCTGGAATACCAGGACCACCTGGATCAATTGGGCCTGTGGGTTTACCTGGATCAAAGGGAGACCGTGGAGAAGCGGGAAAAGTTGGCCCTGCTGGTCCCCCAGGTAACTGATATTCTCCAGACTATATTTCTTTTACTTACAACAGCAGATTGATGCAATGGGAACAGGGGCACACAGATTGTAGCTTAGTGGTTAATATGAAAGACACAGGAGGTCAAAGGTAATGAAGGGGTAAATATTGACACTCCTACATTAGTTATTAGCCTATGGCCATCCCAGTATAATAGGATGGGTTAATAACTAATGTTATTTAAAGAGAAGCTGTCATCACGTTTTATACCAAAATCTAATGGCATGTATGTAAAGGTGCTTTAACCCCTTAACCCCTGGAGGTATTTTCACTCTTGCGTTTTTGTTTTTCGCTCCCCTTCTTCCCTTCCCAGAGCCATAACTTTTTTATTTTTCCATCAATATGGCCGTGTGATGGCTTGTTTTTTGCAGGATGAGTTGTACTTTTGAACATCACCATTGATTTTACCATGTCATGTACTAGAAAATGGGAAAAAAATCCAAGTGCGGTGAAATTGCAAAAAAAGTGCAATCGCACACTTGTTTTTCGATTGGTTTTTTTACTAGCTTCACTAAATGCTAAAACTGACCTGCCATTATGATTCTCTAGGTTATTATGAGTTCATAGACACCAAATATGACTAGGTTCTATTTTATCTAAGTGGTGAAAAACAATTCCAAACTTTGTTGAAAAAAAGAAATTGCACCATTTTCCAATAGCCACAGGGTCTCCATTTTTCGTGATCTCGGGTTGGGTGACGGCTTATTTTTTGCGTGCCGAGCTGACGTTTCTAATTATACCATTTTGGTGCAGATGCAATATTTTGATCACCAGTTATTGCATTTTAATGCAATGTCACGGTGACCAGAAAAACGCAATTCTGGCGTTTTTACTTTTTTTCTCGCTACGCTGTTTAGCGATCAGGTTAATCCTTTTTTTATTGATAGATCGAGCGATTCTGAATGCGACTATACCAAATATGTGTATGTTTGATTTTTTTTATTGTTTTATTTTGAATGGGGTAAAAATAGAGAGCAGAGTACTACCATAATATGCACACCACAGCAATAATAGTATAAGAAAAAAATCCACTTTATTGGTACATAGTTAAAACATAATTAAAACAAACACATCACTGTTACCATCCCCGGCAAATATCATAATCCCCAATATACAACCTGGTACACAATAGTACATATATAGAACATATATATATATATGCATATGAAATATCCTTCTCCCTTAATGGCTCATGGGGTATCTAGGGTAAACCATCCATATAGAAAAGACAAAACTGGCATGAAATAAGCAGTATAGAAGGGGTGCCAGTAATATGGCAAACACCCAATCACCAATAGCAACCCAAGTACCTACGACCACCAATATGATCCATATATGTACGATGGAAGGAGAAAAATAGAGGAAATATAAATCTGAAACACAAGCAGGCTTGATGACCCGGGACGGAACACAGGCAATGGCCCAAAGGGGGGTGATTTGAACTTTTATTTTTTTCATATTTTTAATAACATTTTATTTAACTTTTGGCATGCTTCAATAGTCTCCATGGGAGACTAGAAGCTGCCACAACCCGATCGGCTCTGCTACATAGAGGCGATGATCAGATTGCCTCTATGTAGTAGAATTACGGTATTCACTTGCTATGAGCGCCGACCACCGGGTGGCGCTCACAGCAAGCCGGCAATGACAACCAACCAGTGACCCGCGATCACATGACGAGGGTCATCGGTGTGTGGATTTCTGGCCCAATGGCCGGAAGTGCGAGTTAAATGCTGCTGTCAGCATTTGACAGGGGCATTTAATGGATTAATAGTCGCGGGTGAATCGTCATTCCACCCGTGGCTTTTCCGGGCACATATCAGCTGTTCAAAACAGCTGACATGTACCAGGAAAGATATGGGCTCACTGCCGGAACCCACATCAAAGGAAGGAAGTCCGACATCTGCGTAAGGGTACTGTCACACAGTACCATTTTGATCGCTACGACGGTACGATTCGTGACGTTCTAGCGATATCGTTACGATATCGCAGTGTCTGACACGCAGCAGCGATCAGGGATCCTGCTGAGAATCGTACGTCGTAGCAGATCGTATGGAACTTTCTTTCGTCGCTTGATCACCCGCTGACATCGCTGGATCGTTGTGTGTGACAGCGATCCAGCGATGTGTTCGCTTGTAACCAGGGTAAACATCGGGTAACTAAGCGCAGGGCCGCGCTTAGTAACCCGATGTTTACCCTGGTTACCAGCGTAAACGTAAAAAAAACAAACAGTACATACTTACATTCCGGTGTCTGTCCCCGGCGTCTCAACTTCTCTCCACTGTGTGAGCGTCTGCCAGCCGGAAAGCGAGCACAGCGGTGACGTCTGACGTCACCGCTGTGCTTTCCGGCTATGGCGCTTACACAGTGGAGAGAAGCAGAACGCCGGGGACAGACACCGGAATGTAAGTATGTACTGTTTGTTTTTTTTACGTTTACGCTGGTAACCAGGGTAAACATCGGGTTACTAAGCGCGGCCCTGCGCTTAGTTACCCGATGTTTACCCTGGTTACCGGGGACTTCGGCATTGCTCCAGCGCCGTGATTGCAACGTGTGACCGCAGTCTACGACGCTGGAGCGATAATCATACGATCGCTGCGACGTCACGGATCGTGCCGTCGTAGCGATTAAAATGGTACTGTGTGACAGTACCCTAAATGTATGCCCGATGTTGGAAAGGGGTTAAGGGTTGTCAGGTCATAAATTACAATTCCACAATTACAATGCTTTCATTCTATGTGACTACAGACTTGTGAATCCTCACATCGTGCACACTGCACGCTGTAAGGATTCTCCAGTGCCGGCGCCGGGTCATGTGACCTCAAGGATGCGATATGCATACTCCAGCAGAAAAACAGAGTACAGAATGACAAGCTAGGTAGTGAGCATGAAGGGGGGCTCAGTGCCACTGCTGTGGGCCAGTTCTGACTTCTCACCCTGAAACCCCTTCTAAATGAATATTTTTCCCATGTGTCTTTTTCTGTTGTGCATGCTATACACTTGCTTGCAGGCTGAAAGCCTCTGCTACATTTGTGTCTCTGAGACAAGGATTAGTAACACACACACCAGGAGACCTTGGGTCCGGTTCAACAGGTTGGTTTTACTATAAAGTTCAGGTACATTTGGCTGCGGCATACAGTATGGGGCAGAACTCCCTCTGGTTAATGTTCCCATAAAGCAATACACAAGGTCCTGCCTCCGGTCTGCCCAAAACTGTTCCTACCTCATCAGCTGCTGTTAGCACTAGGGACTCCCCGTCCTGCAATCCAGCTTTCCTGGGGCTCACCACCATTTCCTCTTCCTCTTCCTCTTAGGAGAGATTGAGACATGGACTCCAATGCCTCTTCAGGGCCTTAGACCATGAACTGTCCATGGATCTAAGCTAGACTCTCTGTGTGCCCTCCTGCTGTTTGGCAGCTTGGTACTGTTAGCGCCCATCACAGTTGTAGAAAACTAGAATTAAACATTACATACATTAAAGTTCAAACTTAAGGTAACAGTCCAAACCACTCTATTCATCTCCCGTGTATGATGTCTTCCTCCTCTATTGTTTGCGGATTGTCCTGACCCCGGTCCCACTGTGATGGGAGTGATCAAGTCTCTTTAACTGGGGAAATTAGCTCAATGCAGCAACCAGCTGCAAACTGGAACAACTGTGGAGGAACTCCATTTGCAGTTGGAGCCTCCTGGGTCCGTCTAACCCGACTTCAGCATAAAGCCTTCAGGCATCCTCCTTTCAGTGTTGTTGCTAGCTTTTCTTCCATTCCTGAAACATGGGTTCACATGATATGTTGCGGTGCTAGTGAGTGATGGTGCTGTTTCTCAAATTCTGCCTCCTCCCACTTTTCCACGTCTTCGCTGGTCACGCACCAGCCTTTACAGAAGTGAACCTTCTCACCTACATAGAGGCTATGTACAGTAGGCGGTATGGCAGAGTGTCTCTTATACCATGGTCCAATTCACATACATCTCACCTACAGTTCCCATTTCCATAATAAAGCTGAAGCCTTTTATGTAATTGAAATCAGCCACTGGGCCTTTGGTGCATTGATTCTCAAGCAAGGTTCGCTTCCGGCCTTCTAGTCACTCCCGAGCCAGGGTATCGGCTCTCATCCTTTACTCCATGATAACAGGCATCTCGCATAGCCAAAGGATAACCTTGGATGTCGGCCTCATAGGTGTTAGGGGGTCCCACCTTCCCTTGTGCCAATTGATCTTCTTGGGTCAAGTCCATTTTGGAGGAATGGGGGCAGGTGGCAGAGCTTCTTTCTCTCTCAGCTACTTCTCCCATAGGACACTCACTTTCTTCCAGGGGCAGTGCGGTCGGCCTAGCAGGAACTGACTGACCTGGTATGGGAGCATTCTCCAAAGCTGGCATCTGGTTCTCTGCAGGCATCCGGCTCCAGTAGAGTAGTCAAGTAGAGTTGAACATGCGGCTCATCGATGGAGTAACATCTCGGCATCTGTTACGAGCCTCTGTTCTAAGCAAAACAACGCCTGCCAGTCACTTCCGCCACGCTTCCCGCCCGATTGACTGGTTGATCTAATGACACGACTACCACCTCCGCTGTCACTCTTAAAACACCACCTCTGGACATGTCATCTCTCCTCATTATCTCTTACCCTGTAAGCCGCCACACTTACTGGATCGTGCCTCCTTCCACGCTGCTCCACATTTTCTGGGTTGGAACTTGTTTCCTGCACACATCCTCCTTGAGTTTTAACACTCCAGTGGGCTGGACACTTCATCTTCATGCCTTCAGTCACCATCCACTGGGAGGAACCTCTCCACTTTGGACCACCAGCCGATGCCATCTTGGGACTCATGCTGCCATCTGTCATCTTGGGATTTGTGTCGTCGTCTGCCATCTTGGAGCTCATATGCCGCTCTCCGCCATCTTGTTCACCTTAAAGGTAGCAAGTTCTATGTTTTCATTTTCCTTAGTTGCAAGGGTCTGACACTGCTCACAGATCTACTTGAAGAGAGGCTCAGAGCCCATGTTGTGGGTTGGTTCTGATTTCTCTACATTCTGAAACCCTTCCTCTAAATGGATATTTTTCCCATGTGTGTTGTGCTGCACGTTGCTATATCTGTGTCTCTGGGACCGGGATTAGTTACACATATATCAGGAGACCTTCAGTCTGGTTCAATAGGTTTGATTTTACTGTAAAGCTCAGGTACATTCAGCTGCGGCATACAGTATGGGGCAAAGCCCCCTCCAGTTGATGTTGCCATAAAACAGAATACTTCAAGGTCCTGCCTCTGGTGTACCAGACTGTCCCCACCTCAACAGCAACTATTGACACTAGAGACTCCCTGTCTGGCAATCCAGATTTCCAGAGGCCCACCACCGTATCCTCTTGCTCTTCCCCAACCAGCCCCTTCCCCTTAAGAAAGAATGAGACATGGACTCCAATGCCTCTTCCGGGCCATATGCCATGGACTATCCAGGGATTTACGCTAGGCTCTCTATGCGCCCTCCTGCTGTTTGTCTGCTTGGTACTGTTAGGGCCCATCGCAGCTTGTACTTGAACTTGAACCTGCCATTAATTCTATTTGAGACTCTCACTCCTCACTCTACTGTCCTCATCAGGAAGTGCTTCTGCTTTTTGTGTGTTCTAACTCCTCCCCATATGTAGGATATTCCCAAACATTTAATTGTTTCTTAACCCCATATGTACTAAATATATCCCTACAGTCTTTCACTGGCTTTCCTATGGACAGCCCCCGAATCCCCAAGGGATGGCCTTGAGGTAAAACCTGCAGGAAACCAAAACAGACCATCCATAAGGATATAATGCACATTTTTATATATAAAACAACCATAATAAAATTATTTGCAATATATTTCTATCTTGCCATGGTGTTCTTCTTGAGCACCGCTCACCCTCTTACAATCACACTGCCCAGCAATGATGTTACTGCTGTCTTCCTCTCTTATAGAGTCTTAAGCCCCCGTCACACTAAGCGAGGTCGCTAGCGAGATCGCTGCTGAGTCACAAGTTTTGTGACGCAACAGCGACCTCAGCAGCGATCTCGCTATGTTTGACACGTAGCAGCAACCAGGCCCCTGCTGTGAGATCGCTGGTCGTGTCAGAATGGCCTGGACCTTTTTTTGATCGTTGAGGTCCGCTGGGTAGCACACATGGCTGTGTTTGACACCTTACCAACGACCTCGTTGACGACTCAGACACCGACACATAGGCGTGCATTTGCGTTGCCTTTTCCGCACCCCTCCGCTCCTATTGGTGGTCGCTACTGCGTTCTGATTGGCGGTCATGCCTTCAACAGAAGGCGACATGTGTCGCCTCATAAGGCAAGGCCGCCACCAATCAGAACGCAGTAGCGACCACCAATCGGAACTGAATGGGCGCGGAAAAGGCAACGCAAATGCACGCCTGTGTGACTACAACGTCACACAGGACGTCCCTCATCGAGGTCTGAATCGTCATAATAGCTGCCATGTGACAGGGTCACAACGACCAACGACATCGTTGTACAGGTCGCTACAGGTCGCCGCATCGCTGCTGCGTCGTTGGGAAGATCTGTTTGACATCTCACCAGCGACCACATAGCGACGCAGCAACGATCCCTGACAGGTCGTATCATTGTCGGGATCGCTTTAGCGTCGCTAAGTGTGACGGGGCCTTTAGCGACTATGTCTGACAGTGGAGATAGACATTGCTGGACCATGCCAGGTGAGTATCTGACAACAGCCCTTCTTTCTGATAACACCACTGGGCATTGACTTATAATAGCAGTCAAAATTTTGTACACTCTTGTTCACGCATTGGATTTTGCTTGCTCTCCTTAGTATATGCACAAGGTATAGTCAGACTCAAGAAAGCAAAACTACAAAGGAACACAAATGGAGACAAGGAGTAAAGAGACATATGAAAGAAACTAGAATATGTATTAAACCTTAGATTCCTCAAAATATGCCCATTTAACTCTGATGACAGCATTACACCCCCTTGGAGTTCTGTCAAGCAGTTTCATCACATTCTGGATTTTTTACACGTTTCTTTACTCTTTGTTTCCATATATGCTCCTTTGTCGTTTTATTGCCTTCAGTCTAAATCAACAATGTGCTCATTCAAATAAGAGAAAGGAAAACCATTGCATTGCATGAACAGGTGTGTCCAATTTTTGACTGGTACTGTATTCCTGGTGAGCAGGATTGGGTGTTGTAATTCAAAATGTCTGATCCTCATTGCCTCTGGCATCCAATGTTGTGGAAGAGTCAGGAAACTCCCATACACATTTTATGGTCTGTTGATCACAGGTTTGAAATATGTAACCCTTTCACGACATGCGCCGTACATGTTCTGCACATGTTGTGTCTCTCCCTTTGATGTGGTCTCCGGCAGTGAGCCCACATGTTTTGAACAGCTGACATGTGCCCAGAACAGCACGCAGGTGGAATTGTGATCCACCCGTGGCTGTTAACTCATTAAATGCCGCTTCAGGCCATTGAGCCACAAAACTACCCATCGGTGACCCTCGTCACATGATCGTGGGTCACCGATGGGTCGGCATGACAACTTGAGGTCTCCAGCTGACCTCTATGGCTGTCAATACCAGATTGCTATGAGCGCCGCCCGGTGGTCGGCGCTCATAGCAAGTCAGCAATTCTGCTACATACAGGTGATCTGTTCATCTCCTGTATGTAGAGGAGCCAATCGGGTTATGGCAACTTCTGGTCTCATGGAGACTATTGAAGCATGCCAAAAGAAAAAAAAATGTTTTTAAAAATATATAAAAAATATATATAAAAATTCAAATCACCCCCCTTTTGCCCCATTCAAAATAAAAAAAAACAGAAACAAATATACACATATTTGGTATTGCCAAGTTGAGAATCGCCCGATCTATCAATACAAAAAAAGGATTAACCTGATCTCTAAACGGCGTCCTTTTAATTAATATATATTTGAATAACAATAAGTTCCACAATTGGATGTGTTAAAAAAAATGTTCTTATGCGGAGATAATCTTATAAATGTACCTCTGCTGTTTACTGCGCAATGGCAACATCTAATCATGCACAGACAGGACAGCATGGGATCGTAGCAGATTTTTTCTGAGGAGGTAAAATATTTCACTGCCTGTAAGCAATGTTTTACCCGAAAGAAAGAATAATTTGCTATCCCGTGCTGTCTTGTCTGAATACTTTCTTTTGCTTCCTCCTCTGCTTAGGAGCTGTACATTCAGACCATCACCAGTGATGCCAGTCCAGAGGGGTGGGCAGAAATATGGGGGGGAAGGGTGAATATTAATTTACATTTTACATATGCTTGACTTTCTGGCTCGAGACAATAAATTTGTCTGGGACGTGCAGGAACACAACAGAGCCACGTAGAGTAATAAAAGTTACATAACCTAAAAGGGCTGCCCAAGCCCTATTTCAAAAATCATTCGACAGATTCGCTTTAAAAAATAATTAAATAATTATATTTTCAATATTATTTTCCATTATGGCAGGACCTATTGGACTTCAAGGGCCAAAAGGAGAGACTGGAAATCCAGGACTGCCAGGTCCTCCAGGGCCACCTGGACCACCTGGGGCTCCTATCTCTTTACCAGAGGGTGTTCTTTACTCTTTACAGCCTAATTCCGATAGAGAAAGTGAGTATTTGAGTGCTTTTACTACAAAGGTTTTATAACGAACCTCACTAATTATTGGTTTATGCATATGTTTAGTTCTTTATATTTGACTTACCGATACATGTTTTAATGCAAATTCTCTCTTAGATGGGGAACCACATTTGATATCCACTATAACAGATACAATAATGTCTGGACTTCCAGGACCTCGTGGCCCACAAGGGCCTATTGGCCCCTCTGGTAAATTAATTGATTAATCATTGCTATTATTACCTCTGTCATCTTATTTAATTTCTGACAGTTATCAGGCATTTTGATTCACACTGATTTTAAAAGCAGAAAAAAATTCATATACGAAACATGACAATTTGCAATTTGTCCCATTTTGGACTTTCAGGGCCAAGAGGACTTGCTGGGCCAATAGGCAATCCAGGGCAACAGGTGAGGAAACTAAGATAAATCCCTCTCTGGTATGTGAAGTTGACTTCTCATGTAAGTTGGATCTAGGAAGACAACAACTCTTAGGCCGGCATCACACTCAGCGTAGGAAAATACGGTCCGTATTTTACGGCCTTAATACGCAGAAATGTTCCAAAATTAGTGATCCGTAAGTCATCCGTAGGCAGGGTGTGTCAGCGTATTTTGCACATGGCATCCTCCGTATGTTTTCCGTATGGCATCCGTACTGCGATATTTTCTCGCAGGCTTGCAAAACTGACATCTAATGGATTTATGTGCTCAAATGTTCATTAAAACATATATACAGTATGTATATATATATATATATGTCATTGAGACACATATATATATATATTCTGTATTTATATTTAATTCAGCGCGAGATATGTGAAAAGCCGGTAATTCAATTGCCGGCTTTTTCTTTCTCCTTCACAAACCCGACAGGATATGAGACGTGGTGTACATACAGTAAACTATCTCATATCCCCTTTTTTTTTGCATATTCCACACTACTAATGTTAGTAGTGTGTATGTGCAAAATGTGGGCACTCTAGCTTGTAAAATAAAGGGTTAAATGGCGGAAATAATTGGCGTGGGCTCCCACGCAATTTTCTCCACCAGAGTGGTAAAGCCAGTGACTGAGGGCAGATATTACTAGCCTAGAAAGGGTCCATGGTTATTGGCCCCCCCTGGCTACAAATATCTGCCCCCAGCCACCCCAGAAAAGGCACATCTGGAAGATGCGCCTATTCTGGCACTTGGCCTCTCTCTTCCCATTACCGTGTAGCGGTGGGATATGGGGTAATGAAGGGTTAATGTCACCTTGCTATTGTAAGGTGACATTGAGCCAGATTAATAATAGAGAGGCGTCAATTATGACACCTATCCATTATTAATCCAATAGAATGAAATGGTTAATAAAACACACACACATTTTTTAAAAGTATTTTAATGAAATAAAGACACAAGTTGTTGTAATATTTTATTATACTGGTAATCCACCTGATGACCCTCATCCTGTAACAAAGGAAAAATAAAATCTCAACAATATCTCATACCTTCCGTCGCTCAGGTCAAGTCCCACGAAGTAAATCCATCTGAAGGGGTTAAATCATTTTACAGCCAGGAGCTGTGCTAAAGCAGTGCTCATGGCTGTAAAACCCCCGGGAATGAATGGATTGCAGGGGAATGACCTGTAGTTACCTTGAGTTGCGGTGAGGCGCCCTCTGCTGGATGTCCTCATGAACTGGAGCCTGGTAAAAGTTCCCACGCTCGAGTTCATATGAGGACATCCAGCAGAGGGCACCTCACCGCGACTCAAGGTAACTACAGGTCACCCTGCTTTCCATTCATTCCACGGGGTTTTTACCGGCACGGGCACTGCTTTAGCAGAGCTCCTGGCTGTAAAATGATTTAACCCCTTCAGATGGATTTACTTCGTGGGACTTGACCTGAGCGACGGAAGGTATGAGATATTGTTGTTTTTTTATTTTTCCTTTGTTACAGAATGAGGGTCTTCAGGTGGATTACCAGTATAATAAAATATTACAACAACCTGTGTCTTTATTTCATTAAAATACTTGTAAATAATGTGTGTGTGTTATATTAACCATTTCGTACTATTGGATTAATAATGGATAGGTGTCATAATTGACGCCTCTCCATTATTAATCTGGCTTAATGTCACCTTACAATATCCCACCTCTACACGGGAATGGGAAGAGAGAGGCCAAGTGCCAAAATAGGCGCATCTTCCAGATGTGCCTTTTCTGGGGTGGCTGGGGGCAGATGTTTGTAGCCAGGGGGGGCCAATAACCATGGACCCTCTCTAGGCTATTAATATCTGCCCTCAGTCACTGGCTTTACCACTCTGGCGGAGAAAATTGCGCGGAAGCCCACGCCAATTTTTTCCGCGATTTAACCCTTTATTTTACAAGCTACAGTGCCCAAATTTTGCACATACACACTAATAACATTAGTAGTGTGGAATATGCAAAAAAAAGGGATATGAGATGGTTTACTGTATGTAAACCATGTCTCATCATGCCGGGTTTGTGAAGGAGAAATGAAAAGCCGGCAATTGAATTACCGGCTTTTCTATAGAACACTGCTGCATATTTCTCGCAAGTCACACTGCTGGTCCGTGTGTAATCCGTATTTTTCTCGCCCCCATAGACTTTCATTTGTGATTTTTTTGCGCAATACGGTGACAAACGCAGCATGCTGCGATTTTGTACGGCCGTAGAAGACCGTATAATAGGGATCCGTAAAATACGGCTGCTAGGAGCTGGGACATAGAGAATCATTGGGCCGTGTGTTATGCGTATTTTACGGGTGTATTTTCTGTGCTCATATGTCCGTAAAACTCACCAGTGTGACGCCGGCCTTAGGCTAAGAGTTCACACTAGGCATTTTTGCTGGGGGGGGGGGGGTTTCTGCAGTAAAACCTGCACTCTTGGCAGAAAAGAAGCAGCATCAAAATTGCATGTTTGGTGCGGTTTTTGGTGCGTTTTTCAGGATTTCAAAGTTCAACTTTGAATCCACCACAGAAGTGTGAACACAGGTCACCAATACAAGACATATGTTTGTGACAAAATACACATACAAATGTAACAATTGGGGGAGGTGAATTGGTCTGGAATAATTTACCTAAGGGTACCGTCACACAGTGGCATTTTTATCGCTACGACGGCACGATTCGTGACGTTCTAGCGATATCGTTACGATCTCGCAGTGTCTGACACGCTACTGCGATCAGACACCCTGCTGAGAATCGTACGTCGTAGCACATCGTTTGAAACTTTCTTTCGTCGAGCAGGAAGCAGACGGCAAGGGACCTGACGGACATCAGATGGTCAGTATGTAGTGTTTGTTTTTTTTTACTTTTACGCTGGTAACCACGGTAAACATCGGGTTACTAAGCGCGGCCCTGCGCTTAGTAACCCGATGTTTACCCTGGTTACCAGCAAACCTCGGCATCGTTGGTCGCTGGAGAGCGGTCTGTGTGACAGCTCTCCAGCGACCACACAACGACTTACCAACGATCACGGCCAGGTCGTATCGCAGGTCGTGATCGTTGGTAAATCGTATAGTGAGACGGTACCCTAAGACATTGGTAGTGCATTGAGTTTGTAGGACACTGTTTAACTTTCATACTTTGGTTAGCCATTGAATTCCTCACGCATTGTGTAAACTCACACATTGATCAGACACAGGCATTGTTCTTTCTCACTCCTTTGTTCACCAATGTTTACTTTGTACACATCACTAATTTAATTAAACTGTACTAATCCCAACTACCATCTCTGGTGACCAAGACAAGATGGTAAATGTGGAAAAATCACAAAACTAAATGGGTTCCATATACTGCTGTACTTGCTTTTTTTCATTACCCATTGCTTTCAATGAGTGAAAAATGTTGAAAAAACGCTGAAAGAAGTAACATGCTCTATGTCCAAAAAAATCATGCAAAGCACAAAATATTGATGACAAAAAACTATGTGAAGGTGGGCATTAGATTTCTGAAATTTTATAGGTTATGCTGTAAAACACAGCTGAAAATTAGCATAAAAACGCATTTTAAAAAATGCAGCAAAAACGCCTAGTGTGAACTTAGCCTTACTGAAACTGTTTAGCAATAGGATTTTACACAGATTTAATCCCTTAATGATCTGTGATGTACATTTTTGTCACTAATCGCTGTGGGTATGTGGGGTGGGCTCAGGAGCTAAGACCGCATCATATCCGACAGAAGCTGGCTGGTCCCTGCCTTTAACAGCAATCTCCAGTTGCTGATGTTAACTATTTAGATGATGCTGCTCTCACCGCCAGTGGTATTTAAATTGCATGGTTGACAGTGAAAGTGTTTATACAATGTCTGAGCACTGGGCAGGGGAGTGGAGAAGCTCATATAGCAGTAAAGACAATTACTAAGAGTAGTTATTTTGAACTGCAAATGCCTGAACAAGGTAGTTGAAGCAGCCCTTTCAGCATGGAGCTTGAAAAAACATGAAGCAAGATAAAGCAGTAGAGGTACATTACAAAAATTCATAACTTTCCAAAGCGTCATCATCATCAATAATTGAAAAAAAGTTTAGTTATTTTTTATTTGCCTAGCTATTACCTAACTTCATTCTGAGTAAAGTCATCAAGGCTTTTCCAAACAATGGTGGTACACTGTTGGCTAGGTGGGATTTGCAATGTGGAATAATTGGACATGAGTTTTCTAGTGAGTAGTTTGGCATTCTCATACATCTGACTGTAATCCCTTATAATATGTTTATTGTGAAATTTATATTTGTTCCCAATTTATTTTGTAGGGTAAACCAGGACATCCTGGTCAGCCCGGAGGAAAGGGTCATAAAGGTGACCAAGGAGAAAAAGTAAGTGCATTGTTTTTGTTCCCAGTTTTTCACCTAAGCTGGCTAGATACATAACCTGGTATACAATTTGCTGACTCGGCTGGAAATGTATTTATACTAAATAAAATTGGAGAAGGTTCAGTTTGTTACATATTTTCAATCATTCTCACTAATTGACTGTTTTTCTACATTGTGACATCCAGAACATTAGTGTTTCTGAAAGTGAGTGAGATTATCCTAAGAAATGGGATTTGTGATGATTATCCTAAGAAATGGGATTTGTGGTGATTATCCTAAGAAATGGGATTTGTGGTGATTTCTTGTTTTCATATTTTATATTCATCAATATCACACATTTTTAGGGCGAACCAGGCATGGCAGGAGAGCAAGGACTTAGGGGTCCTCCTGTAAGTATCAGATGTTCTGTAAATCGTCTGCAGAATCTAACTTTTTTCATTTAAAAAAATTCTGTCATTATAGGGTTCTTTTTATTTAGAAAATCTAATAAGGATTTCTCATCTGGATTTTCTGGTTGAAAAAATTATAGAATATTGCAAAATTTTCATTGTGGTTGTTTCCTGAAGAAGTGCCTGTCGCATTGAAACACGTTCAAATAAAAACCGCAAGCTAATACATTTCTTTGGATTGACGTTTTCAATAATCATCAGCACGAGAAGCATCCGCAAATTCTTCAGATCCTGATAAAATTTGCATTCTGTATGAGATTTTACCAAATCTACAGTGTATGGTGTTAATCTTCAGCAATCCACTGATAAAACTATAAAGGAATTTTTAGGTTTCAGTTAAATCCTGTGAACTTACCTTTGCGATACGTTCAGCAGTTCAGTATTTGGTCAGTAATTTACATTAAAAAAATATCCATTTTGGGTTTTTTTTATCATCAGGTAGCCTTTCTTTCACTGCCTGTAAGTCCAAGACAATGGCTGAAATCTCCTGCTCATCCACCTACTAAGAATTTACCTGCTTAGTAGGAAGTGTATGTCGGCACACCTACACTTTAAAGGGAACCTGTCACCAAAAAATCGTATATGAGATAAGGCCACCAGCATCAGGGGCTTATCTACAGCATTTTGTAATGCTGTAGATAAGCCCCCCGATGTAACCAGAAAGGTAAGGAAAACAGGCTATATTATACTCACCCAGGGGCAGTACCGCTGCGGTCCGGGTCCGATGGGTGTCGCGGTCTGGGTCCAGCGCCTCCCATCTTCATAGGATGACGTCCTCTTCTTGTCTTCCTGTCTTCTTATGATGACGTCCTCTTCTTGTCTTCCTGTTGCGGCTCCGGCGCAGGCGTACTTTGTCTGTCCTGTTGAGGTCAGAGCAAAGTACTGCAGTGTGCAGGTGCTGGGAAAGGTCAGAGATGAGGACGTGATCGTATGAAGATGGGAGGTGCTGGACCCGCACCGCAACACCCATCGGACCTTGACCGCAGCGGGACCGCCCCTGGGTGAGTATAATATAACCTGTTTTTCTTACCTTTCAGGTAACATCGGGGACTTATCTGCAGCATTACAGAATGCTGTAGATAAGCCCCTGATGCCGGTTGCCTTATCTCATATAAGCTCAGGTCAGGAGAGCCGACAGCCAGGACGAGGTTTACGATGTGATTCTCGCATGAGAAATACGGCAGTCTGTCTCTGCCCTTAGAAGCATTCCATGTGTTCGGTCTGTGAGACTCAGAGCATGTCCTACTCTCATCCATTTTGCGGATGAGACTCGGCCACTAAAGTCTATGTGGATCTGTATAAAAGGAATGAAACATGAAACCCATCCTTTGTACTTCAATGTTACATCCATGTTTCATCTGTTTTACACTGATTCATGGTTAAGAATGAATAGATAAATATAAGGTGAGACAATTTATACCTCTTTCAGTTTTTAAAAACATATAAAAAATGGATGCAACACGGAAACAAATACGGATTGTAATTGAGGGAAATTGTCCATTTTTACAGGGATATAAAATAGACACATGTGATGAATTAGCCTTAAAGGGAACCTGTCACATCATTTCAAGCATTTAAACTGTCCCCAGTGCGTTGTTAATGATGCAATGTGCATCACTAACACTTTTTTTTTATTTTTATTAAAAACGGCACTGTAATGATGTCCAAAAGCACTTTATATACTTATATAGCATCTGCTCATTTAATTATAGGGGTGTGATTCATTTTCTGCTTAGTCACGCCCGTCGCCGCCCACTCAATTTGATTGATTTCCCTGGTTGCACTGACGTCACGGGAATCCTGCGCTTGCACAGTGTGGTGCTTGGTGCTGCGCTTGCACAGTGTAGAGCGGGGAGCCACGCATGCATGGGACATTATATTATTACTATGAGGTCTACATCCTAAAATTGTATAGATTTTAGCATTTGGAGATAACCTGTTTCAAATTTGACAGAAGAACCTAAAGGGCGCCATTTTAGCCACTTATTGAACTAAAATTAAATCTGTTTCATAAAATATTGGACTTATAACAATAAAAATATTTAGCATAGATCAGTACGTTTTTTAGTAACTGATTCAATTGCAGATTTTGCTGCTCAGAATTGTTATTGACAATTATTTACATTATTACTATTTCTATTACTAGGGAGAACCTGGATTAAAAGGAGAAGATGGACATAAAGGAGATGATGTAGGGTACAATTTTTGTGCATTTCAGTAAAATATTGGAATTGTTAGAAATGTATAATAAAAGCTATTGAATATATAAGATGGTTAATTTGTAAAAAAAATAAGAACATGATGAACACTGAGTAAGAGGATGGTTATAAGTGCTGCATCTTTGAAAGAAATGTCAAATTCTCAGTGTGCTCGCCAAATGTTTTACTTGGGCAAGGATCACCTGACTGTATTTAGGGTACTGTCACACAGTGGCACTTTTGTCGCTACGACGGTACGATCCGTGACGTTCCAGCGATATCCATACGATATCGCTGTGTCTGACACGCAGCAGCGATCAGGGATCCTGCTGAGGATCGTACGTCGTAGCAGATCGTTTGGAACTTTCTTTCGTCGCTGGATCTCCCGCTGTCATCGTTGGATCGGTGTGTGTGACAGCGATCCAGCGATGCGTTCGCTTGTAACCAGGGTAAACATCGGGTTACTAAGCGCAGGGCCGCGCTTAGTAACCCGATGTTTACCCTGGTTACCAGCGTAAAAGTAAAAAAAAAAAAACCGTACATACTCACCATCTGATGTCCGTCAGGTCCCTAGCCGTCTGCTTCCTGCTCTGACTGAGTGCCGCCGTACAGTGTGCACAGCACAGCAGTGACGTCACCGCTGCACTCTGCTCTCACTGTACGGCGGCACTCAGTCAGAGCGGGAAGCAGAGCTAGGGACCTGACGGACATCAGATGGTGAGTATGTACGGTTTTTTTTTTTTTTCTTTTACGCTGGTAACCACGGTAAACATCGGGTTACTAAGCGCGGCCCTGCGCTTAGTAACCCGATGTTTACCCTGGTTACCAGCGAACCTCGGCATCGTTGGTCGCTGGAGAGCGGTCTGTGTGACAGCTCCCCAGCGACCACACAACGACTTACCAACGATCACGGCCAGGTCGTATCGCAGGTCGTGATCGTTGGTAAATCGTATAGTGAGACGGTACCCTTACTCTCATCAGATAACATCGGTCCAATTATGCTAATCACTCTCTGATCAGACTGTGATAAAAGGGTGATCCGATTTTCTTGGCTGAGGAGAAGATGGGGAAAAAAATTCCCCATCTTCTCAATTCTTTCAGTCTATGAAAGTCGGACTGCACTCAGATGTCATCCAAATATGGTCCAATTTCTTTCCACGGACTCATTGACTTGCACGGCCAAGTGCGATCCAAATATTGGATGCAAATTGTGCATGCTGCGATTTTTTCCCTCGGAAAAAATTGGACATGTGCACGGCTCCATAGAATAACATTCATCAAGTGCAATCCAATGTTTTGTTGGATCGCACTCGGACCGAAAATATAGCCCTTAATTTGAGACATCATCAGGGATTGGGACACATTACTGAGACTGGAGGTGGATTATGAAAAAGAAGGTAATGGACAAAATAATGTTAAGAAAAATGTAGAAGGTGAAATCTTGCTAACCATAGCTTTTTAAAATAATAACAATAACTAAAATTATTTAAAGAGTACTTGTAGCAAGCATGGAAGTTACAACCTATTCTTTTTCAGCAGTCTCAAAGAGAATCCATGGATCGACCTCCTCTCTATTCAGATGAGACTCTGCAGATCACCATTTTTGGGAACGGTGAAGGTCCCAGTAGTCGAACCCCTAGCGATGAGGAAGGTTTTCCATATCCTATTGAAAACTTCTATGCTTGGTACAAATCATCTAAAAGTAGAAATCATTTAAATTAAATTTATTTATAATGTCAAATTAGTGCCACACAATACAAATATAAAGTGCCCCAAAATTAGTGTCAGAGTGATCCAAGCATATAGTGTCATGATACATCGTGCATTCATTTTCTGTTCAGGCTACATGCACACACTTCTACAGCATGCACTCCTCCTTGAAATACCATGTGAATCTTTTGTCTTTTAAAGACATAATTTAGAAATAAAAATGCAATATATCAAATTTTATTACTCTATACGTCTTATGACATTTTGAGTAAAATGTTACACTTTTGAACTGAAAACTTAAAAATATTAAAAGATAATTGAAAGTACCCAGGATTTATCATAGGGGTTATTACATGTTACATATTTGCCAAAAGAGACTTTAGTAGATTGAATGTAAACAATGCACAACCTACCTTGGGATACAAACTTTAGCCAAGTTTTTAGGATTCTGGCCAGAAAATCTGTTTTAATTATGGATGAACTCAATTTGGCTGTTTGTCAGAATGTGTTTTAATGTTAATGTTCTTGGGTTTTCATTTTATTTTACAATGTTAGATGTACCAGAATTACATTGTAACTTCTAGCTTTCAATCTACCTATGCTCTATTGATACTGTACATAAAGGGGCAAATTTATCACTTGCTGTGAATAAGTGATACCTTACATAAATTACATTTTCTGGTTCATGAAAAGTCCAAGAGATGGACCAAATTTACAAAAGTACCACTCCAGCGTTCTGGTTTTTTTTTAGCGCTGTAGTGGTGCTGCTAGTCTAAGGTCCCTGACACTAGTATAATACTTACCACACACCATCTTCACCTTTTATCGGCCTGAAGTCAGATGTAATGGTCACAATTTCAATGGAAGTCTATGAGAACCATCACGAGGCTCTCATAGACTTACAATGAGTTGTGACTTACAGCTCGGCCAGCAAACACTGTAGCGATCCAACGGGTCAAACTGCTGCAGACCAAAAGGAGCAATGGCGGTAGAAGGTGAACTTGGAGGTCGATAAGTATAAGATTAGGTGCAGGGACCTTAGATTAAAAGCACCAATCTAACACTGCAAAAAAAAGGTTGCAGTGGTGCTTGGTGCACCTTCCTCCAGTGGGCTATAGGTTCAAGAACACTATATGAAATGCCAATTTTTATAAATTCCCCCCAATGTCTGAAAACTCAAAAGCATCTCTGTTTAGCCAAGTTTCGGTTCATCCTAGCATCATGAATTCTGCTTAGAATATTGTAAGACTCTATTACAAGGGTTTTCCAAGCACAAAAAAACAATCTGGCTGCTACTGTAATGAACCCCCAAACCCATGGTACCTTTTATTTTTGTTTTTAGCTTCCCTTCACTCTCTGACAGCCATCATTAAGGTTTGATATTGATTACATCCTGATATTCCTACTATCTCTCTGAGCCTATAGGCTATATTTCCCAAAATGCAGAGCTGTATGTGGGCCACAGCTCACACTCTCTCACCCTCATTGTCCACCCACAAAGCACCATCCCAAAAAAATCCTACACAGTATGAAGATGGATAAATCATTGCGGAGACAGTTTCTCTTTCCTAACATTCCTCCCGCTTCACCTTGTATGCACTGTCCTGAGACTCCTCTGTAGTCAGTAATGTTACACTGGCATCACACAGGATCAGCATACTGCAGAGGAGCAAGGCTCATGATGTACTCATGTATTATAATATAATAAAAGCTTGCACTCCGCAAACCCCAGAAACATCCCCCTGACCAGCTGATACACTTGTTGTTCTGTTTGGAGCCTGCAATGTGCTCTCCCTCTCTGTGCACAACTCCAGTCACTCACAGCTTGATGACGATCACATACCAGGACACCATCATATTCCTGTTCAGAGCTCACTGCAGAGCTGCTGACTGAGAGGTTCAAAGCACAGACAGCAAATCTCTGTCATCTGTGCTTTGAGCAGACTGTAGCAGGAAGCAAAGAGCTGGAGGTGACTACACCACATGTGACAGCTCAGGAACAGTACAGAATTTTAATAACGAGTAAATTATAAATTTCTGGTAGGCTTTAAAATGCTTTAATAATCCATGTGCCAAGAATATCTCTTTAATTTTGATGGTTTTCATTGGGGTTCTAACATTTGTAGCAGCAAGAAGCATGTTACTATTGAAGAAATCCTAGAACTCTCACTTAATTTATGTTGTACAAGGGTGATCAAAGCTTTAATTATTGTGGCTTGACTGATAAATACTTTGTTTTTTCAAAATGCTCAGAAATAGGTTAAAAAAATCCAATACTCATCTCTGCAGTGCCCCACGACTCCCTTTACAATGTTGGCTGATGTCCTTCTATTCCTTACAGTTCTCTGTGTCAGACAGCATCATAATGTGAGTAGCAGGAAAACGGTGAGGTTAAAACACCACTCCGGCCACTAATCTAAGTTCCCTGACCCTAAAATTATACTCAACAGCCGCCGTCTTCAGCTGTCCCCAGCGCTATTTGGGTCCCAATCTTTGACCGCAACTTCTGCCTGACTGGAACTGGCTCACCCAGCAAACACTGGAGTGATCTGCATGTGACAATCAGAGGGGCGCTGGTAACAGAGGAAGATGGCAGCTGGTAAGTATAAGACTAGGGCAGGGAACTTAGATTAGTGACACCACTCCAGCAGTAAAATGTAAAAAAAAATGCTGGAGTGGTGCTTTAAAATTAAACTTTCCTTTTTTTTAACTCATTTTGAGTATTTTGAACTCACCAGTCTGTGCCTTTAAGAACATCATTCTATGGAACTCATTGTTTGGGTCTGATTTTCTCTATATTCATGCCAGAGTAACAGAAGACATTTCTCTTATAGGGAGAAGCTGTCCAGCAGCTTAGAGAAGCTCTGAAAATTTTAGCTGAAAGAGTATTAATTTTGGAGCACATGATAGGAATACATGGTAAGTATAAAGTACAAAAATTATTACTAGAGATGAACGGATGTGACAAAATTTGAATTTGCCGAATTGTGCAGATTTTAGAATGTAGTGGAAATTAATTTAGCAGAATTAAATGTTTCCTATTTTATTCTGATGTCTCTTTAGACCTAGAGAATAACAAACATAACATATAAAAAATAAAAAAATCTAATACTCACATTATCACTCACCTGTCCCTGCTTCCCTTCTGCCTCCGGTGCCCACTGCCAGCCTGTCCGAGCATCAAAGCTTTTTCTTTCTTGCATAAGGGCTTCCGGACATGAACAGACTTCACAGGTCAGGGTGCATCATCATGTCACAAAGTGCTATGGCCTCTGATGCCTGATCTCTTTACTCTAGAACAGGACTTCCGGCTAAGACCAGGCCTCAAATGTTTTGATGTCACACTGTTACGACGTGCTGTGACCTCCAATACCTGACATCTTTACTCTAGAATAGGACTTCCAGACATGACCAGGCCTCAGAAGTCACTGTGCATCAAGACGTCACACCGTTACAATGTGCCGAAACTTTTGAGACCTAGTCAGTCCTGTTGTAGAGTGAAGACACCAACGTCATTTTGCTGAATTTGTGAGGAGCAAATCACAAAAAAATCTGTATCCTGAGTATATGAGTCTTTGCAAAATTCAAGTAGCATTCTATTCTACTCGATTATATTCATCCATCTCTAATCAAGACCAAATGTTAAATT
The DNA here is from genome assembly GCF_051348905.1 of Ranitomeya variabilis. Classification (NCBI taxonomy): domain Eukaryota; kingdom Metazoa; phylum Chordata; class Amphibia; order Anura; family Dendrobatidae; genus Ranitomeya; species Ranitomeya variabilis. The sequence continues at coordinate 101,118,411 of NC_135234.1, forward strand.
CCTTACCATTTTATTCTTGTTTGGAATTTATAAATAATGTATGCCTCAAAATAAATTCAATAAAAAGGGTGAAAAAAGTTTCATTGCTGTCATATTCCTGCAAAAATTATTTTATTACGGTATTAATTTATTTAAAGTGGACTTGTAACCAGGTCAAAAGTGTTCAGTTTTTGCTATTATTTTATTCTTGTTGTTTCCCTGAGGTATTCAGTTCTTTTTTTTCTTTAATCCAACTCAGGGTTCCAGAGATATTTAGTTTTAATTTTTATGGTCAATACTATGAGGGGCACGGCTCACAGGGTAATACTTAAGAGCAGCCTAAAGACATGCCCACAGAGAATCCTGTAAGCACCGCCCTTTTGTGAAAGACCATAAAATTTGCACTAAATCAAAAAGGCCCATATCTGTGGAACCATGTAGTGGATTTGAAAAAAAAAAAACAAAAAGCAGAATATTCAGGAGAATAGCAAGAATAATATAGGTGCAAAAATTGCCACTTTTGACCTAGTAATGAGTCCCCTTTAAAGGTTTCAAAACAATATATTTTTACCTGTACATTCCCCTCTTTCCTCAGATACACTGTCATTTGTGGAGCCGGGCTCTGGTCAGGACATTTTGGGTTCTATTACTTCCAAAAATCTAAAACAGAAAAGTGAACAACAACAGAAATATCAGACACTTGATATCTTTTCATCACTGTTGGACGACAGTGAATCAAGTCAGAACTGATAATAACATGGACATGTTTATCTTGCGAAATCAGAAATCTCCAGCCTGCAGTGCTTACCAAAAAAAGATGAATGGAGAGAGCTTTGCAAATGTTATGCAATGTCACTACAAGAAATCATGATGTGAAGCAGATACGTTCCGTTACTGCAAGTCTTTAACACAATATGAATCCATGTTCCGATTGCAAATAGTTTGTGTTGTGTCGATAATATTTCTTACACTGATATTTGGTAAATTACACAAATGTATCTGCAGCATCCATGCACTGTTTTCTTTGTAACAAATAGAATACTTTTCTTTTAAAAGGCCTAATGTCCCAAGTCACATGGCGGCTTCTCCTATAAATCAAACATATTCATTTTTATGTATTACGTGTATCATCACAATAATAACAGTATGGACCCAGATACAATGACCCTGATTCATAAAGATCTTCTATGTTCAAGCTGGTCTTGATAAGGCGCTATATTGGCTTGAGATGATTGATTAAATATATCACCTGAAAAAATTGCTATTAACCTGTTTATCTGAAGGTCAATAGCGTTGTGAACCTGCCTGAAACCCGCACTTAGATCTTAACTTACACCGAAATGCTGCCATGGGGAGTAAAGTCAATTTCCTCTTGGCAGAGTTGGTCTAAGTGCCAGTGCAGGTCGCAACAGGTTCAGGTGACACGTTCACTTTCTTTAAAAGGCAGAGGTTCCTTAAAGAATCGGATGCATCTTAAAACAGGTGTGCAACTTGCCACAAATCTTACTCCAGTCTGGTACTGGTATGCTACAGCTTGTAATGAGTTAGATGAGTGGGCATAGTCAAGCTCTGTCCCACCCCTTTTCTACCCAGCTCAGCTGAATTTGGCAGAGCCAGACGAAACTGGCTCCAAAAGTCACAAATTGTTTCCGTAACTCCATGTTCGGCAGAAATCTTGCGACTTTTGAAGTGTTTTACAATCGGGCATAGTCGCTTTTGTGAATCGGGGTCATAGTATTCAACAGTTCACTGATACAGTTATCATTTATTATATTAACATATGGCAACATTACCTTGAAAATACTGACACCATTGCGTACTCACCAGTCATTAGTGGTTCTTTTATAGGTACAATTGTTTGATTCAAAATATCAACCATTTAATTTAATTGCTTGATCAGGAACACATTTCTTCAAAGCTTCTTCTATTTATAATCAATATTTCACTGGGCAGTGGGCACACATAAGATCTGGGTTTAAGTTGCTCCCAAAGTTCAATAAGTACTATACAGTGGCATGTAAGAGTCTGGGCACCCCTAATCAAACTTACTGTTATTGTGAACAATTAAGCAAGTTGACGATAAAATGATCTCTAAAAGGCCTAAAATTAAACATGACACGTATCCTTTGTATTTTTTTGGACTCAAAAAGACTATATATATATATATATATATATATATATATATATATATATATATATATATATATATAGTCATTTTTTACAACTTGAAAATCACTAAAAGGAAAATGGGCCAATGAAAAAGTTTAGACACCCTTGGAGATTTATGTGCTCAGATAACTTTGATCAAGGTTTCAAACCTTAATTAGCTTGTTAGGGTTATGGCTTGTTCACTATCATTTTTACAAAAGGCGAGATGATATAAAGTTCCCAATTTTATAAATATCATGTGTCCTCTAACGTTGTGCTAAAAGCAGCAGCCATGAGTTCTTCTAAGCAGCTGCCTATCACTCTGAAAATGAAAATGATGGAGGCCCACAAAGCAGGAGAAGACTATAAGAAGATAGCAAAGCGTTTTCAAGTTGCCCTTTCCGGAGTTAGAAATGTAATTACTATATATACTCGAGTATAAGCCGCCCCCCTAATTTTGCCACAAAAAACTGGGAAAACTTAATGAATCGAGTATAAGCCTAGGGTGGAAAATGCTGCAGCTACTGGTAAATTTCAAAAATAAAAATAGATACCAATAAAAGTAAAATTAATTGAGACATCAGTAGGTTAAGTGTTTTTGAATATCCATATTGAATCAGGAGCCCCATATAATGCTCCATTCAGTTCATGATAGGCCCCATAAGATGCTCCATACAAAATACGCCGCATATAATGCGCCATACAGTTTTTGATGGGCTCCATAAGATGCTCCATATTTAAATATGCCCCATATAATGCTGCACAAATGTTGATTATGACCCCATAAGATGCTCCATAGACACATTTGCCCTGTATAATGCTCTACAAATGTGGATTATGGCCCCATAAGACGCTCCATACAGATATTTGCCCCATATATAATGCTGCATATGGCCCCATACAGATATTTGCCCCATATAATGCTGCACATAGCCCCATACAGATATTTGCCCCATATAATGCTGCACATGGCCCCATACAGATATTTGCCCCATATGATGCTGCACATAGCCCCATACAGATATTTGCCCCATATAATGCTGCACATGGCCCCATACAGATATTTGCCCCATATGATGCTGCACATAGCCCCATACAGATATTTGCCCCATATAATGCTGCACATGGCCCCATACAGATATTTGCCCCATATCATGCTGCACATGGCCCCATACAGATATTTGCCCCATATGATGCTGCACATGGCCCCATACAGATATTTGCCCCATATAATGCTGCACATGGCCCCAGAAGATGCTCCATACAGATAATTGCCCCGTATAATGCTGCACATAGCCCCATAAGATGCTACATACAGATATTTGCCCCATATAACGCTGCACATGGCCCCATAAGATGATCCATACAGACATTTGCCCCATATGCTGTTGCTGCGATTAAAAAAATAAAAAATTACATACTCACCTCTCAGGCCCCCGGCACTTGCTATATTCACCTGCTCCGCATTCCACTGCTGACCGCCGCTGTGTCTTCCCCGTCCTCTGCACTGACGTTCAGGCAGAGGGCGGCGCGCACTAATCTTGTCATCGCGCCCTCTGACCTGAGCGTCACTGAAGAGGACGTGGAAGACGCAGCGGCGCCGACGGTGGAATGGGGAGCAGGTGAATATCGTGCACTGCCTTATACTCACCTGCTCCTGGCGCGGTCCCTGCATGTCTGTTCCCCGGCGCTGGCAGCTTCTTGCTGTAGTGAGCGGTCACATCGTACCACTCATTACAGTAATGAATATGCGGCTCCACCCCTATGGGAGTGGAGTGGGGTCCATATTCATTACTGTAATGAGCGGTACCATGTGACCGCTCACTACAGGATGAAGCTGCTAGCGCCAGGGAACCAGGGATGTGCAGGGACCGTACCAGGAGCAGGTGAGTATTATTACACAGCTCTGCTCCTCCTCCGCTGCCGACCCCTGGGTATGACTCGAGTATAAGTCGAGAGGGTTACTCTCAGCCCAAAAAAGTGGGCTGAAAATCTCGGCTTATAATCGAGTATATACGGTAAGCCATGGCAGTTAACAGGAACAGTGGAGGTCAAGATACGGTCTGGAAGACCAAGCAAAATTTCAGTAAGAGCTGCTTGTATGATTGCTAGAGAGGCAAATCAGAACCCCTGCTTGACTGAAAAAGACCTTCAGAAAGATTCAGCAGACTCTGGAGTTGTGTTACATTATTCTATTGTTCAGAGACACCTGCACAAATATGGCCTTCATGGAAGAGTCATCAGAAGGAAACCTCTCCTACATCCTCACCATAAAATTCAGACTCAGAAGTATGCAAAAGAACATCTAAACAAGGTTGATGCATTTTGGGAACAAATCCTATTTACAGATGAGGTTAAAATAGAACTCTTGGTCACAATGATGAAAGGTATGGTATATGTGGAGAAAAAAGGGTACAGCATTTCAGGAAAAGAACATTTTGCCAACCATTAAGCATGGGGTGGATCAATCATGCTTTGGGGTTGTGTTACAGCCAACTACAACATGGAACATATCACAGGTAAAGGGAAGAATGGATTCAATGAAATTTCAACAAAATTCTAATGCAAATATAACACCATCTCTAAAAAAGTTGAAGTTGAAAACAGGATGGCTTCTACAAAGTAATAATGATCCTAAATACATGTCAAAATCCACAATAGACTACCTCAAAAGTCCCAAGCTGAAGGTTTTGCAATGGCCCTCACAGTGAACTAATCTGAACATCATTGAAAATCTGTGGCTAGACCTCAAAACGGCAGACGACGCAGGAATATCACAGAACTGGAAGAATTTTCCAAGGAGGAATGCATGAAAGCCCTCAAACAAGAACTGAATGACTCTTGTCTGGATATAAAAGCGTTTACAAGCAGTGATGCTTTCAAAATGGGTACAACTGGATACTAACCATGCAAGGTGCCCAAATGTTTGCATAGGCCCATTTTCCTTTTTGTATTTTTTTTTTAATTTAAAAAATTACAATATATATATTTTTGCCTAAAATACAAAGGAAATGTGTCATCTTTAACTTTAGGCCTTTTAGTGATCATTTTATCATTGCTTAACCATTAACAATAATACTAATTTTGACTAGCTGTGCCCAAACTTTTACATGCCACTGTACTGGTACCAATAAATCATAAAGTTATTGAAGCAGAAAAAATTAAAGAGAGATTGAAGGGTTATTCTCAAGTTGTCTCGAGCAGCTTACAACTCTGCAATCTCCTTACTTCGCGGTTTTTGACAGGGCGAGGACTTCTCCTTAAATGACAACTCTGCTGAGAAGGAAAGCTGTAGTATTAATAGAACTATAGAGCTTAGCACAAGTTCTGCTGTAACACATTCAGCCATCAGTGACTTGTTTTAGAGTAGTCATTGTTATCACTATACTTGCGCATAAAGTTAACAGCGCATTTGAACAAGCACAGAGCTCAGGAAAGTGAGAGACATGATGATGGGTGCTGGGAGATTGTGATTACATAATCTAGTGAGGAAAATAAGAGCAAAGGGACCACAGGGTGACTGCAGACGTCCCTTCTTATACAGGACAACCCTTTAAGTAATGCATCATACAACAAAACATGATGCACACACATCAGAAAGTCACAGTACAAATGCCTCACAAGCACAGTGAGCATGGCATGCAAGCATAGCGCACAGGAGGTCACACAAGCACTGTACTCATGTCACCAGGGCCGGCTCCAGGTTTTCATGGGCCCTGGCCGAAAGAGTCCAAGTGGTCCCCTTTAACACATACCACAATTCATAATGCACCGATACAGCAGAGAAATAAAGGTATAGTACAATGCCAAAGATTTCACTTACTTCTTACATTACATGAGTGATATCTATTGTAAATTCTACATTAGCTCAGAAACCAGACAGTATAGTCCTCTATACAGAATAATGAGCCCCATATATTGCTCCAAACAGAATAATGAGCCCCATATATTGCCCCATACAGTATAATGGCCCCATATAGTGCTCCATACAGTATAATTGGCTCCACATAGTCCTCTATACAGAATAATGAGCCCCATATATTGCTCCAACAGAATAATGAGCCTCATATAATGCTCCATACAGTATAATGGGCACCACAGAGTGCTCCATACAGAATGAGCTGCATATATTGCTCCATACGGAATTGACCCCATATAATGCCTCATACAGTATAGTGAGCCACATATAATTCTCCATACAGTATATGATGGGCCCCATCTATTGCTCCATATATAATGAGCCTCATATAATGCTCCATGCAGTATATATTTGGCCCCATACAGTATACTGAATCCCATATATTGCTCCATACAGAATGGGCCCCATATAATACTCCTTACAGAATGGGTCCCATATAATGCTCCAAAAATAATTGGCCCCATAAGATGCTCCATGTATAATGGGCCCCATATAAAGCTCCATGTATAATTGGCCATATAAAATGCTCCATATATAATTAGTCCCATAAGATGCCTCATATATTATTGGCCCCATATACTGCTCCATTTTGAATTGGCCCCATAAGATGCTCCATATTAAATTGGCCCCATATAATGCTCCCTATAGAATTGGCTTCATAAGCTGCTCACTATATTATTGGCCCCATAAGACGCTCCATATAGAATTAGCCCCATATAATGCTCCATATATGGGCCCCTTCTGATGGTCCCCATATATTGCTCCAAATATTAAAAATGAAATACTCACTTCTCGTTGCTTGACGCTGCTCTGCTCTGGACTCCTCATTGTTGGTGTCTTCCTGCTCTGTGCTGCGACTGCTCAGGCAGAGGGTGCGCACTGGTGATGTCATCGCGCCCTCTGACCTGAACGTCACAGTCAGAGGATGAAAGATGCTGCAGCGCTGGAACCGGGAGAGGTAAGTATCGCAAGTGCCGGGGCCCGGAGCAGGCAGGGGGTCCACTTGCGGGGGCCGGCACTATAGCATGCCAGTGGCTTGTTCTGCAGTGTACACTGTTATCATTATATTTACATATAGAGATAACAGTGTATTTGAACAACCACACAGCTCGGAACAGTGAGGGCCGTGATGATGGGTGCTGGAGACTTGTGATTACATAGGACTGATAAGAACAATTAGTCAGAAGCTGGGAAAGAAAGGAAGAGAAGTAAGAAGCAAACAGCTGTATAGAAATCAATGGACTGGCGAGATGTGGCTGGGATGCTAGAAGTTACCGTAATTCTTCTCCTGGAAAGTAACTACTGCCACATTCGGCCAGGATCTCACCAGGTTCTTTTGATCAAGCTCCATCTAAACAAGCTGTACACTATGTAAGATAAAAGTGTGCATTGCAGGAGAATGACAGCATATAGAACAAGCAGGTCAGTTGCAAACTTGCTTATTTTTATCCTGTCTAATTAACTAAGGCAATTTAAAAACTTCCGAATACCCTTAAGTAGTGTTTCAGTACTACTAAAAACATCTAAATTTATTATAATCTTTTGAACATTAGTACAATGCTTCTTGATCTATTCTGAATACACACTACAGTACGGATGCCTATAGATAAGATTAGATGGGGAATACACTTTTAAGCCTAAACTCTAGTTATTCAAACATCTGTTTATCGCAATTCTCGTATACTGACTTGAACTTAATAGCTGCAGAGGAATATAAGAAGCTGTCAATTTCAGGTTAGGAGATTCAGTCCAATCTGTACCTCACGGATGCATACAGATGTATGAATTCGGCTTTAGGCCTTTAACTGTATTTACTAACAAGCCCCCCAAAAAATGTAACAAGGCTACATAAGTAGATTCACCCACCTAGCTCTCATTACAAAATCATGTCCGTATTTCTTAATCATCAATATAAGACTGGCGAGGGCCTGACACCCATTACCCCACCAATCAGCTGACAATCTTCAGTAGTGGCCTGATGTAAACATATTAAACACAACTATAATGATGTGTAACAGCAGTCAAAGCCTCATATTCTCTTCAATATTTCAAAATTATGTCCTTTATTATATTTTTGCAAAAACCTTATATATAAAGTTATGTACTAGTACATCCTGATAAATCCTAAAACTTTCATTTTAGGTCATTCTTGCTTCTGACGCTATTTTTATAACTTAACACTTCTTTTTGTATTACTTTAATAACTGCTTAGTAAAAGGGAAAGGCCTGTCAAAAAAATACAGGATGGTATAGATATTGGACTCACCCTCTGGCTATTGGATCCAGTGGTACTCCGCATGTAAGTATAAAGTATGAAAAATCCAAGGGATGAGAACAGAAGCGCTCACCATCCATAAAAAATGTTGTTACAAAACACAGCTAAAAAGACATTGCTATGGGATTTGTGGGGAGCGAGCAGACAACGGCCATTTCATGCTGTAACAATCGCTTCTATGGGTCTAAACTATTTTCTTGTTTTTAAATAAATAATTATAAATACATTTTAATCACAAAATACCCTTCAATTGTGCCCTTGATAGCATAAGAACCCTGAGGGGAATAAAGTTTTAAAATGGTTCTTCTTACAAATTTTAACAAATGTAAATACATTATCTCCGCTTCTGCTAAATTTATGTTTCAGTTTTGCTATGAACAAAAACACAAGATCAGGTGTACTGTAATGTAAAAATAAGACTAAAACAAATCCTGACATATTACGCGTGGGATGTTTAATGTAAAAATCAATATAGTTTTTAAGTGGTTATTCCATGTGAACCAAATGTGTGCTTCTTCATGGAGTACATTTACAGTGGCCTTGAAGGCCACTGCTATTTTGCAGACTATAAAGCATCCAATGGTCTCATATTGTCCTATGAGATGCTCCAAAGAGAGGCAGGACACATAGCTTAGCACTGGTCTTGGGCAGGAATCTAAGACTGATGTATGGACCCACTCACATGTATTAGTGCCTGCATCAAGGAAGCTTGCGCTTCACGTGTCAGGCTATTGACAGGTATATATGATTTGAAATATATTGCTATGTCTTGTATTCATAAACTAGGTGCAATAATCTTGTTGACTTCATACTCAAAACATGAAGCTGTATAATGTTCCTTGATGACTTGAGTGGGGTTTACAGTTTTCTTACTGTGGAAATAAAATTGTTTTTAAAGGTGTTGTCCCATGTTCTCTATCAGGAGGGTACTGTTTCATGGCCTTCTCGGCTTTTTGCCTGCAGGAGGGGAAACTCCAATTTGATTGGTAATTCAGACCAGTGTTCCAAACTGTGTATTTTCTGATGCTACTATATGAGACAGCTTTAGAATAGCGTAGCAGTACTGAAGCTGGCCAGGAGTGTTGGAGTGGACTCTTAGCTCCCTATCCTGCTTCAGAGTAGTGCTTTATGAGAAAGAGCATGTATGCAGTGTGCTAGAGGACAATTGTAGTCAGTTCCATAGGTAATAAGAAATAAATAATAAAATTAAAAAATTATTCCGTTCTTGAGAATGGACATAATTTTTAATGACAAGTACATTACAAAGTTACTAATTTCATATACCTTTAAATCATTTTCATCAATCATTAATCAATTTCCTGACACTCCAATTTCATGGGAAATCCGCAAAAAATCAGCAAAAATAATGAACATGTTGCTTCTTTTTCCGGATTGCATTTTTTTTGCGGAAAAAAACGCAACATTTGAACAAAAAATGCGGAATGCATTCTAAATGATAGGATGCATAATGTATGCATTTTTTATGCAGAATTATAGCGTTTTTATCTGGGAAATCCGCAAAAAAATCCTGAAGTGTGCACATACCCTAATAAAATCAAAGATTTTAGTTGTAGAATGTAGCAGAGCTCAGAAAGCTAACCCCTCCCACAGCACTGGTTCGTAGCTTTTTGTGTACAGTGTATATTGACAGAAAGCTGCAAATCGGTGGTTGGGACATGGTCAGACTGGGAGGCACTTGAGCCGTTAGTCCTCTAGTGATAATCACCTGCTCATAAAACATTCATTGTATTAAAACAGCACAAAGCCTAAAGAGTGACACATTACTGAAATCAGTGTCTCAGCCCCTACCTAATGCTGCCCTCAGATTCAATAGCAAAAACCTGCAGACAGATTACCTTTATGTCTATGCTTACCAAAACCATTGTGAGCATGCTTACTAAGAAGATGGTATGTTGATTTTGATATGTATCCCACCTCTTTTGTCTATGACCTCGAGTGATAAATTTAAATGGGTTGGGCCAAATTGAAATTGGAAAAAAAAAGGTCTAACTTAGTTTCCCTTTTTCTTTTTTAAACAATGCCGCTTTTTACCATGGTTTGTGTTTGGTTCTAGCTCAGGACTAACTAAGGTAATGGGGCTGAGGCAAAAAAAACTAGGACAACCCTTTCTCAATCTGTGCGTTTGCACCAGTTAAAATAAAAACACTTAGGGTATGTTTCCACGTTCAGGAAACGCTGCGTTTTTGACGCTGCATACAGCCGCAGCATCAAACACGCAGCGTCCAGATGTTACAGCATAGTGGAGGGGATTTCATGAAATCCCGTCTCCATTATGCAGTAAAAGACGCATGCGGCAGACCCACAGAAACGGACATGTGGCGCGTCTTTTAAGAATGCAGCATGTCCTTACAGTGCTGAAACAGCGCAAGGACAACGCAGGAGACCTGCCAGTGACCTCAGGTGCAGATTTGATCAGGATTTTACCTGCATAAAATCCTGACTAAATCCAGATGCAATCCTGAACGTGGACACATACACTTATACTCACCTCCGGTGTCGACGCCATTTCAGCGGTGTTGGACCTTGCTCTCCTGGACTCACTTGAGGTTGTTATGTCATGTGAACGCTGCACCCAATCAGCGCCGGCTTCACTGTCCGCACGAGTGAGCGAGCAGCCGCAACCCTGCCTTACTCTTGATTACTGATTTATCTGAGGGCGGGGACCGTGAAGTCAGCACTGATTGAGCACAGGGCTCACGTGATATAACAACCCAGGGAGAGCGACTGCCAACATCGCTGGATCGGCACTGACACAGCAGGTGAGTATAGGTGTTTTTATTTTAAAGGGGGCAAACATTCACACTGAGAAGGGGTTATCCTAGTAGCGGATAACTCCTTAAAACAAAAAATAAAGAAAATAAAGCAGTGCTGCAAATATTGAAAAAAATGCAACTTGTAGAAATAAAAGCAAACATGACAACCATAACATCATCATTGTATCTGCGGGGGGGGGGAATGAGGTATTGTTTCTTTTTTGTTTTATTTTAGCTATTACATGAGGTTCCTGAATTGTTCCCTAAACAGTTATACCTCAAATGCCCTAAATAAGTTTCCTAACCCAGACAACTCCTTTAAACCTTATCACTGAACATCATGCAACTATGTTGTGATGTGTAGGCTCTATAAGATACCTGGGCAAATGATATGTAACGATTATGGTATTTTTTGTACTAGTTTTTATATAATTGCTTTTCTGTGAAAATACTACATTCTGGTGCTATAAATGTTAACGGAAAACTTATTTCATTAGCATTCTCTGTATTTATATTTGGGGGGAGGTTTCTGGCACAGTATATGATTCTTTGCGATCACCGGTACCATAGGGTTTCTATATTTTTAGTTCGCAATGCTATTTTTTTTTCATTTGTTCTACTCAGTTAAGTCGCCCAGCACAGGGTGAAGGAGTAGTCCACGCTCAGCACAAAATCGTAATATTTGTACATTGCTTATTTTTGTTAACAGGCAAGTTGTTGAATGTTATAATAGTAATATTGCTAGTATACAGTATGTCTCATGAAACAATAATGTTATATCCTATGTGTGGAATTCCTACAATGGGGCCCTAGGGTAATTTTTAGGGCATAGTCATCGCTGTTAAATTTTACTTCACGAACATTTTATACTGCCAGCCAAAGAGCTGTCTCCTTAAGAAAACTGGTTTGCAGAGTAAATGTAACCTTCATTATCTTTTTACTTTAACATTGTATCTCATTTGCTCCAATTGCTTGAAATTCAGTAATGTTCATATATAAACACTGAGGTGTGTTTCATTTGTGTTTTTTGTGAGTTTGGTTTGACACCTAAGTGCAATCCACACATATGATGGACCTATTTTTTTTATAATGCACTGAAAAATAAATGTACTGTAAATTACCATTTGTCCATTTGTTGTTTTTTTATAAGCTCATAAATATAGTTCAAGAAAACGGAAATCATTGTTTTTTCCCCACATGAAGCGAATGGAGATGTGGTTGATTAATAGGGGCTGGGAGAGATCCTACCTCCGTTTTCCTCGATGCAGAGCAGTTAGGACCGATGCTGTTCAGCGTCCGGAGAGATGATGCATTCCAGGAATTATACAATCCAGACTTGTTTATTTGGAAATCTGGACATATAGCGTTTGATTGCTAATACATTAACTTCTCCGGGAATGAAGGTGTAAACAAGGTGCAGCACCAAGTGTGGCTGCAAGTGTGAGCAGCAAGAGGCCGAAAACTGATGCCTTTCTCAGCTCGCAGCAGAGCAGCATGAAAGAACAATTATTATTATTATTATACATTTTTATAGCGCCATTTATTCCATGGCACTTTACATGTGAATACGGGGCAAATATAGACAAATACATTTAACATGAGCAAAAAATAAGGCACGCGGGTACATAAGGAGGGAAGACCCTGCCCGTGAGGGCTCACAGTCTGCAGGGGATGGGTGATGAAACACTAGGAGAGGGTAGGACAGGTTGTGCGGCAGTTCAGTAAGTTCAGGATCACTGCAGGCTGTAGGCTTGTCAGAAGAGGTGAGTCTTACCACCTCTATACCATAAACAGCATGAAAATAATACAATACATAAACCGGCCAATCATTATAATGTAAAACAATACCTATGTATATGTGTATGTACTGCAGTGTCAGTGTGTTAATCAGGGCTGGCCCAAACGTATAGGCGAACTAGGCGGCCGCCTAGGGCGCCGACCCTAAGGGGGCGCCAGAGAAAAAATAGAAAAAATTATAAAAAATCTTTTCAAAAGGCAAAAGGTGTATGGAGCAGAGCTGAATGTGTATGAGGTGTATGGAGCGGAGCCGTGTGTGTATGAGGTGTACGGAGCGGATTCGTGTGTGTATGAGGTGTATGGAGCGGAGCTAAATGTGTACGAGGTGTATGGTGCGGAGCCGCGTGTGTATGAGGTGTATGGAGCGGAGCGCATGTGTACGGAGTGCAGCCGCGTGTGTAGGAGTAGCTATGTGTGGCCATTATACGGTACAAAGTATCATGTGTGGCCAATATACAGTATGGAGCATCATGTGTGGTCATTATACAGTATGGAGCACTGTGTGGCCATTATACGGTATGGAGCATCATGTGTGGCCATTATACAGTATGGAGTATCATGTGTGGCCATTATACAGTATGGAGCATCATGTGTGGCCATTATACAGTATGGAGCATCATGTGTGGCCATTATACAGTATGGAGCACTGTGTGGCCATTATACAGTATGGAGCATCATGTGTGGCCATTATACAGTATGGAACATCATGTGTGGCCATTATACAGTATGGAGCACTGTGTGGCCATATTTTTTTGTTTATAATTATTCTTTATGAAACAGTGTGATCAGCAGTGCTAAATGGGTGTGGTTGGGACGTGGATATGGGTGTGGCTAGTTATGAATGGGTGTGGTCAGAGGCGTGGCCTAAAATTTGTCCCTTTTCCCATCTTCAAAAGTTGGGAGGTATGTTAAAAGTAGTAGGGGCGCAACAAAATAGTTTCCCCTAGGGCGCCGTAATCTCTCGGGCCGGCCCTGGTGTTAATATAGTCACCTATCACCGTCTTCTTCAGTGTGTAGCACTGTTTAGGGCTTCTGTGTAACATCACCACCTTTCAGACTCTCTGGGTCACATCGTGTTCAGCATGACATGAAAGTGGCTTTTACAATATACAGTAAGTCTATGGAACATCAGAACAAGGCTCCATAGACTTACATTGTAAGGCTACGGTCACACTATCAGTATTTGGTCAGTATTTTGCCTCAGTATTTGTAAGCCAAAACCAGGAGTGGGTGATAAATACAGAATTGGTGACGTGTTTCTATTATACTTTTCCTCTGATTGTTCCACTCCTGATTTTGGCTTACAAATACTGAGGTAAAACACTGACCAGATATTGAATGTGCGAACATGGCCTAAAAGAGACTTCTGACTCATGGATAGAGCATAGAGTGATCCGGAAAGTCAGGAGTACAGTCATATACAGTAGCGTAACTATGGTCTAATGTGCTCCAGTACAAAATTTGTCCCTGGGCACCCCTGCATGTTGGTCAGATGTATAGTCTTTTGTAGCATTGTAAATCTCATAAAGACATGTGTGATCACTCTCACCCTTTCTTCATGTAGTAATATCCCAAATTCTGTACTAATGTCCCTCATCATGGTATACGTATATGTCCCCGATCATGAGCCCCTTCCTTATATACAGTGGGGAAAATAATTATTTGATACACTGTCAATTTTGCAAGTTTTCCCACCTACAAAGAATAGAGAGGTATGTAATTTTTATCGTAGGTTCACTTCACCTGTGAGAGACAGATTCTAAAAATAAAAAACAGAAAAACACATTGTATAACTTTTAAATAATTAAATAGCATTTTATTGTATGAAATAAGTATTAGATCACCTACCAACCAAGCAGGATTCTGGCTCTTATAGACCTATTAGTTTTTCTTTAAGAAGCCTCCTACTCTGCACTCATTACCTGTATTAAAGACACCTGTCCACACATTAAATCAATCACACAACAAACTCTCCACTATGGCTAAGGACAAAGATCTGGATAAGGACACAAGGGACAAAAAAGTAGACCCGCACAATGCTAGGATGGGCTCCAGGAGAATAGGCAAGAAGCTTGGTGAAAAGGCAACAACTGTTGGCACAATTATTATAAAATGGAAGAAACACAAGATGACTGTCAATCCTCCTCGGTCTGGGGCCCCATGCATGATCTCGCCGCATAGGGTAAGGATGATTCTGAGAAAGGTCAGGAATCAACCCAGAACTACACAGGAGGACCTGGTCAATGACCTGAAGAGAGCTTGGACCACAGTCTCAAACATTATCATTAGTAACACACTACACCGTCATGGATTAAACTCCTGCAGGGCATGTCCAGGACCCCTGATGAAGCTGCACGTGGAATGCACATAGAGGTATTGGGCAGTGTGGTTTATTATACCATGGTGAGTATCAAACCTTTCTAAACTCTGCATAGATGCATCTCTATGTCTAGCTTTTCAGTCTGATAGGGGTGATATACAAGACTGACTCACTTGGAGTTGCTTAGACTGAGGGCACCCCAATGTTATGAATTGTGGTATTTATCTTATAGCTAGGTGGATGTTTATGAATTCAAATTATGTTATGTGATCGAATAGACCACTATTGTATCTAAGCAAACGGCTATTATGTACTATTATGTACCCTATTGATCTGTAACCACACTACCTTATTCTGCTTTTTTTAGTGAGTTTTTAAGGTTTTTTATGGTATTTATTTGGTTTTTGTATGTGTGTCTATTTGATTTAATAAAGATTGAATTTATAACTATGTCTGATATACTGTATTAGGCTACGTTCACATTTGCGGTCTGCGCCGCAGCGTCGGGCACCGCAGCGTCGCCGCATGCGTCATGCGCCCCTATATTTAACATGGGGGCGCATGGACATGCGTCGCACTTGCGTTTTGCGCCGCATGCGTCCCTGCGGCGCCCGCGTCCGGGCGCAGAGGACGCAGCAAGTTGCATTTTTGCTGCGTCCAAAATCAATGAAAAAAAGGACGCATGCGGCGCAAAACGCAGCGTTGTGCATGCGTTTTGCTGCGTTTTTGTTTGCGTTGTGCGTTGCGGCGCCGACGCTGCGGCGCACAACGCAAATGTGAACGTAGCCTTAAATGTTTTTCATTGTTTGCTTTGGTGGTAGAGTCTTTAATATGAATTTTATTCAGGTACCCCCAAGATCCATAGTAATTTTTTATATAGATACGGGTTCACTTTTCCTTTCATTAGAATTAGAATGTCCAGGCCCATTTAAGGTTCTCGAATGATCATCTGGATGATCCAGAGGAGGCATGGGAGAACGTCACATGGTCAAATGAGATCAAAATACAACTTTTTTATATCAACTCCACTTGCCGTGTTTGGAGGAAGACGGATGAGTACAACCCCAAGAACACTGTCCCAACCATGTAGCATGATGGGGAAAACATTATACTTTGGGTGTGCTTTTCTTCAAAAGGAACATAACGACTGCACCTTATTGAAGGGTGGAAAGATGGGGTCATGTATCACGAGATTTTGGCCAACAACCCCCTTCCCTCAGTAAGAGCATTGAGGAGCCGTGGCTGGGTCTTTCAGCATGACAATGACCCGAAACACAGCCAGGGCAACTAAGGAGTGGCTCCATATGAAACATTTAAAGGTTCTGGAGTGGTCTATCCAGTCTTCAGATGTAAACACAATGGAAAATCTTTAGAAGGAGCTGAAACTAAATGTTGGTCAGAAACAGCCCTGAAATTTAAAAGACCTGTAGAAGATCTGTATGGAGGAGTGGTCCAAAATCCCTGCTGCAATGTGTGCAAACTTGGTCAAGAACTACATGAAACATCCGACCTGTGTAATTGCAAACAAAGGTTTTTGTTAGAAATATTAAGTTCTGCTTTTCTGTTGTATCAAATGCCTATTTCATGTAATAAACTGCAAATTAATTATGGAAAAATCATACAATAAATTTCAGGTTTTTTTAAGAATCTGTCTCTCACAGTTGAGGAGTGCCTAAGATAAAGATGACAGACCTCTCCATTCTGTGTAGGTGGTGAAATATATGTCCCTAATCCCAATATATTGTATATTTCTTCTTTTTGGTATATACAGTATGTCGCCCTTCTTGGAATATGTGTACCCCATCCTGTACATCTTCTTGGCATATAAGCACCCCTTCTTTATATATAAGTCCCCCAGCCTGGTATACATGTCCCCTATCCTGGGCGCATTCCTTGTATATGTCTCCCATCCTGGTATGTATGTCCCCAATTGCGATAAATATGTCCACTTTTTGGTATGTACACTGATGAGCCAAATGGTAATAATGTTTTGAACTAGGGTTGAGCGAAACGGATCGGTCAATTTCATAAATCGCCGACTTTCGGCAAAGACGGGTTTCGTGAAACCCGAGCCGATCCCAGTGTGGGATCGGCCATGCGGTCGGCGATCTTCACGCCAAAGTCGCGTTTCATATGACGCGTTCAGCACCATTTCTCAGCCAATGAAGGTGGACGCAGAGTGTGGGCAGCGTGATGACATAGGTCTTGGTCCCCACCATCTTAGAGAAGGGCATTACAGTGATTGGCTTGCTTTCAGCGGCATCACAGGGGCTATAAAGGGGCGTGCACGCCGACCGCCATCTTACTTCTGCCGATTGTAGCATAGGGAGAGGTTGCTGCCGCTTCGTCAGAAGAAGGGATAGCGTTAGGGAGGGAAGATTAACCCCCAAACCGCTTGTGCTGTAGCGATTTCCACTGTCCAACACCACCTTTTCTTTGCAGGAACAGTGGAGGTTAGATTTCTGTGCATCAGCTCTGTAGCTTATAAGGCTCCCTGATAGCTGCATTGCTGTTTGTACGCCGCTGTGCAAACCAACTGCTTTTTTCAAAGCAAAAATCCTGTTGCTTCTTTCTGCACAGTTCTCTTGTTTCTTTGTCCACACTCTTGTGTGCAGCAGTCCTTTTTATTGCTGCCATACTTGTCCTTTGATCATTGTAGGGAGATTGAAATTCTACTACAGCCCTTGTATTTTTTGATATATCTGCCAGCCACTTTCTGTCAATCAAACTGTGTAGTGTATTACAGTGGGCCTGATTTTTTTCCTGCATTCTCCCACACATAAAAAGGGAGATTTATATTGCCACTGAGTGCATCTGCGTCAGTCCTGTTTGTGGCATATCTGCCAGCCACTTTCTGCCACTCAAACTGTGTAGTGTAATACAGTGGGCCTGATTTTTCTCCTGTCTCCCACACATAAAAAGGGAGATTTATATTGCCACTGAGTGCATCTGCGTCAGTTCTGTTTGTGGCATATCTGCCAGCCACTTTCTGCCACTCAAACTGTGTAGTGTAATACAGTGGGCCTGATTCCTTTCTGCTGTCTCCCACACATAAAAAGGGAGATTTATATTGCCACTGAGTGCATCTGCGTCAGTCCTGTTTGTGGCATATCTGCCAGCCACTTTCTGCCACTCAAACTGTGTAGTGTAATACAGTGGGCCTGATTTCTTTCTGCATTCTCCCACACATAAAAAGGGAGATTTATATTGCCACTGAGTGCATCTGCGTCAGTCCTGTTTGTGGCATATCTGCCAGCCATTTTCTGCCACTCAAACTGTGTAGTGTAATACAGTGGGCCTGATTTTTCTCCTGTCTCCCACACATAAAAAGGGAGATTTATATTGCCACTGAGTGCATCTGCGTCAGTTCTGTTTGTGGCATATCTGCCAGCCACTTTCTGCCACTCAAACTGTGTAGTGTAATACAGTGGGCCTGATTTCTTTCTGCTGTCTCCCACACATAAAAAGGGAGATTTATATTGCCACTGAGTGCATCTGCGTCAGTTCTGTTTGTGGCATATCTGCCAGCCACTTTCTGCCACTCAAACTGTGTAGTGTAATACAGTGGGCCTGATTTTTCTCCTGTCTCCCACACATAAAAAGGGAGATTTATATTGCCACTGAGTGCATCTGCGTCAGTTCTGTTTGTGGCATATCTGCCAGCCACTTTCTGCCACTCAAACTGTGTAGTGTAATACAGTGGGCCTAATTTCTTTCTGCTGTCTCCCACACATAAAAAGGGAGATTTATATTGCCACTGAGTGCATCTGCGTCAGTCCTGTTTGTGGCATATCTGCCAGCCACTTTCTGCCACTCAAACTGTGTAGTGTAATACAGTGGGCCTGATTTCTTTCTGCATTCTCCCACACATAAAAAGGGAGATTTATATTGCCACTGAGTGCATCTGCGTCAGTCCTGTTTGTGGCATATCTGCCAGCCATTTTCTGCCACTCAAACTGTGTAGTGTAATACAGTGGGCCTGATTTTTCTCCTGTCTCCCACACATAAAAAGGGAGATTTATATTGCCACTGAGTGCATCTGCGTCAGTTCTGTTTGTGGCATATCTGCCAGCCACTTTCTGCCACTCAAACTGTGTAGTGTAATACAGTGGGCCTGATTTCTTTCTGCTGTCTCCCACACATAAAAAGGGAGATTTATATTGCCACTGAGTGCATCTGCGTCAGTTCTGTTTGTGGCATATCTGCCAGCCACTTTCTGCCACTCAAACTGTGTAGTGTAATACAGTGGGCCTGATTTCTTTCTGCATTCTCCCACACATAAAAAGGGAGATTTAAATCGCCACTGAGTGCATCTGCATCAGTCCTGTTTGTGGCATATCTGCCAGCCACTTTCTGCCACTCAAACTGTGTAGTGTAATACAGTGGGCCTGATTTTTCTCCTGTCTCCCACACATAAAAAGGGAGATTTATATTGCCACTGAGTGCATCTGCGTCAGTTCTGTTTGTGGCATATCTGCCAGCCACTTTCTGCCACTCAAACTGTGTAGTGTAATACAGTGGGCCTGATTCCTTTCTGCTGTCTCCCACATGTAAAAAGGGAGATTTATATTGCCACTGAGTGCATCTGCGTCAGTCCTGTTTGTGGCATATCTGCCAGCCACTTTCTGCCACTCAAACTGTGTAGTGTAATACAGTGGGCCTGATTTCTTTCTGCATTCTCCCACACATAAAAAGGGAGATTTATATTGCCACTAAGTGCATCTGCATCAGTCCTGTTTGTGGCATATCTGCCAGCCACTTTCTGCCACTCAAACTGTGTAGTGTAATACAGTGGGCCTGATTTTTCTCCTGTCTCCCACACATAAAAAGGGAGATTTATATTGCCACTGAGTGCATCTGCGTCAGTCCTGTTTGTGGCATATCTGTCAGCCACTTTCTGACACTGAAACTGTGTAGTGTAATACAGTGGGCCTGATTTTCCCAGCAGTCTCCCACACCTATAAAGGGAGATTTAAATTCACAAGTTTACGTACACCTTCCACCTGGTTTTACAGTACCATATAACGGTTGTTAGTTTGGTTACATTTTTCCAAGAATGAGGAAGTCTGGTGGAAGAGGTCGTGGCCGTGGGCGGTCATTGCCAGCTGGTAATGATGGTAGTGGTGGTGGAGCATCAGGTGGTCGTGGGAAAAGCAATATAGCACCTAAGTCTTGAGTTGTTGAGCCAGCGTCATCGTCTGGCTACACAAGGCCTCGAACGCTCCCTTTTCTGGGAGTAGGAAAGACGCTTTTAAAGCCGGAGCAGCAGGAAAAAGTTTTGGTTTTCCTTGCTGACTCTGCCTCTAGCTCTTTCGCCTCCTCTTCGGAAAGTGCAAAATTTGAAACCAGCGCGTTGTCAGTGGATGCTCCCGGTCAGGAACAAGTCGCTTCCTTGTGTCCTTCACCCAGAACAACAGTGAAGGATACGTCAGGCGACACAACAGTTTACTCCATGGAGCTCTTTACACATACCGTGCCTGGGTTAGAAAGAGAAATTGTTAACAGGCCATTACCATTACAAGATGAATCGGACATGGAGTGCACAGATGCACAGCCACAGCTAGATTATTATGCTGTTCCATTGACTCAGATAACAACATTGCCCTCGCAGTGTACTGAGACAGAATCTGACCCTGATGAGACTATGGTGCCCTGTCCTGAACGCTATAGCACCGGCTTACACGGTGACACAGAGGAAGGTGCACAGGACATAGAGGAGGAGGTGATAGATGACCCAGTTGTTGACCCCGATTGGCAGCCATTGGGGAACAGGGTGCTGCTGGCAGTAGCTCTGAAGCAGAGGAGGAGGAGCCGCAGCAGGCATCAACATCGCAACAGCTTTCATCTGGCAGGCCCGTATCTGGCCAAAAACGTGTGTCAAAACCAAAAACAGTTGTAGGACAGCGTGGCCATCCGGTTAAAGTAGCACAGTGTGCAATGCCTGAAAAGGTATTCGATAGTAGGAAGAGTGCAGTCTGGCAATTTTTTAACCAAGATCCGAATGATCAGTGCAAAGTGATCTGTAAGAAATGCTCAAGGACATTTAGCAGAGGTCAGAATGTCAAAAAATTAAATACAACTTGCATGCGTAGACATTTAACCACCATGCACTTGCAAGCCTGGACTAACTACCAAACGTCCCATAACGTTGTTGCACCCGCTCACAATGAAGCTAGTCAGCAACGCTACATTCCTTCCCTCACTGTAAGCCCACCGTTTACGACACCACCTGCAGCAAATGTGGAGGTATCGTCGCAAGGCCAAAGCAGTCAGGGAATCACCAGGTTCTTGGTAGGAAACACTGTATCTAGGCTAACAGCAAGAATACCATCACCAACCCTCTCTCAGTCTGCCATGTCCACCACCACCCCCGCTAGTTCCACAATATGCAGCTCTCCAGTCCAGCTCACCCTACAAGAGACTCTCGTTAGGAAAAGGAAGTACTCGTCCTCTCATCCGCGTACACAGGGTTTGAATGCCCACATTGCTAGACTAATCTCGTTAGAGATGATGCCCTACTGGTTGGTTGAAAGCGAAGCTTTCAAAGCCCTGATGACCTACTCAGTACCATGCTATGACCTACCAAGTCGACACTTCTTTGCGAGAAAAGCAATCCCAGCCCTCCACCAGCATGTCAAAGACCCAATTGTCCATGCACTCAGGCAAGCTGTCAGTAGAAAGGTGCACCTCACAACAGATGCATGGACCAGTAGGCATGGCCAGGGACGTTACGTGTCCATCACGGCACACTGAGTTAATGTGGTGGATGCAGGGTCACAGGGGACAGCCATATTGGGACAGTTCTGCCTAGCCCACGGTCTAGGAAACAGTTGGCTGTAGGAGTTCGCCACCCCTCCTCCTCCTCCTCGTCCTCCAGCAGAAGCGAGAGCTCGCCACAGACCGCAGTCGCACGACCACTCCATCCGCAGCTGCCAGTGTTGCACACGAGGTGTAACATTATGGAACAGCTAGTGGTAAGCGTCAGCAGGCTGTGTTGGAAATGAAGTGTTTGGGTGACAACAGACACACCGCAGAAGTTCTGTCCAAGTTCTTGCAGCAAGAAACTCAGTCATGGCTGGGCAGTGTACATCTTGAGGTAGGCAAGGTAGTCAGTGATAACGGAAGGAATTTTATGGCTGCCATAGCCCTTTCACAACTGAAACACATTCCTTGCCTGGCTCACACCTTGAACCTGGTGGTGCAGTGCTTCCTGAAAAGTTATCCGGGGTTACCCACCCTGCTCCTGAAGGTGCGAAGACTTTGCTCGCACATCCGCCATTCGCCCGTACACTCCAGCCGTATGCAGAGCCATCAGTGATCTTTGCAGCTTCCCCAGCACCGCCTAATAATCGACGTTGCAACAAGGTGGAACTCCACACTGCACATGCTTCAGAGGCTGTGCGAACAGAGGCATGCTGTTATGTATTTGTGGGAGGATACACATACACGGGCAGGCAGTTGGATGGCAGACATGGAGTTGTCAGGTGTGCAGAGGTCGAAGCTACAAGACCTGTGTCAAGTCCTTCAGTGTTTTGAGGAATGTACACGCCTGGTTAGTGCAGACGACGCCATCATAAGCATGAGCATCCCCCTAATGCGTCTGCTGATGCAAAGTTTGATGCACATAAAGGAGCAGGCATTCGCAGCCGAGGACGAGGGAAGCCTTGATGACAGTCAGCCATTGTCTGCTCAGGGAAGTCTCCTGGACGAGGTGGCGGACGAAGAGGAGGACAGAGGGGTTTTATAACCAGGTTGTGGAGTGATTTCGCAATGACCGCAGACACGACAGGTACTGCAGCATCAATTTAAAGTGACAGGAGACAACATTTGTCCAGTATGGTTACTAACTATTTTTCCTCCCTTATCGATGTTCTCCTTCACACGTCATTCCCATTTGATTACTGGGCATCCAAAATAGACACCTGGCCTGAATTGTCAGAATATGCATTACAGGAGCTTGCTTGCCCAGCTGCTAGTGTGCTATCAGAAAGAGTATTCAGTGCTGCTGGTTCAATACTGACCGAAAAAAGGATTCGTCTGGCTACCCAAAATGTTGATGATCTAACCTTCATTAAAATGAACCAATCATGGATTTCTAATTATTTTGCCCCACCTTTCCCTGCTGACACCTAGCTTTCCTGTAAAAAGGTCGTGCTTTTGGACTCGTCTTACTGACTGCTCCAATTTCTCCATTTTCAGCTGCTGTATGTCCACCATAGGCCATTTTTACACCTCCCTAAATGGGCTGACTCCCCCCACAGGGCCGTGGTCAGCACTTGGCGCAAGCACCCGTGCGAGTGCCGTTTGGCTGAACAGGTGGGTGTGCCCACTTTTGGGCGACGGCACTGGCACAGGGTCCCTCATAGTACAATGAAGTGTCTCTGGTGGTGGTGGTGCACACCCAACGTCAGACACACCGTCGTAACATGAGGGGCCCTGGGCCAGTACCGCCGCCCACGAGAGAGTGTTCCCCCCCCCAGCTCAAACAGTGCTCTACCACTTGCAAAATTACCTCTCACTGCTCCACCACTGTTTAGTCTGTGCTGTTAAATCCTTCAATGGCACTGCCAATACCAATTTGTTGACATGATTGATGGTAGTAAAAATATTCAGGGGCCCTGTCCTACATTTACACCAGTTAATACTTTGCGCCAACTACCTGTCATGGGGAGACTAAGTGAGCGAGAGCTAATAACCCGGGCCCCTGCAATTTTCCTCAGACTAGGGAAATACTGACTGACCCTCTACCTGGAGTTTACACTGATGGTGTGCATGTCCAGGCCTCGAACCTCACCCTGTCTCCTGTTTCAACCCTAGGCTGAAACCTTCGCCCACCACCCAGTGAAGTGGTAATACACCAATACCCACAGTTAACACAGACAAGGATAAAGGAAAATATACACCACGCCGCAGTCACTCAGGAATACACTATAAATGTGCAGGGCAAAATAAATACAAATATAGGAAGGAGTAAATAAGACTAAGGAAAATACACCACCAGCAACGAATCTCCAACAACCAGCTCTCCACTCCAGACCGAGATAACAACGCACAAGACAGAAGCTATAATCGGCGACGCCCAATGATCAGGAGAACTATTTAAAGGCAATGGGCATGGCCCAGCTTCCAATCCGAGGATCAGGTAAATTAACCCCGGAACAGCTGGATAAAATCTAGCCGATGCCAATGAGCAAATAGTGGTCTAAAGCGGAATTACCGCTGTCTGTCGAACGACCTGGTCTGAACAGCGTCCGACATGACAGTACCCCGCCGTCTACGAGGGACCCCAGGGCCCTCACGGCTTATAGGACCCGGCTTGTCTGGATGGCGATGATGAAAAAACCTGACCAGCCGATCCGCATGAATATCCGAGGCTGGTACCCAGAACCTCTCCTCAGGCCCATAACCACGCCAGTGTACCAAGTACTGTAAAGTGCGACGCAGTACACGAGATTCAACCACCTTGGAGACTTCAAACTCCAAATTACCATCCACCAAGACTGGAAGTGGCATAGGCGCCGCGTCCACAGAACCCACCACCTTCTTTAGAAGAGACCTGTGGAAAACGTTGTGTATCTTATACACCGCAGGGAGTTCCAATCGGTACGCTACTGGGTTAATGACGGCGGTGACCCTAAAAGGACCAATAAACCATGGACCCAATTTAAGGGACGGTATTTTGAGTCTTATGTTTTTTGTGGATAACCACACCCAGTCATCCACACTCAGGTCCGGACCTGGCACACGCCTACTGTCAGCCACACGTTTGTACCTAGCACCCACACTCAACAGGCGCTGTTTAACTCTCCTCCAGACTGATGACAATTGGGCTCCTAACTGATCCTCCTCCGGAACGCCGGAAGAGCCCCTCTGACTCAAGGTACAAAATTGAGGATGTAGCCCGTAAACACAAAAAAATGGAGACTCCCCAGACGACTCCTGGCGGTGATTATTGATGGCAAACTCAGCCAAAGGAAGGAACGTAGACCACTACTCCTGATTATCAGAGACAAAGCAGCGTAGGTACTGTTCCAAATTTTGGTTCATACGCTCAGTCTGACCATTTGACTGAGGATGGAACGCCGAAGAATGAGACAACTTGATCCCCAGTCGTGAGCAAAATGCTTTCCAAAATTTTGCCACAAACTGAGACCCCCTATCAGACACGATGTCAGACGGAACCCCATGAAGTCTGACCACCTCCTGCACAAATACCTGAGACAGAGTCTTAGCGTTAGGCAACGAAGGCAAAGACACAAAGTGCGACATTTTAGAAAACCGATCAACAATCACCAAGATAACCGTGTTCCCAGCTGATGAAGGCAAATCAGTGATGAAATCCATGGAGTTTTCCGTCCATGGCTTACTAGGTACTTCAAGAGGAAGTAGTGTGCCAACAGGACCGGAGCGGGGCGTCTTAGCCCTAGCGCACGTGGTACAAGCTGACACGTATGAGACCACGTCCTGTCGGATCTTGGGCCACCAAAACCGACGTGACACCAACTCCAAGGTACCTCTAACCCCTGGGTGGCCAGCCAGGACAGTATCATGATGCTCCGCCAAAATCTTTAAGCGGAGATGAAGCGGTATAAAAGATTTGTTGATGGGAAGCTCAGATGGTACCTCCTCCTGAGCCTCGGCAATCTCAGCCTCAACCTCGGTAGTGAGAACCAAAACCACAACACTCTTTTGGAGGATGGGTACTGGATCTTCCCGAGGTTCACCCCCCGGAAAACACCTGGACAGAGCATCCGCCTTAGTGTTTTTAGACCCCGGTCTGTAAGTGACAACAAAATTGAACAGCGTGAAAAACAATGCCCAGCCAGCCTGCCTGGGGGACAGACGCTTGGCTGACTCCAAATACAGCAGATTCTTATGATCGGTAATAACAGTAACCTGATGTACCGACCCCTCCAAGAAGTGTCGCCATTCCTCAAAGGCCAACTTGATTGCCAACAACTCCCTGTTGCCGATATCGTAGTTACGTTCAGCAGACGACAGTTTCTTGGAGAAATAGACGCACGGACGCAAACCACTCAAAGATGAGCCTTGAGATAGTACCACCCCCACACCAACCTCAGATGCATCGACTTCCACAACAAAGGGTTTTGATACGTCTGATTGTACAAGAATGGGGGCTGAAACAAAACTGTTCTTAAGAAATTCAAATGCGCGTACAGCAGCCGCAGGCCAAACGGAGAAATTGGTACCCTTTTTAGTCATGTCAGTTAGCGGTTTAGCAATGATGGAAAAATCCTTGATAAATTTCCTATAGTAGTTAGAAAACCCAAGGAACCGCTGAAGTGCTTTCAGGTTATCAGGACGTTCCCAATGCAGCACCGCTTGCACCTTAGCGGCGTCCATTTTAAAACCAGAAGGAGACACAATAAAACCCAAGAAAGGCAACTCTTGAACAGAAAATACACATTTCTCAAGTTTAGCATACAGCTTATTCTCTCTGAGAAGCTGTAACACCTGCCTGACATGATTTAAATGAGCATCACAGTCGCAAGAATATATGAGGATGTCATCTAGGTACACGATAACGAATTTCCCCAAAACATGCGAGAACACATCATTGATGAAATGTTGGAACACTGCAGGTGCGTTAGTCAACCCAAAAGGCATCACCAAATTTTCAAAATGACCCTCAGGGGTATTAAAAGCTGTCTTCCACGCATCACGTTGACAGACTCTTATGAGGTTGTACGCCCCCTGAGGTCAAGCTTGGTATACCACTTAGCACCCGCCACCTGGTTGAACAAATCTGGTATCAGTGGCATCGGGTATGGATCATGAACCGTAATCTGGTTCAACTCCCTGAAATCCAAACACGGGCGTAATCCGCCATCTTTCTTCTTCACGAAGAAGAACCGAGGATGACGGCCTGATGTGCCCTTTGCTCAAGCTTTCAGCAATATAATCTTTTAACGCTTGTCTCTCCGGACCGGAGATGTTAAACATCCTTGCTTTAGGCTACTTGGCCCCTGGTTTAAACCTGATAGAACAGTCATAGGGACGATGTGGCGGCAACTCTGAACAACCCTTTTCAGAGAACACATCCACAAAATCCAGAAGTGACTCCGGAACGCTTGAAGTCACCGCAGCCACACATGTGGCCAGGCAATTCTCCTGGCAGTACTCGCTCCACTGAATTATGTCCTGAGTTTTCCAGTCAATTACCGGGTTGTGCATGGACAACCAAGGAAAACCCAAAACCACCTGAGCAGGAAGATTCCTGAGCACCTTACATGTAACCCGCTCGGAATGTAGAACCCCAATGTGGAGTTTCACCTCAGCCACAAATTCAGTAATCTCCCCCTGAGAGAGAGGAGCAGCATTGATGGTGACCACGCGGATAGGATGAGACAGTTTTTCAATCCTAAAACCTGCTGTGCGCGCAAACTCCTCATCAATGAGATTTGTGGTTGAACCACTATCCACAAAAACAGTAATTGGCAGCTCACTGCCAGCGATAAAAACCTTAGCAGGGAGCATGCATTGAGAAACCACCATGGAGGATATGCATAAGCTCAGATTGGTCTCCTCCACACCCTCTGAGCTTAGAAGTTTTCTGCCGTTGCGTTTTTCTTAGACAGCAGAGGACAGATGTTAATAAAATGACCAGTTTTACCACAGTAAAAACAGGCTCCCTGCTTCCTGAGCTCAGGGGCTCGACGCTTCACATGTGACACCCCTGCGATTTGCATAGGCTCCGTGGGCTCACCTGCAGCAACCTCACGTGAACCTAAACCCTCTCCCATAGGCGGTGTCTCATGCTCCCCCTGACGCAAACGGCGATCAATGCGGGCAACCAGACTCATAGCGGAATCTAGAGAAGCAGGAGTCTCGTACATCAGAAGGGCTTTTTTAACCCTTCCAGAAACCCCATGAATAAACTGACTCCGCAATGCTGGATCATTCCATTGTGTATCGATCTGCAACTCGCTCCCCCTGGCGAGTAGTGCGTATCTTAGATTCTGCTAGAGCCATTCTGTCAGGTTCATCGTAGATTTTTCCAAGAGAGGAAAAAAAAACTCGGATCCCCGCTTAACAATGACAACACCAGGCCCACACACTGAGCCTCATTACCCGAGGAGATCGGGCACATACGGAAATATAGTTTGCAAGCTTCACGAAAAGAAACAAATTTACTGCGTTCTCCAGCAAATTTTTCAGGCAAAGGGAATTTAGGCTCAGCAACTCTTCCTGTCGCTCCAGCTTGCAGATTAGATACTGCTAGTCCCTGTTGCTGAACTGCCCCCCTCAACTCAGTGACATGTAGGGACAGCGCCTCCAACTGGCGGGTTATGGAAGTCATGGGATCCATGACAAAAGAAAAAAAAAGAAACCCCCTTTTTTTTTTTCTTCTTTTTGTTGTTGGGCCGATTATAATGTCACAGGGAGACTAGGTGAGCGAGAGCTAATAACCCGGGCCCCTGCAATTTCCCTCAGACTAGGGAAATACTGACTGACCCTCTACCTGGAGTTTACACTGATGGTGTGCATGTCCAGGCCTCGAACCTCACCCTGTCTCCTGTTTCAACCCTAGGCTGAAACCTTCGCCCACCACCCAGTGAAGTGGTAATACACCAATACCCACAGTTAACACAGACAAGGATAAAGGAAAATATACACCACGCCGCAGTCACTCAGGAATACACTATAAATGTGCAGGGCAAAATAAATACAAATATAGGAAGGAGTAAATAAGACTAAGGAAAATACACCACCAGCAACGAATTTCCAACAACCAGCTCTCCACTCCAGACCGAGATAACAACGCACAAGACAGAAGCTATAATCGGCGACGCCCAATGATCAGGAGAACTATTTAAAGGCAATGGGCATGGCCCAGCTTCCAATCCGAGGATCAGGTAAATTAACCCCGGAACAGCTGGATAAAATCTAGCCGACGCCAATGAGCAAATAGTGGTCAAAAGCGGAATTACCGCTGTCTGTCGAACGACCTGGTCTGAACAGCGTCCGACGTGACACTACCACTGTCTGCATGTCAGCAGAGGAGCCCACCCCTGTACCTAGGTATGCCACCTGTTTATTTGTGAAATTTTTTTTTTTGCCAGACATTAGCGTCACTTTATTATTTTGGCCTACTAACTGTGTCAGACACTCCTTACAGTTGTCCTCCACTGAACAATGCTAGGCCGCCTGCTTACTCCTGTAACCTATTTTTAACTGCATTTTGCCCATTACTTTTTTGGCCCTACTAACTGGGTCTGCCCCTCATTGCAATCGTCCTCCGCTGAACACACCAATGCTGCCTGTGTACCACTGTAACCTATTTTAAACTGCATAGAGCCAACTTTTTTATTTTAGGCCTAGTAAGTCTGTCTGCGGTCCCTCCTTGCAATCGTCCTCCGTTGACCAAACCAATGCTGCCTGTGTACCCCTGTAACCTATATTAAACTGCATAGAGCCTACTTTTTTATTTTAGGCCTAGTAAGTCTGCGCCACTCCTTCCAATTGTCCTCCGCTGACCACACCAATGCTGCCTGTGTACCCCTGTAACCTATTTTAAACTGCATAGAGCCAACTTTTTTATTTTAGGCCTAGTAAGTCTGTCTGCGGTCCCTCCTTGCAATCGTCCTCTGCTGACCACACCAATGCTGCCTGTGTACCCCTGTAACCTATTTTAAACTGCATAGAGCTTACTTTCTTATTTTAGGCCTAGTAAGTCTGCGCCACTCCTTCCAATTGTCCTCCGCTGACCACACCAATGCTGCCTGTGTACCCCTGTAACCTTTTTCAAACTGCATTGAGTCAACTTTTTTGGTTAAGGCCTACTACCTGTGTCTGTCTGCGCCACTCAATACAGCTGTCCTCCTCTGAAAAAAGCTAAGCTTCAATTGTCAGGTTTTCAGCCAATAGGAATTTGAAAACTGCATTGGGGCTACTAGTTTGGTTGGGCCCTACTAACGGTGTCTGCCGCTCCTTGGTGTTCTCCTCCACTGAACAAAGCTGAGCTTCTATCTTCAGGCTTTCGGCCTATATTTACAAATTTTAAACTGCATTTGGCCTACTAGTTTCCTTGGGCCCTACTAACGGTGTCTGCCGCTCCTTGGTGTTCTCCTCCACTGAACAAAGCTGAGCTTCAATCTTCAGGCTTTCGGCCTATATTTACTAATTTTAAACTGCATTTGGCCTACTAGATTGGTTGGGAACTACTAACGGTGTCTGCCGCTCCTTGGTGTTCTCCTCCACTGAACAAAGCTAAGCTTCAATCTTCAGGCTTTCGGCCTATATCAGATATTAAACTGCATTTGGCCTACTAGTTTGGTTGGGCCCTACTAACGGTGTCTGCCGCTCCTTGGTGTTCTCCTCCACTGAACAAAGCTGAGCTTCAATCTTCAGGCTTTCGGCCTATATTTACTCATTTTAAACTGCATTTGGCCTACTAGTTTGGTTGGGCCCTACTAACGGTGTCTGCCGCTCCTTGGTGTTCTCCTCCACTGAACAAAGCTGAGCTTCAATCTTCAGGCTTTCGGCCTATATTTACTCATTTTAAACTGCATTTGGCCTACTAGTTTGGTTGGGCCCTACTAACGGTGTCTGCCGCTCCTTGGTGTTCTCCTCCACTGAACAAAGCTGAGCTTCAATCTTCAGGCTTTCAGCCTATATTTACAAATTTTAAACTGCATTTGGCCTACTAGTTTGGTTGGGCCCTACTAACGGTGTCTGCCGCTCCTTGGTGTTCTCCTCCACTGAACAAAGCTAAGCTTCAATCTTCAGGCTTTCGGCCTATATCAGATATTAAACTGCATTTGGCCTACTAGTTTGGTTGGGCCCTACTAACGGTGTCTGCCGCTCCTTGGTGTTCTCCTCCACTGAACAAAGCTGAGCTTCAATCTTCAGGCTTTCAGCCTATATTTACTAATTTTAAACTGCATTTGGCCTACTAGTTTGGTTGGGCCCTACTAACGGTGTTTGCCGCTCCTTGGTGTTCTACTCCACTGAACAAAGCTGAGCTTCAATCTTCAGGCTTTCGGCCTATATTTACAAATTTTAAACTGCATTTGGCCTACTAGTTTGGTTGGGCCCTACTAACGGTGTCTGCTGCTCCTTGGTGTTCTCCACTGAACAAAGCTGAGCTTCAATCTTCAGGCTTTCGGCCTATATTTACTAATTTTAAACTGCATTTGGCCTACTAGTTTGGTTGGGCCCTACTAACGGTGTCTGCCGCTCCTTGGTGTTCTCCTCCACTGAACAAAGCTGAGCTTCAATCTTCAGGCTATCGGCCTATATTTACTAATTTTAAACTGCATTTGGCCTACTAGTTTGGTTGGGCCCTACTAACGGTGTCTGCCGCTCCTTGGTGTTCTCCTCCACTGAACAAAGCTGAGCTTCAATCTTCAGGCTTTCGGCCTATATTTACAAATTTTAAACTGCATTTGGCCTACTAGTTTGCTTGGGCCCTACTAACGGTGTCTGCCGCTCCTTGGTGTTCTCCTCCACTGAACAAAGCTGAGCTTCAATCTTCAGGCTTTCGGCCTATATTTACAAATTTTAAACTGCATTTGGACTACTAGTTTGCTTGGGCCCTACTAACGGTGTCTGCCGCTCCTTGGTGTTCTCCTCCACTGAACAAAGCTGAGCTTCAATCTTCAGGCTTTCGGCCTATATTTACTAATTTTAAACTGCATTTGGCCTACTAGTTTGGTTGGGCCCTACTAACGGTGTCTGCCGCTCCTTGGTGTTCTCCTCCACTGAACAAAGCTGAGCTTCAATCTTCAGGTTTTCGGCCTATATTTACAAATTTTAAACTGCATTTGGCCTACTAGTTTGGTTGGGCCCTACTAACGGTGTCTGCCGCTCCTTGGTGTTCTCCACTGAACAAAGCTGAGCTTCAATCTTCAGGCTTTCGGCCTATATTTACAAATTTTAAACTGCATTTGGCCTACTTGGTGTTCTCCTCCACTGAACAAAGCATTGCCGCCTGTTTACTCCTGTTACCAATTTTGAACTTTATTTGGCCCACTTTATTATTTGGGCCTACTAACTGTGTCTGCCTCTCATTACAGTTGTCCTCCACTGAACAAAGCAATGCCGCCTGGTTAGTCCTGTTACCAATTTTGAACTGCATTTAGCCCACTTTATTATTTGGGCCTATATCTGTGTTTCCTCCTCATCCTGCCCATTGCCCAGCCAGTGCTACATGAGTCTGCTGGTACACTGACCCAGACCACTACATTCCCCTTGCACTCTACACAGCCAGAATCTGACCCTGCTGAAAGTAAGGTTCCCCTTCCCGCATACTATACCACCTTACACGGGGACAAAGAGGAAGGCGCAGATGAAAGTGCAGGTTCCTTCATCAGGTGGGGAGGGCATACTCGTTGGCGACATCACTGTCACAGGGCCCCTCATGGTACGCAAAAGTGTCTCTGCCGGTGGGAGGCGCCCCCGCCGTCAAACACAACGATGTACTCTCCCTGCTCCACCGCCGTGACATAGTCCGCATTTCCTGGGCCCACAAAAAACTTGAGCCAGCCCTACCCCCCCACAACTTTAGGCAAATGACCCCCAATTTTCAATGCCTAACTATTATTATAAGGTAAATTAAGATTCACAAGCTTAAGTGACACGAATTTATGTTTTTGACATTAAAATGGGCACTGTAGGTGTTTTCCTTTCCTCCACTCACTGCCAACCTTGCTTCCCCATTGACTTACATTGGGTTTCGTGTTTCGGTCGATCCCCGACTTTGCGCGATAATCAGCCGATTTCACTCGACTCGACTTTTGACAAAGTCGGGTTTCGCGAAACCCGACTCGATCCTGAAAAAGTAAAAGTCGCTCAACCCTATTTTGAACTATTGACTTTGAGGCTCCATATCTCACCATCCACTACTACTTTGAACGTGAGACTACCATAATTTTGTAGACAATCACGTTCAACTATTTAGTTATGCAGATTCTTGTCATGTAATTGCATTGTTATTGTTTTGCTCCTAAAAACCTAAATTTTAGTTTTTATTATTGTGTTAGTATTTTGCAAATCCACCTTTGGTTTTCAACACTACTTGAATGCATCTGGGTATGCTCTCTATTAGATTCAAGCATTGCTCAACCAAAATCTGAAAATCTGATCCAAGGTCTCTTCTACATGTTTTCAAAACTGGTGCATACTGGTCGACTCATTTGGTATGTATAGAGCTTTTTCTTCAATGATTATCATTGAACGACTTCTTTGGTAATTTTGGCGTATGCTTCGGGTCGTTGCCTTGCTGGAACACTATGTTGTCCTTTTCATACCCATGGTACTCGATTATACCAAGTAACTTGTCTTGTAGGATACTCACATATACCTGAGCATTGAGACCAATATCGATCCCGGTCAAGTATCCAGTGCTTTTGGCTGTTAACAACCCCATATCAGCTTTCCACCACCAAAATTGACAGTTCCTTCAATTTCTTGATCCGTTAGCCCATTTTTTCCCTGTGTTTCTTTCAGACCCATTTGCACCCATCAGAGCCTAGTCTATTGACTTTTCTCTCATCTCTCCAAATCACCCATTTCCAACCTTCAACTGAACACTTTTTGTAATTTTTTGTGAAGCCAGCATTTGTTATGCCAATATTGAAGTTGAAGCTTCTTCACCTTTTTTCGGGCCACCATTCTAGAGTTGTGTAATCTGCACTGCATAACACCTGTCACAATTACAAAGCATACAAGCCACCTCCACTGATGTATTTGTTGATCGAGAACTGATGTGATGACCCAACTTGTTGACTCCGATATTTTGCCTAGACATCAACCTCTTGGCCTTTGAATGGATGGTCAGTCTTCATTTCATATTCTTCCAACTGTCATGGCACATATGTGATGTAATTTGGCAATTTCATGGCTATCGATGATCTGGATGATGCTGTTTCTCTTTTCTTTGGAAATCTTCTTCATGAATGTTCCTTGAATCAAAGCAATGACCTTTCGCTTGGGACTCGACTTACTAACACACTAAGCTGTTAGGCAGTGTGTGAACAGGTTGTAATTTGTAGTATGTAGAAAAAAAAGATTTTTCTGCCACCAGAAGCAAAACAGAAAAACAATGCAGTGACATGACAGGAATCTGCATAAATAATCATATGCTAAATAGTTTCAAGCCCGAAGCGGGTTTTGCTGCCAGCTTCTTCCACGCCCCCAGAAGAAGCTGATGGTGAAAAGAGGGTAGGGGTGAGGGGATCTGAGGTGATCAAGCTAATCCTGGACACTAATCACATTTTCTCCATAAGGTAATACTGCACATAACACTTTCTATTCCTTTGTGCATATAACGCTTATATTATTAATTCTGAATCATATTATGCCAGATGCATTATAAGGATAATTAGAAATATTGGAGGTCACAGTACTGTTTAAAAACTCCATACCAGCATATATATTATATCCTTTTCGAATAATTTTTACCTGTCAGTGTCCCCTGTATGACTTTTACTCAATTTGTACTGCTTAATCATTTGTGATTTAACCCCTTACTGACCTCGGACGGGATAGTACGTCCGAGGTCAGCTCCCCTGCTTTGATGCAGGGCTCCGCGGTGAGCCCGCATCAAAGCCGGGACATGTCAGCTGTTTTGAACAGCTGACATGTGTCCGCAATAGCGGCGGGTGATATCGCGATTCACCCTCTGCTATTAACTAGTTAAATGCCGCTGTTAAACGCAGACAGCGGCATTTAACTACCGCATCCGGCCGGGCGGCCGGATATGAGCGCATCGCCGACCCCCGTCACATGATCGGAGGTCGGCGATGCTTCTCCATTGTAACCATAGAGATCCTTGAGACGTCTATGGTTACTGATCCCTGGCAGCTGTGAGCGCCACCCTGTGGTCGGCGCTCACAGCACACCTGATTTTCTACTACATAGCAGCGAACAGCAGATCGCTGCTATGTAGCAGAGGCGATCGTGCTGTGCCTGCTTCTAGCCTCCCATGGAGGCTATTGAAGCATGGCAAAAGTTTTTAAAAAAAGTTAAAAAAAATGTGAAAAAAATAAAAAAAATATAAAAGTTTAAATCACCCCCCTTTCGCCCCAATCAAAATAAATCAATAAAAAAAATCAAACCTACACATATTTGGTATCGCTATGTTCAGAATCGCCCGATCTATCAATAAAAAAAAAGCATTAACCTGATCGCTAAACGGCGTAATGAGAAAAAAAATCAAAACGCCAGAATTACATTTTTTTGGTCACCGCGACATTGCATTAAAATGCAATAACGGGCGATCAAAAGATTGTATCTGCACCGAATTGGAATCATTAAAAATGCCAGCTCGGCATGCAAAAAATAAGCCCTCAACCGACCCCAGATCATGAAAAATGGAGACGCTACGAGTATCGGAAAATGGCACAATTTTTTTTTTTTTTTTTTAGCAAAGTTTGGAATTTTTTTTCACCACTTAGGTAAAAAGTAACCTAGTCATGTTAGGTGTCTATGAACTCATAGTGACCTGGAGAATCATAGTGGCAGGTCAGTTTTAGCATTTAGTGAACCTAGCAAAAAAAGCCAAGCAAAAAACAAGTGTGGGATTGCACTTTTTTTGCAATTTCACCGCACTTGGAATTTTTTTCCCGCTTTCTAGTACACGACATGGTAAAACCAATGATGTCGTTCAAAAGTACAACTCGTCCCGCAAAAAATAAGCCCTCACATGGCCAAATTGACGGAAAAATAAAAAAGTTATGGCTCTGGGAAGGAGGGGAGTGAAAAACGAATACCGAAAAACGAAAAATCCCAAGGTCATGAAGGGGTTTAAAAAAAAAAATTATCATGGATCTCTTCTTCACTCGATCCTTTGTACATTCAGGTCGAGTTTTTGGTATTTGTCCTATATAAAAGAAGTGCCATTAACATTATTAGTGGATGTTAGTGTTTAATTGGTGAGATATGGAGCCTGAAAGTCAAAAGTTCAAAACATTGTTACTCTTTTGCTCCCCCATCTTGGTATGTACTGTATGTATCCCATCTCGTGTCTCTTCCTAGTACATATATGCCCCTAATTATTACATACAGTGGGTGTGGAAAGTATTCAGACCCCTTTAAATTTTTCACTCTTTGTTTCAGTGCAGCCATTTGGTAAATTCAAAAAGTTCATTTTTTTCTCATGAATGTACACTCTGCACCCCAAATTTATTAAAAAAGAAAAGCTGAAATATCACATGGTCTTTAGTATTCAGACCCTTTGCTCAGGATTGAGTAGAAGTACCCTTTTGAGCTAGTACAGCCATGAGTCTTATTGGGTCTGAATACTTAAGACCATGTGATATTTCAATTTTTCTTTTTTTATTAAATTTGCAAAAATGTCTACATTTCTGTTTTTTTTCAGTCAAGATGGGGTGCAGAGTGTACACTAATGAGAAAAAAATGATCTTTTTTGAATTTACTAAATGTCTGCAATGAAACAAATAGTGAAAAATTTTAAAGGGTCTGTTCCATTACCATGATGTACAATAACACATTGTATTGTGGTACCGTGTTAGCCAGAAAAATCGATGTGAATACTTTTCTGCCCAATGAGGCAGAGCAGGAGCCAAGGATCATTAGCATATCTCATACAACGCTCTGGCATCGGATGCCATACGCAAGTGTGACCCCAGCATTAGGAGTGTGTTCAGGAAGGTTGAGCATACTAAGTAGATGAACAATGTGATGTTTGCATTTTAACACACTTCTCCAGGCAGACCAAAGTGCAAATAGAGAAACAAAAAGGAATCCTCCTTGTGCAAGCCTGCACACAGACTGTCAGGAGAAGCTAAATAAGCAGCCAGTTACATCTCTTTCTCACTGTCTTATAGCAGAGATCAGCGATAGGTAAGTGATGTCTCCAGAAGTGTGATCAGCTCCTGATTGCTGCAGATTACAAACTTTGCAAGATCTTTGCATATATTATAAGGATTCTGCATTTTCCAGCAACTTACAGAAAATCTGGGAGGGTTAAAAAGTACAGTAATGTGCTGTCTGACTATGAGACGTGTCACATTACGATTTCACTAGTACCTGTTTCCAAACAGTTTTCAGGAGCAAACAAACTATTCTGCCCACAATGGTAGCAGTGAAACAGGTAATAATTATAGTGAAATGGGTCATTAGAGCTTGTTACCTGTCCCATAAGAGGATGAGGGGAGTAGCGTTAGGCGGCCTGTTACATTAACCTCTGACCCAGGAAAGGAATGGTTCTTTACATGGGGGCTGAGGATTCATGTGAGGGTGGAGGGGGCATCCCCAGCTTCATTTTTCTAGGGCACCAAAATACCTTGTAGGGGCCCTTATGAATGTGCAAATATATGTATGCGTGTGTATGTACACTATGTTCCAAATTACTATGCAAATGACATTTTTCTCTGAC
The DNA here is from genome assembly GCF_051348905.1 of Ranitomeya variabilis. NCBI lineage: Eukaryota > Metazoa > Chordata > Amphibia > Anura > Dendrobatidae > Ranitomeya > Ranitomeya variabilis. Next base: position 101,155,986 of record NC_135234.1, read on the forward strand.
TGTCCTAAATGGTCGGTGCAAATGACAGTCAGTCTGATAAAAGTCATCACCCGTTAGCATATACGTTGAATTTTATTGAAGAAACCTCCCAATGATAACAGTTTAATCTCTCAAATGAATAAAAACTCAAAATGCACTGTTCCAAATTATTATGCACAGTAGGATTTCTAAACATTTGATATGTTTTAAAGAACTGAAAATGCTCATTTGAAGAATTTGCAGCATTAGGAGGTCACATTCACAGAACAAAAAAGCTATTTAACTCCAAAACATCCTAACAGGCCAAGTTACATGTTAACATAGGAACCCGTCTTTGATATCAGCCTCACAATTCTTGCATCCATTGAACTTGTGAGTTTTTGGAGAGTTTCTGCTTGTATTTCTTTGTATGAAGTCAGAATAGCCTCCCAGAGCTGCTGTTTTGATGTGAACTGCCTCCCACCCTCATAGATCTTTTGCTTGATGATAATCCAAAGGTTCTCTATAGGGTTGAGGTCAGGGGAAGATGGTGGCCACACCATGAGTTTGTCTCCTTTTATGCCCATAGCAGCCAATGACTCAGAGGTATTCTTTGCAGCATGACAGCATGAGATAGTGCATTGTCATGCATGAAGATGCTTCTGCTGCTGAAGGCACATTTCTGCTTTTTATACCATGGAAGAAAGTTGTCAGTCAGAAACTCTATACACTTTGCAGAGGTCATTTTCACACCTTCAGGAACCTTGAAGGGCCCTACCAGCTGTTCTGGACCAAAACATGACTCCTCAACCTCCTTGCTGATGTCGCAGCCTTGTTGGGACATGGTGGCCATCCACCAACCATCCACTACTCCATCCATCTGGACCATCCGGGGTTGCTCGACACTCATCAGTAAACAAGACTGTTTGAAAAATAGTCTTCATGTATGTCTGGGCCCACTGCAACCATTTCTGCTTGTGGTCACTGTTTAGGGGAGGCCGAATAGTAGGTTTATGCACCAAAGCAAGCCTTTGAAGGATCCTACACCTTGAGGTTTGAGGGACTCCAGAGGCACCAGCAACTTCAAATAACTTTTTGCTGCTTTGTAATGGTATTTTGGCAGCTGCTCTCTTAATTCAATGAATTTATCTGGCAGAAACCTTCCTCAATATGCCTTTATCTGCATGAACTCTGTTTCAGTCATAAATCTCTTCATAGTATGATGATCACTCCTAAGTTTTCGTGAAATATCTAATGTTTTCAAACCTTGTCCAATGCATTGCACTATTTAACACTGTTCAGCAGCAGAGAGATCCTTTTTATTTCCTATATTGCTTGAAACCTGTGGCCTGCTTAATAATGTGGAACATCATTTTTAAGTAGTTTTCCTTTAATTAGAATCAACTGGAAAACTAATTATCACATGTATTTAAGATTGATTTCAGTGATCCATTGAGCCCTGAGATACAATACCATCCATGAGTTTATTTGAAAAACAAAACGATTAAATCTTTATGACACTAAAATCCAATTTGCATAATAATTTGGAACACAGTGTATGTGCACGAGGGTGTATGTATATGCATGTGTATATATGGATGTGTGTATATGCATGTGTGTGTGTGAAAGCATAAAGGTGTTTATATTTGTAAAGAGTAGGAGAATCAACCTGGCCCATACTAAAACTCGGCCAGTCATGTCTACATATTGCAGATGTAATTGGCTCCGTGTGCTTATCTACATAGTGAACGGCTGCAGGAGCTGCCTGTTTGTTATGATCCTTAGTGGTTGAGGATCACGAATTACTCCAGCTAAGTAACAAACATAGGACAAGCTCTAGGGAGGTGGCAAACTGGACTAACCGCAAATCTGAACCTATCCAAACACACTAGAAGTAGCCGGTGAACGTGCCTAAAAAATCCTAGACGTCTCGAGCCAGCCTGAGGAACTAACTACCCCTAGAGAGAAAGGAAGACCTCTCTTGCCTCCAGAGAAATAATCCCCAAAGATATAGAAGCCCCCAACAAATAATAACGGTGAGGTAAGAGGAAGGCACATACGCAGGGGTGAAAACAGATTCAGCAAATGAGGCCCACTAATACTAGATAGCAGAAAATAGTAAGGGGTCTGTGCGGTCAGTAAAAAACCCTAACAAAATATCCACACTGAGATTTCAAGAACCCCCGCACCAACTAACGGTGTGGGGGGAGAAACTCAGTCCCCTAGAGCAACCAGCAAGCGAGGAGATCACATCTTAGCAAGCTGGACAAGAAACATGATGAATGCTGATAATCAAAAAATGAACGGACAAAAACTTAGCTTGTCTTGGAGAGGCTGGGAGCAAGGTAATCACAAGGAATCTGAAGAGCACTGAATACATTGATAGCAGGCAAGGAACTGAGTATCCAGGTGAGTTAAATAGGAAACGAACCAAGGATAACGAACCAGCTGATGCAGCCAACCTGCAGAAGACAACACTACACAGTACCGCTTGTGACCACAAGAGGGAGCCTAAAAATAGAGTTCACAACACTGTTATTGACATGCAGACCAGACTAGTGTGTTAGGCAGCCAGGGTGGTAGTCGTGGCAATGGGCTGTAATGTTCCCACACCCTAGTACCCCACAGATAGAATGCAGTGTCCCTTCTTTAGCATGTGCAGCGTGCACAGCAGTACACTTATATTCACTGTCAGAGTCCTCTCAAGTTTTGTCACTCCGGCTCTGCTTTTCTGAGCTCCATAAAAGATCCCAGAGACACAGTTCTTTTCCAACAATTGAACTTCACTAAGCAATAGGGCATCGATCACACTTGCAGCACAGGTCTCACAAAGGGACATATTCTGAGCTTTCCCTGCCTTCCGAGCAGCCTCTATCCTTCCTGTCAGCTCTGTCTCTCTTCTTCCAGGAATCTCTGCCTTATCTCTAGACAATCTCTGTCTTATCCGTGCCGCCTGTCCCACCAGCTCCATGCCATCCACCCCCCCGGTTCCAATAGGGAAAGGTGCCAGGAAGGCTATCTCAGCTACTCCTGCCCCAGTTGTTGACCCCGGATCCTTCTTAGGATTCTTAGGACAGTCCTCCTTGAGCTGGTGCCCGCCTGCATGAACCACAGCCTGGGGCCCCTTCCTGCCATAACAGCTCTATCCCCATGGCTGGCAGACTGTCTTCACTGCTCCTTACACCTCACCCTGGGCAAGGCTGCCCAGGCTTGCTCCCTAACCAGGAAGTGTCTCTCTTATCTCCCCTTGCTTCTGCACTGCACTGCCCTATAGCTCCTCCCAACTACTACATCCCTATGCTGCCTGTACCTTACTAACACTCCTATCTATTCTATTCCCTATCTCTTTGATGCCCCCAATATTCTAATCCCAAACCACCCCTAAGCCTATACACAGTACATGACAAACACATCACATTGAATACCAAAAGGAAATAATTGTCCACTAAGGTTATATCTTCTGTGTCAACTGAAAAAGGAAAAAACCCTAAAAATTAACTTTTATTTACTACTATTAAAATTCACATTTTCATGATAAGATAAAATTAATCCATTCCTTTGGGTGAAGGACATCAACTTCTTTTTGAGGAAACTCAGATGGAGGAAGCTCTTTGCTCATAATGACCAAAGTAAATGTCAACAATTGGGAATCAAAATGGACAAATTAAGTGACGTACGTCTCCTAACAGACTTAGCAGAGGAAGGGGCCAGAGAGCTGGGGGAAGGCCCATTTACAGATTTGAAGCCTAAAAATACTAAAATGCCACCCCTAGGAGATCAGTGAATGATAGATATTTTTCTTAAGTTGGTCATGGATGACATCAAAAGAATTAATCCAAGAAACACACCAAATCCCTCTAACATCACCAAACTAGCGAATTAGAGATAAATGCTCTAGAGGCCCTCTGTACGGACATATCACTAGTGATAAAACCTTTGGACAAAGGGGAAACACAGTGCTTATTATGAGTAGAGAACAATATGTTGATATGTGCATGGACATTCTCTCTGATGATACAACTTATGAGGTCCTGCGTCAAGACCCGACGATTGAATATAAAAAGGAACTGACTGGGATTCTGACTAGAGCTAGAACTGTGGGGTTGATTTCATCCAATGAATATAGCTATCTCCTACCAAAATATCCGGTGATCGCTACATTTTATATCTCAAAAATCCTTAAGGGATACCCCCTTTAAAAGGGAGACCTATAGTGTCAAGGATAGACGCCCGGTCCCAGAACAAAAGCGTCTACATTGACAAGATATTAAGACCTTTTGTCATGGCATTACCCTCATATTTGAGGGATACCACTGATCTTCTAACAAACTTAGTGGTATAATTGTGGAACCAAACACCATTTTAATATCAATTGATATCGAGGCTCTATACTCAAGTATTCATCACAGTGCTGGTATCTTTGCAGTGGAATTTTTTCTCAATACAAGAGCTGGACATCTTTTTCAACATAAGTTCATTTTTGAATTACTTGGGTATAACCTACGACATAACTTTTTTATGTTTAACGGGAAATTTTACCACCAGCTCAGGGACACAGCAATAGGGAGCCCATGTGTCCCCACTTATGCTAATTTGCTCCTGGGCTGGTGGGAAGATATGGTAGTCTTTGGGGATGAGGATGCCATCTGGAGCCCCCACATTCAATTTTGGGTCGTTATATCGACGACATCCTCGTCCTCTGGACTGGTGATCTATCCACCTTTAGCAAGTTTATTAACAACCTCAATGATAACAATTAGGTTTAAGATTTACACATGAAATAGAGGGTAATGGCTTGGCTTTTCTTGATGTCATGATTTCTATCAATGAGAATGGGCCCCTAAAAACCTCATTACATCGTACATCGTAAACCTACAGCAGCCAATAATCTGCTGAGGTGGGAAAGCTATCACCCTGCTCCTCTTAAACGGGGAATCCCTAATGGGCAGTTCATTAGACTTAGGAGGAACTGCTCCTTGTATACTGGTCATCAAAATAAATCTAGGGACTTAAAGAAAAGGTTTTGCGATGGTGGGTATCCCAGAGCACTAATAGATCAAGCATGTCAGGATGCTCGCGTCATTGATAGACCCACCTTAATGAATCCACAGAAAAAGGAAAATGACCAACCTATTACTAGATTAATAGGCACGTATTATGACCAGCAGATTAAGGTGATGAAAATTTTGAGAAAATACTGGGGGATTTTAAAAACTGACCCTGATCTAGCTAAATGGATCTCCCCATATCCATCAGTAACATACAGAAAAGGGAGATCAATAGAAGATCAAGTTGTTAGTAGTCACTATGTTCCACCGAAAAAAGAGGGTACCTGGTTAGATCAGAGATCGGTGGGGACCTTTAGATGTGGACATTGCAGTGTTTGCAGATGCATTACACCATCTGATGCATTTCGAAGTTCAGTTCCAAAAAGAACTTATAAAGATAAATGTTTTGCAAACTGGAAAACTGAAGAAGTGGTCTATTTGTGCACCTGTTTGTGTCCAAAAGACTATGTGGGGAAAAACCAAAAGACAGCTACGTGTCAGAATAGGTGAACATCTTGGGAATATAAGGAATAAGAGAGATAGCCCATTAGCCAGACACGTCAATTCCCAACATGGAGGTAATTTAGACAGTATCACATTTCGAGTCATTGAAAGTTGTTAGCCCACCCTAAGGCCGGGGGTCTGGGATAACAAAATCTTACAAAGGGAAAGTAGGTGGATTTTTTTGGATGGAGAGTTTGAGCCCTGGAAGTCTGAATGAACAGATTAGCAGAAGTTTCATTCAAGACTATTTGTATTTTATTTATGATAGATGAACCCCAAAAGCCAAAGAACCAATTAATGGTCTCTTTGTGCCATTGGCTAATCGTTACCATTGGCAAGGAAAAGCACCTACAAGTTATACATATGGGAGGGGTTATGGATAACCCCGTTTCTGGGTCCCATTAGATGGATCTGATATGCATGGCTATTTTAAGTAGTGGGGGATGTCTGCAATCATGCAGGATATACTTGTGCCTGGTTTTGATGTTGGCATAAAAAAATGAGTGGTGCCTAAGTCCTGAAAAGATGAAGCATATTTGTTTTACAAATAAAATACTCACTGCACATGTCAAAAGATGAAGCACAGTTTGCATGCCAGCTCCGGAAGTCTATCTGATAGAGAGGGAGGCCGGGGTGACCCGCATCTGCGCTCCTCTAACCGGAAGTGCATCCGAATACCGAATGTACTAGCGCGTCTAAACACCGGATGTACTACTGAGCGCGGCCGACACAGGAAGGAGGGACAGGTATTTTCCTTCCTCTAACACAATAATTACGGTTACTTAGATTTAAAAAGCGTGACTTGCAGCGCATCCCCACCCATTAATTTTTTTCCTCGGTCCCCTGATGAGCCCTGATATAAGGAGGGGAGAAACGCGTAGGGACAAGAGACAACCGCTGTGATTAAGCTAAGTAAAGGTACGTCACACTCAGCGATGCTGCAGCGATATAGACAACGAGCCGACCTAAACTAGATCGCTGGAGCGTCGCTGTTTAGGTTGCTGTAGAGACGTCAAACACAGCAACTCCAGAACGATGCAGGAGCGATCCAGTGATGTAACGGCGACTCACTTCTCGTTCTCGCTGGTTGTTAGCTCCATGTCAAACAGCCGGAGTGTACCGACCCGACACACAGGCGGAGGGACGTTCCGGACAGGACGCACAAGTGATCGCAAAGGAAAGACTGAGTAGAGTCGCGGTTTATATTCCGGAACGCAGCTACAGATGATCCCGCTGTGGTCTATCAGCGTTCACAGGGAGACGGCGTCACAGCCACTCATTTCCGTCCAGCTAACAACCATTGTTCCTGCTGCAAGTTCCCTCTCAGGTCGTCGCGGCTGAGGGCGTCTCCTTTTGTAATGTAACACGCCTACCTGGCTAGAAGGAGACGCTGCGATGCCCCCTATGCTCATTGCTGGCGTCGTTGCTTTTGATGTCAAACATGACGATACACGCTGACCTGGAGACGAAATAAAGTTCTGGACTTCTAGCTCTGACCAGCGATGGCACAGCGGGATCCAGATCGCTGCTGCGTGTCAAACACAACGAGATCGCTAACCAGGACGCTGCAACGTCACGGATTGTTGTCGTTCTCTTTGCAAAGTTGCTGAGTGTGACGGTACCTTAAGCTAAGTGATCCACTGGGATGTATTTAAGATAATGGGTCTACAATTGTTTATGACCATATTCAGTTGGGATTATTTTGCGTATAGATCCATTTAGCTTGATGTATTACATATGACACTTCCTGCTGTCTGATTATTTTTGTTATGTCCTAGACAAGTCATGGGCCACTATTTTCGTCAGACTGTTGATGCTTACTATTAAGTCAGTGAATATATGAAAAAAGTCATTTGAGTCTATTAATACTTCTTATTGGATTTGTTGTCTGTTTATTACATTTAATTTATGGACATATAATTTTGTCATTTGTGACTGCTAATGTCTATTGTATTAGTACATACTACTGCATGCTTACTACTCATTCTGGAATTATATGACAAAAATATTGAGTTTACTAATGAGCTTATTGTCTGCTTCCCACTTTCAGATTATGGACATATGATAAGGGCACCCATCTTTTTAATTTGGGATTGCTGATGTCTATTGTACTACTACATGCTTATTATTGAGCATCTATTTTGTTATTTTGGGAGTATTTTGTTTCTTTGTTAGAGTGGTTGTGCTCACAAAAATATTTTGAGAAAGCAGCCTATAACATAAATAATATATAGGCAACTGTCTCAGTCATTTAGATCTGAGGCCCCACAAAGACGTTCACTAATTACGTTTTTGAAACCAACCTAAGCAGACTGGCAGAGGTATTATCTGAATTTAAAGAGATTTTTTCTGTCACCAGAGAGAATTTATAATTAGCGTCATAGACAATTTGTATTGCATGGATATTGGATTTTATATTTGTCACCCAAGAATAGGGGCTGGCAGGGACATAAGGGAGGGCGGACGTCAAGCGCGGGCGCCATGTCGAACTTAGGGTGCCACTGTCAGGCAGGCCATCAGCTTAATAGGGTCCTATTAGGGCCATTGTAGGAATATTCTACTTTTCTGTACAGCTCCCTGTGTACATTTTTTTTGTACTTAAACTTCTTGCCCCTTTCAGAAGGGTTATGAGGTGTTTTTTCTTTTTTCCATTTTATCTTATCATGAAAATGTGAATTTTAATAGTAGTAAATAAAACTTAATTTTTAGGGTTTTTTCCTTTTTCGGTTGACACAAAACACAACACATTACAGTGCATAACAAGTATCGTAACATTACCGAACCATGAGGTGCCACTCGTAATTAATCATGTGCACAGCATCCAGGGGTGAGGAGGCACGTGAGGGTCCCCGCCACCTCCTTACAAGTGCACGCTGCAATCCATGTGAAAAATCTCACACAGGACACTGGTTCCTATTGGATCAGTACACCGACAGCACACTAACCGAAAATACGTCCATTTGAATGATCCCTTAGCTTTTTTTACCGCCTATACAAAGATGCATACATACGGATATACATTAATCAGTTAACTCTTTAAGTTGCCATGCAGTGGCTTCCATCAAAATCTTAAGAAAAAAAGTATGTTGTGTGCAGTAGTGCAATCTACTAGCCTCTTCTATACTTTTATTTATGGTATACGATCAGATACCAGACACAGTGGGCACATTTAGGGCTTGTTCAGACTGACCACTGGGACCCCCAGCAATCATGAGAACAGGACTCTGCAGCTCAGCCATGAATGGATTGGAGGGCGCATGCTTGACTTCTGCTCTTTTCATTGTCTATGGAACTGATGGAAATAGCCAAGCGCAGCTCTCAGCAGCTCTATAGATAATGAAGAGAGCAGAGGCCAAGCATGCACAATTATACCCCACTCAGGACGAGTCTGCAGAACTCTGTCCTCAGAATCTCTGGGGGGCAGTGGTTGGATCCTATGGATCAGAGATAACTCGATTATTTGGTGAATAACCCTTTAAACAACTAAACAACCTGGTTGATTTTCCTATTCTTTATAATTACAGTATCACACATGAACCAAAAACAAATATGTTCACATATTCATACAAACACACACACATATATACATACATAAATACACACACATACATACACTCATATACAGAAACACATAGATAGACACACATATACATACATACACATTCAGAAACACTTACATACACACACAGATGCCCGCATGCATAAACATACATACACACACATACACGCATCCATAAACACATACAGTGGGGGAAATAAGTATTTGATCAATTGCTGATTTTGTAAGTTTGCACACTGACAAAGACATGAACAGTATATAATTTTTAGGGTAGGTTAATTTTAACATTGAGAGATAGAATATCAAAAACAAAATCCAAAAAATCACACTGTATAAATTATATAAATGTACTAGCTGTACTACCCGGCTTCGCCCGGGTTAATAACTGCTGTTAGCAAAATAGAATGTGTTAACAAAAATGTATTCTGCACACAAAAACCACAAAACAAATAGATAGAAATGTTATTATTAAAACTAAGCTAATAGAAGCATTTCACAACATATATTTCAACACCAGAGATATTCCACACAGATTTATCTAAATTGGCCAAGTAATGTGAAATAATCTTCTACTACTTATTCGAGAGCCTTTTGATAAATGACATTCTTAGTTTCTTGTTTTCATATCTGCAAGCCTCACTTCCCTCTCCTCAGAAAGTTCATTGGCTCTTGAGGAAGCAGCTCTTGTTTTCATGTCTGCAAGCCTTGCTTCCCTCTCCTCAGAAAGTTCATTGGCCCTTGAGGTAGCAGCTCTTGTTTTCATGTCTGCAAGCCTCGCTTCCTTCTCCTCAGAAAGTTCATTGGCCCTTGAGGAAGCAGCTCTTGTTTTCATGTCTGCAAGCTTCTCTTCCCTCTCCTCAGAAAGTTCATTGGCCCTTGAGGAAGCAGCTCTTGTTTTCATGTCTGCAAGCCTCGCTTCCCTCTCCTCAGAAAGTTCATTGGCCCTTGAGGAAGCAACTCTTGTTCTCTTGTCTGCAAGCCTCGCTTCCCTCTGCTCAGAAAGTTTATTGGCTCTTGAGGAAGCAGCTGCTGTTCTTATGTGTGTGTGTCAGCCTTGTTTCTCGGTCTTCACATTTTTCATTGGCTCGTAATGCAGCTTTTTTTTTCGCATCAGCTGACATGTGTGCCATGGAATTCCTTTTCTTATGAGGCATTATTGTGGTAAAAATAGTCTGCAACTGGCAGTTTCTATATCCTCTCACATAGAGGTAATGTGACTGACATCAGCCTTTCCACCAACACACCCTAACTGACATGCTATTACCTCACACAAAATTTGTTATACTGAGAATGTCCTTTGTTGCCTATATTAACCAATCAGAGCTCAGATTAATTAACTGTAGCAAAATAGAAGCTGAGCTGTGATTGGTTGCTATTGGCAGCCTGATAAATCCCCAGCCAACAGGAAGCCCTCCCCCCTGGCAGTATATATTAGCTCACGCATACACATAATAGACAGGTCATGTGACTGACAGCTGCCGTATTTCCTATATGGTACATTTGTTGCTCTTGTAGTTTGTCTGCTTATTAATCAGATTTTTATTTTTGAAGGATAATCCCAGACTTGTGTGTGTTTTAGGGCGAGTTTCATGTGTCAAGTTGTGTGTGTTGAGTTGCATGTGGCGACATACATGTAGCGACTTTTGTGAGATGAGTTTTGTGTTGCGACATGCGTGTAGCAACTGTTTGCGTGTCGAGTTGCATGTGACAGGTTAGTGTAGCAAGTTGTGTGCAGCATGTTTTTCGCATGGCGAGTTTTGCACGTGGCGAGTGTTTGTGTGGTGCATTTTAAGTATGTTCAAGTTTTGTGTGAGGCAACTTTTGCATGTGTTGCAACTTTTGTGCATGTGGCAAGTTTTCAGCATGTGGCAAGTTTTCCATGAGGTGAGTTTTGCACGTGTGGTGAGTTTTGCGTGAGCCTAGTTTTGCATGTGGCGAGTTTTTCCTGTGGCGAATTTTGCGTGTGGCGAGTTTTGAGTGGTGACTTTTGTGTTTTGACTTTTATGTGGCGAGGTTGGTGTATGTGTGGTGAAATGTGTGCTGAGGGTGATATATGTGTTCAAGCACGTTGTAGTGTGTGGCGCATTTTGTGTGTGTGTTCATATCTCCGTGTGTGGTGAGTATCCCATGTTGGGGCCCCACCTTAGCAACTGTACGGTATATACTCTTTGGTGCCATCACTCTCATTCTTTAAGTCCCCCTTGTTCACATCTGGCAGCTGTCAATTTGCCTCCAACACTTTTCCTTTCACTTTTTCCCCATTATGTAGATAGGGGCAAAATTGTTTGGTGAATTGGAACGTGCAGGGTTAAAATTTCACCTCACAACATAGCCTATGATGCTCTCGGGGTCCAGACATGTGACTGTGCAAAATTTTGTGGCTGTAGCTGCGACGGTGCAGATGCCAATCCTGGACATACACACATACATACATACATACATACATACACACACACACATTCAGCTTTATACAGTATATTAGATTTGCATTTTGCAGTGAGAAATAAGTATTTGATCCCTCTGGCAAACAAGACTTAATACTTGGTGGCAAAACCCTTGTTGGCAAGCACAGCAGTCAGACTTTTGTGTAGTTGATGATGAGGTTTGCACACATGTCAGGAGGAATTTTGGTCCACTCCTCTTTGCAGATCATCTCTAAATCATTAAGATTTTGAGGCTGTCGCTTGGCAACTTGGAGCTTAAACTCCCTCCATAAGTTTTCTATGGGATTAGGGTCTGGAGACTGGCTAGGCCACTTCATGACCTTAATGTGCTTCTTTTTGATCCACTCCTTTGTTACCTTGGCTGTATGTTGTGGGTCAATATCTTGCTGGAAGACCCAGCCACAACTGTTATGAACCTGGTGGTTAGGTGCACCTGGAATGACCTGATGGTTAAACTAAAAGACAGGACAAGCTCTGGGAAGTGGGAACTCTGCTGACCGCAATCCTAATCCTATAACACACACACTAAAAATAGCTGTGGAGCGTACCTAACTCTCCCTAGACGCCTCTTCACAGCCTAAGAGCTAACTACCCCTAAAGATAGGAAAATAAGCCTTTCCTTGCCTCAGAGAAATTCCCCAAAGATAAAGGAAGCCCCCCACATATATTAACTGTGAGTTAAGAGGAAAGTCACAAACACAGGGATGAAACAGGTTTCAGCAAAGGAGGCCAGACTTACTAAATAGACTGAGGATAGGAAAGGGATCTATGCGGTCAGCACAAAAATCTACAAAAAGCCACGCAGAGTGTGCAAAAAGACCCCCGCACCGACTCACGGTGCGGAGGTGCCACTCTGCAACCCAGAGCTTCCAGCTAGCAAGGCAATATCATGTTAGCAAGCTGGACAAGAACTTAGCAAGTACTAAGAAATATATTCAGTACACAATGAACAACAAATGAACTAGCAGGGACTTAGCTTCTGCTGGAGTAGACAGGTCATCAGAAAGATCCGAGAGAGATCTGAACCAGTGCAGATACATTGACAGCTGGCATGGAGTAACGATCTGAGTGGAGTTAAATAGAGAAGCCAACCTAGCTGCAAACGAGGGCAGCTGAGGAAGCAACCTCAGAACCAGCAGTTCCACTCACAGCCACCAGAGGGAGTCCACGGACAGAACTCACCGAAGTACCATTCATGACCACAGGAGGGAGTCCGAGAATGGAATTCACAACACACAACCCATTTTTAATGTCCTGGCAGAGAGAAGGAGGTTGTCACTCTGGATTTTACGGTACATGGCTCCATCCATTCTCCCATTGATGAGGTGAAGTAGTCCTATGCCCTTAGCAGAGAAACCCCCCAAAAAATGTTTCCACCTCCATGCTTGACAGTGGGGACAGTGTTCTTTGGGTCATAGGCAGCATTTCTCTTCCTCCAAACACAGCGAGTTGAGTTAATGCCAAAGACCCCAATTTTTGTCTCATCTGACCACAGCACCTTCTCAGAAAAAAACAAACTATAATGAACCGAAATCCTAGAAAAATATATAAACCAAAAAGACAAGGATCCCTAAAATATAACTTTTAATAGAACCAGTAAAAAACTCTATTTAACATGATCATAATAATTTAAAAAGTGAGAAGATATTCAATGTACCTAAAAAACCCTAGGTTGCACTACAATGAGTACTGCCTGACAGTGGAGGTTGGCACCCTACTTTTTCTCGGTAGGCGCCCCCACTCCTCGACGGCTCACCCTTTTATTCCCTAGAAAATACCTACAATAGAGGAAAAACTGGTGAACCCTAAAATACTGTCCTATAATACCACCTGCCTGGCAGTGGAGGTAGACACCCTAATTTACTGCGGTAGGTGCCCCCACTCAACGATGACTACCCCTAGGGTCCCTCACAATCCCTACAGTTTCGGATAGACAAAAGATAATGTCCCATATACACCTCTGATACCCATAAGAAAAAAAAATAAAAACAAGGAAAAAATAATCAGAAAAAATAAATCCCTACAGTTTCGGATAGACAAAAGATAATGTCCCATATACACCTCTGATACCCATAAGAAAAAAAAAAGAAAAACAAGGAAAAAATAATCAGAAAAAATAAACAAAACCAAAATAATTAGTATAAGTTCAATTTGATATTAGTACCAACAGGAGAATACCATCAAGTTCAATGACCTGAACCACAAAGATATACGGGTAAACAGAGTGCAAAAGATGTATGTTTGTCCAGATACGGTTTTTACAACAGCACAGAAGTGCATACAAAAATACAGATATCAGATATTGAACATGCACTCCTCTATCCAATAAACGAGTCCCATCTTGTCTTGCTATATGATGTCTTATAACATAAGAGTACTCAGTATGAGAGATTAATTACTCAATAATAACCAGATACATGCACCCATATGCTCACTGTGATCTAATAATCGACAGAATAATAATCGGCATCTGTTTTGCCACTACAAGATGTGAACAAACCATTAAATAGGTTTTCTGGGTAGCAAGGAAGTAATCACAGCCAATTATAGGCAAACAAATGAAGGAGAACTCTCTACCACAGCAAAAAAGGAACACAATCGTCCTGCTCATGCAGATAAATAAAGAGTATATAATGCCACCGCTATACTCATCTATTTGCTGGGGTCTCCCAACCTATTCGTCCAGCTAGACCCAGAAGTGCGGATGATTCGATGAAGATGTACGTAATCGACATCTATTAGAAAGTCCCCAGACAGTGCCCACTTATACTAATTATTTTGGTTTTGTTTATTTTTTCTGATTATTTTTTCCTTGTTTTTATTTTTTTTTCTTATGGGTATCAGAGGTGTATATGGGACATTATCTTTTGTCTATCCGAAACTGTAGGGATTGTGAGGGACCCTAGGGGTAGTCATCGTTGAGTGGGGGCACCTACCGCAGTAAATTAGGGTGTCTACCTCCACTGCCAGGCAGGTGGTATTATAGGACAGTATTTTAGGGTTCACCAGTTTTTCCTCTATTGTAGGTATTTTCTAGGGAATAAAAGGGTGAGCCGTCGAGGAGTGGGGGCGCCTACCGAGAAAAAGTAGGGTGCCAACCTCCACTGTCAGGCAGTACTCATTGTAGTGCAACCTAGGGTTTTTTAGGTACATTGAATATCTTCTCACTTTTTAAATTATTATGATCATGTTAAATAGAGTTTTTTACTGGTTCTATTAAAAGTTATATTTTAGGGATCCTTGTCTTTTTGGTTTATATACACAGCACCTTCTCCCAATCACTCACAGAATCATCCAGGTGTACACTGGCAAACTTCAGATGGGCATGCACATGTGCCTTCTTGAGCAGGGAACCTTGCGGGCACTCCAGGATTTTAAACCTTTACAGCGTAATGTGTTACCAATGGTTTTCTTGGTGGCTGTGATCCCAGCTGCCTTGAGATCATTAGTAAATTCTTCTCGTGTAGTTTTAGGCTGATCTCTCACCTTCCTCATGATCAAGGATACCTTATGAGGTGAGATTTTGCATCCTGCCCCATTTTCTTACTATTGCACCAACAGTTGTCTCCTTCTCACCCAGCATCTTACTTATGGTTTTGTAGGCCATTTCAGTTTTGTACAGGTCTATGATCTTGTCCCTGACATCCTTCTAAAGCTCTTTGGTCTTGCCCATGTTGTAGAGGTTAGAATCTGACTGATTAATTGAGTCTGTGGACAGGAGTCTTTCATAAAGGTGACTATGTAAGACTGCTGTCTTTAATGCATGTAACGAGTTCATTAGGAACATCTAACTGGTCTGGTGGAGCCAGAACTCTTAATGATTGGTAGGGGATCTGGAGCGCCCCATGCGGTTGTGGGGTACTCAATGCTGGGTCCGACATGGCAGTTTTTAAAGGAGAAGGTCACAGCAGCAGAGACCCAGTCTGTGGCCCTGGGCGTCCAATTAAAGGTGAAGATGGTTGTTAAAGGGAAAAATAAAGTTTATGGGGGATTGAGGAAATGTTCGTGACGCCACCCGTGGTGTTCGGCAATGAGATGGTGGCCAACGCTGCAGTTTAGATCCTCTGGGGCAGATGGTGATGCAGCAGAGTTGGTGCAGCTCTCCACGGGTAGACCTAACCCCAGGGCAGATGTAGTGAAGAGATATAAAAGGCGGTAGTGGCTATGCTGGGCAGGTGCGATTGGAATAACGAAAATGACACAGCAAGGTGCAGTTTCCAGACTTTTACTTACAGTTCTTTATGGCACCCGGCAGGGTGTGCTGTGTCCCCCAGGTCCGTGGTCCAGCAAACTTCCAGGTAGTTGGGACGCACCCTTCCAGGACTCCTTTCATAAGCCTTCCTCTAGCCGTCTCTCTACACTGGCTTTTCTCTTCTCCTGCCCAGTGCCTTACCCACAGTGTTCCAAGCCAGCAGCCACAAACCTGGTCGGGTGACATTCTCTCAGTCTCCTGGATTCAGCTGCCTTTTTGGCGAAGTATGGATGGATGTGACTGTGACTCTTGCAGAAGCCACAGCTTCAGGTTTCTTAGCTAGACTTGTAGTTTCTCACTAAGTTGGGGCCGGTCCCCTTACTGCAACTTGGTCCCTCCATATCTGGATGCGGGCCCCACGGGTGGTTTCTGTACTTCCCGTGCCCCTAGGACCCCTTCTTGCTTTTGGAGCTTCTTTCTGTCTCTATTTCACACTTCTTCTGTCTGTCTGTCAGGAGCTGCAGACCAGCACGTCTGCTCTGCTCCACTTCCTCCCTCCTTTCTCTCACTTTCCCTCATAATTAGCTCCTCCCCTACTCTACCTACCCCACCCACTCCCAACACCCATTCTTATCCAGTCTGGTATGAGACCTCCCTCCATAAGGGTACGCCCAGGTGCCCAAACTAAACTGGGGTGTGTTGGATGTGAGTGTTAAAGTCCTGGGTAGTGCTCCCTCCTTACCTGAGAGTGGGATACCACACCTCTGGATGAGGTGAAGTACCTCTGTGGCGACTGGACCCCAGGGGCGCCACAAATCAAATACTTATTTCTCACTGCAAAAAGCAAATAAATTTATATAATTTATACAATGTGATTTTCTGGATTTTATTTTTGATATTCTATCTCTCAATGTTAAAATTAACCTACCATTAAAATTATAGACTCTTCATGTCTTTGTCAGTGGGCAAACTTACAAAATCTGCAAGGGATCAAATGCTTATTTCCCCCACTGTACATGCACACATACACGTGCATAAACACATACATACACACACATATATACACACACATACACAAATACATACACACTTACACACATGCATAAAAACATACATGTACACACATACATACACAGTTTCACACACATGCATAAACACATGCACACACATGTATAAACATACACACACATGCACAGACAGACACAATAGGGCAGCTCCAGGTTTTTATGTGCCCCGGGCGAAAGAGTTTCAGTGGGCCCCTTTAACAAATACCACAACTCATGATACACAGATACGGCAGAGAAATATAGATATAGTGCAATGCCAAAGATTTCACTTACATCTTACATTACATGAGTGATATCTATTGTAATTTCTACAATACTATACAGCAGAGGGGATTCAGGTGATCGAGGGTCCACGGGTTTCAGTACTGGTAGTATTAGGCCGGCCTCACACTAGCGAGTTTTACGGACGTATGAGCGCATAAACTACGTCTGTAAAATACGCATAACACACGGCCCAATGATTCTCTATGTCCCAGCTCCTATCAGCCGTATTTTACTGATCCGTATTATACGGTCTTGTACGGCCGTACAAAATCGCAGCATGCTGCGTTTGTCACCGCATTGCGCAAAAAAAATCGCCAATGAAATTCTATGGGGGCGAGAAAAATACGGATTTTACACGGACCAGCAGTGTGACCTGCGAGAAATACGCACCGGTGTTAGAGAGAAAAGCCGGTAATTCAATTGCCGGCTTTTCATTTCTCCTTCCCAAACCCGACAGTATATGAGACATGGTTTACATACAGTAAACCATCTCCTATCCCTTTTTTTTTGCATATTCCACACTACTAATGTTAGTAGTGTGTCTGTGCAAAATTTTGGCGCTGTAGCTGCTAAAATAAAGGGTTAAATGGCGGAAAAAATTGGCGTGGGCTCTCTGCCAGAGTGGTAAAGCCAGTGACTGAGGGCAGATATTGCTTGAAGCACTCGCTCCTGCCTGTAAAACCCCGGGTATTGAATGGAAAGCAGGGTGATCTGTAGTTACCTTGAGTTGCGGTGATGCGCCCTGTGCTGGATGTCCTCATGAACTGGAGCCTTTGAAAAGTTCCCACGCTCGAGTTCATATGAGGACATCCAGCAGAGGGCGCATCACCGTGACTCAAGGTAACTACAGATCAAACTGCTTTCCATTCAGTACCCGGGGTTTTACAGGCAGGAGCGAGTGCTTTAGCACAGCTCCTGGCTGTAAAATGATTTAACCCCTTCAGATGGATTTACATAGTGGGACATAACGACGGAAGGTATGGAATATTGCTGTTTGTTTTTTTAACTTTGTTTCAGGACGATAGTCTTCAGGTGGATTAAGAGTCTAATAAAATATTACAACAACATGTGTCTTTATTTCATTAAAATACTTGTAAATAATGTGTGTGTGTTTTATTAACCATTTCGTACTATTGGATTAATAATGGATAGGTGTCATAATTGACGCCTCTCCATTATTAATCTGGCTTAATGTCACCTTACAATAGCAAGGTGACATTAACCCTTCATTACCCCATATCCCACCGCTACACGGGAGTGGGAAGAGAGTGGCCAAGTGCCAGAATAGGCGCATCTTCCAGATGTGCCTTTTCT
The DNA here is from genome assembly GCF_051348905.1 of Ranitomeya variabilis. Taxonomy (NCBI): domain Eukaryota; kingdom Metazoa; phylum Chordata; class Amphibia; order Anura; family Dendrobatidae; genus Ranitomeya; species Ranitomeya variabilis. The sequence goes on from NC_135234.1 coordinate 101,174,336, forward strand.
GGGGTGGCTGGGGGGCAGATGTTTGTAGCCAGGGGGGCCAATAACCATGGACCCTCTCTAGGCTATTAATATATGTCCTCAGTCACTGGCTTTACCACTCTGGTGGAGAAAATTACACGGGAGCCCACGCCAATTTTTTCCACGATTTAACCCTTTATTTTACAAGCTACAGTGCCCAAATTTTGCACATACACACTACTAACATTAGTAGTGTGGAATATGCAAAAAAAAAGGGATATGAGATGGTTTACTGTATGTAAACCATGTCTCATATTATGTCGGGTTTGTGAAGGAGAAATGAAAAGCCGGCAATTGAATTACCGGCTTTTCACATATCTCGCGCTGAATTAAATATAAATACACAATATATATATATATGTGTCTCAATGACATATATATATATATACTGTATATATGTTTTAACGAACATTTGAGCACATAAATCCATTAGATGTCGGTTTTGCAAGCCTGCGAGAAAATATCGCAGTACGGATGCCATACGGATTACATACGGAGGATGCCATGCGCAAAATACGCTGACACACCCTGCCTACGGATGACATACGGATCACTATTTTGGGGACTTTTCTGCGTGTTACGGCCATAAAAACGGACCGTATTTACATACGCTGAGTGTGAGGCCGGCCTTAGAGGTAAACGGGATATTGATAAATGTACCCTACCAGTAGAAACTGCATTCAGATGTGAATCCTTTACAAAAGTCAATTTCTTCCTATATAGTATTCTATACAGTATTATGGCCACCACATTGTCTTCCATACAGTATAATGGCCCCATATATTGCTCCATACAGTATTATGAGCACCACATAGTGCTCCATACAGTATTATTTGCACAACAGTGCTCCATACAGTATAATGTACCCCATATATTGCTCCATTCAGTATAATGAGCACCATATAGTGCTTCATGCTGTGTATTGAGCCCCATATACTGTAGAGTGCCAAACAGAGTAGTAGGCACCATATAATGCACCATACAGTATAATGAGCCTCATATATGGCTCCATACAGCATAATCAACAACATATATTGCTCCATACAGTTTAATGAGCCTCATATATTGCTCCATACAGTTTAATGAGCCCCATATAGTGCTCCATACAGTAAAATGAGCCCTATATAGGGCTCCATACAGCATAATGAGCACCATATATTGCTCCATACAGTATAATGAGCCCCATATATTGCTCCATACAGTATAATGAGCCCCATATAATGCTCCATATAGTATAATGAGCCCATATAATGCTCCATACAGAATAATGTGCCCCATATAATTCTCCATACATAATAATGGCTCTCAAATAAAGCTCCATACAGAATAATTTACCCCATATATTGATCCATTCAGTATAATGAGCACCATATAGTGCTTCATGCTGTGTATTGAGCCTCATATAGAGTGCCAAACAGAGTAATAGGCACCATATAATGCACCATACAGTATAATGAGCCTCATATATGGCTCCATACAGCATAATCAGCAACATATATTGCTCCATACAGTTTAATGAGCCTCATATATTGCTCCATACAGTTTAATGAGCCCCATATAGTGCTCCATACAGTAAAATGAGCCCTATATAGGGCTCCATACAGCATAATGAGCACCATATATTGCTCCATACAGTATAATGAGCCCCATATATTGCTCCATACAGTATAATGAGCTCCATATAATGCTCCATATAGTATAATGAGCCCATATAATGCTCCATACAGAATAATGTGCCCCATATAATTCTCCATACATAATAATGGCTCTCAAATAAAGCTCCATACAGAATAATTTACCCCATATAATGCTCGATACAGAATAATGGGCCCAATATTATGCTCCATAAAGACAAATGGGCCTCATATAATGCTCCATACCGAATAATGAACCCATGCAATGATCCATACAGAATAATGGACCCCATATAATGCTCCATACAGAATAATGGGTCTTATATAATGCTCTATACAGAATAATGGTCCACAATTCCCCATATGTTCCATAAAGAATAATGGGCCCCATATAATGTCTAACAACTGGCCCAACATTTATGGACATAACTGTTTATCACTCATGGTAATTCTGCTTCATGCCACCTGTCTTATCCATGTTTGTTTTTTGTTTTTTTTCTGTGCTATGTTGTGCATAAATATGTGATTCTCCAGAATTTGTATTAGTCTATGCCTGATGAAGAGACCTGCGTAGTCTTGAAAGCTTGCAATTTGTTGCCATCTTTTCAGTTAGCCATTAAAAGGTATCAACCACTGAGGACTCTCAATTCTAAACATTTTTCTATCTACTGGCTAACACGGTACCAAGATATATATCTTTCCTGTAAGAATAACCCGGCACTCAAAAGGTTTGTGAAAAACAGAAAATACAGTTTATTCTTATCCAGACACAGAACCAGTTTGTTGTTGAACGTTTTCGATCCCAGGTGGACCTTCTTCAGAACAGTTCAATTTATCTGGAATGTTAGGATAATACGTATGGCCAGTAGGGGAGTCCCTCTGATAATATATAAGCTATCACCAACGCTAAATGCAGCGTATAGACCTGGGGTAAGTAGTGCAGTAAGGCGCTTAGGGGATCCGGTGGTCAGCACGGTCAGCGCGCTTCCCCCGGCGACACAGAACGCCACCAGCGCTGGAGCTCCACTGCGTGTAGACACCAGCAGTTTCCATATTGAGACACCAATCACTTGGGTGTCCCAGTATGGAGGACGGTGAACTTCCACCGCTTGTAATTCTGGGATTCGGACACATCTGGTCAGAACAGGATGTGAAGACATTACAAGGTAAGTATATATTAATATATATATATACTTTCTCCTATGAAGTCAATGGGACCTTCAGCAGTCCCCCGATTGCCATAATTTCCCATTGGTTCCCCTTCGTGTTGACCGCATGCACTCCAGCCACTGAAGTTACATGCAGACGCAAACTGTATATTACAGCTGGCACCATCCTGGTATGGTGCCACTACAGCTTCTGAGCCAACGCCATACGCGGGCATTTGACATAAAACGTCTTATGTTGGGCACTGTCAAAGTTGACCCTAACTCTACCCCCATCACATTTTTGGTGAGGACAGAAAAAGATGCATTCCCAGCATTACGTTTGCTTTATTTAGAGGGTTAATCGTGTTTTAAATAATATAAACATGCATAACACCTCCTCATAACTGCATCTAATAACATCATGTGGTTTTTCAATGCTGTTATTGGCTTCACAGATTTTATGGGTTAAAAGGGTTCCTTTTGAGATTGATGACTCGGCACCCCCACTGATCTGCTGTTGTTAGCTTTGGCCCAGTATAAACCAAAGTGAAAATTCAATAACTCCATTCAAAGGGTAGCAGCTGAATACTGCAGACCAGATTGTGTTCTTGTGTATGTACCATGATATGTAGACTGGTCACGGATCTTGTGACCCCAACTCAGCGGTCTTATTGACAAATATGAGTCTGTTGAATTTGGATCAGGAGATCCTTAGCCAGTCTGCACATTGTGGTACACATTCAGAATGTGGAAGACACATGTGCCATAGGAAGTTTTTGATGCAGTTATTGTTAATAAAACAAGGTGTGGATCAGTCATATGCCTGATATTCCTACACTTTTCCAAAGTAAATAAACCTATGGACCATCTTCAGTTCAATGACACTTGGGTTGGAGAACTTTGACTCGAGAATATTTGCATATCAATTCTCTGAAGACCTGGAATCTGGAAATGTGTTACCAGACAGAGAGCAGTCATCTGGAGTCTTTGATCACTGTTGATCTTACATCAACCACTGACTAGATCAGGTAAGAATACTGTATATACCATAATTACAAAATATATTAGTTTTGTGTGTGTTAATTTCATAATTCACACTATGTTTCATTGATAGTGCTCCAATCCATTGTTCCTCCAGCTCCTTACATGTATATCTGGTGCTAGCTGCTGCTGTGTCATCTGATTCTTACCATATATTGGCTAAATTATGCTTAAAGGGGCTGTGATGGTGTGATATGCTATGTGGGTATCATTTTGTGTATATTTCTATTTTACTTATTTTCATGGTGTTGAGTTGTTATTTGCCATCTGATATTCTCCCCACAGTTCTGTATTGTTATCTCTCCACAGGGTCAGTGAATAATGTTGTTTGCTTATATGCTAATGACATGTTGACCTAGCTTGTTGAAACAATGAGCCCCTGTGACCCACCCCCCTAACCTGTGAATGGGGAGGTGAGACACAAATCAGTCTGATGTGGAACCATGATGTGAAGAGCATATCAGAGAGAAAGAAGGGAATATGGACTGTTATCGTCTGTGCTGGATTGTTGGACTTTTATCCTGTTAATGAAATGCAATCGTGTTCTGGAATATTTTATCCTTTGTGTGATGGATCATATATATATGGACCTTTCGTAATTTGCCTAAATAAAGGTCTTGGAATTGTTCACTATTCTCTTGCTCTGTTGATTGTGTGATACCGGAGAAGAAACCCATGACAACTGGTGGCAAGCAGCGGGATCAACAGAGCGTAACCTAATGGAGAACCACACACAGAGTGAGTACAGAAATTGGACTGTATCCAGTTTACAGGAGAGAGCCAGAGACCTGGACCTGAACTACCAGAGACTGACTAAAGAGGCCTTAATCGATCTACTGGTGGGTGCTAGCCAGACCACCTACTCCCATATGTCTGAAGGACGAGCACTGGAGACGAGGACCTCCACTCCAAAAAGCCAGTGGGTGGTGTGGTACGAAGAAGAGATGGCGGTTCTGGGCCCAGGCGTCTCTCAGGAGTACAAGGCTACCCGCCGGCCACAGCGGAGACAAGAAGCAATGGAGCTTGAAAGAGGGAGTAATGCAATGTGGAATGTAAACCCCACGATCCGGGAGTCTGTAAGGATCACCCGGACAGAGTTTAAGCCATTTGATGAGGCTTCCGGAGATGTGGAGGGGTTCTTCAAGGACTTTGAGCCGCAATGTGCTGTGATGGAGGTGCCCCACTCTGGCTGCATGCGTTTGTTAGTGGGACTCCTGAACGATAGCCTGGCGGAGGCTTACCGAACCATTGCCTCACAGCAGAACCGGGATTATAACATTGTAAAGCAGACTATCCTGGATTACCATGCTATCACCCCAGATTCATATAGGGCCAAGTTCCGAGACCTCCCATGCACTACGGGGGGATCGTTTAGGATGTATGCACATAAGATGTCCCAGGCATGTCGGAGATGGCTGGAAGCAGAAAATGCCTTTACTGTGGAAGATGTTATACAGGCGTTCCTTATAGAACAATTTCTTGCCAAGTGCCCCGCAGAGATACGGGAATGGGTCCGGGAGCGCACGCTGTGCACCGTGGATAGAGCTGCAGCCCTGGCCGATTAAGCCCTTACTATCCGACCGCAATGGAGGAGGCTTCTGGACAATGAAACACGGCCTTTGAACGCGCCCCGTCACCCTCCGATTATATCTGCCCCTCCACCCAGCCGCAGGCTGATGACAATCACAGCTCACAATCCTGGGCCCCAACAGTTTCGACCATGACCTGGGGGTATCACAGAGAGGAGATGTTACGGGTGTGGGCAACCTGGACATTTGCAGTCTGGCTGTCCCTCAAGGATTCGGAGGGAGCCCCACGCAGCCCCACCTCGTCCAGTGCATCTTGTGCACTCCATCCCACCTGAGGAAGAGGAACCACCACTCCCACCAGAGTGAACCACTGACCACAGCACCATAGATACCCCTCCTGGAGTATATGGACTCCGGCCTTTGTCCATCAGAAATACACAGCAACGGCATTGCCACCTACAGGATGTCTTAATTGATGGATACAAAGTGTCAGGATTTAGAGACACAGGGGCATTCCTGACTATCGCTGACCCCCGTCTGGTTCGACCCGAGGCATTTCACCAGGGCCCAGGAATTCCCATTGTCCTGGCAGGGGGGTGTCCGCAAATATATACAGAGAGCTTTGTTACGTTTGTATTTCGGTTTTGGAGAAAAACTGTGTTGGATTGGCGTTATGGGAGGACTTCCTGCAGATATCCTCCTTGGAAATGACATTGGAGAGTTGCAAAGTCATTTTGTGGGAGCAGAAGGTCCGTGGCCCTCTCATTCTTCTGAAAGAACAATTGGAGGGAGATATCGCAGATACCGTAATGCCCATCATTCCCTACATTCTAGAGTTCAGAGACAGTCTCGCCCAGCTAGCTACCTTGGCCAATGAACATCAGCGAACGGCCCAGTCCAGTCAAAAAGCCTGGTATGACCATAAAGCCAGGACCCGGGAATTTATGGACAACAAGTGCTCATGATTATTGCAACCCCTGCCACTGTACAAGGAACTATAAACAGTGGAGCAAAGTGGACTAAAGTGAGCAGGCCAGAGGTCTGTGTAGACCTAATGGCATGCTCACTTATTATGAGGGGGAGAGGTTGTAATGGTGTGATATGCTATGTGGGTATCATTTTGTGTATATTTCTATTTTACTTATTTTCATGGTGTTGAGTTGTTATTTGCCATCTGATATTCTCCCCACAGTTCTGTATTGTTATCTCTCCACAGGGTCAGTGAATAATGTTGTTTGCTAATATGCTAATGACATGTTGACCTAGCTTGTTGAAACAATGAACCCCTGCGACCCACCCCCCTAACCTGTGAATGGGAAGGTGAGACACAGATCAGTCTGATGTGGAACCATGATGTGAAGAGCATATCAGAGAGGAAGAAGGGAATATGGACTGTTATCCTCTGTGCTGGATTGCTGGACTTTTAACCTGTTACTGAAATGCAATCGTGTTCTGGAATATTTTATTCTTTGTGTGATGGATCGTATATATGGACCTTTCGTGTTTTGCCTAAATAAAGGTCTTGGAATTGTTCACTATTCTCTTGCTCTGTTGATTGTGTGATGCCGGAGAAGGAACCCGTGACAGGGGCTTTAACAGATTTTGGTAGAATAGGTATAAAATACCGAAGTCCCAAATACTTATGCCTTGAATGCTCCACCACTTCAGGAAAACTGCACTGGTGGCTCCTACCAGTCCTGTAGCGATGATGTCCTATCCTCAATCAGATGACTGCTGCAGGTGATCACTGGCTTCTACTCTGATGTTTGCATATTTCGTAGGGATGGCTCATTCACAAACAAGCTGTCACAATGAGCCAGCACCTTCAAATGTATAATGGGAAACTGCAACACACTTGTACTCTAAAGTCGCTTTTACTGGGGTTAAAACGATGCAGGATGTGACCCAAAACTCCCCGCAGCAAGGTAGCTCACGGTGTTTTGACCATAAATGCTGGATGATTTTATTCTAAATACTAGATTTCTCTGCATGTGAACTGATATTTAACAGGGAGTAGTTTAGGATCCAAAATAGCCGACTCTTCTGTGCTGAGTGGAAATTCAGCAACTGCACACAGTAGTACACAGTGTTACAGGCTGCACTCTGGATCATAGTATCGATAACACATTGTAGACTTGATTATCTGATTGTTATCGCTGGGGTAGGTTGCTAACATTGTCCTTTAATTTGACAATCTGGTTCCCATTACAGATAGAGATGAGCTAACTTGTTCGGAAAACGTTCCCCAATCTCAAATTCAGCAAAACATAGCACATTCGGATTTGTGATTGGTCTCCCGAGCACTTTTCCTCAAAGTCGGCAAAATGTGGTCACAGATCGGTAAATGTTAGACGGAATTGCACTGAAGATAAAGATTTCCGGTTGGAAGCACGGGAGCTTACCTCACGACTTAAAGATAGAAGCTATCCAAGGCGGTGTATCTCGGCGGCCTACGAGCGGGCCAGGTCCCAATCCCAGGTATCTTTACTGACTGCTAAGACGAAAATTGTCAACTCCAGACCTCGTTTTATTACTACCTTCAATTCCCATTGGTCACATGTAAGGGGGATTCTTCGCAGACATTGGGATATTCTCACGACCGATCTACAGAATTCCCAAATTGTCAGCGACACGCCTCTGCTCACGGCAAGAAGGGCTCCTAATTTTAGGGACCTTCTTACTAGGAGCCATTATACAAGACAGACGAAGAGGTTACAGCGGGGTGTGGTTCTAAAGGGTTCCTTTGCATGCGGTAGCTGCAATGTGTGCCCCTTTATGTGTGCTAACAGAGATTTTTTTGTTAATCCCAGGGATGGAACCAGATACACCTTGAAGAACTACATTAATTGCAAGAGCAGTTGTGTCATCTATGCCTTAATATGTCCATGTCATATGGTATACGTGGGACAGACATCTCAGGAACTCCGACGACGCATACAGAAGCATTTTTCTACTATCAATCTGGCCTCTTTGGATCAAGCAAAGGGTAAACTCCTTACTTCAGTGGCGTCCCATTATCTCACCCACCACTCCGGTAAAATCAACAACACACGGGTGGTTGGGTTGGAGAAGATACAAATATCCAATAGGGGGGGATGTCCCAAGAAATTGCTTCTGCGGTCAGAGTCCCGCTGGATTTTCAACCTGAACTCTACAGCTCCAGCAGGGCTTAATGAGGAGCTTCTATTCACTGGCTTTTTGGGTGAATAGGTTTTGGCCTCTGTAGGCTTGTTCCTCGGGGTCATCTATTAATTATTTTGCTTTTCCCCTATTTTTTACAGGTGCCGCATGTCCCTCTCCTATTCTGGGCCTTTTTTACGTGATCATCTGGTTCCTATATGGTTTGGATGTGGGATTGCCTCCAGCATCCCTGGGATAAATTTGGAAACTAACTACTGACATCTCGGATATACTACATACCTAGTCTTTAGAGTCTTCGATTCCGTCTCTCCTGGATCTTCATGGGGGCCTACATTTACCTATATTGGTTATTGTCGCATTCTCCTACGGATTGGATTTTCCGTGGCTCTCTTTGTATATGGCCCATTTTTTCTGCTCTTGGCAAATGTTTGCATTTATATGTTTTATGTTTTTTCTTTAATTATTATTATTATTATTATTATTATTATTATTATTTCCTTTTCTCTTTTTTTTTTTTTTTTTTTCCCCCCCCCCAGCATTTCTTAGTCTAGTGCGCGTCCAATATGGTCTTGGGGTCGATATAGGTTATGATTACGGGTCTTGACTTTTTGATAGTCTGACATATGTATTTAATTCTCTATTATACATTAACATACTGCATACTGTTCTATGGGCCCCCGTTGCATTGACTGTGGAGTCTGTGGGCTTATTCCTAATTTTTTCAATCTTAATAATAAAAAATTTTCTTTCATTTTCTTTTTATTTATTATTATTATTATTTTTATTTATTTTTTATTTTTTTTTCGCCATTTGTAGTTTATATGGCTCTCCTTTGTTAGTATTATATCTGTTGTCTCACTTGGGTATGTGTATATATGTATTTACATGTTCACGGATATTTTTTATTTTTTTTTTGCAGTACTTTGTCTTGTACTTTTTATGTTATTTGTTTGTCTATTCATGTGTGTGTGTGTGTGTGTGTGTGTGTGTGTATATATATATATATATATACGGGCCCGTTGTTCTGTCCTGTATCCTGGCCGCTCTGGCCGTGCTTATGCTGACCGGCTCATGGGTGCTCTCGCTGCAGGTGCCCGCTGCGCTGCAGCTTTATTAGTCGGGCGCTGCCTTCTGCTGTGTGTGCTGACTATCTGCGCTTTTTCTCTACGCAGGCGCTGTGTTTTGATGATTCTGCGCTTATACACGGGCCAGCACTACTGTTTTATGTACGCCTAGGCTTTTCTTGCCTGTGATTTTTTACACGCAGGCGCCGTGTCGCTATGTTCATGCGCGGACTGGCGCCACTATGTGGGGTGCACCTGGGCCTGTCCTGCCTCTCATCTCCCCACGCTGGCGCTGTTGTGCCATGTTTTCTTGCTCATGCGCAGCTTAATGCTGTGATTTACATCTCATTTCCGGCTCCTGCATTCATGCCTCTCTCATGCACCTGTGGTCCACACCTGCACCTGGTACATCAATCAGCCAGCAGGTATTTATGTGCCTGGCATCCATGTGTACACATCTTCCCCTGACGAAGCCGTACGGGTTACGGCGATACGCGTTGGGTCGCACCCCGCTCTTACTTTCATCTGGGGCCCCCTTCTGGTTGGTATCTCCCTCTTATTTTGTCTGGGTCTTGATTTATATTATGGCTTGCAGCTTCAGATCTGTGCGACTCCATTTGCACATATGACAGGGCCTTTATTGCACTTACTTTTTTGTGCGGGCCTTACTATTTGTCTCTCATGGGCTATGGTGGGTTAACTATAGCATTTGTTATCGTGGCCATTACTTTGACTGGGCTATAGGTATATACTCGCCCAAACAGGATTTATGCTGGCCACTATATTAGCTGCGCTTTGCTTCCTTTTTTTTTTTTTTTTTTTTTTTTTTTTTTTAATATATTCATGATTGCTATAGGAGGTCTTTTGCCATCTGTTATTCTTGGGGCATTACTATATATGTTTATGGTGACTATTGTATATTTATATTGATATTTTTGTTACTGTGTATTTATTGTCATCATTCTATTAACCATTGGGATTGTGTATGGTTACTATTGTATATTTATATTCATGTTGATATTTTTTGTAACTATGTATTTATTGTCATCATTCTATTTACCATTTGGATTGTGGATGTAGTGCCCTCACAGCATAGGGGGTCCAGGAGTGGGGTGCTATTGCTCTGTTTTTACTTATGTTTTATGCATTTTTTCTGCTGTTTTGGTGTACTTAATAAAGCTTTATATTATTACTATTTGGTGTAGTGTGCGGGCTTTTACGGTAGTGCCTTTTTTCTCTTTCTTGCTCATGTAGTTCATTACTACCGGCCCCTTGGCACCTCCCTGTTACTTTGACTATAGTTGTGCGCCTGGTTTCTCTTTATTATACAGATCGGTAAATGATCACAGTTCCACTAATGCTTTTGTTTTGACTTTGTCTAGGATAGTAGTGCTGTATGAAGAGCGAGGTAGACATGCTTGATGAAAGGCGTGGGTATGTCTAGGTCAGAAGAGCGGCGGAGTGCCGTTTTTTTTGTCATTTTTTTCTGTAATAACTTAATGTGTGTACATTTCGGCAACCAATCAGAGCACAGAACCCATCCACAATGTAATAACACTTCTGTGATTGGCTGTCGAACACATGTGCCTGTCCATATAAAAAGCGGACATCTTATTTTGCTGGCACCATTTTCTCAGTGTAACAGCACAGAGAGGCCACCCCTGCTAGTGCTGCTGCTGCAAGTGAGCTTGTCAGTTAGATAGGATCCTGCTCTGTGTGAAATTGATCTTCCAGCACCTAAAACTGTGTTGCAGTCAGGAGGCCCTATTTACTAATCTAAATCGTTTGGGCAAAAACTGTTGTAACAATTATGTGGGTACTATGGAATCTGATTGCGTGGGATAAAACGAGTCTGAAGCCAAAGCTGAGACAAATAAGTGTATTTCACAAAGCAAGAAGTAGAAAATAAACAAGCAGAGACTTTCCTGCAGTTGTAACGAAGTGAGAGCACAAAACAGAAATGTCAGCAAACTTAGTAGCAAGCGCGACCGCTCATACAAACAAGTCCAGCAGCAATATGCAGCAAGAGTGAGACCGGCACTTATACGTGGAAGTCCAGCAGTAGTATGCAAACTACATAGCTCCCAACTGTCCCTTATACTTTGGGACTGTCCCGATTTTGAGGCTGTGCCCCACAGTCCTGCATGGGACTCAACTTCTCCTGCACAGCCAGCATGAGAAACAGCCGACACGCCCCCTTGTATTAGGCCATGCCCCTCCATATCTTCTTCTTCTGATGCGGTGGTTCAGAGAGGGAGAGAGGACATTCTGAGGTACGTGTGTGTGTATACTGTACACATACATGCAGCTGGCCCTGCTGTGCTTACAGTACAAGGCATTATAACCAAGAGTAGTGGCAGCAGCTACAGCAATCCAGTGCAGCCTGTTAGTCATAGGCACAGTATATACACTGCACAAAAAATAAAGTAAAGGGAACACTATAATCCCACATCCTAGATATCACTGAATGAAATATTCCAGTTGTAAATCTTTTTTATTCATTACATAGTGGAATGTGTTGAGAATAAAACCTAAAAACTATCAACGTAAATCACAACTAATATCCACGGAGGTGTGGAGTTGGAATGATGCTCAAAATCAAAGTGGAAAATGAAGTTACAGGCTGATCCAACTTCAGTGGAATTGCCTCAAGATAAAGAAATGATGCTCAGTAGTGTGTGGCCTCCATGTGCCTATATGATCTCCCTACAATGCCTGGGCATGCTCCTGATGAGGTGGCAGATGGTCTCCTGAGGGATCTCCTCCCAGACCTGGACTAAAGCATCCGCCAACTCCTGGACAGTCTGTGGTGCAACGTCACATTGGTGGATGGTGCAAGACATGATGTCCCACATGTGATCAATCGGATTCAGGTCTGGGGAACGGGTGGGCCAGTCCATAGCTTCAATGCCTTCATCTTGCAGGAACGGCTGACACACTCCAGCCACATGAGGTCTGGCATTGTCCTGCATTAGGAGGAACCCCGGCTAACCGCACCAACATATGGTCTCACAAGGGGTCTGAGGATCTCATCTCGGTACCTAATGGCAGTCAGGCTGCCTCTGGCGAGCACATGGAGGGCTGTGCGGCCCTCCAAAGAAATGCCACCCCACACCATTACTGACCCACTGCCAAACCGGTCATAGTAAAGGATGTTGCAGGCAGCAGATCACTTTCCACGGTGTCTCCAGACTCTGTCACATCTGACACATGTGCTCAGTGTGAACCTGCTTTCATCTGTGAGGACCACAGGGCGCCAGTGGTGAATTTGCCAATCCTGGTGCTCTGTAGCAATTGCCAAGCATCCTGCAAGGTGTTGGGCTGTGAGCACAACCCCCATCTGTGGAAGTCGGGATCTCAGACCATCCTCATGGAGTCGGTTTCTAACCATTTGTGCAGACGTGCACATTTGTGGCCTGCTGGAGGTCATTTTGCAGGGCTCTGGCAGTGCTCCTCCTGTTTCTCCTTCCGCAAAGGCTGAGGTAGCTGTCCTGCTGCTGGGTTATTACCCTCCTACAGCCCCCCCACATCGCCTGGTGTACTGGCCTGTCTCCTGGTGGTGCCTCCAGCCTCTGGACACTACGCTGACAGACACAGCAAACCTTCTTTCCACAGCTCACATTGATGTGCTATCCTGGATGAGCTGCACTACCTGAGCCACTTGTGTGGGTTGTAGAGTCCGTCCCATGCTACCACAAGTGTGAAAGCACAACCAACATTCAAAATTGACCAAAACATCAGCCAGAAAGCATTAGTACTGAGATGTGGTCTGTGGTCCCCACCTGCAGAACCACCCCTTTATTGAGTGTGTCTTGATAATTGCCAATAATTTCCATCTGTTGTCTATTCTATATGCACAACAGCATGTGAAATTGATTGTTAAACAGTGTTGCTTCCTAAGAGGACAGTTTGATTTCACAGAAGTTTGATTTACTTGGGGTTATATTCTGTTGTTTAAGTGTTCCCTTTATTTTTTTGAGCAGTGTATGTATGTATCCTTTATATACTACAGCAGTTATGGAGTGGAGCCAGTAGATAGTGTTGTTGTCTGAGTTCATGCAGAGTTCGCAGAGCTGGGCAACATTGCAATGTGCAGGATCTGTGAGTCAGCAGTGTGGACAGCGGCAGGTGGTGAAATCTTTGCCTGCATTGTAAGCAGAGCTGCTGGGACACATCTACAGCCCCGACTGTACACTAGCATCATCATGTGTGGCCATTATACAGTATGGAGCATCATGTGTGGTCATTATACTGTACGCAGCATCATGTGAGGCCATTATACAGTACTAGATGGTAGCCCGATTCTAACACAGCCTACGTAGTATATTGCACAGCCCACGTAGTATATTGCACAGCCCACGTAGTATATTGCCCAGCCCATGTAGTATATTGCACAGCCACGTAGTATATTGCACAGCCCATGTAGTATATTGCCCAGCCCACGTAGTATATTGCACAGCCACATAGTATATTGCACAGCCCATGTAGTATATTGCACAGCCCACGTAGTATATAGCAATATGGGCATCATATCCCTGTTAAAAAAAAGAATTAAAATAAAAAATAGTTATATACTCACCTTTCGTTGGCCCCCGGATCCAGGCGAAGCGGTTACCGACGCTCCTCCGGTCTCCAGAGTGCATTGCGGTCTAGCGAGATGATGTAACAGTCTTGCGAGACCACTACGTCATCATCTCGCAAGATCGAAATGCATGGAGCGGTCACCGGAGCGTCTCGAGGAGCGGGAAAGGCCTGTTTTGGATGCAGGGGCCGACGGACGGTGAGTATATTATGATTTTTTATTTTTTTTATTATTTTTAACATTAGATCTTTTTACTATTGATGCTGCATAGGCTGCATCAATAGTAAAAAGTTGGTCACACAGGGATAATAGCAGCATTAACGGAGTGCGTTACACCGCGGCATAACACGGTCCTTTAGTGCTGCCATTAACCCTGTGTGAGCGCTGACTGGAGGGGATTATGGAGCGGGCACTGACTGCGGGAGGAAGTAGAGGCCATTTTGCCACCGGACTGTGCCCATCGCTGATTGGTCGTGGCTGTTTAGCCACGACCAATCAGCGACTTGGATTTCCATGACAGACAGAGGCCGCGACCAATGAATATTCGTGACAGACAGACAGACAGACAGAAGGACAGAAAGACGGAAGTGACCCTTAGACAATTATATAGTATGGAGCATCATGTGTGACCATTATACAGTATGGAGCACTGTGTGCCCATTAAACAGTAAGCAGCAACATGTGGGGCCATTGTAGAGCATGGAGCACTGTGTTGCCATTATACAGTATTGAGTATCATGTGTGGCCATTATACAGTATGGAGCATCATGTGAGGCCATTATACAGTATGGAGCATCATATGAGGCCATTATACAGTATTGAGCATAATGTGTGGTCATTATACAGTATGGAGCACTGTGTGGCCATATTTTTTTCTATTTATAATTATTGTTGATGAAACAGTGTGATCAGCAGTGCTAAATGGGTGTGGTTGGGGTGTGGATATGGGTGTGACTAGTTGTGAAATAGGTGTGGCCTAAAATTTGCCATGGTGCACTGTGATCCGCAACCTTTGTCCCTCTTTGCTTTCATCAAAAGTTGGGAGGTATGGAACTAGAGTGCGACAGGCACTTAGATATCTGTAAGCAGGTTGCGGGATGCAGTGACGGACAGGAGGCATAGCAAAGGTTAACAGGTTTAATAACAGGAGAATATGCCACGCAGGGAGGTAAAGGGGTAAAACAGTGAATTAAACAGTATAGATGGCAAAGGATATTGGGAGGTAAAGAATAAAGGTTCTAGTAACAGCAGTTCCTGTGAATCACTTGTGTCAGAAGTTCCTCAAACTGTAACTCCTGCTTGGAGCTCAATAGCACCGGCAACAGCTGGCGCGGTGTCTTTTCCAGGAAGGTCCTGTGGGCATCAATGCCCCGTCTTCTGGCGGCAGCAGTCAGTCTCCACTATCTTCCGCTGAACCGAGTCCATATGCTACAGTGGCTGATAAGGGTGCGGGACACATTACTTTATGAGCCCAACGTGGCTCAGCAAATATAATGTGGCAAAATCAGGGTCTCCCGTGAGTGGAAAAGTATATTCTGGTAAGGTGGGTTACACAAGTGTATCCAGTACTCGGTTCTCTCTTTGCAGCACGTGCGCTGTAATCACAGTCATGAAGCATACGGCACCTCAATCTCTGTCAGCTACTTGGCGCACGGCACTCTTCTCACTATGCTGTGTGCTGCCTGCTCCTGCCAAGACTGAAGCAAAGACAACCACTGGCGCGCAGCTTCTCTGGCAGGGTGCTTCACCTGATCTCTCTCTGGCAACACGCACACAGTATTCACTAGCCCGGAACGTTCAGCATCTTGCTCTATGGTGATCAAAGGGCACCCTGCAGGTCTCCCCTCATAGTCTCTGGGCTGTGCTATATGGATGCTCCTAGACCGTCACACTCACTTGTCCCTGCGGCTGGCAGCGGGAGACAATGGATGCTGACCTGCGCCTGGCTGATGCTCCCAGGATGGAGCATATCTCTCCCTGGCTGCTGCTGAACACACCTGGCTATGCATTCTCTGCAGTGGTCCCTCCCTTTGGATTGCTGTTGGGCACACTGCTCACCTCAGCGCGGTGGTCCTCTTCAGACAGTAGGGCCCTGCCACAGCGCCAGTACTCTGTGGTGGGGAGAGGAAGTGGAGCACGCTGCTCACCTCCATGAGTGCTGCCCTGGGTTGGCGCCAAACTGCTCTGCTGTGCGTGCTTTTTCCTCACTCAAGCTTCTCCCAGGCCACAGAGGTAGGTCCGCCTCACTAAAGCTTCCCCAGGAACAGAGGATGCAGCCTTTTCAGTTCCAGACCTGGCACACAGGTACCCACAGTCTGGTTGTCCCTCTTACACATGGAAGTCCAGAACTATGCAGATAGAGGAGATGACTCTTTTCATGGAAGTATAGAAATACATAGCTGGAGGATTACAGAGAGTAGGTAATTAAATGTACCTTTTGGGCTGAGAAGTCCCACAAAGCAGCCCACAGCAGAACACAGTATCAGAAGTCAGGACAGCAGGTAACCCCATCCAGGATCCAGAAGAAGCTTAGAAGACTGAAGGCAACTGGAAGTGGTGAGGCAGAGCACAGAGTTATGAGCAGCAGCAGGAACTCCAGAGGCAAGCCAGGAGGAAGCTCAGATGCAAACAGCAACAAAATATTCAGGCAAGGAGGATCTCCTGACTTGGAATTAAATAGCAGGGCCAACAGGAAGTTCCAGGACTGGGCAAAGTACCAGACTCCATCTTGGACAAGGGCAAAACGTGCTCCATGAAAACATCCGGAATCCTTACAACTGTGTTGTAGTGAGGAATCAGGAGGCTCCATTTACTCATCAAAATCATTAGGCCTAATATTGAGGTTCAGCCGGAAGGCTCTATTTGCTAATACAAATCATTTGGGATGACACTGTGTTGCAGTGAGGAATCAGGAGGCCCCATTTTCTCATCAAAATCGTTAGGGTCTAGAGCCCCCGTCTCACTAAGCGAGATCGCTAGCGAGATCGCTGCTGAGTCACAAGTTTTGTGACGCAACAGCGACCTCAGTAGCGATCTCGCTATGTGTGACACGTAGCAGCGACCAGGCCCCTGCTGTGAGATCGCTGGTCGTGTCGGAATGGCCTGGACCTTTTTTTGATCGTTGAGGTCCCGCTGGGTAGCACACATCGCTGTGTTTGACACCTTACCAACGACCTCGTTGACGACTCAGACACTGAATCGTCATAATAGCTCCCATGTGACATCGTTGTACAGGTCGCTACAGGTCGCTGGTGAGATGTCAAACAGCGAGATCGCAGCTGCGATCGTTGGAATATCTCACTGTTTGACATCTCACCAGCGACCACATAGCGACGCAGCAACGATCCCTGACAGGTCGTATCGTTGTCGGGTTCGCTTTAGCGTCGCTAAGTGAGACGGGGCCTTAAGAGTGTTGTTCAGGCACACTATCTAAGAAAATAAATAGTGATTGTTCATTTTGTGACAGGTGACTGACAGGTGTGTGCCCAAAGGTGTGAAACAGCAGGTTAAAAGAGGGAAAGATACATACAACATGAGTGGAAAATGCAAGATCTTGCTGGAAGGGGGAATAGGCTTGGTGTGTGACATGTAAGTGGATTAGGTGTTAATGTTAATAAAAGCTCAAGTGAACAAACACCATCTCAGCCTATTCAAAGCCCACTGACAACATCTGTTACTGGATGGGCTACTCGACGCCCTTCCTTTGGCAGCCTCACAGTGGTACACCATGTAGATAAGGGTCAGAAAGAGCATGTGCTCCAGTGAATGGCACGCGCTGCATCAAGTGGCCTCTCCTCCTATTTCTCCGGAATCTGGGAATCTCACTGTGCTAAAATGTGGACTAATGGACCTCGTCAACCACCGGCTGTCCCATCAACCACATCCGCTGCTTGTTCCTCCTCCTCCATCACCATGCTGTGTTCTCACACAGGTCTCCGGCCACAGAAACTCCACTTGTTTACCCCCCTACAGTAAGGGATGAGTGACAGATGGCAGCTGTTCCGTAAGTGGACATGCCTGCTGTTTTTGTTTCACCGAGCACACCACATCTCTCTCAATTCACCATAACATCTCTGCCTGCTCCTCACTCACAGTCCAGCAGTTTTGTCCTGTTGACCCTAATCCACTGTCTCTCAGCACAGCAGCCAGCCCTTGGTCCCATAGTTGTGGTAACTTAAAAAAAGTTTCCTCCTACACATGCAAAAGCTAAGAACTTGAAGTCCACCATCTCCAATCTGCTGCCCATGGAAATGCTACCTTTCTGCCTGGTGTATGCAAACGGTTCCTGAAAGTAGATGGCCGTCGTAGTCCCCCAGTACCAGTTGACCAGTCGCCATTAGTTCTCTAAGAGAGCTGTGCCTGTGCTAGACCAGCATGTCACAGACAAGACCACTTATTCTTTGAAAAAAATTATATCTGCCAGGGTGCATTTCACCACTAACACCTGGACGAGCAAACATGGGCAAGCCATTCTGGTGGCTGTGGTGGCAGGCAGTCAAGGGGCTGCTCAGCAAGTCTTGGAATTCCCAAGGCTTGCAGGACAAACCTCTGTATGTAACACTTCCTCCACTGCGTCTGTCTCCTTCACCTACGCTAGAGTCTTCACCTGTGCCCTCAACCTCTCCCTTAATGAAACGTGTTCCAACATTGCAGAGATAATCTCCGTACCTCCGTACTGCGCAGCCAGGGCTCACCGTAATCAGCCAGTGTTAAAATAAATATGCCTTGAAGATCGCAGCCACACAGCTGAAGAGTTGTGGACAGCTATCCAGGCCGAGTTAGAACTGTCTCCACTAAACCTGAAGCCAGGGAAGGCTGTGAGAGATAGCAATGCAAATCTGGTGGCGGCCTTAGGCCTGGGCAACCTCACACATGTGGCTTGCATGGCTCATGTCCTCAATTTGGTGGTACAGCAATTTCTCCTCCAATATACCAACCTGGATATGCTACTGCTGAAAGCACGGTGGCTATGTGCTGACTTCTGCCAATCACACCCCGCAAGTCATCGACTTGCATCGCTACAGAGGTTGTGCAGCCTACCAGTTACCATTTGTTTTGCGATGTTCTGACATGGTGGAATTGTACTCTGTACATATTGCAGCAACTGTGACAGCAGCGACGAGCACTGGTGCAGAATGTCCTTTGCATAGCCTGATCCAACGCAGTACGGATGTGGTGCAAATCATGCTTGTGGAGTGGGCACAGATGAAGGAGCTATGCTCTGCACCCTTCTGCACAGTTTCAAAATGGCTATTAAGATGGTTAGTGGTGACGATGCCATCATCAGCATCACTATTCCAGTCATCTACATGCTGGAGCGCACTTTGAATAGTCTGCGTCAGGTCATGGTGGTCCCAGAGGAACTGGTAGAAGCAGAAGAGGATACAGAAGGGATAACAATATCTCTAAGTTCCAGATTGTCACTGCACATGTGGGTGCCATGGGAGGGTGGATTACAGCGATCGAGGGGTGCTCATGGTACCATAAAAACTGTTAGTGAAGCTGCAGTAGCCGAGGAACAAATTGAGGAGGAAGTGGAGCAAGAGTTGATACACGTTCAACAATCAGGAAATAGAGGATAGTGATCCCCTCTCTGTTTTTTGGTGCTATCGGGAGGGGACGAAGGAAGCAACCTTGCGTGTTACCCCGCCACCAACACACCATGGACTTGGACCTCATGGAAGCACCTGACACATGAGCACCTTCTTGCTGCACTATCTTCAACATGATGGTGTATTCTTTGGAATGGCTTGTATACGGCACTCATAAAGTCATTCGAATAGGTGCTCAAGTAGGGTATCCATCCCAATATCAATATAAGTAAAAAAAACTCGGCACTCAAAATGTATTGTGTTGAAAAAAAAAAAGGTCCCAATTTATTTTGCATACAGTGATCAATTAAATGTTTTTGGTCTGGGTATAGACCTTCATCAGAAACTATGGAGATATACAAAAGAAATATGTGTCAAAAAAGTGACAAGTGCAAATACATCAAAATAAAGTGGTGGTGACGAACATAAAAATTGTATAGAACATACTATCTTCAATACAGTATGATCCCTAATACAGCCAGGAAGAAAATATTCAGAGTCAGGGTTATAAACAACATCACATCTTTATCAATCTTATAGACAGTATAGCAAAGAATAGAGCAGGAAGATCAGTGTTCTTTAGAAAGATCCAGCATGATGAGAGATGGGGGTAAGTAGTCACCAGATTCCTGAGGGTTGAGGAAATGGTTAATAGAATAACCTGTATATGTTCTGTCACACAAGGTGGTAGTACATTATGTAGTAAATCTAATGACATGCATTGTAGTGGCCATAAGGTTTTGTAACGGCCGTACCTGTATGCTGCTTGTGTAGGGAACTACGTGTCCTTGCACAGGGAAAGTCACCAGAGCCGTGGGTCTGATAAACAGACCGGGTAAATATAGTCCAGTGTAGCAGTAAGGGTTAGTAGGATAACCCATTATATATTCTGTAATAAAGGATAGTAGCTCAGTATGTAAAAAAAGTCACATATAGTGCACACAAAGTGGTCATATGGATTCAAAGGAGTAGTAGTACCTGATTTCCGGTTGATGACTAAATCATGTGTCCTGGCGCAGGGAAAATGGCAATGACTTTTGCAATCCAGTCGCAGACTGGGCAGACTAGACGATGGTGTCTTTTTAATGTCATGCATTGATATCATGTTATTGCAGTCTGAGACACCTTTGTCATAGCTTCTGTGCCTGCTGTTGCTACTGCTGCTGATGTTACAAACAATTTTTTGAAATGTGGAGACTCTGAGTTGGGTCTCCATCTAGTGGGTTGCCTGTAGTAGAAGGTATGTCAGAGGCCCATTTTACTGGTTCTACTCTGTGGAAATTGATGCCACATTAGTGGTGTGTGACAATAATTTTTTGAAATATTGAGACTCCAAGTTGGGTCTCCTTCATTTGTGGTGCCTGTAGCAGCAGGGCTCCCAGACCTGGAGGTCTGCACTTAATTTCACTCAACTACCTGTGTTACTATCCTTACATTTTTCTACCAATAGTACTCTATTAAACTGATGTTTGTTCCATCTGAGTGTGGCTGAGAAAAAAAAAATTGAGCTGTTGCATGAGGTATCAGGGCTCCCAGCAAAGGAGGCTCACATTGCTCCCTAAACCAGCAGGTCTTAATTGAAACTGCAATTCAAAGCTCCAAATGCTGGCCCGGACCCTGATACCTCATGCGTGGCCCATAGCTGACTGCTGCTGTGCCATTAACAAATTTCTACTGTGGGTAAATTGATGGAATTTTTCCTGGTATCTGCCTCTAAATTTAGCTGTTAGAGAAGCTGCTTGTAACCCCTTAAGGTGTTGTGTATACATTTGGTTTTGCCTCCCATTGAATTTAATGAGGTTGGGGTATGTTCATTGAACTGTTCGGCGAACATCGGGACATTCGGCGAAGCGAACCTTGGAAACTTTGGTCATCTCTAATTACAGACAAAGTTATATGCCAGATTGTTATGGGCATTAAGAAAATGGCTTGTAAGGTGTATCAGTAAGTTTAAAGGGAACCTGTCACCTGAATTTGGTGGGCCCTTTTTTCGGTCCGATGGGCGGTGTTTTTGGGTCTTTTATTCACCCCTTCCTTTCCCGCAGCCACACGTTGGCTGCAATATTGTCTTGAAGTTGATTCGCTTTCCTCCGTAGAACACGCGTGCGCATGGCAATCTTGCCTTGCACACGCGCAGTATGCTTTGCCCAACTGCGGGCAAAGCCGAAAAGCATTAGCGTGCATGCGCCGGCGCACTATGTCCCGGAAGTATTTCGCTGTGTTCCGGGACACAGTGCGCCGGCGCATACGCACTAATTATTTTCAGCTTTGCCCGCAGTTGGGCAAAGCATACTGTGCGTGCGCAAGGCAAGATTGCCATGCGCACGCGTGTTCTACAGAGGAAAGCGAATCATCTTCAAGACAATATTACGGCCAGCGTGCGGCCAGCGGGAAAGGAAGGGGTGAATAAAAGACACGAAAACACCGCCCATCGGACCGAAAAAAGGGCCCGCCAAATTCAGGTAACAGGTTCCCTTTAAGTTCCGCAGCATAAACTGACCTGCAAAGCATGTTTGAATGTTGCAACATGAAAATTTCTCTTGCGGGTACATATTCGATGCAGAAAATCCACAACTGTATAGTAAATATGCCTTACTATGCTTTGACAATGCAGAAACACACTAGAAATGCATTTAATCTGACTGTATCAATAACATTTTGCCAAAGCCAAATACTAGCATGCATCAAATACAAAACAATCTCTATTTAAAACATGACAAACTAAAAATAGTCAAAAATACAATAAAAATTCATATAAAAACACACTCAAAAAGGTAATAGGCGAGTAACCTAATTAAACTAATGGGTGCAGAAATGCTGCAGAAGAGTCATAGAGTTATTCATCTGGACTGCTGTGCGCCTCCTATAGAATTTGGCAAACCTTTCAACTGCCAGGCACCACTGCCAAAAATGAACTCCAGCCAGCGTCTGGCATTAATTTCTGTTGTTTTTTAAGCCACTTTTAGGGCATAAATTTTTCACGCATGCTTGGTCACACCCTGTCCCTCCTTAGCTCCTGAATGGGGCCGGTGTAAAAAGGCCAAAAGTGAAAGGTGATTATTCATGTTTTATTATCTTTAGATCTTTAATTTCATAGTGTATAAATTTGCCATATTAATATATTCCATAGTTCGTAAACTCTGCTCAGTATGGCGAAGGATCTGGTGTATCTGATCACAGGTGGATGTGGCTTTATTGGAGAATGGATTGTAAAACTTGTGCTCAAGGAAGATTATGTGAAGGAGGTTAAAGTTTTTGATCTCAATGAAAGTGAAGCTATCAAACATCTACGAACAGGTAAATACAGTAAATTACTACTCAAGATCAAAAGCCAAAAGGATATCAATCTCCTGCAAATTGTACTGCTAGTGTTTGATACTATACAATGTCGGTATTGACAAACCTTGTTATATCAAAGTGAGAACATTTTTAAGCAAAATTCACCCATTCTGGCTTAAAGAGGTTGTCTGTTCAAAACAGATAATTTTTGCAGTCACTCTGTATGACTGCAGAGATATAAATCCCCCCCAGCGCATGCACTGTGCGCTGCAGGGATTTGCTGGTTTCAGACCCGGGACCACAGGGTATGCATGTGCTATACATACCCCAGGCTAGCAGACACATATTCGCTCCTTACACTTGTATTGAGCCAAGACTGGGCTCCGTCTGGTGACGTGGTCATATAGTAGGCAGGATAAACTAGATGGTGCTGCCTCGCTCCATACAAATATATGGAGAGCGAGGCCCCACCCACTGGCTGAGAGTATGTATAAGGCTGGAGTCACACTAAACGTATGAAAAATTGGTCTGAGTATCCCTGCCGAGAGTCAAATAAGTGTAATGCAAGTGTCATGCGAGTACAATCCGATTTTTCACACTTTGCGGTTTTTACCGCGGATCCACGGCGATTTTGATGCTGCGGGTCCGCAGCAGTTTCCGTAGCGTTTACATTAACATGTAAACCCTATGGAAACTGCAAACCGCTGTGCACATGCTGCGGGAAAAACCGCGCAGAAACGCAGCGGTTTAAAACCCGAAGCATGTCACTACTTTGTGCAGAATCGCAGCGATTCTGCACCCATAGAAATGCATTGAACCGCTTACTTCCCGCATGGGGCTGTGCCCACGTTGTGGGAAGTAAGCGGATAATGTGCGGGTGGTACCCGGGGTGGAGGAGAGGAGACTCTCCTCCAGGCCCTGGGAACCAGAAATAGTGTAAAAAAAAAAAAAGAATTAAAATAAAAAATGATGTTATACTCACCTCTCAGCGCTGCCCGCGGCCGTCCGGTCTTCGGTTTGCTGTGCGAGCAGAACCTGTGGTGACGTCGCGGTCACATGACCGTGATGACGCCTCGGTCACATGACCGTGACGTCACGAAGGTCCTTCTCGGCACAGCATCTTTGGAACCGGACCGCCGGGTGCAGCACCCAGGAGATCGGGACATCGGAGGGTGAGTATAACCAATTTTTATTATTTTTATCATTACTATTGATGCTGCATATTGCTGCATATGCAGCATCAATAGTACAGGAGTAATCCCGCAGCGGAAACCGCGGAACAAACCGCCCTAAATCTGCAGGGATAACCGCAGCGGTTTTGCCCTGCAGATTTATCAATTCCACTGCGGGATAAACCTGCAGAGCACACCGCAAAGTGTGAACATGGCCTTAGCATCCGAGTACATTTCGTTTTCAAAGGAAATATTTGTCAAAACACACACATATATACACAGTGGGTACGGAAAGTATTCAGACCCCTTTAAATTTTTCACTTTGTTTCATTGCAGCCATTTGGTAAATTCAAAATAGTTCATTTTTTTACATTAATGTACACTCTGCACCCCATCTTGACTGAAAAAAAACAAATGTAGAAATGTTTGCAATTTTAATAAAGAAAAACTGAAATATCACATGGTCAGAAGTATCCAGACCCTTGCTCAGACACTCATATTTAAGTAACATACTGTCCATTTCCTTGTAATCCTCCTTGAGATGGTTCTACTCCTTCATTGGAGTCCAGCTGTGTTTAATTATACTGATAGGACTTGATTTGTAAAGGCACACACTTGTCTATATAAGGCCGGCGTCACACTGGCGAGTTTTACGGACGGAAGAGCGCAGAAACTACGTCCGTAAAACTCGCATAACATACGGCACAATTATTCTCAATGGGGCTGCTCCTATTAGCCGTATATTACGGTTCAGTATTATACGGCTTTCTACGGCCGTACAAAATCGCAGCATGCTGCGTTTGTCAGCGTACTGCGCAAAAAAATCGCCAATGAAAGTCTATGGGGGCGAGAAAAATACGGATTCCACACGGACCAGCAGTGTGACTTGCGAGAAATACGCAGCGGTGTTAGTGAAAAGTCGGTAATTCAATTGCCGGCTTTTCATTTCTCCTGCACAAACCCGACAGGATATGAGACATGGTTTACATACAGTAAACCATCTCATATCCCCCTTTTTTTTGCATATTCCACACTACTAATGTTAGTAGTGTGTATGTGCAAAATTTCAGCGCTGTAGCTGCTAAAATAAAGGGTTAAATGGCGGAAAAAATTGGCGTGGGCTCCCGCGCAATTTTCTCCGCCAGAGCGGTAAAGCCAGTGACTGAGGGCAGATATTAATAGCCAGGAGAGGGTCCATGGTTATTGGCCCCCCCGTGGCTAAAAACATCTGCCCCCAGCCACCCCAGAAAAGGCACATCTGGAAGATGCGCCTGTTCTGGCACTTGGCCACTCTCTTCCCACTCCCTGTAGCGGTGGGATATGGGGTAATGAAGGGTTAATGCCACCTTGCTATTGGAAGGTGACATTAAGCCAGATTAATAATGGAGAGGCGTCAATTATGACACCTATCCATTATTAATCCAATTGTATGATATGGTTAAAAAACACACACACATGATTACAAAGTATTTTAATGAAATAAACACAGCGGTTGTTGTAATAATTTATTGTTCTCTCAAATCCATTTGCAGTCCCTCGCTTGGCAACATAATAAACGCACAAGATACATACCTTCTGATGTACTGTCAGGTCCAACGATGTAATCCATCTGAAGGGGTTAACTAATATTACAAGCAGGAGCCCTGCTAAATGCAGCTGTGCTCCGTGCTTGTAATTCCCCGGCGAATGAATGAAATGTAGGTCATTGACCTACATTTCCTTCAGTCGCGGTGATGCGCCCCCTGGTGGATGTCCTCATATGACCTGGAGCGTGGGAAAAAGTTCCCAGGCTGCAGTTCATGAGAACATCCACCAGAGGGCGCCTCACCGCGAATGAATGAAATGTAGGTCAATGACCTACATTTCCTTCATTCGCCGGGGAATTACAAGCACGGAGCACAGCTGCATTTAGCAGGGCTCCTGCTTGTAATATTAGTTAACCCCTTCAGATGGATTACATCGTTGGACCTGACAGTACATCAGAAGGTATGTATCTTGTGCGTTTATTATGTTGCCAAGCGAGGGACTGCAAATGGATTTGAGAGAACAATAAATTATTACAACAACCGCTGTGTTTATTTCATTAAAATACTTTTCAATCATGTGTGTGTGTGTTTTTTAACCCTTTCCAACAATTGGATTAATAATGGATAGGTGACATAATTGACGCCTCTCCATTATTAATCTGGCTTAATGTCACCTTCCAATAGCAAGGTGGCATTAACCCTTCATTACCCCATATCCCACCGCTACAGGGAGTGGGAAGAGAGTGGCCAAGTGCCAGAATAGGCGCATCTTCCAGATGTGCCTTTTCTGGGGTGGCTGGGGGCAGATGTTTGTAGCCACGGGGGGGCCAATAACCATGGACCCTCTCCTGGCTATTAATATCTGCCCTCAGTCACTGGCTTTACCATTCTGGCGGAGAAAATTGCGCGGGAGCCCACGCCAATTTTTTCCGCCATTTAACCCTTTATTTCAGCAGCTACAGCGCTGAAATTTTGCACATACACACTACTAACATTAGTATTGTGGAATATGCAAAAAAAATGGGGATATGAGATGGTTTACTGTATGTAAACCATGTCTCATATCCTGTCGGGTTTGTGCAGGAGAAATGAAAAGCCGGCAATTGAATTACCGGCTGTTCACAGATATCGCGCTGAATGAAATCTAAATACAGAATATATATATATGTGTCTCAATGACATATATATATATATATATACTGTATATATGTTTTACCGAACATTTGAGCACATAAATCCATTAGATGTCGGTTTTGCAAGCCTGCGCAAAAATCTCGCAGTACGGATGCCATACGGATTACATACGGAGGATGCCATGCGCAAAATACGCTGACACACCCTGCCTACGGATCACTATTTTGGGAACATTTCACCGTATTTCGGCCGTATTACGGCCGTAAAATACGGACCGTATTGTCCTACGCCGAGTGTGACGCTGGCCTAAGACCTCACAGCTCACAGTGCATATCAGACCAAATGAGAATCATGAGGTCAAGGGAACTAGCCAAGGAGCTCAGAGACAGAATTGTGGCAAGGCACAGATCTGGCCAAAGTTACAACAGAATCAGGGGCGGACACAGACAGCTTGAGGCCCCTGTGCAGGAAATGTGTCTTGGCCCCCCTCCTTTTAAGGCAACAAAGATATATATATATATATATATATATATATATATACATATACAGTACAGACCAAATGTTTGGACACACCTTGTCATTCAAAGATTTTCCTGTATTTTCATGACTATGAAAATTGTACATTCACACTGAAGGCATCAAAACTGAATTAACACATGTGGAATTATATACTTAACAAAAAAGTGTGAAGCAACTGAAATTATGTCTTATATTCTAGATTCTTCAAAGTAGCCACCTTTTGCTTTGATTACTGCTTTATACACTGTTGGCATTCTCTTAATTAAATACATGTCCAGTAATTTGCGCACACACACTGTACTAATTGTATTTGTCACTAACATCTATATATCTACCTATTCTATTTGTATTTACTGTATGTAATCCATCTCTTCCATCCTGTCGGCCCCTGCAGTGATTTAACAGAACACGGCGGATGAATTACTGGCTTTTCTTCTACTCTATCTATCTATCTATCTATCTATCTATCTATCTATCTATCTATCTATCTATCTATCTATCTATGTGTGTGTGTCACTGACATCTATATATCTATGTATTCTATGTGTATATATCCATTCTAACTTTTCTAACCTGTCAGTATGATTTTACTGTATGCGGTACATGAATTGCTGGCTTTTCAATGGACAACGGTGCGTAAAAATCGGACAGCACTCGCATGGTCTGAGTGCTGTGTGATTATTATTTTTTTTTTTTTCTACTCGCACCAATAGTCTTGCATTGGCGAGTCTCGCACGTAGAATACACCGGAGAAACAATAGAGTGATGTGAGCCGCCCCATAGATTAACACTGATGCTAGGCAATGTTTTCTCATATAGCACTTGTCTGTATTCTATGCTAGTGTGACCCTGGCCTGACTCATACATACCCTCCAGTCTGAAATCGGCAAATCCCCGCAGCACACAGTGAGTCCACTGGGGGGATTCATAAGTCTGCAGTTACACAGAGTGACTGCAGACTTATCTGTTTTGACCGGACAACCCCTTTAATGTGCACCAAGTAAAACCTGTCTTACATCAAATCTATTAGATTATGTTCCCACCATGAGTTTTTGGTGAGTTTTTGACACTAACTATTTTCACTGCAGCTTCACACAGTTCTAGCAAATATGATGGGATGTAAAGAAATCTCCTGCCCACTGTGATTTTTTTTTTTTTACGCTGCGGAAACTGACCTGCGGTGCGGGTTTGAAATCTGCAAAATGTCAGTTTTTCTTGCAAGTACTCTGAGTTATATGTGCGGAATTTCCTCAAAGAATTGCATTAGCTATGGAAAATCGGCATGTAGATGCGCATATTTATTGGTGTGTTTACGCTGTGGAGACGCAGATGACTATATCAATAATGTTTTGGTTCAGCTAAATCCCAGGAAGTATCAAAAGCCAAGCAGCTTCATTTAAAGCATAACATACCAAGAAGAGACAAAATCTGCAGTGTCGAAAACACGATAAAAACACTTGTAAAAATAAAATGCAAGTAACCTAACTTATATGATTAGGTGCAGAAATCCTGCAAAAATTCTGCAACATCAAAAACTCACCAAAAGCTGATCATATGAACACAGCCTTATATATTTTAGACACTTTTTCAAACGGGTTACAGCTTAATGGGAAAGGATTCACGGCCTGAAATACAGCAATGTGTGTTAAAACTGGCCAACAATTTGGTTCAAACTATTAAAGCGAATTATGAAAACCAATAGAAAATATATATTGAGCTCACAACGTCGTTCGTTTTTCAGTTCTGAGAAGACTTTCATCGGTGGGTGCTGATACTGCGGTGAACGTAGCTTTCAGGGTAGTCAAAAATAGGGTGATCTATAGCACAACCATCTGGTAAGTTGGTTGTACTGAAGATCACCCTATATTGATCACCCTATATGTAGATACCTTAAAAAGTCTGAAGATGCACCAAATTTATCAAACAGCATGAAACACTGATACATTTTGCACATGTTTAAAATGTCCAGTCTAAATATAATATGGGAAATATCATTCTTTCGAACGCTATTTATTATATTTCATTGACTTATATCAAATGTCCCTATTTTAACTTACGTATTTGAAAATAAAGCAGTCATTCCTTTGTATTACTGTTGCCTTTGAATCTTTTTGATCCCTTATTTCATTGTCTTTCATTTCTAATTTGTAGCTTCTACCATGGTTACTTTTATTAAAGGAGATATCACAGATTTCAACCAGATTTTGTCAGCTGTTAAAGGTGTTGATGTCGTGATACACACTGCTGCTCTTGTGGACTCTTTAGATAGCTCACCTTTTAAGAAACTAGAAGCTATAAATGTTGGAGGTAAGTTGGTCATTTGATACTGTTAAATTAAAATGTCCTTAGGAACTGTTAATAAAAGGGTTACAAATTATTGGGCTGAATTCTTCCAGGTTCACTTACACAAAGTTATTGAAAGATATCGGCAGGAAGGTTGTATCAAACATCTTAGAGAACTAACCACAGATTTGTGGATTTAACCCCCTAATGACCCCCCGCCGGGGGTAGCCGAGACCCCAAAGAACATGATCGGGGTCGGTAAAAACCGACCTCTGTTTTGCGATCGCTGGTAATTAACTGTTTACTGGCGACCGCAAAAAAAAATATGATGTGAAATTCTCTGTCCTCTGATGTGATCGCACATCAGAGGACAGAGAAATAGGGGGACTCGGGGACCCTGTTATACTTATCGGTGTCCCTGGGTCCTCCTGTGTCCTCTCCTGGCCGCCGGCTTCTTCCTCCGATAAGAAAATGGTGGGCGCATGCACAGTGCGCCCACCATGACCTGCCGGCCGGCAGCTAGAGGAGTTGGGGCTAAATTTAGGGTTAGGGTTAGGGTTGGGGCTAAAGTTTGAGTTAGGGTTAGGGTTGGGGCTAAATTTAGGGTTAGGGTTGGGGCTAAAGTTAGGGTTGGGGCTAAATTTAGGGTTAGGGTTGGGGTTAAAGTTAGGGCTAGGGTTAGGGTTGAGGCTAAAGTTAGGGTTAGGGTTGGGGCTAAAGTTAGGGTTAGGGTTGGGACTAAAGTTAGGGCTAGGGTTGGGGCTAAAGTTAGGACTAGGGTTGCAGCTAAAGTTAGGTTTAGAGTTGGGATTAAGGTTAGGGTTTGGATTAGGGTTGGCATTAGGGTTACATTTGGGATTAGGGTTAGGTTTGGGATTAGGGTTAAGGTTAGGGTTGGGATTAGGGTTAGGGGTTTATTGGGATTACGGTTAGGTTTGAGGTTAGGGTTGAGATTAGGATTAGGGGTGTGTTGGATTTAGGGTTCTGATTAGGGTTAGGGTTGTTTTGGGGTTAGGGTTGTGATTATTGTTAGGGTTGTGATTAGGATTATGGATCGGGTTGGGATTAGGGTTAGGGGTGTGTTCGGGTTAGAGTTGGAGTTAGAATTGGGGGGTTTCCACTGTTTAGGTACATCAGGGGGTCTCTAAACGTCACAGCCAATTTTGCGCTCAAAAAGTCAAATGGTGCTCCCTCCCTTCTGAGCTCTGCCGTGCGCCCAAACAGTGGTTTACCCCCACATATGGGGCATCAACGTACTCGGGATAAATTGGACAACAACTTTTGGGGTCCAATTTCTCCTGTTACCCTTGTGAAAATAAAAACTTGGGGGCTAAAAAATCTTTTTTGTGGAAATTTTACTTTTTTTTTCACGACTCTGCACTATAAACTTCTGTGAAGCACTTGGGCATTTAAAGTTCTCACAACACATCTAGATAAGTTCCTTGGGGGGTCTAGTTTCCAAAATGGGGTCAATTGTGGGGGGTTTCTACTGTTTAGGTACATCGGGGGCTCTGCAAACGCAACCTAATGCCCACAGACCATTCTATCAAAGTCTACATTCCAAAACGGCGCTCCTGCCCTTCCGAGCTCTGCCGTGCACCCAAACAGTGGTCCCTCCCACACATGGGGTATCAGTGTACTCAGGACAAATTGGCAACATCTTTTGGGGTCCAATTTCTCTTGTTACCCTTGTGAAAATAAAAACTTGGGCGCTAAAAAATCTTTATTGTGGAAAAAAAATATTTTTTATTTTCACGACTCTGCATTATAAACTTCTGCGAAGCACTTGGGCATTCAAAGTTCTCACCACACATTAGATAAGTTCCTTGGGGGTCTAGTTTCCAAAATGGGGTCACTTGTGGGGGGTTAATACTGTTTAGGTACATCAGGGGCTCTGCAAACGCAACGTAACGCCCGCAGACCATTCTATCAAAGTCTGCATTCCAAAACGGCGCTCCTTCCCTTCCGAGCTGTGCCATGCACCCAAACAGTGGTTTACCCCCACATGTGGGGTATCAGCCTACTCAGCATAAATTGCACAATAAATTTTGGGGTCCGATTTCTCCTGTTACCCTTGTCAAAGTAAAAATTTGGGGGTGAAAAGATCATTTTTGTGGAAAAAATATGATTTTTTTTATTTTCATGGCTCTACATTATAAACTTCTGTGAAGCAGTCGGGGGTTCATAGTGCTCACCACACATCTAGATAAGCTCTTTGGAGGGTCTAGTTTCCAAAATGGGGTCGCTTGTGGGTGGTTTCTACTGTTTAGGTACATCAGGAGCTCTGCAAATGCAACATGATGCCCGCAGACCATCCCATCAAAGTCTGCATTCCAAGCGGCGCTCCTTCCCTTCTGAGCCCCGATGGGTGCCCAAACAGTGCCCCCACATATGGGGTATTGGCGTACTCAGGACAAGCTGGTCAATAGATTTTGGGGTCCAATGTCTCCTGTTACCCTTGAGAAAATAAAAAATTGCAGGCTAAAAAATCATTTTTGAGGGGAAAAAAAAGGATTTTTTATTTTCACGGCTCTACATTATAAATTTCTGTGAAGCACTTGGGGGTTTAAAATGCTCACCACACATCTAGATAAGTTCCTTAAGGGGTCTAGTTTCCAAAATGGGGTCACTTGTGGGGGCTTCTACTGTTTAGGCACATCAGGGGCTCTCCAAACGCAACATGGTGTCCGATCTCAATTCCAGCCAATTCTACATTGAAAAAGTAAAACGGCACTCCTTCTCTTCCAAGCTCTGCAGTGCGCCCAAACAGTGGTATACCCCCACATATGGGGTATCGACGTACTCAGGAGAAATTGCACAACAACTTTTGTGGTCTAATTTCTCCTGTTACTCTTGTG
This sequence comes from Ranitomeya variabilis, assembly GCF_051348905.1. NCBI lineage: Eukaryota > Metazoa > Chordata > Amphibia > Anura > Dendrobatidae > Ranitomeya > Ranitomeya variabilis. The sequence continues at coordinate 101,206,855 of NC_135234.1, forward strand.
AAAATAAAAATTTGGTGGCAAAAAGATCATTTTTGTAGAAAAAATGTGATTTTTTATTTTCACGGCTCTACGTTATAAACTTCTGTGAAGCACCTGGGGGTTTAAAGTGCTCACCATTAGTGTTGAGCGATACCATCCGATACTTGAAAGTATCGGTATTGGATAGTATCGGCCGATACCCGAAAAGTATCGGATATTGCCGATACCGATACCCGATACCAATACAAGTCAATGAGACACCAAGTATCGGAAGGTATCCTGATGGTTCCCAGGGTCTGAAGGAGTGGAAACTCTCCTTCAGGCCCTGGGATCCATATTAATGTGTAAAATAAAGAATTAAAATAAAAAATATTGATATACTCACCTCTCCGGAGGCCCCTGCACCTCACCGCTGTTAACCGGCAGCCTTCTTTGCTTAAAATGAGCACGTTTAGGGCCTTCCATGATGTCACGGCTTCTGATTGGTCGTGTGCCGCTCATGTGACCGCCACGCGACCAATCACAAGCCGTGACGTCATTCTCAGGTCCTAAATTCCTAGAATTAGGAATTTAGGACCTGAGAATGACGTCACGGCTTGTGATTGGTCGCGTGGCGGTCACATGAGCGGCACGTGACCAATCAGAAGCCGTGATGTCATGGAAGGTGCTGGTGCTGAACGCGCTCATTTTAAGCAAAGCAGGCTGCCGGTTACTACCAGGGCGCGTCAGAGGGTGAGTATATCCTTATTTTTTATTTTAATTCTTTATTTTTTACATGGATATGGATCCCAGGGCCTGAAGGAGAGTTTCCTCTCCTTCAGACCCTGGGAACCATACACTGGGAACTTCCGATTCCCGATACCACAAAAGTATCGGATCTCGGTATCGGAATTCCGATACCGCAAGTATCGGCTGATACCCGATACTTGCGGTATCAGAATGCTCAACACTACTCACCATACATCTAGTTAAGTTTCTTAAGGGGTCTAGTTTCCAAAATGGTGTCACTTGTGGGGGGTTTCTACTGTTTAGGCACATCAGGGGCTCTCCAAACGCGACATGGTGTTCGATCTCAATTCCAGCCAATTCTACATTGAAAAAGTAAAACGGCACTCCTTCTCTTCCAAGCTCTGCGGTGCGCCCAAACAGTGGTTTACCCCCACATATGGGGTATCGACGTACTCAGGAGAAATTGCACAACAACTTTTGTGGTCTAATTTCTCCTGTTACCCTTGTGAAAATAAGAATTTGTGGGCGAAAAATCATTTTTGTGTAAACAAATGCAATTTTTTTATTTTCACGGCTCTACGTTATAAACTTCTGTGAAGCACTTGGGGGCACAAATTGCTCACCACACATCTAGGTAAGTTCCTTAAGGGGTCTAGTTTCCAAAATGGTGTCACTTGTGGAGCGTTTCCTCTGTTTAGGCACATCAGGGGCTCTCTAAACGTGACATGGCATCCGATCTCAATTCCAGCCAATTCTGCATTGAAAAAGTCAAAAGGCACTCTTTCTCTTCCAAGCTCTGCGGTGCGCCCAAACAGTGGTTTACCCCCACATGTGGGGTATCGGCGTATTCAGGTGAAATTGCACAACAAAATGTATGGTTAAATTTCTGTTTTTACACTTGTGAAAATAAAAAAAAATGGTTCTGAAGTAAAATGTTTGCAAAAAAAGTTAAATGTTCATTTTTTTCCTTCCACATTGTTTCAGTTCCTGTGAAGCACATAAAGGGTTAATAAACTTCTTGAATGTGGTTTTGAGCACCTTGAGGGGTGCAGTTTTTAGAATGGTGTCACACTTTGTTATTTTCTATCATATAGACCCCTCAAAATGACTTCAAATGTGATGTGGTCCCTAAAAAAAAATGGTGTTGTAAAAATGAGATATTGCTGGTCAACTTTTAATCCTTATAACTCCCTAACAAAAAATAATTTTGGTTCCAAAATTGTGCTGATGTAAAGTAGACATGTGGGAAATGTTATTTATTAACTATTTTTTGTGACATATCTCTCTGATTTAAGGGCATAAAAATACAAAGTTTGAAAATTGCTAAATTTTTAAAATGTTCGCCATATTTCCGTTTTTTTTCAGATATGATCGCAAGTAATATCGAATAAATGTTACCACTAACATGAAGTACAATATGTCATGAAAAGCAGTCTCAGAATCTGTTAAAGCGTTCCAGAGTTATAACCTCATAAAGTGACAGTGGTCAGAATTGTAAAAATTGGCTCGGTCATTAAAGAGAACCTGTCACCTGAATTTGGCGGGACAAGTTTTGGGTCATATGGGCGGGGTTTTCGGGTGTTTGATTCACCCTTTAAGTACCAAATTGGCTTTCACTAAGGGGTTAAGCATGTGAAAATCCTTCTGTCTCTTCGTGTAATCTTAGACAGACTTGATGATGATGAGATCAAAAATCTGTGGGGGCCATATCATCACTTCCAGAACTCTTTGTTCTTTTTCACACTGGAGATAGTTTTAAAGGACATTGGTTGTATGTTTGGGGTAGTTGTCCTGCTGCAGAATAAATTTGGAGCCATATGTCTTTATTTCTCAGCATTGAGGACACCATTAGTGTTGAGCGATACCGTCCGGTATTTGAAAGTATCGGTATCGGATTGGATCGGCCGATATCCCAAAAATATCGGATATCACCGATACCGATACCCGATACCAATAGAAGTCAATGAGACACAAATATCGGAAGGTATCCTGGATGGTTCCCAGGGTCTGAAGGAGAGGAAACTCTCCTTCAGGCCCTGGGATCCATATTCATGTAAAAAATAAAGAATAAAAATAAAAAATATGGATATACTCACCCCTCCGGCGGACCCTCCTCCGGCGGACCCTGGACCTTAGCGGTGTAACCGGCAGCATCCGTCATCGCAGGTCCTGTACACTCACTGCATTCTTAGGAATGGAGGCTGCCGGTTACACCGCTAAGGTCCAGGGTACGCCGGAGGGGTGAGTATATCCATATTTTTTATTTTTATTCTTTATTTTTTACATGAATATGGATCCCAGGGCCTGAAGGAGAGTCTCCTCTCCTCCAGACCCTGGGAACCATACACTGGGAACTTCCGATTCCGATTTCCGATATCACAAAAATATCGGAACTCGGTATCGGAATTCTGATACAGCGAATATCGGCCGATACCCGATATTTGCAGTATTGGAATGCTCAACACTAGACACCATTAATCTTGACCAAATCCCCAACTCCGTTTGATGAAATGCAGCCCCAACTTTCAAGAACCCTCCATCATGCATCACTGTTGCCTATAGATACTCATTATTGTACCGTTTTCCAGCCCTTCATCAAACAAACTGCTTTCTGCTACAGCCAAATATTTAAAATTTTGACTTATCTGTCCAAAGCACCCACTGCCATTTTGTTGTGCCCCAGTTTCTATGTTTTCGCGCATAATTATGTTGTTTGGCCTAGTTTCCATGTTGCAAGTACGGTGGTTTTTGGCCTCAATTCTTCTGCAAAGAAAACCATTTTTGACTAGACTTCTCTGAGTAGTAGATGGGTGTAGCTGGGTCTCATTGGTTGCTGCCAGTTTTTAGCTAATGGCACTGCTGGAAGTAAGCATAATGTGCATTTCATTATCTTCATTTAGTTTCCCTTGCCAAACACTATGTCTATAGTCCTAAACATTGCCTATATCATGGTGTCCTGTCAGTGAGCAGGGGGTTATATGAGATAACCCTGGATGTTCCTTCCAACTCTAACATTCCATGATTCTAGATCAGTGATGGGCAACATTTTGAGCTTGGTGTGTCAAAATTCGCCAAAAAACCGAACATAACTTGGGTGGTGTGTCACCTTGATAAAAAACCCATAATTTTGCGACATGTATAGTTTAAATAACAAATATGTATAATTATAATTAACTTACCTGCTTAGTGACTTCTTTGTTCATCTGTCAGTTGGTTTCTTTTGTTGGTCTTGGTATTATTTAACTTGTGTAAGGTGCCGTGAACTAAGAAAAGTGAGGGGGAGGGGGAATTCTTCCAGTGATGGCGAACCTGTGGCACTCCAGCTGTTGCAAAACTACAATTCCCATCATGTCTTCACAGCCAAAGCTTTTGCTTTGAATGGCCAGGCATGATGGGAATTGTAGTTTTGCAACAGCTGGACTGCCACAGGTTCGCCATCACTGAATTATTTAGTGACTTTTTTGTTGCTGAATTTCATTAGCTAAATGTTCAATTGAAGAGGGGCAGTGAGAGAAGATTTATAGTTAGCCCTGCAGGCAATTAGGGGTTAACTAACCAAACTGACCATATGATGGCACATGTAACTGTCTTTTAGGAAAGGGCAGAGTTAATAAGCAGAAATAGGGGTTAATAAGAATGCACAACAGTAATGGTGGTGAAATGGAGTCTGTACTATGCTGCAAGATGGCGTTCCTAATGGCGGGAAACGGCACTCATAGCACAGGCCTCTTCCAGCCTCCCCCTCACTTATCTCAGTAATGGCCAATGACACCCCACAGTTCACTGGATGATGGTTGCTGTAGTAGTCACAGGGCCTGCAGACAGCAATCACAGGGCCTCCAGACAGCGATCACCTCAGGCCTCAGAAGTGCGTCCCAAGCAGCATTGCGCAGAGCGTCTAGGCCTGGGACTTCCGGTAGGCCCGAACTTCCGGCCGGCACAGCAGGGAGCAGCGCAATGCCGCCCAAACAACAGAGCTCCAGCGCAGAGCGTCTAGGCCTGGGACTTCCGGGAGCTGCGCCGGGTCTACCGGAAGTCCCAGGCCTAGACGCTCTGCGCCGGAGCTCTGTTGTATGGGCCTACAGGCCTCCTGCATGGCATCCGATCTGATAAAAAATCGGAACGGCTTGCCATGCAATTTAAGGATGCAATTTCTATGGGGCCGCGGCCGGCGGCCGCGTGTCACTGAAAATGACTACGCGTGTCAGCACTGACACGCGTGTCATAGGTTAGCCATCACTGTTCTAGATGAAACATATCAGGTAATGTGCATTTGTGTAATGGGGGAGGGTGCAGCCTAAGGATACAACATACCAAGATGTGCAAAACTATTAGGCAGCTTGCTTTCTTCAAGCAAAATGGGTTAAAAAAGAGATTTGACTTACTCTGAAAAATCAATAATTTTTTAGGCAGATGGAGTTACTTTGAACTTCATCTAGTCTTTTTCTGTGGTTTCTCATCATTTTAGGAGTCTTTTTAGCACACAACTGTGGTCTGTGCATGACTAAACAGATGGATGCCACCAAAACGGGCACCAAACGGAGTCCAAAATGTCTCCATCTTCCTCATTATATTGAGTGGTTCCATCTGGCATATCATCTGAATTGCATTTTTGTGGGATTTAAACAAAAACCCATAATGTAATCTTAGCCATATACTGAAAGAGAACAAAAAATGTTATGTGCCCTAAAATTTTACTAATAAAACCCCCAACCTATGCCGTGCAAAACAAGTGGCCACTCACTTCCGTCATATGTCATTGGAAATATAGCGATTTTCTACATTTCCGGCAGAACAAAGATTCTGCAAGTGAAACATGGCTCCTACCTGCCCAAACAAAATCCAGTGAAATCTGTGCTCAAAAATCCAAAAGCCGCCCTCCTTCTGAGCCTTACAATCTGACTAAACTGCAGCCACATGTTTGGCATTACTGTAGTGGGGAGAGCCCGATTAACAATTTATGGTGTCTGTGGCTCCAGAAACACAAGCTGGGCACCAGAAGCACAAGCTGGGCACAATGTACAGGGTGGGCCATTAATTTGGATACACCTAAATAAAATGGGAATGGTTGGTGATATCAACTTCCTGTTTGTGGCACATTAGTATATGGGAGGGGAAAAACTTTTCAAGATGGGTTGTGAGCATGGCAGCCATTTTGAAGTCGGCCATTTTGGATCCAACTTTATTTTTTCCAATGAGAAGAGGGTCATGTGACACAAGTTATTGAGAATTTCACAAGAAAAACAATGGTGTGCTTGGTTTTAACGTAGCTTTATTCTTTCATGAGTTAACCCCTTCATGACCCAGCCTATTTTGACCTTAATGACCTGGCTGTTTTTTGCAATTCTGACCAGTGTCCGTTTATGAGGTAATAACTCAGGAACGCTTCAACGGATCCTAGCGGTTCTGAGATTGTTTTTTTTGTGACATATTGGGCTTCATGTTAGAGGTAAACTTAGGTCGATAATTTCTGAGTTTATTTGTGAAAAGAACGGAAATTTGGCGAAAATTTTGAAAATTTCGCAATTTTCACATTTTGAATTTTTATTCTGTTAAACCAGAGAGTTATGTGACACAAAATAGTTAATAAATAACATTTCCCACATGTCTACTTTACATCAGCACAATTTTGGAAACAACATTTTTTTTGCTAGGAAGTTACAAGGGTTAAAATTTGACCAGTGATTTCTCATTTTTACAACAAAACCTTTTTTTTAGGGACCACCTCAAATTTGAAGTCAGTTTGAGGGTTCTATATGGCTGAAAATACGCAAAAGTGACACCTTTCTAAAAACTGCATCCCTCAAGGTGCTCAAAACCACATTCAAGAAGTTTATTAACCCTTCAGGTGTTTCACAGCAGCAGAAGCAACATGGAAGGAAAAAATGAACATTTAACTTTTTAGTCACAAAAATGATCTTTTAGCAACAATTTTTTTATTTTCCCAAGAGTAAAAGGAGAAACTGGACCACAAAATTTATTGTCCAATTTGTTCTGAGTACGCTGATACCTCATATGTGGGGGTAAACCACTGTTTGGGCGCACGGCACGGCTCAGAAGCAAAGGAGCGCCATTTGACTTTTTGAATGAAAAATTGGCTCCAATCTTTAGCGGACACCATGTCGCGTTTGGAGAGCCCCTGTGTGCATAAACATTGGAGCTCCCCCACAAGTGACCCCATTTTGGAAACTAGACCCCCCAAGGAACTTATCTAGATGCATAGTGAGCACTTTAAACCCTCAGGTGCTTCACAAATTGATCTGTAAAAATGAAAAAGTGCTTTTTTTTCACACAAAATTTCTTTTAGCCTCATTTTTTGCATTTTCACATGGGCAACAGGATAAAATGGATCCTAAAATTTGTTGGGCAATTTCTCCTGAGTACGCAGATACCTCATATGTGGGGGTAAACCACTGTTTGGGTGAACGCCAAGGCTCGGAAGGGAAGGCGCGCCATTTGACTTTTTGAATGGAAAATTAGCTCCAATCGTTAGCGGACACCATGTCGCGTTTGGAGAGCCCCTGTGTGCCTAAACATTGGAGCTCCCCTACAAGTGACCCCATTTTGGAAACTAGACCCCCCAAGGAACTTATCTAGATGCATAGTGAGCACTTTAAACCCCCAGGTGCTTCACAGAAGTTTATAACGCAGAGCCATGAAAATAAAAAATCATTTTTCTTTCCTCAAAAATTATGTATTAGCAAGCAATTTTTTATTTTCGCAAGGGTAACAGGAGAAATTGGACCCCAATTGTTGTTGCCCAGTTTGTCCTGAGTATGCTGGTACCCCATATGTGGGGGTAAACCACTGTTTGGGCGCACGTCAGGGCTCAGAAGGGAGGGAGCACCATTTGACATTTTGAACGCAAGATTGGCTGGAATCAATGGTGGCGCCATGTTGCGTTTGGAGACCCCTGATGTGCCTAAACAGTGGAAACCCCTCAATTCTAACTCCAACACTAACCCCAACACACCCCATACCCTAATCCCAACTCTAGCCATAACCCTAATCACAACCCTAACCCCAACACACTCCTAACCACAACCCTAACCCTAATCCCAACCCTAACCCTAATCCTAACCCTAATCCTAACCCTAATCCTAACCCTAATCCCAACCCTAACCCTAACGCCAACCCTAACCACAACTTTAACCCCAACACACCCCTAACCATAACCCTAACGACAAGCCTATTCTTAACCCTATTTCCAACCCTAGCCCTAATTCCAACCCTAACTCTAATTCCAACTCTAAGGCTATGTGCCCACGTTGCAGATTCGTGTGAGATTTTTCCGCACCATTTTTGAAAAATCCGCAGGTAAAAGGCACTGCGTTTTACTTGCGGATTTCCAGTGTTTTTTATGCGGATTTCACTTGCGGATTCCTATTGAGGAACAGGTGTAAAACGCTGCGGAATCCGCACAAAGAATTAACATGCTGTGGAAAATACAACGCAGCATTTCCGACGGTATTTTCCGCAACATGGGCACAGCGGATGGTACTGTAAACCTGATGGAACACTGCTACGAATCCACAGCGGCCAATCCGCTGCGGATCCACAGCCAAATTTGCACCATGTGCACATAGCCTAATTCTAACGCTAACCCTAGTTCTAACCCTACCCCTACCCCTAACCCTACCTCTAACCCTAACCCTAACCCTACCCCTAACCCTAACCCTATCCCTAACCCTACCCCTAGTTCTAACCCTAGTTCTAACCCTAGTGGAAAAAAAAAATATTTTCTTTATTTTATTATTGTCCCTACGTATGGGGGTGATAAAGGGGGGGTCATTTACTATTTTTTTTATTTTGATCACTGTGATAGGTTTTATCACAGTGATCAAAATGTAGCTGGAACGAATCTTTGGAAGATGGCCGCGCCCGTGGAGAAGACGGACGGACACTGGGAAGCTCAGTAAGTATGAGGGGATCGGAGCACGGGGGGGTGATCGGAGCGGGGGGTGGGATCGGAGCATGGGGGAGCGGACAGGAGGACGGGGGAGCGGACAGGACAATGGAGGGGAGCGGAGCACAGGATGGAGGACTGGGGAGGAGATCGGTGGCGGTGGGGGGGGGTGCAGACCAGTGTTTCCAGCCATGGCCGATGATATTGCAGCATCGGCCATGGCTGGATTGTAATATTTCACCAGTTTTCATAGTGAAATATTACAAATCGCTCTGATTGGCTGTTTCACTTTCAACAGCCAATCAGAGCGATCGTAGCCACGGGGGGTGAAGCCACCCCTCCGGGCTGAAGTACCACTCCCCCTTTCCCTGCAGATCGGGTGAAATTCGAGTTAACTCTTTCACCCGATCTGCAGGGACGCGATCATTCCATGACGCCACATAGGCGTCACAGGTCGGATTGGCACCGACTTTCATGACGCCTACGTGGCGTCAAAAGTTGGGAAGGGGTTAATTACAAGTTTATGACCATTAATAAAATGTGTTCAAAGTGCGGGCCATTGTGTTGGATTGTCAATGCAACCCTCTTCTCCCACTCTTGACACACTGATAGCAACACTGCAGAAGAAATGCTAGCACAGGCTTCCAGTATCTGTTGTTTCAGATGGTGCACATCTCGTATCTTCACAGCATAGACAATTGGCTTCAGATGACCCCAAAGATAAAAGTCTAAGGGGGTCAGATCGGGAGACCTTGGTGGCCATTCAACTGGCCCATGACGACCAATCCACTTTCCAAGAAACTGTTCATGTAGGAATGTTTGGACCTTACACCCATAATGTGGTGGTCTTTCAAAAAATAGCATTTGTAAATTTCCTTGAAAAAATAATACATTTCTTCAGAATTTTAACCATTCTATTATCATAATAAAATAAATGTACTTTTGAAAGATGATGGTAAAATAAAGTATACATATGGGAAATATTGTTTATGATCTAATTTGTGTGGTATGACTATATCGTTTAACCCTTTGTCATGGATGTGTCAGAGGCTGCAGACCATTGCACTGCATCTGACTGCAGAAGGTCTCAGCAATTTGCTTTGCAGACTAGTGACCAACTCCCCTAGCTAATGGCCACACCTGGACCTGTGTGTTTATAACTCCCAACTTCCTGTTAAGAGTTGCGGGTGATATTTTCTATTTGCACCTCCCTGTTGAGGCTTAGAGCTGTAGCAGTCTGCTAGAGCCCTCTTTGAAGTTTGGAGGGCGTCAGTGTTTCTCTGTGAGTCAACTCAAGCTAAGTGTCTCCCTTGTTTCAATTATCATATCTGTCTATAGTGGTAGTGGGGATTGACTAGCGCCTGGTGCAGGATCAGGCAGAGATTAGGTATCCTGCTCAGCGATAGGTGCGGAACCTATATAGAGACGATAGGGCAGACAGGGTGACATAAGATCTGTATAGGGGACTTCATGCCCTGCTTCCCTAGTGTTGGGCTCACCTTCTCCTTATCCCTTTGTGTTGCACTTATTCTGTTCTACACTGTATGTGATACTCTTTCCCGACATGTATCGTATATATACAGCTCTGCGGGAGCCCGCAAAGTATATATACATCACCGGTATTACTTATCACCGCACAATGCAGGCCATCCCTGCACATCATCCCATGGGGCTGTTTTGCCTCCCACCCCATCATCAAAAGCTGCAACTGGCTGATCAATTTCTGACCTGCCAATCACAGAAATGTCACAATAAAATTACAAAAAAAATCCATGTGACAAGCTGTGATTGGTGCTGTCTGAGACAGCACCACTCACAACAGTCACAATGGATGAGGTGATTGCCACATCACCTCTCCTGATTAACCCCTTTGGCGTTCATTAGCTGAAGAACAGCTACTGAAAATGATTGATGTCCAGTGCAATTCTCCTATTATCTGTGCTATGCCTCATGATGATTTCCTGTTTGAAATTGAGTTTGCTTTTAGGAATTCAAATTTTTTTTAAAATGTCTTTGTCTGCAGAGAAATTGCATATAAATGATTTACTCAAGTTTCTATGACCTTTTTAAAGTGTCTGATTATGGAAATGTAATGCATGTAATGGTTTTTAATATGCACACAGGGACAGAAAATATTATAAATGCGTGTCTAGCCATGGATGTGCCCTACATAGTCTACACAAGTTCAATAGCAGCAGTAGGACCAAATGCAAATAGCGATCCAATGGAGAGGTAAGAAGGATGTGTCTTGTTTGGCCATTATAGAATGAACTAGATGGAGGCCCGATGCTATTGCATCGAGAGGGCGGTAATGTCACGATGGGGCAGGCTTTGCAGCATTGAGAATCTCTCTCCCCCACCTATCCACTCTCTCTTTCACAGTGCAAGAGACTGGGTACGGCGTATATAGTGTGTGTGTGCTTGTGTGGTGCGTACGGCGTATACAGTGTATGTTTGTGTGTGTGTGTGGCATATGGCGTATACAGTGTGTGTGTGTGTGTGTGTGTGTGTGTGGTGCGACGGTGTTCCACTGGTGGTACCGCGCAAGAGGCTGGTACGACCAGCAGTTTCCATATTGAGACACCCATCACTTGGGTGTCCCAATATGGAGGTCGGTAAACTTCCACCGCTTGGAATTCTGGGATCCGGACACATCTGGACAGAACAGGATATGAAGACATTACAAGGTAAGTATATATTAAGATGTTTTGAATCTATATTGTAGTAACAGACTGGAAGTGCAATGAGCTTACAATCAGGCCAATGTCTGAAACAGCATAATTGCACATAAACAGTACGGTAAGTGCAAAGCTAATATTACAACAGTTATATGCAAAGGTTGAGAATTGATCTAAAGTATAATCAGAGATGTAACAATGATCTGATCCTCTCCATAATTATTATGTGTGATTTGAAAGCCACAGTCACATAATATGGATGATGGTAGGGAGCAGGGCATGACACACACAGAATAGGGCACCTTACTCTCATGTCTGGCTGCGTGAGGCTAAGTTACCATCATGTCAGGAGTGGGCACAGACGGAAGAGGGCCCTTGTGCAAGAACCATACATGGACCCTTACCAGCCTGTTGTGAACTCTATTTTTAGGCTCCCTCTAGTGGTCACAAGCGGTACTGTGTAGTGTTGTCTTTCTGCAGGTTGGCTGCATCAGCTGGTTCGTTATCCTTGGTTGGTTTCCTATTTAACTCACCTGGATACTCAGTTCCTTGCCTGCTATCAATGTATTCAGTGCTCTTCAGATTCCTTGTGATTACCTTGCTCCCAGCCTCTCCAAGACAAGCTAAGTTTTTGTCCGTTCATTTTTTGATTATCAGCATTCATCATGTTTCTTGTCCAGCTTGCTAAGATGTGATCTCCTCGCTTGCTGGTTGCTCTAGGGGACTGAGTTTCTCCCCCCACACCGTTAGTTGGTGCGGGGGTTCTTGAAATCTCAGTGTGGATATTTTGTAAGGGTTTTTACTGACCGCACAGACCCCTTTACTATTTTCTGCTATCTAGTATTAGTGGGCCTCATTTGCTGAATCTGTTTTCACCCCTGTGTATGTGCTTTCCTCTAATTAAAAATGAACGGACAAAAACTTAGCTTGTCTTGGAGAGGCTGGGAGCAAGGTAATCACAAGGAATCTGAAGAGCACTGAATACATTGATAGCAGGCAAGGAACTGAGTATCCAGGTGAGTTAAATAGGAAACCAACCAAGGATAACGAACCAGCTGATGCAGCCAACCTGCAGAAAGACAACACTACACAGTACCGCTTGTGACCACTAGAGGGAGCCTAAAAATAGAGTTCACAACACCAGCCATTAACTTATCTAAATTCACAGTTCCACCAGCATTTGAAGTGGTAGTAGGTTCTCCTACCTTCTTACCTCATGGCCCCTCTGCGGCTGCACTGGTTGCACCAATGGTATGTCTGTCCCTAGTCGAGAGACAGATTTAGGTACGAAAATGTTAATAAATTAAAATTTCACGATTTTGTGTTTCTCCACATTTAATTTGCAAATTGATATTTGAAACTGGCATCATACTATTAAATTTGTAGTGTTCTGTGAAATGAATTTACACAGTATGTAGTATTATCAGTGTGAATGCCTAATTGCCAGTGTCACACCACAGGAGTCCAGTTGTCACAGTGGTATTGCCTTCCTCAAGTGGAGGGTGATGCCATGCCTGGAAGCGAGAAGGATCCCCTTAGCAGGTAAAACTTACATACAACCCTTTCTGACTCCAAGCCAGAAGGGGGAGCTCTAGACCCGGTTTCAGGGTAGCTTCACTATATATGTTCTGGCTGGAGGAGTTAGTAGAGATTGTAGGAGACAGTGAGGGGAGAAGGAGCACAGGAGGAGAGAGAAACTGGAGTGGAGCTGCGAGTGGACTCCCTCCAGGTTCAAGTGCAAGAAACTGGAGGCCGAAAGTCTGAGGTTGTGGGGGGGAACTGTAGAAAACGGCAGGCAGGAGATTCCAAGTCTCCTGGCCACAATTACACCCAAAGGCACAGCAGCAGATTAGAGCCCGGAGTCACCACGAGAAGGGACACCAGTAAAAACGCTCGAGTTGCCGGCCATGTGGGTAGTGTCCATCCAAAAGGACAGAATGAGAGAGGACCTTGTGTGAAGCCTCAGGCAGCAAGGGACTGAGAATACAGTGCAGAAAGGAAGGCTTCCAACCCTACCTGGCTTGGGGGATTCCAAATTGCTTCCAGGCTGCCCGGATTCCATAGACTGCCTGTAATCTGTGTACCTAAACGTCATCAGTAAAAGGTAAAGAGACTGCAACCCTGTGTCCTCCAATTCTTTCCTACACTTCACCATCTATCATCCTTACCAACTGCACCGGGAGCCCTGGGGACTAAGCTCTACCTGTGGGGAGCTATACCACCTCTGCTGCAATACCATCATCCCCAGTGGACCCCTTTAAGCAGCATGGCCATCCCTGGCCAAGTACCACAGGTGGCATCACGAACACTACTACATTAGACTTAATTCTCATTTCCATTAAACCCATTTTATCGGACGCCAAGGGCCACAGACCGGGTCACTGCAACTGTGACACAACCCTTTAAGAACCAGCCCAGTTCCGAGTACTAGCAGGCACTCCACAACCAATTCATATGGCCATAACTTAGGGCTGCCATGGCAAGCCACTCAGAAGAGGGCTCATGAGCCACATATGGTCCACAAGCCATTGGTTAGAAACTAATGATATGGAACTGCAGCGCCCCAGAGTCCTGGTCGTTGCAGTACTGTGGCTCCGCCACTAAGGGGAGCTATGGTACGTCTGATGGCACTGAAGGAGTTCATCTGATCAGGTATCACAGACACCAATACATTTCACCGCCGGGCCTCCAGGGGGAGCTAAGGGTTCTATTTACTAGGCCACTCTCCACACACTGGTAAAACTGGGGGTCAGGCAGGAAGTTAGAGAGAAAGCTGACTGGGTTGGAGCCAGGCAACACCTTGTGGCAGAGGGTGTTGCAGGGGAAGATTCGGTAGGGTCTCTGTCGGGGGTGGGATCCTGACAGAGGCTTGGCAAACTGAGAGAACGTAACGGGACCGTGCCTGCTCAGTATAGCGGCGGTGCCCAAGGAAGGACTAGAAGCGAGATAGATTGTGCTGAGTGAGAAATGAGATCAAAGCAACAAGGAGAATACCAGTAGGGGTCGTGCTGAAAGACCGAGGCAACATCCTACTGAGGCGCAAACAACCGGTGGCCGGAACGCCGAAGGAAGTATTTCTATATACAGCTTCAGGCAATACTTCGAACCTACGGCAGGACAGTCAGTCTTAGGCGGGCTGTCTCACTTAAATCACCTATGCAGTCTTGGGGGGCAACTTGTGGAGAGGGGCGACTCTAGGGTCCCGGAAGAGCTCCGAGCCTACCCGTCAAACGGGTGCCGTCCTAACCGTAACATCAGGGAGGGACGGAGGATTAGCAGAACATCATCTAATCGAGTTGTGAGGGAACTTAAGAAACAGACACAACAGTTGTGGGGACTTTCCGTAAGCACAGCAGGGAAGGACCGCAACACATAGCGCAAGAAGGAAGGCACAGATTTCCACCTGTTAAGAGAACTCTGGAGGTGCCATCGGACCGGCCGGACTTGAACGTGAACCGTATTCTGGACTGAGGACCCAGAGATCTTCAGTAAAGAGGTAAAGAGACTGCAACCTGGTGTCTTCGTTATTTACTGCACCGCACCACCACCATTATCCATCATATCTACCACCACTGACTGTGCGCCCCTCGGCAGGGTCACGGATCGGGCCTAGCCACCGTGACAACCCCAGAGCAGAGACTCAGAGGCCCGGTACCGGGTACCCCTCGGCCCTGCGGCAGTGGGGGCGCTACAGAACATTCTCTCTATCACTACTGTTAAATGTTACATCATGCCATGTTTAAGTATTTCATCTCTAATACTTAGAAGAATTATCTGTGATCAGGTCAAGTTGGGAAAGGGCACTAAGCTATTGTTTTGTGGCTATTGTTCTTGAAAATGCACACTTAAAAAACAGTAATATTATGATCAAGGCAAAAGGTTCGGGGTAGATGTGATGACAGTCTTTTATTTTAGTTGATCAGATATCTATTTTTAGCAAGCGAGGAGGAATAGACTGTTATCTATATGTTGAATTTTTAATTCATGGGTTTCTTTCTGACTGGTCAAGAAAACACAGACTTTTGTTTGCATAACCCTGTAATATTGACTTATAATTTGACAATTTGTTGTAACATATTGTGCTATTATCCTGGATGACTAGAGATGCAAGATAATTGAACAATGATGTTTGCTGATATGTTGATTACACATTGTCCAGGCCAAGTAGCTTGTTTACTTGCAAAGCAGAGGAGTAAAAACTTGCAAATTGATGGTCAAACAATGCAAGTCAACCTCATCACATCTTCCTCTTGACAGAAGGCTGCTGGCTTAAAGGACAGTTGTTAACTATGAAAAGATGGTATGAGCCTCTATAAGAATATTCCTCCATACATCCAAGTCATATAGATGTCCAAACATCCAAAGAATCAGAGACTCTTTACAAGACAGCAGCCAAGACATCGTGGTTCCATCACGAGGGCCAGAGATTTTACGTTGTACAGGATGCCAGCTGGAAGAATACAGATATGCTCCATTGACCACCTCTGAATTATGGATAGATTTGGGGTAGTCTGGATATAGACTCATCAGTCACCTGAGCTCCATGGATACATTTGTGAAAGCCAGGAATGGGACCCACCGGTCAGTTGGCTCCATGGAGATGTTCGGAGAAGCCAGGCTGTGACCCTCCGGTCATCTGGCCTTGTACTTTAATGGACTGTCATTTTCCTAGGCTTGTTGTTACCTCCTCTCTGTGTGCATACCACAGGCGGGTTAGTCGGCCCTGGAAACTCTGAAGAAACATCTGCTCTTATCCCAGCGAATCAACAGAAGGGTGAGAATTTGCACCATCTTAGGTATTTTGCTGGGGCTGTTGTTCATGTTATTTGCTGTTTTTGTGGTTCAATAAAGTATTTCCACACTGCTTTACCCTCACCCTAAGTAGTATTATGCCCACAGTAAAGGTAGGGCGAGCATTCGGTGCAATGATCCTTGGTCCATACGGTTCTAGATAGCAGACCAGGGGAACCACTGACCCCCTTGTCTCCATATTATTATGGCAGCAGTGGGATACTACTTAGCCAGGTGAAACCAGGGGAGATGCAAGGCACTGTTGTTTTAAGTCACCGTCCAGGGCTTTACAACCAGGGAGATATGCAAAAAAAACAGCAGACCATTGATGAAGCATGCACAGCAGGTTTCGGATGCCACTATGTCCAACCCTACCATCTCTGCCTTGGGAAGAGGACCAGAGTGGGTGTTTAACCTCAACAAGAATTGGCAAGTACAGGAGCTGTGCCAGCTTCGACAGACTGAATGAGATTTAGGAAGGACAGCATATGTGGACACAATGGATAAAAGTCGTTTTTCATCAATTACATGTGGAGTTTATTCGCAAGGTAGACATGGAATATGCTCTGATGAAACTGCATGATGTAAAGTTTTGGTCTCATGAAGGTGAGACCTCTTACATTTGTGCCTGTGCTTAAAGACATGCTGTTGACTCTCCCCAAAAAGTGGAGAAGGATGATTGGAATCATATCACTTCTGGCTAATTAAGAAGGGGGAGCACTGCAATGTGACAACACAACATTTTATCTTAATTAACCAGATGTCTATTTTCAGCAAGCCAAGAGAAATAGACTTATCTATATGTTGACTTTTGAATTTATGTGTTTCTTTCTCGTTGGTCACAAGAACAAAGACTTTTGCTTGTATAAGCCTGTAATATTGATTTGTAAGATGACAATTTGTTGTAATATTGTGCTGTTACCCTGTTTCTCTAGTCATCCAGGATAATTGAACAATGCTGTTTGCTGATATGTTTATTACACATTTTCCAGGCCAGCCGGCTTGTTGATTTGCAAAGCAGAGGAATAAAGACTATGCAAATTGATTAGATGGTCAAACAATGCGAGTCAACCTCATCACATCTTCCTTTTGACCTCTGGCTACTGGCTTGAAAGATAGTTATTAACTATAAAAAGAAGTTTTTTTTTTGTGCCCCCACAGTAGTCCCCACACTGTTTTATGTGCCAGGCAGTAGCCCAACATTATGTGTTGGCCCCACAGTAGCCCCCACACTGTAGAATGGCTCCACAGTAGCATTCACACTGTTTGATAGCCTTCACAGTAGCCTACACACTTTATAATGGCAGACTTAGTAGCCCAAACAGTGTATGATGACTTCCACACTATATGATGGCCCCTCTACTAGCCCCCCCACTGTAAGATAGCCTTCAGGATAAACCCCTATTGTATGATGGCTCCTCTAGTAGCCCCCACATTGTATGATAGCCTCAACAATAAACATGAGACTATGATGGCTCTCTTAGTAGCCCTTCCACAGTATAACGGTTATCACAGTAGCCTACATATTGTATGATGGCTCACATAGTAGCCCCCAAACTGTAAAATGGCCTCCACAGTAGCACCATGCTGTATAATGACCCCTTAGTAGTCCCTACACAGTATGATCGCCACCACACTGTATGATGGGCCACACAGTAGTCTCCACACTGTATGATGGCCTCAACAAACTCCACACTGTATGTCCCCCTAGTAGCCCCCACACTGTATGATGGTTTCAACTATTAAGCTACACTGTACTGTATGATAGCCCCATTAGTAGCGCTTACACAGTATGTTAGTCTCCACAGTAGCCCACACAGTTTCATGGCTCACACAGTTGCTCCCACACTGTATCATTGACTCCACAGTTGCCCCCACACTGTATAATGACACCCTTAGTAGTCCCTGCACAGTATGATGGCCCCCACAACAGCCTTCACACTGCATGATGGCCTGTACAGTAACCTCCACACTGTATTGTGGTCCTCTTAGTAGCCCCCTATATTTTATGATGGCCCCCTTAGGTACCTCCACTATGAATGATGGCCCCTTTAGTAGCCCTCACTCTGTATGATGCTCCTTTAATAGCTCCAACACTGTATCATGGCCTCCTTAGTAGCCCCCACTCTGTATGAGGACACCTTTAGTAGACTCTACTCTGTATGAGGGCCCCCTTACTAGCCTCCAATTCTGTATGAGGGTACCTATAGTAGCCCCCACACTGTATGATAGCACTTACACAATATAAAAATAAACCTATTCCCATCTAACCTCAGCAAGTCCACTGCCAGACAGTGGCAAGGTAGGGGCTGATGGACACGGTGATATCATATCGACAGGATGCCACAAAATGTCAGAGACCCTAAGCGATAAAATCAGCATCATGACGTTGCACCTGGGATGTCTCCCTGTTCTAATGCAAAGTTTAACTGCACAGGTGTGCTGCGCATGTTGATACACTTAAGATCAGCTGTCATTTCAGGTGGGGCCCCTCTCATCACCCCCCCGGTAGCTATGTTACTGATAAAAGACTATGATTCTGGGGACTGGGGCTACACTACTGGCTTAGGCGGTCATTTTTTAATAACACTGATAATACAGAGGAAAGATTGAACAAATGATTGAAAAACAATCACTGGACCCAAACGCAAAATTTCCCAAAAACATTGACTGGCATTCTGACTCAGAGTTCCTAAACATTTATTTAATGGCAGAAGCCTGTGCTACAAGCACTCTATCCTCCAAAAAACGAATCCTGTTTCTTTTGCATACCACCTTGTATAGAAACCACTGGGGCACTAAGCAGAGGGGGACATGACTTAGGGAGGGGTGGACCTTTAACTTATGCAGCTATGTTTGTATAGCGGTGTAGACTTTAAGCAAGTCTGGTGTCTTACTATGAGGAGGGTGGGTTTATATAGAGGATGTAACTATCTATAGCTCTCCCTCTTTCAGCTACTAGTGTCCGCTTTTCCAGTCCCTGATCACGAGATCAACGATATTCATTGAATCACATAGATTAAAAAAAGTGTGATCCACTATTAAAATAATTTCTCTTCTGATATGATATAATGTCAGAGGAAAAAGAAATTATGTCCCAAAGTCCCCCTCGGTACCTCAGCCATCCACTGGCCCTCCTGCATCATGCCCTTCCCCACTGCCTTTTCTTCATGATGAAAAATGGCTGGCGCATGCACAGTGCTTCCACCGAGATCTGCAGGAATTTTTATTATTGGTTCTCTTTTGATTACTGTGATAGACCCTGTCACAGTGTGATTTATCTGGACTTTGCAAAGGCATTTGATATTGTATCACATAAGTCTTATACTTAAGCTACAGAAGCAAGGACTGGGGGAAACTGTATCCAGATGAGTAAAGAATTGGCTAAATGACAGGAAACAAAGAGTAATCATAAATGGTACGTTCTCTGAATGGGATATAGTCTGCAGTGGGGACCGCAGGGATCTGTGTTAGGACCGATTCTTTTAACCTCATTTAGATTAATGACCTTGTGGATGGGATTGAGAGTAAAGTGTCAGTCTTTTCTGACGACACCAAACTATGTAGGATATTAAAATCTGACCTTAATATTACAATATTGCAAAATGGATAAGATGTCTGAATGGGCAAACACTTGGCCAATGAGATTTAATGTAGATAAATGTAAAGTAATGCACCTAGGACGGAGTAATCCGATAGCTGCATATACTGTACATTAAATGGCAGTATACTCGGGACTACACAACATGAAAAGGACTTGGGTATTCTGGTTACAAGTAAGCTGATCAGCAGAACTCAATGGCAAGCAGCAGCCGCAAAAGCAAACAAGATTTTAGGATGTATAAAAAGTGAGATAAAATCCCATGATCCCAAAATATTGTTATCCCTTTATAAAGCACTGGTGAGGCCACATCTAGAATACATGATCCAGTTTTGGGCTCCATATTTTAAAAAGGATATTCAGACGTTAGAGTCAGTTCAACTAGATTATTACAAGGGATGGAAGGCCTCTCATATGTTGAAAAGTTGGGTTTGTTTAGCTTAGAAAAAGACGCCTCGAGATGACATATATGTATAAAGATATGTGTGGTCAGTACAAAGGACTGGCATATGACTTATTCTTTCCAAAGACCATACTAAGGACCAGGGGGCACTCATTGGGTGGGTGCCCCCTGGGTGAAAGAAAGGCAATTCAGTCAGCTAAATAGGAAAGGATTCTTTACAGTTAGAGCAGTCAGACTGTGCAATGCCCGACCACAAGAGGTAGTAATGGCAGACACTATAACAGCTTTTATAAAAGGGCTGGATGATTTCCTTGATACACATAACATTGTGGGTTATAGCTAAATTAGTGACAACAAAATGTACAATTGTTGGAGAAAGGTTGAACTTGATGGACCTGGGTCTTTTTAACTATGTAACAGTGATCAAAACCCCAATAATTAGTAAGTCATCCCCTCATGTGTCATCCCCTTAGTTAGATCAATTTCTTTTTATTTTATCATTTTTATTTCTTTCATACTTTGCCATTATGGTTAGGGTTGTGGTTAGGGTTAGTGTTGAGCTTAGGGTTAGGGTTGGGCTTAGGGTTAGAGTTGAGCTTAGGGTTAGGCTTAGTTTTTTTAAGTTAAAAAAATTTATGATTAAATTATGAGATATTCAATATGACATAATATCCCCTAATATTATCAAATTCTGTGTAGTACCCTTGAATTCAAAATGCTCACTGTTCCCTGGGTAAAATACTTTTGGGGTGTTCTAGCTTCCAAAATGGGGTCACTTGTGGGAGTTTCTGCAGTTTGGGCACTGTAGGGGCCCTGCAAATGTGACGTGGTGCCTGCAATCTATTTCAGTTCGTGTTCCAAAATTCAAATATTACTCCTTTGGCTCAGAGCCCTTAAGATTGCTGTGCTCAAAATAAAGGGGTAACAAACTGTGGGGTCCACTGTTTGGTGTTACCTCTAGGAATAGTGAAAAAATTGGGGCTTAAGTATTTAAATTATTATTTTTTTTCATTCCATTTTGCATTAATTCCTGTGTAACACACGAAGGGTTGAAACATTTTCTGACAACAGTTTTGAAGTATTTGAGAGTTGCAGTTTTTAAAATGGTATCACTTTTGGGGAGTTTCCAATATATAGGCCCATTGAAATCTGAATAGGACTCTAACGAAACAGGTTTTGTACATTTCTTGAAAAAGTGAAAATTGTCTCTTCAGAGAGGAAAAGGAATAGAACTCTAGTGCCACCTATAGGAAGTAACAATCCTAAAAGTTAATGTTAAAAAATAAGAAATTGCTGCTAAACTTTTAAATGTTCTAAGGCTGCCATCACACTAGCAGTATTCGGTCAGTATTTTACATCAGTATTTGTAAGCCAAAACCAGGAGTGGAACAATTAGAGGAAAAGTATAACAGAAACATATGCACAACTTCTGCATTTATCACCCACTCCAGGTTTTGGCTTATAAATACTGATGTAAAATGATGATTAAATACTGCTAGTGTGATGGCAGCTTAACACTCTAAAAAAAAATAAAATGACGTTTGAAAAATGATGCAGATGTAAAGTAGACATATGGGAAATGTTATTTATTAATTATTTTGGACAGCATGACTAAATGGTTTAAGGATATAAAGATTGAAAATTGTGATTTTTTTTATTTTCATAATTGTGATTTTTTTTCATAATTGCGATATTTTCACAAATAAATGCAAGTCATATCGAACAAATTTTATCACTATCATGAAGTACAATATGTCACAAAAAACAATCTCAGAATCACTTGGATACATTGAAGTGTTTGTCATAATTTTTGCTCTTTTGGCTTTTTTTCAGAAAATATGAATGATAGCATCAATAGCTAAAATGTTTTATTTTCATAACCCATGCATCCATGTTTTATTTTAAGAGTAACAGAAGACACCTTTTACCCTGGTGAACCCTTACTTTCATATGGAAAAACCAAGGCTCGAGCTGAAAAACTAATCCTGCTGGCTAATGGACAACAAGTAATGCAATGCAAATATTATATATATATCTTTTGCTGTTATTTTTAGCTTTTTCAATAGATTCACAAAGGACCTTGGATCCTGCATATTGATGATAAATAGAGATGAGCAGGTCACACAAAATTCGAATTTCCCTGTCTCTTGCAAATTAAATGTTTCATATTGTGCTCTGGAGTTTCTTGAGAACTCAGAGTATAGTAAATGAAGTTGTGAAAAAAATACTTATGCTGACCTTACTGCTCACTAAAGTTGAGCGAAACGGGTCGTTCATTTTCATAAGTCGCCGACTTTTGGCAAAGTCAGCGTCTCATGAAACCCGACCCGATCCCTGTGCGGGGTCGGCCATGCGGTACGCGATCTTGGCGCCAAAGTCGCGTTTCGTATGACGCGTTTAGCGCCATTTTTTCAGCCAATGAATGAGCGTGGGCAGAGTGATGACATAGGTCTTAGGGGAGTGAACGCCTTTCGTCATGTTATCGCTTGTGCGCAGTAGGGATTTGGAATGTGCAATACAAAATTTTCTGTGCTGGGACGGAGGGGGAGAGAGAGAGAGAGAGAGAGAGAGAGAATAAAAAAATAAATAAAATTTTCCTTCATTGGGTTTCGTGTTTCGGCCGAAACCTGACTTTTCACGGTGGTCGGCCGATTTCACTCGACTCGACTTTTAAGACAGTCGGGTTTCACAAAACCCGACTCGACCCTAAAAAACTAAAGGTCGCTCAACCCTACTGCTCACCTCTCCAGCCCCTCTGCTCCACATTGTCACTCGTCCGGTTCTCACCTCATCTTCTTATTCCCACCATGAGTATTGAATCACCTGTCACACTAGGTAGGGATTTCCAGCTCTGACTAAACCCAAGACGATTCTGCACAAGTGTGCATAAACAGCTTACATAGAAAAAACTCAGAAAAAATACATACCATGAGATACGGCCTTCCCAAAACCCTGTCTGATGACAAATGCACACTTAGCAGGATGCAGCAGGCCTCCACTGATAAAGGCTAGGGGCGGCACAGGTGCAAACTACTTGATAAAAACAGCCACCCCCACCCCAACCAAACATTGCAGGGGTTGGCTGCCTAGTAGAAAAAATGCACATTGATATAACTCACATAGGACGCCAGTCACACTGATAAGTGTGGTGCACAGTGTCTGGTATGCAACCTATTAATGACGTTTTTGTATTAACAGGCGGGCTGCCCAGCACTATAATATGCAGCACACAGAGACAGGCGCCCCAGAAAAACCTAACCAACATAAAGAGGCCTGGCCACATCCTGCAAAAAAGGATATTATATAGTGCAAAAGAAATGTATGCATATGATAAATACATACACTATATGAGGTATTGGTTTAACATTTTGGCCAAAATAAAGTAAGCCCTTAACCCAACGTCAAGGGTCCTCATATTATTGTGGGTCCTACCACTAATATCAAAAAACAACTTACATAGAAAAAACTCAGAAATACATACCATGAGATACGGCCTTCCCAAAACCCTGTCTGATGACAAATGTGTTATGACCCCAATGGCAGAGGGTCTCAGGAATAATTGCTAAGTCTGCAAACACAGAAAACCAGCTCATAGGGCAGTGGTAACTGGGCTGACCATACATCTAATCCTAGCACCACAAATACCAGCAGCCGGGGAACGTGCCTACGTTGATTCTAGACGTCTCGCGCCAGCCGGAGGGAAAAGAAAGACCTTTCTTGCCTCCAGAGAATAGACCCCAAAAGTTGGATACAAGCCCCCAACAAATAATAACGGTGAGGTAAGAGGAAAAGACAAACATAAGAATGAGCTAGGTATTTAGCAAAGAGAGGCCCACTAGCTAATAGCAGAATATAGAAAGATAACTTATATGGTCAGCAAAAACCCTATCAAAAACATCAACACTGGAAATTCAAGAACCCCCGAACCGTCTAACGGCCCGGGGGGAGAACACCAGCCCCCTAGAGCTTCCAGCAAGGTCAGGAATCAAATTTAGTACAAGCTGGACAAAAATGAGAGCAAGCAAATAACCCAAAAAACAAAGAAGCAGGACTTAGCTTAATTTTGCATGAACCAGGACCAGCAGATAGGAGCAAACAGAATGTGTCTGATTACAACGATGCCAGGACTAAGGATCCAGGAGGTTTATATAGCAACACCCCTGAACTAACGACCCAGCTGGGTGCAAACTGAGGGAAGAAAATCCCAGAGTCATATCACTAGAAACCACAAGAGGGAGCCAAAAAGTCTAATTCACAACAGTACCCCCCCCTTAAGGAGGGGTCACCGAACCCTCACCAAGACCACCAGGGCGATCAGGATGAGCAGCGTGAAAGGCACGAACTAAATCGGCCGCATGCACATCAGAGGCAACCACCCAGGAATTATCCTCCTGACCATAGCCCTTCCACTTGACCAAATACTGAAGCCTCCGTCTGGAGAGACGAGAATCCAAGATCTTCTCAACCACGTACTCCAACTCGCCCTCAACCAACACCGGAGCAGGCGGCTCAGCAGAAGGAACCACAGGCACAATGTAGCGTCGCAATAAAGACCTATGGAACACGTTGTGAATGGCAAACGAAACCGGAAGATCCAAGCGAAAGGACACTGGATTAAGGATTTCCAATATCTTGTAAGGACCGATGAAGCGAGGCTTAAATTTAGGAGAGGAGACCTTCATAGGAACAAATCGAGAAGACAGCCACACCAAATCCCCAACACGAAGTCGGGGACCCACACCGCGGCGGCGGTTGGCAAAACGCTGAGCCTTCTCCTGTGACAATTTTAAGTTGTCCACCACATGATTCCAGATCTGCTGCAACCTATCCACCACAGAATCTACCCCAGGACAGTCAGAAGGCTCCACATGTCCCGAGGAAAAACGAGGATGGAAACCAGAGTTGCAGAAAAATGGCGAAACCAAAGAAAGTAGCGGAACTAGCCCGATTATTAAGGGCAAACTCAGCCAACGGCAAGAAGGTCACCCAATCATCCTGATCTGCTGAAACAAAACACCTCAAATAAGCCTCCAGAGTCTGATTAGTTTGCTCCGTTTGTCCATTAGTCTGAGGATGAAAGGCAGACGAGAACAACAAATCAATGCCCATCCTAGCACAAAAGGATCACCAGAACCTGGAAACAAACTGGGATCCTCTGTCAGACACAATATTCTCAGGAATGCCGTGTAAACGAACCACATTCTGAAGGAACACAGGAACCAGATCGGAAGAGGAAGGCAGCTTAGGCAAAGGCACCAAATGGACCATTTTCGAGAAGCGATCACATACCACCCAGATGACAGACATACCCTGAGACACCGGGAGATCAGAAATGAAATCCATGGAAATGTGTGTCCAAGGCCTCTTCGGGACAGGCAAGGGCAAGAGCAACCCGCTGGCACGAGAACAGCAAGGCTTAGCTCGAGCACAAGTCCCACAGGACTGCACAAATGACCGCACATCCCGTGACAAGGAAGGCCACCAAAAGGACCTAGCCACCAGATCTCTGGTGCCAAAAATTCCCGGATGACCTGCCAACACCGAGGAATGAACCTCGGAAATGACTCTGCTGGTCCACTTATCAGGAACAAACAGTCTGTCAGGTGGACAAGAGTCAGGTCTACCAGCCTGAAATCTCTGCAACACGCGTCGCAAATCAGGAGAAATGGCTGACAAAATAACTCCCTCTTTAAGAATACCAACAGGTTCTGCGACTCCAGGAGAGTCAGGCACAAAGCTCCTTGAAAGAGCATCAGCCTTCACATTCTTTGAACCTGGTAAATACGAGACCACAAAGTCAAAACGGGAGAAAAACAATGACCAGCGGGCCTGTCTAGGATTCAGGCGTTTAGCAGACTCGAGATACATCAAATTTTTGTGATCAGTCAAGACCACCACACGATGCTTAGCACCCTCGAGCCAATGACGCCACTCCTCAAATGCCCACTTCATGGCCAGTAACTCCCGATTGCCAACATCATAATTCCGCTCAGCAGGCGAAAACTTCCTAGAGAAGAAAGCACATGGTCTCATTACCGAGCAACCAGGGCCTCTCTGTGACAAAACGGCCCCTGCCCCAATCTCAGAAGCATCCACTTCGACCTGAAAGGGAAGTGAGACATCAGGCTGGCACAAAACAGGCGCCGAAGTAAACCGGCGCTTCAACTCTTGGAACGCCTCCACGGCTGCAGGAGCCCAGTTAGCAACATCAGAACCTTTCTTGGTCATATCCGTCAAAGGTTTAACAACGCTAGAAAAATTAGCGATAAAACGACGGTAGAAGTTAGCAAAACCCAAGAACTTCTGAAGACTCTTAACTGACGTGGGTTGAGTCCACTCATGAATAGCTCGGACCTTGACTGGGTCCATCTCCACAGCAGAAGGGGAAAAAATAAACCCCAAAAAGGGAACCTTTTGTACTCCAAAGAGACACTTTGAGCCTTTAACAAACAAAGCATTCTCACGCAAAACCTGAAACACCATCCTGACCTGCTCCACATGTGAGTCCCAATCTTCAGAGAAAACCAGAATATCATCCAGATAAACAATCATAAATTTATCCAGATACTTCCGGAAAATATCATGCATAAAGGACTGAAACACTGAGGGAGCATTAGAGAGCCCAAAAGGCATCACCAAGTACTCAAAATGACCTTCGGGCGTATTAAATGCAGTCTTCCATTCATCTCCTTGCTTAATGCGCACAAGGTTGTACGCACCACGAAGATCTATCTTGGTGAACCACTTGGCACCTTTAATCTGGGCAAACAAGTCCGACAACAGAGGCAAAGGATACTGAAATTTAACAGTGATTTTATTCAGAAGCCGATAGTCAATACAAGGTCTCAAAGATCCGTCCTTCTTGGCCACAAAAAAGAATCCCGCACCAAGAGGGGAAGAGGAAGGATGGATATGCCCCTTCTCCAGAGACTCCTTGATATACGAACGCATTGCGGCATGCTCAGGTACAGACAGATTAAATAATCTTCCCTTGGGAAATTTACTACCTGGAATCAAATCTATGGCGCAGTCACAGTCCCTATGAGGAGGCAGAGCACTGGATCTGGACTCGCTGAATACATCCTGATAATCAGACAAATACTCAGGAACTTCCGAAGGAGTAGAGGAAGCAATAGACACCGGCGGGGAATCAGCATGAATTCCCTGACAGCCCCAACTTGACACAGACATTGCCTTCCAATCCAAGACTGGATTGTGGGTCTGTAACCATGGCAGACCCAAAACGACCAAATCATGCATTTTATGCAGAACAAGAAAACGAATCACCTCCCGATGTTCAGGAGTCATGCACATGGTCACCTGCGTCCAAAACTGCGGTTTATTTTCCGCCAATGGTGTAGCATCAATACCTCTAAGAGGAATAGGATTTACCAACGGTTCAAGAACAAAACCACAGCGCTTGGCAAATGACAGATCCATAAGACTCAGGGCAGCACCTGAATCCACAAACGCCATAACAGGGTAAGAAGACAAAGAGCAAATCAAAGTCACAGACAAAATAAATTTAGGTTGCAAATTACCAATGGCGACAGGACTAACAACCCTTGTTAGACGTCTAGAGCATGCTGATATAACATGTGTAGAATCACCACAGTAAAAACACAACCCATTCTGACGTCTATGATTTTTCCGCTCATTTCTAGTCTGAATTCTATCACATTGCATTAAATCAGGTGTTTGTTCAGACAACACCTCCAGAGGATTAGCGGTTTTGCGCTTCCGCAAACGCCGGTCTATTTGAATAGCCAGCGCCATAGAATCATGCAGATTTGTAGGAATGGGGAAACCCACCATCACATTCTTAATGGCCTCAAAGGCCATTTCTGAAATTTGCGGCCAGAGCACACTCATTCCACTGAGTAAGCACGGACCATTTCCGAAATTTTTGGCAATACACTTCAGCTTCATCCTGGCCTGAGAAATAGCCAGCAAGGCTTTTTCTGCCTGAATTTCAAGATTGGGTTCCTCGTAAAGCAATCCGAGCGCCAGAAAAAACGCATCAATATTTGCCAATGCCGGATCTCCTGGCGCTAGGGAGAAAGCCCAATCCTGAGGGTCGCCCCGTAAAAAAGAAATAACAATTTTAACTTGCTGAGCTGAATCTCCAGATGAACGGGGTCTCAGAGAAAGAAACAATTTACAATTATTCATGAAATTCCTAAACCTAAATCGGTCTCCAGAAAATAATTCCGGAATAGGTATTTTAGGTTCAGACATAGGACTACTGGTAACAAAATCTTGTATGCCCTGCACACGAGCTGCCAGCTGGTTTACACTTGTAATCAAGGTCTGGACATTCATGTCTGCAGCAAGCACAAGCCACTCAAAGGTAAAGGGGAGGAAGAGAGGAAAGAAAAAAAAACAAAACTCAGAATTCCTTTCTTATTATCCCACTTCTGCAATGCATTAAACATTCAATGTTGGCCTGGCATACTGTTATGACCCCAATGGCAGAGGGTCTCAGGAATAATTGCTAAGTCTGCAAACACAGAAAACCAGCTCATAGGGCAGTGGTAACTGGGCTGACCATATATCTAATCCTAGCACCACAAATACCAGCAGCCGGGGAACGTGCCTACGTTGATTCTAGACGTCTCGCGCCAGCCGGAGAACTAACTAACCCTAGAAGGGAAAAGAAAGACCTTTCTTGCCTCCAGAGAATAGACCCCAAAAGTTGGATACAAGCCCCCAACAAATAATAACGGTGAGGTAAGAGGAAAAGACAAACATAAGAATGAGCTAGGTATTTAGCAAAGAGAGGCCCACTAGCTAATAGCAGAATATAGAAAGATAACTTATATGGTCAGCAAAAACCCTATCAAAAATATCCACACTGGAAATTCAAGAACCCCCGAACCATCTAACGGCCCGGGGGGAGAACACCAGCCCCCTAGAGCTTCCAGCAAGGTCAGGAATCACATTTAGTACAAGCTGGACAAAAATGAGAGCAAGCAAATAACCCAAAAAACAAAGAAGCAGGACTTAGCTTAATTTTGCACGAACCAGGACCAGCAGATAGGAGCAAACAGAATGTGTCTGATTACAACGATGCCAGGCGATGGACTAAGGATCCAGGAGGTTTATATAGCAACACCCCAGAACTAACGACCCAGCTGGGTGCAAACTGAGGGAAGAAAATCCCAGAGTCATATCACTAGAAACCACAAGAGGGAGCCAAAAAGTCTAATTCACAACACAAATGCACACTTAGCAGGATGCAGCAGGCCTCCACTGATAAAGGCTAGGGGTGGCACAGGTGCAAACTACTTGATAAAAACAGCCAACCAACGGCGTCCTTAATAGGTTGCATACCAGACACTGTGCACCACACTTATCAGAGAGTCTGGCGTCCTATGTGAGTTATATCAATGTGCATTTTTTCTACTAGGCAGCCAACCCCTGCAATGTTTGGTTGGGGTGGGGGTGGCTGTTTTTATCAAGTAGTTCAACATGAGGTAAATATGATAAAACATAGAAAGCTTGGACACATCACAAAATGATGCCTCCCTCCCTGCTACTGTCCCCATCTCAGAGTCACTTCACAGGTGAGGATGGAGAGCCTTAAGTTCCAATGGTGGCACCTACGCAACTGGCGCATGATGACTCTGGTTTTATCCCGTATAAGCTGGAGGTCCAGTTCTCGGCGATGGTGATGAGTCCTCGTTGTACCAAAGTCCTGGATCCACGGTTCGTCATATGGGGTGCAGCACAGTCTGTAACACCACCAGAGCGTAACTTAGCTCGGCAGTAGTATGCAGATGAGAAATGACACAGTTCTGTGTTATGGACCTGGTGGTTAGGTGCACCTGGAATGACCTGATGGTTTAACTAGAAGACAGGACGAGCTCTGGGAAGTGGGAACTCTGCTGACCGCAAATCCTAATCCTATAACACACACACTAGAAATAGCTGTGGAGCGTACCTAACTCTCCCTAGACGCCTCTTCACAGCCTAAGAGCTAACTACCCCTAAAGATAGGAAAAAAAGCCTTACCTTGCCTCAGAGAAAATTCCCCAAAGGTAAAGGCAGCCCCCCACATATATTAACTGTGAGTTAAGAGGAAAGTCACAAACACAGGGATGAAACAGGTTTAAGCAAAGGAGGCCAGACTTACTAGATAGACTGAGGATAGGAAAGGGATCTATGTGGTCAGCACAAAAAACTACAAAAAGCCACGCAGAGTGTGCAAAAAGACCCCCGCACCGACTCACGGTGCGGAGGTGCCACTCTGCAACCCAGAGCTTCCAGCTAGCAAGGCAATATCATGTTAGCAAGCTGGACGAGAACTTAGCAAGTACTAAGAAATATATTCAGTACACAATGAACAACAAATGAACTAGCAGGGACTTAGCTTCTGCTGGAGTAGACAGGTCATCAGAAAGATCCGAGAGAGATCTGAACCAGTGCTAATACATTGACAGCTGGCATGAATTAACGATCTGAGTGGAGTTAAATAGAGAAACCAACCCAGCCGAAAACGAGGGCAGCTGAGGAAGCAACCTCAGAACCAGCAGTTCCACTCACAGCCACCAGAGGGAGTCCACGGACAGAACTCGCCGAAGTATCATTCATGACCACAGGAGGGAGTTCAAGAACGGAATTCACAACAGTTCTGGTTGAGTTACCCGATCTAGCTTAGGAGTCACGCGCACAGTAACCGCCTGCCCGGAGCGTCAGTAACTTGCGGTCACGGGGGACAACGGGCACCCGGCAGAAGTTTATCCACAGTCAGTGTAACTGGATACAGGGAATCTACAGTGGCCTGCGCTAACACGATGCTCAGAGGACGGAGCACCAACTTTCCCCTGCTGCGCGCTCTGTCTTCCCGCCAAGTCTGCCCTCTCTTTCCCGCATGCAGCGCCTTTTATCATCATCACGCCCCCTGCTGTCAAGTGCAAAGGTCGGTCCATGTTGGAAAGCTTTCCCCCTGGCAACAATGGTGAGAGACCCGACATTTCTGGAACTAGTGCGAGAGAGGTACCCCCGGTCCGGTCTATCTTCTTACACCCCCGTGACTGTGTGAATACTGTCCTTTAAGATGCTGTGTGTACTCTCCTGCTCTCTCTTCTGCTGTGGCCTTTTCCTTCTGCTCAAGATCAACAGGGCCACCTGCCTCCCCACAAAGAGAGGATGTGACCTGCATCACCACCACCAGCAGTGTCACCAATCATCTCCACACCATCCAATGGAAGTGTTCAGCTTTCCATCCCCCAAATCCTCAAGAGCAATAGAAGATACCACCCTAGCCGTGCATGAGCAATGGTCCTGGATAACAGCATTTCCAAATTACTGGCCTTTGAAATGCTTCAATTCCAGCTATTGAGACAGACAGTCGGTGGCTGTTTCACAGAATGTTGCTCCCAGCTGCCGCTACTTTTCCAGGCAAGCTATCTCTGTACAAGCTTGTTGAGGACCAAATCAAGTGTGCACTGCACAAGGTCATTAGTGACAAGGTCCACATAACCATCAATAGGTGGACAAGTAAGCACGTTACATCTCTCTAAATGCCCACTATGTAAATGTTGTGGTGGCCGTGGCAGAGGGCGAAGGCATTCTAGTTCATGTCCCATCACCACCTAGTATTGCTGGACCTTTTTTACCTGCGTAGCCTCCTCCTCCTACTCTTCTTCCTCTACTGCTTACTTAGTCACATGAAGACTTGTACCACCAACAAGCACAATGAGGTGGAAACGACAGAAGGCTGCACTTAAACTACTCTGTTTGGGGGGCAAATCCCACAAAATGCAAGAGCTGTGGACTTGGTCAAACAACGGACAGATGAGTGGTTGTTGGTGCCGGTGAACCTCAAGCCCAGCCTGGTGGTGTGCGATAATGGGTGAAATCTCCTCGCACCTCTGGGCCTAGTTGGTTTGACGCACATCCCTTACCTGGTGCATATGCTATACTTGGTAGTCAGAGCTTCCTGCAAAACTACCCTCACATATCGGTGCTGCTGCTTAATTTGCGGGCAGTGTGTGTACACTTTTAGAGTTCTCACCCTCACGTACCAACAAGGTGGAACTCTACCTTGCATATGCTGGAGAGACTGTGATTTAACCAGTAGGCAATGGTGAAGTTTCAAAAGCAGCATGCACTGAGAAACAACACCATTTCACCACCAATGACTGGGCCTCCATGAGGGACATGTATGTCGTATTTTGCTGCTCTGAAAATTCCACCAATATGGCCATCGCTGATGACGCCATCATCAGCGTTACTACACCAATTAAATTCCTGCTGGAAAAACAATTCAAACTATAATGAATGAGTTGGTAGCACAGGAGGAAGAGGAGCAGCAGGAAGGGCAGAACCAATTCGCACCGTTATTAGGCCTGTCATTCACACATGGCTCGAAGGTTGGGCTACTGTCCCAACATCGGCCAGGTACTCAACATACAGCCAGTTTGGGAGAATAATGATAATGAGGAGGTGAGAGAGGAGGAACAAATGTGTTAACAGAAAGGTGGCATTCAGTTCAGCTCACGGGCATCACTGGAGCGTGGTTGGAGGATTACAGAGTACCCAGACAATATACTCCCACCGAGGACAGCTTGTTGTTGTCTCTGGCAGCCTGGCACACATGAGCCAATACATGCTGCAGTGTCTGCGTAATGACCGCCGAGTTGACCGCATTGTTACCAGTGCAGATTACTGGGTGGCATAATTACTTCCTTCACTGAAGTGGGATCGCAAAAAGCTTGAATACAAGCAAACACTGGTAGAAAAACTACTAATTAATTTCCTATCTGGCAGAAGGGGCTCAGTGGAACAACAAGGCAGAGGCGAAGGAGGAAGTCGCCAACGCAGCTGGGGCACTGTCAGTATCATGGAGGAAGTCAGGGTTAACATAGCCGAAATGTGGAAAAACTTTATGAGCACACCACAACTTCTGGCTCCACCATCTGATGCGGTTGGTATTAGCAGGAGGCAGCATTACAGCAACATGATGGAAGAGTACATACATGTCCACACGTCTCCACATACTAACAGATGGGTCTGCCCCATTTAACTTTTGAGTCTCCAAATTGGACACATGGCCTAAGCTTGCCCTTTTTGCCTTTTAAATGCTAGCCTGCCCTGCTGCAATTGTATTCTCAGAATGTGTGTTTAGCATTGCAGTTGGTGTCATCACAGACAGGCGCATCCGCCTGTCCACATCCAATGTGGGAAAGCTAACATTCCTTGAAATGAACCAGGCGTGGATCCCACAGGACTTGTCCATACCTATGGATGACTAGACAATGATGAACGAGCGTGCTCGGATAAGGCTGAGGGCCATTGCCTGGTTATTGTTCCACCGGGTCTCCTCTTAATCATGGCCCCAGTTCAAGCAAGCAAAAACTAGTAACAAAGTGCAATTCCATTGTCCCTAGCTGAAGAATTCATGCGTTGTTGCCTGCTTTGAACAATAATTTTTTCAAAGGAAACACTTTGGGCCCCCTGTACCATAAGGCAACAGCATTGGAGAGGTACTAATGTAAGGGTACTGTGCCCCATGCTCTGTGGTGGAATTTTTTTAGCTGCTTCTAAGGGGGTACTCTGCTCCATGTTCTGGGGGTGAAATTTTGAACTCAACTGGAAGTACTTAGCCTCAGTCTTTTTGAGGGCACTGATAAAAGTTTTATGTTATTTATTTACTTCCTATTTTACCATGATTGCTATGGTAGCAGAACCCCTTTAAGTAATTTCCCTATTATCATTTGTTTGCAGGGCAATTGTCCTGCTCTTACTTCCATTTAGCTTCCTTTTGCAGCCCCCTAGCCCTGACTAAGACCATCTTACAGCCATTATAAAGCATTGAAATTCGTGTCCCCCTTGACTTCTATTAGGTTCGGGTCCGGAGTCAAGTTTGAGGTCAAGTTCAGACCCAAACTGAACTTTTTACTGTATGTTTGTCGAACCAGGCGAACCCGAACGTCCACGAGTTCGCTCATCTCTAGTCATGGATAGAGTTGAGCGACTTTCATTTTTTTAAGATCGAGTCGGGTTTTGTGAAACCCGATTTTGTCCAGAGTCGAGTGCAGTCGGCCGATTATCGCTAAAAGTCGGGGATCGACCGAAACACGAAACCCAATGCAAGTCAATGGGGAAGCATAGTCGGCAGTGAGTGGAGGCCAGGAAAACACCTACAGTGCCCATTTTAATGCCAAAAACATCCATTCTTGTTTCTGAAGCTTGTCAATCTTAATTAACTTTATAATAATAGTTGGGCATAGGGAATTGGGGGTCATTTGGCAAAAGTTGTGGGGGGAGTAGGGCTGGCTCAAGTTTTTCGTGGGCCCAGGAAATGCGGACTACGTCACGGCGGTGTTGCAGGGAAAGGTAAGTATTTCAACGTTGCAAGTGCTGTGATCCTGAGCAAGCAGGGGGGGGGGCCCACTCGTTCGCATTGGCACTGGCACAGGGCCGCTCAAAGTACAGCGGTGTGTTTGCATGGCGGGGGCGCCTCCCACCAGCAGCGACACTTTTGCGTACTCTGAGGGGCCCTGTGCCAGTGACGTCGCCAACGAGTATGCCCCCCCACCTGATGAAGGAACCTGCACTTTCATCTGCACCTTCCTCTCTGTCCCTGTGTAAGGTGGTATAACATGCGGGAAGGGGAACCTTACTTTCAGCAGGGTCAGATTCTGGCTGTGTAGAGTATAAGGGGAATGTAGTGGTCTAGGTCAATGTACCAGCAGACTCATCTAGCAGTGGCTGGGCAATGGGCAGGATGAGGAGGAAACAGATATAGGGCCAAAGAATAAAGTAGGCTAAATGCAGTTCAAAATTGGTAACAGGACTAAACAGGCGGCATTGCTTTGTTCAGTGGAGTAGCAAACCCAAGAGCAGCAGACACTGTTTCAAGGGCCTAACCACACTAGTAGGCCAAATGCAGTTTAATATCTGATAGTATAGGGCGAAAGCCAGAATGTGGAAGCTCAGCTTTGTTCAGTTGAGGACAACACCAGGCAGGGGCAGACAGACACCTTTAGTAGGCCGGAACAGCCAATTTTTTTAAAAAACAGCAGTTAGTAAGAGGCAGAAGGTAGAAGCTCAGCTTTATTCAGTTGAGGACAACACCAGGCAGGGGCAGACCCCTTTAGTGGGCCGGAACAGCCAATTGCATTTTTAAAAATGGTAATTTGGAACTGAAGGTTGAAGCTCAGCTTTATTCAGTTGAGGACAACACCAGGCAGGGGCAGACAGACACCTTTAGTAGGCCGGAACAGCCAATTGCATTTTTAAAAATGGTAATTTGGAACTGAAGGTTGAAGCTCAGCTTTATTCAGTTGAGGACAACACCAGGCAGGGGCAGACAGACACCTTTAGTAGGCCGGAACAGCCAATTGCATTTTTAAAAATGGTAATTTGGAACTGAAGGTTGAAGCTCAGCTTTATTCAGTTGAGGACAACACCAGGCAGGGGCAGACAGACACCTTTAGTAGGCCGGAACAGCCAATTGCATATTTAAAAATGGTAATTTGGAACTGAAGGTTGAAGCTCAGCTTTATTCAGTTGAGGACAACACCAGGCAGGGGCAGACAGACACCTTTAGTAGGCCGGAACAGCCAATTGCATTTTTAAAAATGGTAATTTGGAACTGAAGGTTGAAGCTCAGCTTTATTCAGTTGAGGACAACACCAGGCAGGGGCAGACAGACACCTTTAGTAGGCCGGAACAGCCAATTGCATTTTTAAAAATGGTAATTTGGAACTGAAGGTTGAAGCTCAGCTTTATTCAGTTGAGGACAACACCAGGCAGGGGCAGACAGACACCTTTAGTAGGCCGGAACAGCCAATGGCATTTTTAAAAATGGTAATTTGGAACAGAAGGTAGAAGCTCAGCTTTATTCAGTTGAGGACAACACCAGGCAGGGGCAGACATTGACCTTTAGTAGGCCGGAACAGCCAATTGCATTTTTAAAAATGGTAATTTGGAACTGAAGGTTGAAGCTCAGCTTTATTCAGTTGAGGACAACACCAGGCAGGGGCAGACAGACACCTTTAGTAGGCCGGAACAGCCAATTGCATTTTTAAAAATGGTAATTTGGAACTGAAGGTTGAAGCTCAGCTTTATTCAGTTGAGGACAACACCAGGCAGGGGCAGACAGACACCTTTAGTAGGCCGGAACAGCCAATTGCATTTTTAAAAATGGTAATTTGGAACTGAAGGTTGAAGCTCAGCTTTATTCAGTTGAGGACAACACCAGGCAGGGGCAGACAGACACCTTTAGTAGGCCGGAACAGCCAATTGCATTTTTAAAAATGGTAATTTGGAACTGAAGGTTGAAGCTCAGCTTTATTCAGTTGAGGACAACACCAGGCAGGGGCAGACAGGCACCTTTAGTAGGCCGGAACAGCCAATTGCATTTTTAAAAATGGTAATTTGGAACTGAAGGTTGAAGCACAGCTTTATTCAGTTGCAGCTTCTTGGCAATAATATAAAGAAGACGAGACAGGACAACACTCGTTGGATGCCATATCTGTGTTTTCACTGGAAAAAAAACTGTCATTTAACTACTTGTAGGAGAAAGTTTTTGTAGCTGGAGGCCACTTTTTGTATTGTACCAGTTTTTGGTTGTATGTTTGGAACTGAAGGTTGAAGCTCAGCTTTATTCAGTTGAGGACAACACCAGGCAGGGGCAGACAGACACCTTTAGTAGGCCGGAACAGCCAATTGCATTTTTAAAAATGGTAATTTGGAACTGAAGGTTGAAGCTCAGCTTTATTCAGTTGAGGACAACACCAGGCAGGGGCAGACCCCTTTAGTAGGCCGGAACAGCCAATTGCATTTTTAAAAATGGTAATTTGGAACAGAAGGTTGAAGCACAGCTTTATTCAGTTGCAGCTTCTTGGCAATAATATAAAGAAGACGAGACAGGACAACACTCGTTGGATGCCATATCTGTGTTTTCACTGGAAAAAAAACTGTCAGTTAACTACTTGTAGGAGAAAGTTTTTGTAGCTGGAGGCCACTTTTTGTATTGTACCAGTTTTTTGTTGTATGTTTGGAACTGAAGGTTGAAGCTCAGCTTTATTCAGTTGAGGACAACACCAGGCAGGGGCAGACACCTTTAGAAGGACGGAAAAGCCAATTTTTTTAAAAACAGCAGTTAATCTGAGCCAGAAGGTAGAAGCTCAGCTTTATTCAGTTGAGGCCAACTTGAATTAGGGACTGCAGACAGACTTTGCAGGCTGTCCCCTGTGTGGACCATGCATCCAATACATTAACCCATTGAGCCACAAAGGACACGTAACCTTCCGTGGCCAGGCCTACAGGTCCATGTGTCTGTTGTCAGGTATACCTTTGGACTGACAAATTGACAGAATGCAAGGACAATGCGGTCTTTAACATGCAGGTGGAGGGGTGGGATGGCTTTTCTCGCAAAAGAATTGTCAACTGGGTAGCTCATAGCGTGGTATATCGTAGTTCATCCTGGCTTTATTAATATTAAATTAAATTTAAAAATAGGCTCTATGCACTTTATAATTGGTTCCAGGGGTACACGGGCAGCAGTGGTCTGGTCAGTGGAGGCCTAGTGGAAGGAGGGACCGCAGACAGGCTTCGAAGGCCTAACATAATTAAATTGGGCTGGCTGTAGGCACTTTATTATTAGTTACAGGGGTACACGGGCAGCAGTGGTCTGGTCAGTGGAGGCCTAGTGGAAGGAGGGACCGCAGACAGGCTTCGAAGGCCTAACATAATTAAATTGGGCTGGCTGTAGGCACTTTATTATTAGTTACAGGGGTACACGGGCATCAGTGGTCTGGTCAGTGGAGGCCTAGTGGAAGGAGGGACCGCAGACAGGCTTCGAAGGCCTAACATAATTAAATTGAGCTGGCTGTAGGCACTTTATTATTAGTTACAGAGGTACACGGGCAGCAGTGGTCTGGTCAGTGGAGGCCTAGTGGAAGGAGGGACCGCAGACAGGCTTCGAAGGCCTAACATAATTAAATTGGGCTGGCTGTAGGCACTTTATTATTAGTTACAGGGGTACACGGGCAGCAGTGGTCTGGTCAGTGGAGGCCTAGTGGAAGGAGGGACCGCAGACAGGCTTCGAAGGCCTAACATAATTAAATTGGGCTGGCTGTAGGCACTTTATTATTAGTTAAAGGGGTACACGGGCAGCAGTAGTCTGGTCAGTGGAGGCCTAGTGGAAGGAGGGACCGCAGACAGGCTTCGAAGGCCTAACATAATTAAATTGGGCTGGCTGTAGGCACTTTATAATTGGTTCCAGGGGTACACGGGCAGCAGTGGTCTGGTCAGTGGAGGCCTAGTGGAAGGAGGGACCGCAGACAGGCTTCGAAGGCCTAACATAATTAAATTGGGCTGGCTGTAGGCACTTTTTAATTGGTTCCAGGGGTACACGGGCAGCAGTGGTCTGGTCAGTGGAGGCCTAGTGGAAGGAGGGACCGCAGACAGGCTTCGAAGGCCTAACATAATTAAATTGGGCTGGCTGTAGGCACTTTATAATTGGTTCCAGGGGTACACGGGCAGCAGTGGTCTGGTCAGTGGAGGCCTAGTGGAAGGAGGGACCGCAGACAGGCTTCGAAGGCCTAACATAATTAAATTGGGCTGGCTGTAGGCACTTTATTATTAGTTACAGGGGTACACGGGCAGCAGTGGTCTGGTCAGTGGAGGCCTAGCGGAAGGAGGGACCGCAGACAGGCTTCGAAGGCCTAACATAATTAAATTGGGCTGGCTGTAGGCACTTTATTATTAGTTACAGGGGTACACGGGCAGCAGTGGTCTGGTCAGTGGAGGCCTAGTGGAAGGAGGGACCGCAGACAGGCTTCGAAGGCCTAACATAATTAAATTGGGCTGGCTGTAGGCATTTTATTATTAGTTACAGGGGTACACGGGCAGCAGTGGTCTGGTCAGTGGAGGCCTAGTGGAAGGAGGGACCGCAGACAGGCTTCGAAGGCCTAACATAATTAAATTGGGCTGGCTGTAGGCACTTTATTATTAGTTACAGGGGTACACGGGCAGCAGTGGTCTGGTCAGTGGAGGCCTAGTGGAAGGAGGGACCGCAGACAGGCTTCGAAGGCCTAACATAATTAAATTGGGCTGGCTGTAGGCACTTTATTATTAGTTAAAGGGGTACACGGGCAGCAGTGGTCTGGTCAGTGGAGGCCTAGTGGAAGGAGGGACCGCAGACAGGCTTCGAAGGCCTAACATAATTAAATTGGGCTGGCTGTAGGCACTTTATAATTGGTTTCAGGGGTACACGGGCAGCAGTGGTCTGGTCAGTGGAGGCCTAGTGGAAGGAGGGACCGCAGACAGGCTTCGAAGGCCTAACATAATTAAATTGGGCTGGCTGTAGGCACTTTATAATTGGTTCCAGGGGTACACGGGCAGCAGTGGTCTGGTCAGTGGAGGCCTAGTGGAAGGAGGGACCGCAGACAGGCTTCGAAGGCCTAACATAATTAAATTGGGCTGGCTGTAGGCACTTTATTATTAGTTACAGGGGTACACGGGCAGCAGTGGTCTGGTCAGTGGAGGCCTAGTGGAAGGAGGGACCGCAGACAGGCTTCGAAGGCCTAACATAATTAAATTGGGCTGGCTGTAGGCACTTTATTATTAGTTACAGGGGTACACGGGCAGCAGTGGTCTGGTCAGTGGAGGCCTAGTGGAAGGAGGGACCGCAGACAGGCTTCGAAGGCCTAACATAATTAAATTGGGCTGGCTGTAGGCACTTTATTATTAGTTACAGGGGTACACGGGCAGCAGTGGTCTGGTCAGTGGAGGCCTAGTGGAAGGAGGGACCGCAGACAGGCTTCGAAGGCCTAACATAATTAAATTGGGCTGGCTGTAGGCACTTTATAATTGGTTCCAGGGGTACACGTTCAGCAGTGGTCTGGTCAGTGGAGGCCTAGTGGAAGGAGGGACCGCAGACAGGCTTAGAAGGCCTAACATAATTAAATTGGGCTGGCTGTAGGCACTTTATTATTAGTTACAGGGGTACACGGGCAGCAGTGGTCTGGTCAACGGAGGCCGATTGTAATTAGTGTCTGCCAGTTAGTAGTCCAAAACAACAACTACATGTGAATGTCTCGCATTAAAACAAAACAAAAACACTAAAGGGTGCAATCATTAGGTTCAGGGGTCGGATCCTCTGCGTTGTTTCAGACCTACTAATTTTGCGCAAAGTATTTACTGTGGTAAATAGAGGACACTGCCCCTGACTATGTTAAGTACCATCATACATGTCAACACAATGGTATTGTCAGTGGCAGGTATGGAAGGATGTCAGCGCATAGACTTAACATTGGTGGAAGTGTGAGAGATAACTGTGGAAGTGGTAGAGCAATGTTTGACCTGGGGGTGGGTGAACTCTCTTGTGGCTGGCGTTACAGGCCCAAGGCCCCTCATGTTACAACAGTGTGTCTGACGTTGGGTGCGCACCACCACCGCCAGAGACACTTTATTGTACTATGAGGAACCCAGTAGCAATGCTGTCGACCAAAAGCGAGTACACCCACCTCTTCAGACAAACAGCAGTCTCACGGGTGCTTGCGCCAAGTCGCGATACCACGGCCCCGTGTGGGGAGTTTGGCCATTTAGGGAGGTGTAAACATGTCGTATGCTGGACAATCAGCTGCAGCAAATTAGACATTAGAAAAGTAATTCACAGTAGTCCACAGGCAAGAGCTTTTCATAGGAAAGCTAGGTGTCGGCCGGGCAAGGTGGGGCAAAAGATTTCGAAATCCAGTTGTGGTTCATTTTAATGAATGTTAGATCGTCAACATTTTGGGTAGCCAGACGAGTCCTTTTTTTGGTTAATATTGAACCTGCAGCACTGAATACTCTTTCTGATAGGACACTTGCTGCCGGGCAAGCAAGCTCCTGCAATGCATATTCTGCCAATTCTGGCCAGGTGTCTAATTTTGATGCCCAGTAATCAAATGGGAATGACGGTTGAGGGAGAACATCGATAAGGGATGAAAAATAGTTAGTAACCATACTGGACAAATGTTGTCTCCTGTCACTTTCAATTGATGCAGCAGTACCTGTCCTGTCTGCGGTCATAGCAAAATCACTCCACAACCTGGTCAGAAAACCCCTCTGTCCAACGCCACTTTTTGATGTGTGCACCCCTAACACTCCTAGTCTGTTGCCCCCTTGAGCTCGTGTGAGAACGATCACGTGCGCTGTGTGCTGGGAATGCCTGAAGCAAACGGTCAACAAGAGTTGATTGTTTGGTTGCTAATATTAGTTCCAAGTTCTCATGTGGCATAATATTTTGCAATTTGCCTTTATAGCGTGGATCAAGGAGGCAGGCCAACCAGTAATCGTCATCGTTCATCATTTTCGTTATGCGTGTGTCCCTTTTTAGGATACGTAAGGCATAATCCGCCATGTGGGCCAAAGTTCCAGTTGTCAAATCTCCGGTTGTGATTGGGTGAGGGGCAGTTGCAGGCAAATCTACGTCACTTGTGTCCCTCAAAAAACCAGAACCCGGCCTTGACACGCAACCAATTTCCAGTGCCCCCGGGAAAGGTTCCGCATTAAAAATATACTCATCCCCATCATCCTCCTCGTCCTCCACCTCCTCTTCGCCCGCTACCTTGTCCTGTACACTGCCCTGACCAGACAATGGCTGACTGTCATCAAGGCTTTCCTCTTCCTCTGGTGCAGACGCCTGCTCCTTTATGTGCGTCAAACTTTGCATCAGCAGACGCATTAGGGGGATGCTCATGCTTATTACGGCGTTGTCTGCACTAACCAGCCGTGTGCATTCCTCAAAACACTGAAGGACTTGACACATGTCTTGTATCTTCGACCACTGCACACCTGACAACTCCATGTCTGCCATCCTACTGCCTGCCCGTGTATGTGTATCCTCCCACAAAAACATAACAGCCCGCCTCTGTTGGCACAGTCTCTGAAGCATGTGCAGTGTTGAGTTCCACCTTGTTGCAACGTCTATGATTAGGCGATGCTGGGGAAGGTTCAAAGACCGCTGATAGGTCTGCATACGGCTGGCGTGTACAG
Source organism: Ranitomeya variabilis (assembly GCF_051348905.1). Classification (NCBI taxonomy): domain Eukaryota; kingdom Metazoa; phylum Chordata; class Amphibia; order Anura; family Dendrobatidae; genus Ranitomeya; species Ranitomeya variabilis. Next base: position 101,248,941 of record NC_135234.1, read on the forward strand.
GCGAACGTCGGATATGTGAGCAAAGTCCACGCACTTTGAGGAGCAGGTCGGAGAACCCAGGATAAGTTTTCAATAAGCACTGCACCACCAGGTTTAAGGTGTGAGCCAGGCAAGGAATGTGTTTCAGTTGGGAAAGGGAGATGGCAGCCATGAAATTCCTTCCGTTATCACTAACTACCTTGCCTGCCTCAAGATCTACTGTGCCCAGCCACGACTGCGTTTCTTGTTGCAAGAACTCGGACAGAACTTCCGCGGTGTGTCTGTTGTCGCCCAAACACTTCATAGCCAATACAGCCTGCTGACGCTTGCCAGTAGCTGGCCCATAATAGGACAACTGGTGTGCAACAGTGTCATCTGCCGATGGAGTGGTTGGCCGACTGCGGTCTGTGGAAGAGCTGTAGCTTCTGCAGGAGGACGAGGAGGAGGAGGAGGAGGGGGTGCGAACGCCTACAGCCAACTGTTTCCTAGACCGTGGGCTAGGCACAACTGTCCCGAAATTGATGTCCCCTGTGGACCCTGCATCCACCACATTCACCCAGTGTGCCGTGATGGACACATAACGTCCCTGGCCATGCCTACTGGTCCATGCATCTGTAGTCAGGTGCACCTTTGTACTCACAGATTGCCTGAGTGCATGGACGATGCGCTGTTTAACATGCTGGTGCAGGGCTGGGATGGCTTTTCTGGAAAAAAAGTGTCGACTGGGTAGCTCGTATCGTGGTTCAGCGTACTCCATCAGGGCTTTGAAAGCTTCGCTTTCAACTAACCGGTAGGGCATCATCTCTAACGAGATTAGTCTAGCTATGTGGGCGTTAAAACCCTGTGTACGCGGATGCGAGGATAAGTACTTCCTTTTTCTAACCAGAGTCTCATGTAGTGTGAGCTGAACTGGAGAGATGGAGATCGTGGAACTTGCGGGTGTGCCGGTGGACATGGCAGACTGAGAGACGGTTGGAGACGGTATTGTTTCCGCCGGTGCCCTAGATGCAATATTTCCGCCTACAAAACTGGTGATTCCCTGACCCTGACTGCTTTTGGCTGGCAAAGAAACCTGCACAGATACTGCCGGTGGTGCGGAAAATGGTGGCCTTACAGTGACGGAAGGGATGTTGCGTTGATGACTAGCTTCATTGGCCGAGGGTGCTACAACCTTAAGGGACGTTTGGTAGTTAGTCCAGGCTTGAAAATGCATGGTGGTTAAGTGTCTATGCATGCAACTAGTATTGAGATTTTTCAGATTCTGACCTCTGCTTAAGCTAGTAGAACATTTTTGACAGATGACTTTGCGCTGATCAATTGGATGTTGTTTAAAAAAATGCCAGACTGCACTCTTCCTAGCATCGGATCCCTTTTCAGGGATTGCAGACTGAGCTTTAACCGGATGGCAACGCTGTGCTCCAACAGGTTTTGGCTTTGACACGCGTTTTGGGCCAGATAGGGGCCCGGCAGATGGAACCTGTTGCGATGTTGATGCCTGCTGCGGCCCCTCCTCCACCTCCGCTTCTGAACTACTGCTGCCTGCACCCTGTTCCCCCAATGGCTGCCAATCGGGGTCAACAACCGGGTCATCTATTACCTCCTCTTCGAGCTCGTGTGCAACTTCGTCTGTGTCACTGTGTCGGTCTGTGGTATAGCGTTCGTGGCGGGGCAACATAGTCTCATCAGGGTCTGATTGTGGATCTGTACCCTGAGAGGGCAATGTGGTGGTCTGAGTCAAAGGAGCAGCATAGTACTCTGGCTGTGGCTGTGCATCAGTGCACTCCATGTCAGAATCTACTTGTAATGGGCATGGCCTGTTAAGTGTTTCACTTTCTAAGCCAGGGACGGTATGTGTAAAGAGCTCCATGGAGTGACCCGTTGTGTCGCCTGCTGCATCCTTCTCTCTTGTTGTAGTTTTTGCTGAGGAGGACAAGGAAGCGACTTGTCCCTGACCGTGAACATCCACAAGCGACGCGCTGCTTTTACATTTACCAGTTTCAGAAGAGGAGGCAAAAGAGCTAGAGGCTGAGTCTGCAATGTAAGCCAAAACTTGCTGTTGCTGCTCCGGCTTTAAAAGCGTTTTTCCTACTCCCAGAAAAGAGAGCGTTCGAGGCCTTGTGTAGCCAGACGACGAAACTGGCTCCACAGCTCCAGACTTAGGTGGAATATTTTTATCCCCACGACCACCTGATGCTCCACTACCACTACCATCATTACCAGCTGACAATGAACGCCCACGGCCACGACCTCTTGCACCAGACTTCCTCATTGTTTTAAAAAATTAACCAAAGTAACTTTATTTGTTGCTGTCAAACAACTTACACGGTGAGCTATAACTTCAGTATGATTTCTATATCCCTTAACAGGTTGGTGAGACCACAAGGAAAATCAGGCACAATGTTACACACTCTGTTTTCTGTGGCACAAAATCACAGAGATGACACACACGCAGGACTGTCACTCAAGCACTAATGTCAATATTATTCTCCCACCTAATTTTTTTTTTTTTTTTTTTTTCTCAGGGAGACTTTAGAAACCAAATAAGATAAAATGTTTTTTTCAGGGACAATTTAGAAACCAAATACTAATAAAAAAAAATAAAAAATAAAATAGCCTTTCTATGGCCCACAATTAGAGAGAGAGAGGTGGCACACCCAGGAGTCAAGACTGGCACACAAGCTGAAAGGGCAATATTACTCTCCCACTGTTTTTTTATGTATTTTTTTTTTTTCAGGGAGACTTTAGAAACCAAATAATATTAAACAAAGCAAAAAAATAAATAGGCTTTCTATGGCCCACAATTAGAGAGAGAGAGGTGGCACACCCAGGAGTCAAGACTGGCACACAAGCTGAAAGGGCAATATTACTCTCCCACTGTTTTTTTTATGTATTTTTTTTTTTTCAGGGAGACTTTAGAAACCAAATAATATTAAACAAAGCAAAAAAATAAATAGGCTTTCTATGGCCCACAATTAGAGAGAGAGAGGTGGCACACCCAGGAGTCAAGACTGGCACACAAGCTGAAAGGGCAATATTACTCTCCCACTGTTTTTTTATGTACTTTTTTTTTTTTCAGGGAGACTTTAGAAACCAAATAATATTAAAAAAAGCAAAAAAATAAATAGGCTTTCTATGGCCCACAATTAGAGAGAGAGAGGTGGCACACCCAGGAGTCAAGACTGGCACACAAGCTGAAAGGGCAATATTACTCTCCCACTGTTTTTTTATGTTTTTTTTTTTTTTCAGGGAGACTTTAGAAACCAAATAATATTAGACAAAGCAAAAAAATAAATAGGCTTTCTATGGCCCACAATTAGAGAGAGAGAGGTGGCACACCCAGGAGTCAAGACTGGCACACAAGCTGAAAGGGCAATATTACTCTCCCACTGTTTTTTTATGTATTTTTTTTTTTCAGGGAGACTTTAGAAACCAAATAATATTAAACAAAGCAAAAAAATAAATAGGCTTTCTATGGCCCACAATTAGAGAGAGAGAGGTGGCACACCCAGGAGTCAAGACTGGCACACAAGCTGAAAGGGCAATATTACTCTCCCACTGTTTTTTTTTTTTCAGGGAGACTTTAGAAACCAAATAATATTAAAAAAAGCAAAAAAATAAATAGGCTTTCTATGGCCCACAATTAGAGAGAGAGAGGTGGCACACCCAGGAGTCAAGACTGGCACACAAGCTGAAAGGGCAATATTACTCTCCCACTGTTTTTTAATGTATTTTTTTTTTTCAGGGAGACTTTAGAAACCAAATAATATCAAACAAAGCAAAAAAATAAATAGGCTTTCTATGGCCCACAATTAGAGAGAGAGTGGTGGCACACCCAGGAGTCAAGACTGGCACACAAGCTGAAAGGGCAATATTACTCTCCCACTGTTTTTTTATGTATTTTTTTTTTTTCAGGGAGACTTTAGAAACCAAATAATATTAAAAAAAGCAAAAAAATAAATAGGCTTTCTATGGCCCACAATTAGAGAGAGAGAGGTGGCACACCCAGGAGTCAAGACTGGCACACAAGCTGAAAGGGCAATATTACTCTCCCACTGTTTTTTTATGTATTTTTTTTTTTTCACGGAGACTTTAGAAACCCAATAATATTAAAAAAAACAAAAAAATAAATAGGCTTTGTATGGCCCACTGAATGAGAGATGGCACACACAGGAGTGGCACACAAGCCCTGACTGAGGCCAATATTTTTCTCCCACTGATTGATGTAGTGTTTTTGTGTTGAGGTAGATTTTAGAACACAAATCAAGGAAAAAAATAAATAGGCTTTCTATGGCCCACTCAGTGAGAGATGGCACACACAGGGATGGCACTGTAGCAGAAATGCCAATCTTAATCTTCCACAAAAAAAAAAAAAAAAAACAGGGACTGTCCTACAATTACTATCTCCCTGCAGTAATGTAAGCCAGGTATGGCAGGCAGCAATAGGAGTGGACTGATGCACAAATTAAATAAAAAGTGTGGACAAACAAAAAAGATAGCTGTGCAGAAAGGAAGGAACAAGAGGATATGTGCTTTGAAAAAAGCAGTTGGTTTTCACAGTGGCGTACACACAGCAATACAGCTATCACGGAGCCTTCTAGGGCAGCCCAATGAGCTACAGCGCTGAGGGAAAAAAAAAATGTAGCTTCCAGTGTCCCTGCACACCGAAGGTGGTGTTGGACAGTGGAAATCGCTACAGCACAAGCGGTTTGGTGGTTAGTGGACCCTGCCTAACGCTATCCCTGCTTCTGACGAAGCGGCAGCAACCTCTCCCTAAGCTCAGATCAGCAGCAGTAAGATGGCGGTCGGCGGGAACGCCCCTTTATAGCCCCTGTGACGCCGCAGACAGCAAGCCAATCACTGCAATGCCCTTCTCTAAGATGGTGGGGACCAGGACCTATGTCATCACGCTGCCCACACTCTGCGTTCACCTTCATTGGCTGAGAAATGGCGCTTTTCGCGTCATTGAAACGCGACTTTGGCGCGAAAGTCGCGTACCGCATGGCCGACAAGCACAGGGGTCGGATCGGGTTTCATGAGACGCCGACTTAGCCAAAAGTCGGCGACTTTTGAAAATGAACGACCCGTTTCGCTCAACCCTAGTCATGGACCATTCCTGTCAGTAATTCTGCTGCTTCATATCAACAGAGCATTTCTTCCTCTTCTGTTGACGGCGCATGACTGCCAACATCATGCTATTTGACAACTGGCTCCCTACAGTTATGCATTGGCGAGCCAGATGTCAATGACATGCCACCTCAACAGAGCAAAAGAGTAGATGCTGTTCTGTCAACTTGAGATTGTCAAAAGCAGCTGAATCGTCGGCAGAACCTTGAACCTTCATGAGCCATAACAAGGAATTGTACATGAGGTTTGAGGACTTAAGGTACCTTCACACTGAGCGACTTTACAACGAGAATGACAGCGATCCGTGACGTTGCAGCGTCCTGGATAGCGATCTCGTTGTGTTTGACACGCAGCAGCGATCTGGATCCTGCTGTGATATCGTTGGTCGGAGCTAGAAGTCCAGAACTTTATTTGGTCATCAGATCGGTGCGTATCGTTGTGTTTGACAGCAAAAGCAACGATGCCTGCAATGTTTTACAATGGTAAACAGGGTAAACATCGGGTTACTAAGCGCAGGGCCGTGCTTAGTAACCCGATATTTACCCTGGTTACCATTGTAAAAGTAAAAAAAAAAAACAGTACATACTCACCTTCTGATGTCTGTCACGTCCCCTGGCGTCCACAGGGTTAAACTGCTTTCGGCAGGAGCGCTGCTAAATGCACGCGCTCCGGCCGAGAGCTTCCCTGCACTGACTGTCAGTGCCGGCCATAAAGCAGAGCACAGCGGTGACGTCACCGCTGTTACTGCCGGGTGCCGGCGCTGACACATTCAGTGCAGGGAAGCCGCCGGCGGGGGACGTGACAGACATCAGAAGGTGAGTATGTAGTGTTTTTTTTTTTACTTTTACAATGGTAACCAGGGTAAATATCGGGTTACTAAGCGCGGCCCTGTGCTTAGTAACCCGATGTTTACCCTGGTTACCCGGGTGCTGCAGGGGGACTTCGGCATCGTTGAAGACAGTTTCAACGATGCCGAAGTCGTTCCCTTGATCGTTGGTCGCTGGAGAGAGCTGTCTGTGTGACAGCTCCCCAGCGACCTAAACAGCGACGCTGCAGCGATCGGCTCGTTGTCTATATCGCTGCAGCGTCGCTGAGTGTGACGGTACCTTAAGATGAGGTTGTTTGTGATTTTCCTAAGGTACTGTACAATGTCAACAAATTAATAATTTCCTTTTTATTTCTTATCAGACTAGAAATGGAAATAAACTAACCACATGTGTGATTCGGCCAAGTAACATCTATGGTGAAAAGACACCACATTTAAAGGGAATTTACCAATCTGCAAAATCAAATTCCAATCGCCTGGACTACCTTGAACCTGATAATACAGAACAAAGCCTAACATATGTTGGTAAGACAAATACAAATAATAAAGTTGACTGGACTTGTTATTGGCCACAATAAACCCGTGACTACAGACATTCAAAACTTTCTGGCTGATGAATGCAAATATTTTTTAATAAGACAACACATTCATTTTATCAATTTTTTTTAATCACCCTATGTTGCTATATCTCACACACCCTAAAAACACAAGAGATCCACTTCCATGCTTAATAGTATGAGTAGTGTGCTTCTCTCTACATAGGTCTGGTTGACTCCTATTCCAATAAAACATTTATGGTTGTGGTGATAGAATTACATTTTGGTCTCATCGCTCTAAGCTTTGTTAGGTGGTGTATGGTGCCTTGTAAGTGGCTGATTTATGGCATTATTGCAGTGCAGCTATGTTAATCCTATCATTTCAACAATTGTTGTTCCAGTATTTCTTTATTGCACATGCTGAAAAAGGCTCACCAATCTGCTTCAGACAATCCCGGATTGGAAACCCTAACGTTGACTTTGTAATAACAGTCTGAACATAAATGACTGCCATTTTTGAAAATCTGGACATATTTAATTTATCCATTTCTTGATTTTAAAAATGTGATTGTCGCAGAGATACCACAACAGAGGGGCCAGAACATTGCAGTGTTTGTTTTCATTAACTCCTACACTAGTTGGAAGTACTTCACCGATGTATTAAACACTGCAGGTTTTTTCCTTGCTGGCAGTGCAAGGGTTAATCTGTTCAGTTGAAGCGCCTGGAGCTTTCCTATCTGGATTGACTGTTTAGCGTTGGCCATCCCCTCTGCTTTACATGCTCCTCTCTAGCGCTTACTAATTGCCAGTATTAGCTCTTGCTGGTTTGGAGTTGGAGGTGTAGTTCGTGGTTGAAGTAGGCATTTGGAGATTTATTCAGGAAACTTGGAGTTTTGTTTGTGTGCCCATCCTCATCTTCTCTTATTTGGTTTCTCCTTCCTTTAACTCCCCTATGTTCCACCTGTTGTTTGTTGAGTGTATTTTGTCTGATTGTTATTTTCATTAATCCCTGTCTGTTTTCCCTTGTTTTTCTGGTTAGTGTTATCTTATACACTCCAGCTTCCCACCTCCGAGTGTGTGGGGGAGGGGACAGGTAAGGGTTGATATAGGAGCATAGCAAGGCATGTGAACCGGGCGTCTCCACCTTCAGGAGTAATCCGGGGGACAGGGATAGATAGGGCACCCTCAGTTCGAGGGACCTTGTTAGCGCACACAGTACCTAGGCAGTTTTGTGACATTTACTACTTTTGTTTGCAGTTCTTTTTATGCCTCATTTGTTTTCCCTAAAAAAATCCAAAATATTACTGCAGACTTGACAAAATTCACAAGCATTTATCAAAAGCTTGTAAAAACATAAAGGGGCAATTTATTAAGCTAGCTGGCTAGCTGGTTTTGTAGCAGAAGAAAAGTCACAAATTTTTGTTGCATATGTTTTACATAGGGATGAGTGAGCACCCTATAAAGAGGTCTAGGGGCAGTGAAAATGTTGGAATGAATGGGAAAAGTGCTGAATGGAAGGAGAACAGCATGGGGAAGACCCCTTGAAGCCTGTCTGACTCCCAGATCGCTGCTGAGAACAATGTTGCCACACTTTTACTTTACTTTAAGGAGTGACAATAAAACATTCAGAACCCACAGGAAATTTCATTTTACAGGAAAAAAAAGTTCAGAAACATATTTTTTTCTGGTATAATGACTTGTATATAAGGCAAAATTTGAAAAGGATATAAAAAATATAATTTAATTAAACCAAAATTGTTTTGGAGGAAACCCTGATGGAAGTAGGGCCAGCAATCCTCAGCATCAGGAGCACATATGCCATGCTAGGGAATGATTTGGACCCAGCCTCCACAATGTTCACCCAGTGTGCCGTCAGGGAAATGTAGCATCCCTGGCCACAAGCGCTTGTCTGTTGTGAATTCTGCTCTTGGGTTCCCTCCGGTGGTTGTTGGTGGTATTGCAGTTGTCCCTGGCTTGCAATCCTGGTCAGGTGTTCCTGCTGATTGCAGGCCTGACTGGGGTATTTAGGGTTGCAGGATTCATTAGTCCGTGCCAGTTGTCCATTGTTCTTGGAGGTTTTGTATCTCTTTCTGGTCTTCCTGCCCTGCTCCCAAATCAGCAAAGATAAGTGTCTGGTTTTTGTTTCTGCAGCACACATGCTGTGTGCTTACTATTTAGTGCTATTCATTTGTCTTTTCTTGTTCAGCTTGGACTGTGTCAGGATTTTTACAGTCAAGTTGGATTCTCAGGAGATGCAGATATACACTCACCGGCCACTTTATTAGGTACACCATGCTAGTAACGGGTTGGACCCCATTTTGCCTTCAGAACTGCCTCAATTCTTCGTGGCATAGATTCAACAAGGTGCTGGAAGCATTCCTCAGAGATTTTGGTCCATATTGACATGATGGCATCACACAGTTGCCGCGGATTTGTCGGCTGCACATCCCAAAGATGCTCCATACAAGGCAGGATGGATCCATGCTTTCATGTTGTTTACGCCAAATTCTGACCCTACCATCCGAATGTCGCAGCAGAAATCGAGACTCATCAGACCAAGCAACGTTTTTCCAATCTTCTACTGTCCAATTTCGATGAGCTTGTACAAATTGTAGCCTCAGTTTCCTGTTCTTAGCTGAAAGGAGTGGTACCCGGTGTGGTCTTCTGCTGCTGTAGCCCATCTGCCTCAAAGTTCGACGCACTGTGCGTTCAGAGATGCTCTTAGGCCTACCTTGGTTGTAACGGGTGGCGATTTGAGTCACTGTTGCCTTTCTATCAGCTCGAACCAGTCTGCCCATTCTCCTCTGACCTCTGGCATCAACAAGGCATTTCCGCCCACAGAACTGCCGCTCACTGGATTTTTTTTCTTTTTCGGACCATTCTCTGTAAACCCTAGAGATGGTTGTGCGTGAAAATCCCAGTAGATCAGCAGTTTCTGAAATACTCAGACCAGCCCTTCTGGCACCAACAACCATGCCACGTTCAAAGGCACTCAAATCACCTTTCTTCCCCATACTGATGCTCGGTTTGAACTGCAGGAGATTGTCTTGACCATGTCTACATGCCTAAATGCACTGAGTTGCCGCCATGTGATTGGCTGATTAGAAATTAAGTGTTAACAAGAAGTTGGACAGGTGTACCTAATAAAGTGGCCAGTGAGTGTACGCTCCATGTCTTTAGTTAGATGGTGGAATTCTTGTATTATCTGCTGTGGATATTTTTAGGGTTTTATACTGACCGCTTAGTATTCTGTCCTATCCTTTCCTATTTAGCTAGAGTGGCCTCTTTTGCTAAATCCTGTTTCCTACCTGCGTATGTCTTTCCTCTAATACTCACAGTCAATATTCGTGGAGGGCTGCCTATCCTTTGGGGTTCTGCTCTGAGGCAAGATAGTATTCCCATTTCCATCTATAGGGTTATTTAGTCCTCCGGCTGTGTCGAGGTGTCTAGGATTGTTAGGTACACCCCACGGCTACTTCTAGTTGCGGTGTCAGTTTAGGGATTGCGGTCAGTACAGGTTCCACCTACTCCTGAGAAAGTCTCATGCGGCTCCAAGGTCACCGGATCATAACCCTTGTCCACGTGTCGGTCGTTAAGTGGACAAGGACAGTAAGTGCGTTAGTAAGGGCACTTGTGATGTTCTTAGACACGTGCTGGTACAAGGCGGGGATGCACACCAGGAGAAAAAATGGAGGTTGGGTATCGAGTACAGAGGGATGGCTGCCGCCATATTTGGTGAAAATCCTCTGTGTCTACCAGCAGCTTCGAAATATGCCAGTTTAGCATTTGGACCTGTGGGTGGCTGGGTACATTGTTTTTCATTCCAAGGCCTGGGGCAGGGACAGTTCTCTGAATGCTGAGCTCTGTATAACTACACCCACACCACTGCTTGCAGGGTGCACTGTGCATAGGCAGTGAGATGTTTTTTCAGGGTTGGGGTTATATGAGAAAGTCTCATGCGGCTCCAAGGTCACCGGATCATAACAGTACAACTGGCCTACAATGAGTTAAATGCATCTCAGAAGAAGGGAAGAAAGGTGTTGAGCCATTTTTTTTTCTGTAGCCTGCTTTGTCTCTCCTTCCCTCTTTTTCTCTGGGTGGCTGAGGAGTCTTGTGCTAGCATGGATATTCAGGGATTGGCTTCTCGTGTGGACCAGCTTGCTGCTAGGGTACAGGGTATCTCTGATTATATTGTTCAAACTCCGGTTTTAGAGCCTAAGATTCCTACTCCTGATTTGTTTTTTGGTGACAGGTCCAAATTTTTGAGTTTTAAAAACAACTGTAAACTGTTTTTTGCTCTGAGACCTCGATCCTCTGGTGATTCCATTCAGCAGGTTAAAATTGTCATCTCCCTGCTGCGTGGCGATCCTCAGGATTGGGCATTTTCCCTGGAATCTGGGAATCCAGCCTTGCTTAATGTAGACGCCTTTTTTCAGGCTTTAGGATTATTATATGATGAACCAAATACTGTGGATCAAGCAGAGAAGACCTTGTTGGCCCTGTCTCAGGGTCAAGAAGCGGCAGAATTGTATTGTCAGAAATTTAGAAAATGATCTGTGTTGACTAAATGGAATGATGATGCTTTGACGGCAATTTTCAGAAAGGGTCTTTCTGAATCCGTTAAAGATGTTATGGTGGGGTTTCCCACGCCTTTCGGTCTGAGTGATTCTATGTCTCTGGCCATTCAGATTGATCGGCGCTTGCCAGAGCGCAGAACTGTGCGCGCTGTGGCGTTGCCCTCGTAGCGGATGCCTGAGCCAATGCAGTGTGATAGGATGCTGTCTAGAACGGAACAACAAGGATTCAGACGTCAGAATAGGTTGTGTTTTTATTGTGGCGATGCTTCTCATGTCATTTCAGTCTGCCCTAGGCGTACAAAGAGGATCGCTAGTTCATTTACCATCAGTACTGTACAGCCTAAATTTCTGTTATCTGTGTCCTTGATCTGCTCATTGTCATAATTTTCTGTCATGGCGTTTGTGGATTCAGGCACCGCCTTGAACTTAATGGACTTTGAGTTTGCCAGGCGTTGTGGTTTTCCCTTGCAGTCTTTGCAGAACCCTATTCCTTTAAGGGGTATTGATGCTACACCTTTGGCTAAAAATAAGCCCCAGTTTTGGACACAGGTGACCATGTGCATGGCGCCAGACCATCAAGAAGATTGTCGATTTCTGGTGTTGCATAATTTGCATGATGCTATCATGCTGGGTTTTCCGTGGTTGCAGGTACATAATCCTGTGTTGGATTGGAAGTCTATGTCTGTGACTAGTTGGGGTTGTCAGGGGGTTCATAATGACGTTCCTTTGATGTCAATCTCCTCTTCTCCCTCTTCTGAAGTTCCAAAGTTTTTGTCTGATTTTCAGGATGTATTCGATGAGCCCAAGTCCAGTGCCCTTCCACCGCATAGGGACTGTGAGTGTGCGATTGACTTGATTCCAGGCTGTAAGTTTCCTAAGGGCCGACTTTTCAACCTGTCTGTGCCTGAACATACCGCCATGCGGAGTTATATTAAGGAGTCTTTGGAGAAAGGGCATATTCGGCCATCTTCTTCACCGTTGGGAGCGGGATTTTTTTTTGTTGCTAAGAAGGATGGCTCCTTGAGACCCTGTATTGATTATCGCCTTTTGAATAAGATCATGGTAAAGTTTCAATACCCTCTACCTCTGCTTTCCGATTTGTTTGCGAGGATTAAGGGGGCTAGTTGGTTTACGAAGATTGACCTTCGGGGGCATATAATCTTGTTCGGATTAAGCAGGGTGATGAATGGAAAACTGCGTTTAATACGCCCGAAGGCCATTTTGAATACCTTGTGATGCCATTCGGGCTCTCCAATGCTCCATCTGTTTTTCAGTCCTTCATGCATGATATCTTCCGGACGTATCTTGATTAGTGTTGAGCGATACCGTCCGATACTTGAAAGTATCGGTATCGGAAAGTATCGGCCGATACCGGCAAAGTATCGGATCTAATCCGATACCGATACCAATACAAGTCAATGGGACACCAAGTATCGGACGGTATCCTGTATGGTTCCCAGGGTCTTAAGGAGAGGAAACTCTCCTTCAGGCCCTGGGATCCATATCAATGTGTAAAAAAAAGAATTAAAATAAAAAATAGGGATATACTCACCTCTCCGACGCAGCCTGGACTTTACCGCCGTAACCGGGTGCCGTTGTACCTAAGAATGCGCGCTTGAAGGGCTTTAGATGACGTCACGGTGCTCTGATTGGTCCGTAGCGGTCGCGTGACCGCTACGCGACCAATCACAAAGCAGTGACGTCACCTAAGGTCTTTCAAGCGCTTGAAATACCATAGAAGACGTCCGCAGCTTCTGATTGGTCGCGTAGCGGTCGCGTGACCGCTATGCGACCAATCACAGAGTACTGACGTCACCTAAGGTCTTTCAAGCGCTTGAAAGACCTTAGGTGACGTCACTGCTTTGTGATTTGTCGCGTAGCGGTCACGCGACTGCTACGGACCAATCAGAGCGCCGTGACATCATCTAAGGCCCTTCAAGCACGCATTTTTAGGTACAACGGCTCCCGGTTACGGCGGTAAAGTCCAGGCTGCGTCGGAGAGGTGAGTATATCCCTATTTTTTATTTTAATTCTTTCTTTTACACATTGATATTAATCCTGATACCGATTCCCGATACCACAAAAGTATCGGATCTCGATATCGGAATTCCGATACCCGCAAGTATCGGCCGATACCCGATACTTGCGGTATCTGAATGCTCAACACTAATCTTGATAAATTCTTGATTGTATATTTGGATGACATTTTGATTTTTTCCGATGATTGGGAGTCTCATGTGGAACAGGTCAGGACGGTATTTCAGATCCTTCGTGACAATGCTTTGTTTGTGAAGGGGTCTAAGTGTCTCTTTGGAGTGCAGAAGGTTTCTTTTTTGGGCTTCATTTTTTCTCCCTCATCTATAGAGATGGATCCGGCTAAGGTTCAGGCCATTCATGATTGGATTCAACCCACATCCGTGAAGAGCCTTCAGAAATTTTTGGGCTTTGCTAATTTTTATCGCCGTTTCATTGCTAACTTCTCCAGCGTGGTTAAACCCTTGACCGATTTGACGAAGAAAGGCGCTGATGTGGCTAATTGGTCCTCGGTCGCTGTCTCTGCCTTTCAGGAGCTTAAACGCCGATTTACTTCTGCCCCGGTGTTGCGTCAACCGGATGTTTCTCTTCCGTTTCAGGTTGAGGTTGACGCTTCTGAGATTGGCGCAGGGGCCGTTTTGTCCCAGAGGGATCCTGTTGGTTCCTTGATGAAACCGTGTGCCTTCTTTTCCCATAAGTTTTCGCCTGCTGAACGCAATTATGATGTCGGCAATCGGGAGTTGTTGGCTATGAAGTGGGCGTTGAGGAGTGGCGACATTGGCTTGAGGGAGCTAAGCACCGTATTGTGGTCTTGACCGATCATAAGAATCTGATTTACCTCGAGTCTGCTAGACAGCTGAATCCTAGACAGGCTCGATGGTCTTTGTTTTTTTCCCGTTTTGATTTTGTGGTCTCGTATCTTCCGGGTTCTAAGAATATTAAGGCTGATGCCCTCTCTAGGAGTTTTTTGCCTGATTCTCCTGAGGTCCTTGAACCGGTCGGCATTCTGAAAGAAGGGGTGGTCCTTTCTGCCATTTCCCCTGATTTACGAGGGGTTCTTCAGGAATTTCAGGCTGACACACCTGACCGCTGTCCAGTGGGAAAACTGTTTGTTCCTGGCAGATGGACTAGTAGAGTGATTTCTGAGGTTCATTGTTCTGTGTTGGCTGGTCATCCTGGTATTTTTGGTACCAGAGATTTGGTTGGTAGGTCCTTTTGGTGGCCTTCTTTGTCACGTGATGTGCGTTCTTTTGTGCAGTCCTGTGGGACTTGTGCGCGGGCCAAGCCTTGTTGTTCCCGTGCTAGTGGGTTGCTTTTGCCATTGCCGGTTCCTGAGAGGCCCTGGACGCATATTTCTATGGATTTTATTTCTGATCTTCCGGTTTCCCAGAGGATGTCGGTTATCTGGGTTGTTTGTGACCGGTTCTCTAAGATGGTTCATTTGGTGCCTTTGCCTAAATTGCCTTCCTCTTCAGATTTGGTTCCGTTGTTTTTTCAGCATGTGGTTCGTTTGCATGGTATTCCGGAGAATATTGTGTCCGACAGAGGTTCCCAGTTTGTTTCTAGGTTTTGGCGGGCCTTTTGTGCTAGGTTGGGCATTGATTTGTCTTTTTCTTCCGCATTTCATCCTCAGACAAATGGCCAGACCGAGCGAACTAATCAGACTTTGGAAACTTATTTGAGATGCTTTGTGTCTGCTGATCAGGATGATTGGGTGGATTTCTTGCCATTGGCCGAGTTTGCCCTTAATAATCGGGCTAGTTCGGCTACTTTGGTTTCGCCCTTCTTTTGTAATTTTGGTTTTCATCCTCGTTTTTCTTCGGGGCAGGTTGTGCCTTCTGACTGTCCTGGTGTGGATTCGGTGGTTGACAGGTTGCAGCAGATTTGGGCTCATGTGGTGGACAATTTGGTGTTGTCTCAGGAGGAGGCTCAACGTTTTGCTAACCGTTGTCGGTGTGTTGGTTCCCGGCTTCAGGTTGGGGATCTGGTCTGGTTGTCTTCCCGTCATGTTCCTATGAAGGTTTCTTCTCCTAAGTTTAAGCCTCGGTTTACTGGTCCTTATAAGATTTCTGAGATTATCAATCCTGTGTCTTTTCGATTGGCGCTTCCGGCCTCTTTTACTATCCATAATGTCTTCCATAGATCTTTATTGCGGAAATATGTGGTACCCGTTGTTCCCTCTGATGATCCTGTGGCTCCTGTGTTGATTGATGGGGAGTTGGAGTATGTGGTTGAGAAGATTTTTGATTCTCGTTTTTCGAGGAGGAGGCTTCAGTATCTTGTCAAATGGAAGGGTTATGGCCAGGAGGATAATTCTTGGGTTTTTGCCTCTGATGTCCATGCTGCTGATTTGGTCCGTGCCTTTCATCTGGCTCGTCCTGATCGGCCTGGGGGCTCTGGTGAGGGTTTGGTGCCCCCTCCTCAAGGGGGGGGGGGTACTGTTGTGAATTCTGCTCTTGGGTTCCCTCCGGTGGTTGTTGGTGGTATTGCAGTTGTCCCTGGCTTGCAATCCTGGTCAGGTGTTCCTGCTGATTGCAGGCCTGACTGGGGTATTTAGGGTTGCAGGATTCATTAGTCCGTGCCAGTTGTCCATTGTTCTTGGAGGTTTTGGATCTCTTTCTGGTCTTCCTGCCCTGCTCCCAAATCAGCAAAGATAAGTGTCTGGCTTTTGTTTCTGCAGCACACATGCTGTGTGCTTACTATTTAGTGCTATTCATTTGTCTTTTCTTGTTCAGCTTGGACTGTGTCAGGATTTTTACAGTCAAGTTGGATTCTCAGGAGATGCAGATATACGCTCCATGTCTTTAGTTAGATGGTGGAATTCTTGTATTATCTGCTGTGGATATTTTTAGGGTTTTATACTGACCGCTTAGTATTCTGTCCTATCCTTTCCTATTTAGCTAGAGTGGCCTCTTTTGCTAAATCCTGTTTCCTACCTGCGTATGTCTTTCCTCTAATACTCACAGTCAATATTCGTGGGGGGCTGCCTATCCTTTGGGGTTCTGCTCTGAGGCAAGATAGTATTCCCATTTCCATCTATAGGAGTATTTAGTCCTCCGGCTGTGTCGAGGTGTCTAGGATTGTTAGGTACACCCCACGGCTACTTCTAGTTGCGGTGTCAGTTTAGGGATTGCGGTCAGTACAGGTTCCACCTACTCCTGAGAAAGTCTCATGCGGCTCCAAGGTCACCGGATCATAACCCTTGTCCACGTGTCGGTCGTTAAGTGGACAAGGACAGTAAGTGCGTTGGTAAGGGCACTTGTGATGTTCTTAGACACGTGCTGGTACAAGGCGGGGATGCACACCAGGAGAAAAAATGGAGGTTGGGTATCAAGTACAGAGGGATGGCTGCCGCCATATTTGGTGAAAATCCTCTGTGTCTACCAGCAGCTTCGAAATATGCCAGTTTAGCATTTGGACCTGTGGGTGGCTGGGTACATTGTTTTTCATTCCAAGGCCTGGGGCAGGGACAGTTCTCTGAATGCTGAGCTCTGTATAACTACACCCACACCACTGCTTGCAGGGTGCACTGTGCATAGGCAGTGAGCTGTTTTTTCAGGGTTGGGGTTATATAGAGATCATGAATATAGAGAAGTACATGGCAAAAGGTTTACTAGTCCTCTAGTGATAATCTCCTGCTGATAAAAGTTATTTTATCAAAACTACAGCAAGCAGCCCAATAAGTGACACATCGCTGGAATATGGTCTCTGTCCCTACATTATGCTGCTCTCAGAATAGGTGGCAAAAATCTGGTGACAGATTCTTTTTTATAAAACCTATTTGAGGTACATATACATTTTTACATTTAATATTTGTAAAATATTTTTGTGAGGGAAAAAAAGAAAAATAGTAATTCCACCTTCATTTTTTTTACCAGGCGATTTAACATATGGTTAAAATAAAATGTTATCTTTATTATTTGCATCATTAAAATTCTGTCCATACTGTATACATTTTTTCTGCATTGTTTGTTTTTTAGAGAGGGGGAAGGATTAAAAATATAACTTTTTAATGAATAAAATAGAATATATATTTTTTTGCCTGAACATTTTCTAATACATTTATTAAATTTTATTTAAGTGTTAAAACTGTATTCAGCGTACATAGACATTATTGCCGGCTGTCAGCAACAACCTGACAGGCTATCCACTAGTTATCTCACCTCAGCTGCCATGCCAGCGCATCATTATCTCCAAATCTTGTAGGGGCCAATGCTGATGTCATTTAAGGGGTTAAATAGCAGATATGTTACTCAAGTTTGGGACTGTAATTCCCTAACAAAAATAATCTATGGGGCGTCAATAAGCATCAATGAATCAAATTAATTTCAAGCATTCAATATTATTGTGTTGGTATAGAGATTCTATCAAGTAAGGAAAAAATATTGATTATCTCACCTTCCAGGTGCACGGCAACTTCACGCTAAGGCACAAAAGTAGTCCAAAATAAAGCCGGCACTCCACTTGCTTCAAAAAATGTATACTTCAGAAAAGCATTGCATCAGTGTGTTGCTTTTGTTGCCATTTTTTCATCATGTTTTAGGCTTATTTCTACGGAGACATGAAAATGTGTACAACTACATTGAATAAATGTATCACTTTTTATTGAAGCAAGTAGAGTGCCAGCTTATTTTTTATTACTATAATAGTATCTATGAGGAAATGGAAAAATAATAACTGGTCTCTGAAATTGGCTGGCATGTCCATGTTTGTCCACATGATGGCACTGTTAGCCACAAAAAAATAGGAATGTACCGCTTTCATCCAGGATCCTTCAGCTCTTGGTCAACTACTAAAAAAAAAATATTAAAGTGAACCCGTCACCTTGGAAAATACTATTTACCTGCAGATATTTATTTATTATGCTTTTCTTATAAAATTTCATCATATTCTGCAGGACTTTTTAGACATTATCATCACTGTCCCCATTGGGGCTTAAAATCTAAATTTCCTATCAGTTTGTGTTTGGGGTGTAGGAGGAAACCCACAAAAAGACAAGTAGGACATACAAACTCCGGGCAGATGTTGTCTTTCGTAGGAATTCAACCCAGGACTCAAGTGCTGGACAGCAACAGTGCTAACCACTAAGCCACCGTGCAGTTCCAGATATAGGGTTAATCTGCAGATAAATAACATTGCAATGTGACTTGGCTGCATTACTGAAAGTTCAGCGGCTGGGATAAAATAAAGCTTTTCCTCCAGGGAGCTAGTGGCTTTCAGTTATAGAGGAGTGCATAGAGCGACAACAGTAATGGCTCATTATATTGTGACTGTAAGCCTTGACCATTGAGTCACAGCTCAGTGTGCACAAGTGTGCTACAGAGCGAAGTGTCACTCAAAGTGCTGGGGCGTTCTTACAGCTGCCGCTCACAGTGTAATGGGCAGTGTCTGTATCCACCCTGTGCACATTCCCATTGAAAACCAGCACTCCTAACAGGAAATAAGTTAATTTATTTTGGTAAGGTGGCTGGGCAGCATTGTAATATTATTTACCTGCAGGTTAGTCCTATATCTGCAGAAAAACAGCATTTTCCAAAATGACGGGTTCTCTATAAAGAAGCACTCCCATGAAACTTTTCATTATCTAAATGTACATGTAGTGTAGTGTGAGTTTGATAATATGCTCACCAATCGCCATCTTCCCCGGTTTCCAGGGCCACTTCGGTTCTCTTCAGGGTAACATTACCACTATCCCAACTCACCAAATCATACTGGGGTTTATGTATGTGTAACAAGGTGGCACGGGGTGGTAGTCCCAGCCGAGTCAACTAAGCCAAAGTCAGTGTACACCCTGGCACCTTGTACAGAAATGGACAGGACAAACGCAATCCCAGACACAGCTGCAGTCCAACAGGGAAACCGTTTAATAAAAGGGATGAATAAAGTGCAACATTAATTTCCTGCTCTCTCCATAACGACATCCATGGCCGTACCCACAACAGCCACGCCGGCCGAAAGAGGAGATAGTCCATATGTCAGAATCTGGGTGCTTGAAGTCCCTTCGGAGGGGCACTTGCGTAGTCCTAGTGCCTGTTGCGCTGTCCAAAGGTCCGGGGCAGCACCCTTTCCCCTCCTGGGGTCTGGCAAGGCTCCCAGCCGCAGCTGAGCTTCTGCCCTGGGTAAATGTGCCTGGGCTCTTAGCTGGAACCTGGAGCTTCCAGCCCATCTAGTTAACCTGTGCTGGCCCTGTCTCTAACACATATAGCAACATTGCAGACACAGCACAATAATACATAACACAATGCAATACAACAGTAACATGCTTCACAGTACACTTATTATGTTCATAGGCACACCATCCGGGTACCACACAGGAGAGAGGGAGAAACAATGAGGTTCTCTGCCACCTCCTTACACATGTGTCTATGGAGCCTAAGTCAGAATGAGTCTCCACAGACTTACATTGGTTAGTATATTACTGCTCTTACACTACACTACATGCACATGGTTTAGGCAATAGAAAGTTTTTTAAATGCGCTTCTTTAACCCTTCACCCCAAGCCATTTTCCATTTTTTCCATGTTTGTTTTTTCTGCTATGTAAAGCAGAAGCCACCATCCCATATGAAGGAGGATAGTAATGACAGGCACAGGGGTCATCAGCAGACCCCTGACAACTCTCTGGCACCCAGAAATCACATGACACGGGTACCGATGGGTGGGATAAATGACGCGTAACCCACTGTCGCATGAAAAATCCTGCTGTCAGTGACTGACAGCGGGATTTAACTGGTTAACAGACGCGGGTGGACCATAGCTCCATTTGCTGCTGTTAAAAGCACATGATGGCTGATTAAATCAGCTGTCATGTGTCGGGAAAGATATGGGCTCAGCGTGTGAGCCCACATCAAAGTCAAGGACATATGGTGTAAATATATGTCATATGTCGTGAAGAGGTTGAAGTATTATATAATATTAGGGTAATATTTGCAATATACTATCTGGTATTTATAATTTATATACCCCTAAAAAATCCTCTGGGTAAAGTGCTTATGTTTAACCACAAACCACCCATGCAAATGGAAATGTTTGAATTCCTAAATATAGAAATGTGCATTATCTTGACAAAAGCAATGTAAAGGGGTTACCCACTACTGGACAACCATTCTTAATAGCACCAGTCTTTTGCAGAAAATTAGGGGGAAAAAAGCTACTTTTCGGGTCAACGCTGTCCCTGCTGTCTCTCTCTCGGTGGTCATGTGACAAGACTATAGAGTGCTGTGGTGAAATAGAGAAGACGTCAGAAGATAAGCAACCACCATGAGACACAGCAGGGTGATCTCAGGATCGGCACCAATTTGGGAAGTATAAACCTTTTTAATTTCTGCACCAGGCTGGAGATATTTAGAAGGGTTTGTCCAGTACTGGACAACCCCTTGAAATATATTACTGAACAATGATTCGCTTAGGGGTTCATCTACATGCCTACATTGGTTATGCAAGAGTAAGGTCACATGACTAAAGATTCTATAGAAATACACTGTCACCCAATATTTTCACATACAATACATGGTTCTGCCATTTCTGAGTGCACCACCCACTGCTCTGTACAAGCTGCGTCGAGACTCAGATGCACAAGATGATTGATGTAATAGAGATCTGACCATTGTGTTCAACTGTATCTGCATTGTGATGACCTAGCTACTCTTGGTTGTTCGGCATTAGACCCACCCAACTCATGGGTCCGATAGTGGCTATGTGGTCCGCTGCCATTGGTGGTGTGGTCCTCATAGAGAGAATTCTTGTATTCATAATATGCTCATACTTCATCACTAAAAATATGTCTTGTATTGAAGGTAACATCGCATGGATGCATGTACTTGCAGCACGGCAGATGCAGCTCCATCCAGACCGTCTTGGTGGACAAGCCTACTATGCTTATGATGAAACTCCCGTCAAACGAAGGGTCAAGCTAAACTATGAGTTGTTCAGTGAAATTGACCCTGCTATCCAAATTGGGAAGCACATCCCTTACTGGAAGATGTGGATAATGATTTCATTTTACAACTTAATAAAAACCATTGTCAGACCTTTTTGGAACTTGAAGCCATTTATGTCAAAACCCATATTGAAATTATTGGTCATTATGTACAGTCATGACACTGATAAGGCATTCAGACACTTTGGCTACAAGCCCATTTTCACCTGGGTGGAGAGTAAGCAAAGGACCTGTAAATGGATACAGCAGCAATTGAAAGTAGAAAAAAATAGCCCAAAATAATACTTTACTGCCAAATTAGGTTCCCTGAGCTTTTCTAAAATTACATTTATTGGTCTGTTTGTTTGGGATTTGCTAGCAGATGCAGTAACACTGTGAAGAGGTCCTGAGAGTGCACTGCTTACCTTGTGCATTGTAAGGGTGCTTGGTGGATAAATTAGCAACTTATGAAAGAAAACTAAACCTTTTGTATTTAATCATCCTCCAGGCATTCTAACATTATGAATTTTTAGAGTAAACCTAATCAACTTATTTTGCTTCATTTTCTACCAAACGTCATGCTGCAGTGCTGTTTCAATGTCCATTAATGCTACTTTAGAAGCTGCTTTGAACTGCTGCTCAGCAAAGATCAGGACATTAGATTGATACAGTCACTGTACAGGACATTCCTTGTCCCTGTCTGAGCCTCTCCAATTCTCATATACAGACAATATGAATATAGTGCATAGATATTGCCCAGCAGCTGTAGAAAACATGAACTGGGTGTTGAAACAGCACTGCAGCATAGTGTTTGGGAAATAAGTAAGCAAAATAAAATAATGGAGGATATTACAAAACTGATAGCTGTGCAATGCCTGGAGGATAATTAAATAGTAACTTTAGTTACTCTTTCAAATAATTTTCAATCCACTTTTGTGCATTGAGTAGACATGAGCCCTTTTGCCAACACTCATCAAGTCAATCAACCAATGTTTATATCCTTTATTAGGGTACCAAGTCAAAGCAGATGCAAATTTGATAGACTTGACACACCTATATATATATAATTATCTGCATGTAATGCAACATTTCCCATGCAGTCGCAGTGGCTTTTCTCTAACAATATATAATTAGCTTTGCGATTAGTTTATTGTAGTTGGGTTTGTCTAAAGTGAAAAATACCTTAAAGAGATTGTCCACTATATTTCAATTGATAACCTATCCTTGGGATATGTCATCAATGTCTGATCGGTCGGGGTTCGACTCCCGGCACTCCCGCCGATCAGCTGTTCTCGGTGTCGGCCGAAACTGATCAATTGTGAAGCTGCTCTATCTTCCGACAGTGGCGGCGGTAGGGTACCACACATTTGCCACCTATTGATTTGAAAAGGTGGGTGTGTAGTACCCAGCCTCGGCCGCTATCAAAACACAGAGCAGCTCCGCAATGAAGCAGCTCTGTCCATCAGCCACCACCGACATTGAGAAGATCCGTGGGAGTGAACATAGTTTAACAAATTATGTAGCTCTCCCAGTTTCTAGGACCTGTTCTTACTCCTGCTGACTCTGCAAAGTCTCTGTCAATAACAGTTTGATCTTTGTTTTAAGGCTCTGGACCGCTTTGTTTCCCTATTACATGTCTGAGCAAGAATAAAGGAAACTTTTTAGCTTTATCATTATTAGATGAATATCCCTTTGTTACATTTATGTCACATTGTTCTTTACTGTATTCTTTTTGAGTTTTTCTCTTTGATCGAACCAATAAAATGTATCTAAGCAACTGTAGCATTGTTAACTCATTAAACATGATGCCAGCTATTTTGTGATCTGTGAGCTATTTGATGCTATATGAAAGGTAACTAAAGCAATTATTCAAAGTATTGGTCCAAATTTTGCAAATTTATACCTCAAAGCAGTCTGTTAGGATTAATTTATTAATGCATCTTTAGAGGCTTTGAACCTTCCCACAGTTTTACATTATATAGCCAAAAGTATGTGGAAACCACTTCAAAATATTCAGTTGAGGTTACAAACGCACCTATTGCAAACAAAGGCATAAAATCATGCACATAGCCATGCGACCTTTATAGATAAAGATTATCAGTACTATGATGAGGACTTCAAGGGTTGTTCCCATTTATTAAAATGTAATTAACTGCTTTAGGCTGTTGCAAAGAAACAAACTGTGCTGTACTCGCCTTATCGGGGTCCAGGGGTGAGTCTTGATGCTGTTCCCAGTACCTGGCAGTGGCTACGGCGTTGACATCACATTGACAGTGCGGCAGGCAATCTGTGAGATCAGTCGTAAAATTTATTTGTGAAAAAAATCAGAAATTTGATGAAAATGTTGAAAATTTAGAAATTTTCAAACTTTTAATTTTTATACCCTTAAATCAGAGAGTCATGTCACACAAAATAGTTAATAAACATTTCCCACATGTCTACTTTACATCAGCACAATTTTTGAAACATAATTTTTTTGGTCAGGAACTTAAAAGGGTTAAATGTAGGGTTGAGCGAAACAGATCGGACAATTTCAAAAGTCGCCGACTTTTGGCAAAGTCGGGTTTCGTGAAACCCGAGCCGATCCCAGTGTGGGATTGGCCATGCGTTCGGCGATCTTCGCGCCAAAGTCGCGTTTCATGACGCGTTCAGCGCCATTTCTCAGCCAATGAAGGTGGACGCAGAGTGTGGGCAGCGTGATGACATAGGTCTCGGTCCCCACCATCTTAGAGAAGGGCATGACAGTGATTGGCTTGCTTTCTGCGGCGTCACAGGGGCTAAAAAGGGGCGTGCACGCCGCCCGCCATCTTACTGCTGCCGATCTGAGCATAGGGAGAGGTTGCTGTAGCTTCGTCTGAAGCAGGGATATTGTTAGGGAAAGATAAACCCCCAAACAGCTTGTGCTGTAGCGATTTCCACTGTCCAACACCACCTTTTCTTTGCAGGGACAGTGGAGGCTAGATTTCTGTGCATCAGCTCTGTAGCTTATAAGACTCCCTGATAGCTGCATTGCTGTTTGTACGCCGCTGTGCAAACCAACTGCTATTTTTAAAGCAAAAATCCTGTTGCTTCTTTCTGCACAGTTCTCTTGTTTCTTTGTCCACACTCTTGTGTGCAGCAGTCCTTTTTATTGCTGCCATACTTGTCCTTTGATCATTGTAGGGAGATTTAAATTCTACTACAGCCCTTGTATTTTTTGATATATCTGCCAGCCACTTTCTGCCAATCAAACTGTGTAGTGTAATACAGTGGGACGGATTTTTTCCTGCATTCTCCCACACATAAAAAAGGGAGATTTATATTGCCACTGAGTGCATCTGCGTCAGTCCTGTTTGTGACATATCTGCCAGCCACTTTCTGCCACTCAAACTGTGTAGTGTAATACAGTGGGCCTGATTTTTCTGCTGTCTCCCACACATAAAAAGGTAGATTTATATTGCCACTGAGTGCATCTGCGTCAGTCCTGTTTGTGGCATATCTGCCAGCCACTTTCTGCCACTCAGTGTAGTGTAATACAGTGGGCCTGATTTTTCTGCTGTCTCCCACACACAAAAAGGTAGATTTATATTGCCACTGAGTGCATCTGCGTCAGTCCTGTTTGTGGCATATCTGCAGCCACTTTCTGCCACTCAAACAGTGTAGTGCAATACAGTGGGCCTGATTTTTCTGCTGTCTCCCACACATAAAAAGGTAGATTTATATTGCCACTGAGTGCATCTGCGTCAGTCCTGTTTGTGGCGTATATCTGCCAGTCACTTTCTGCCACTCAAACTGTGTAGTGTAATACAGTGGGCCTGAATTTTGCAGCAGTCTCCCACACATATAGAAAGGAAGATTTAAATTTACAACAAGTTTACATACACCTTCTACCTTGTTTTGCAGTACCATATAACGGTTGTTAGTTCGGTTACATTTTCCCAAGAATGAGGAAGTCTGGTGGAAGAGGTCGTGGCCGTTGGCGGTCATTGCCAGCTGGTAATGATGGTAGTGGTGGTGGTCGTGGAGCATCAGGTGGTCGTGGGAAAAGCAATAGAGCACCTAATTCTCGAGTTGTTGAGCCAGCGTCATCGTCTGGCTTCACAAGGCCTCGAACGCTCCCTTTTCTGGGAGTAGGAAAACCGCTTTTAAAGCCGGAGCAGCAGGAAAAAGTTTTGGCTTTCCTTGCTGACTCTGCCTCTAGCTCTTTTGCCTCCTCTTCGGAAAGTGCAAAATTTAAAAGCAGCGCGTCGTCAGTGGATCCTCCCAGTCAGGAACAAGTCACTTCCTTGTGTCCTTCACCCAGAACAACAGTGAAGGATGCGTCAGGCGACACAACAGGTTACTCCATGGAGCTCTTTACACATACCGTGGCTGGGTTAGAAAGGGAAATTGTTAACAGGCCATGCCCATTACAAGATGAATCGGACATGGAGTGCACAGATGCACAGCCACAGCTAGATTATTATGCTGTTCCATTGACTCAGATCACAACATTGCCATCGCAGTGTACTGAGCCAGAATCTGACCCTGATGAGACAATGGTGTCCCGTCCCGAACGCTATAGCACCGTCTTAAACAGTGACACAGAGGAAGACATAGAAGAGGAGGTGATAGATGACCCAGTTGTTGACCCCGATTGGCAGCCATTGGGGGAACAGGGTGCCGCTGGCAGTAGCTCTGAAGCGGAGGAGGAGCCGCAGCAGGCATCAACATCGCAACAGCTTTCATCTGGCAGGCCCGTATCTGGCCAAAACCGTGTGTCAAAACCAAAAACAGTTGTAGGACAGCGTGGCCATCCGGTTAAAGTAGCACAGTGTGCAATGCCTGAAAAGGTATTTGATAGTAGGAAGAGTGCAGTCTGGCAATTTTTTAACCAAGATCCGAATGATCAGTGCAAAGTGATCTGTAAGAAATGCTCAAGGACCTTTAGCAGAGGTCAGAATGTCAAAAATTTAAATACAACTTGCATGCGTAGATATTTAACCACCATGCACTTGCAAGCCTGGACTAACTACCTAACGTCCCGTAATGTTGTTGCACCCACTCACAATGAAGCTAGTCAGCAACGCTACATTCCTTCCCTCACTGTAAGCCCACCGTTTACGACACCACCTGCAGCAAATGTGGAGGTATCGTCGCAAGGCCAAAGCAGTCAGGGATTCACCAGGTTCTTGGTAGGAAACACTGCATGTAGGCCAACAGCAAGAATATCATCACCAACCCTCTCTGAGTCTGCCATGTCCACCACCACCCCCGCTAGTTCCACCATATGCAGCTCTCCAGTCCAGCTCACCCTACAAGAGACTCTCGTTAGGAAAAGGAAGTACTCATCCTCTCATCCACGTACACAGGGCTTGAACGCCCACATTGCTAGACTAATCTCGTTAGAGATGATGCCCTACCGGTTGGTT
Source organism: Ranitomeya variabilis (assembly GCF_051348905.1). NCBI lineage: Eukaryota > Metazoa > Chordata > Amphibia > Anura > Dendrobatidae > Ranitomeya > Ranitomeya variabilis. Next base: position 101,275,323 of record NC_135234.1, read on the forward strand.
GAAAGCAAAGCTTTCAAAGCCCTGATGGCCTACGCAGAGCCACGCTATGACCTACCCAGTTGACACTTCTTTGCGAGAAAAGCCATCCCAGCCCTCCACCAGCATTTCAAAGACTGCATTGTCCATACACTCAGGCAATCTGTCAGTAGAAAGGTGCACCTCACAACAGATGCATGGACCAGTAGGCATGGCCAGGGACGTTACGTGTCCATCACGGCACACTGGATTAATGTGGTGGATGCAGGGTCCACAGGGGACAGCCATATTGGGGCAGTTCTGCCTAGCCCACGGTCTAGGAAACAGTTGGCTGTAGGCATTCGCCACCCCTCCTCCTCGTCCTCCAGCAGAAGCGAGAGCTCGTCCACAGGCCGCAGTCGCACACCCACTCCATCCACAGCTGCCAGTGTTGCACACGAGGTGTCCCATTATGGAACAGCTAGTGGTAAGTGTCAGCAGGCTGTGTTGGAAATGAAGTGTTTGGGCGACAACAGACACACCGCGGAAGTTCTGTCCGAGTTCTTGCAGCAAGAAACTCAGCCATGGCTGGGCAGTGTACATCTTGAGGCAGGCAAGGTAGTCAGTGATAACGGAAGGAATTTTATGGCTGCCATAGCCCTTTCACAACTGAAACACATTCCTTGCCTGGCTCACACCTTGAACCTGGTGGTGCAGTGCTTCCTGAAAAGTTATCCAGGGTTACCCGCCCTGCTCCTGAAGGTGCGAAGACTTTGCTCGCACATCCGCCATTCGCCCGTACACTCCAGCCGTATACAGAACCATCAGTGATCTTTGCAGCTTCCCCAGCACCGCCTAATAATCGACGTTGCAACAAGGTGGAACTCCACACTGCACATGCTTCAGAGGCTGTGCGAACAGAGGCGTGCTGTTATGTATTTGTGGGAGGATACACATACACGGGCAGGCAGTTGGATGGCAGACATGGAGTTGTCAGGTGTGCAGTGGTCGAAGCTACAAGACCTGTGTCAAGTCCTTCAGTGTTTTGAGGAATGCGCACGCCTGGTTAGTGCAGACGACGCCATCATAAGCATGAGTATCCCCCTAATGCATCTGTTGTGATGTTGATGGCTGCTGCGGATCATCCTCCTCCGCTTCTGAGCTACTGTCAGCGGCACCCTCTTCTCCCAATGGCTGCCAATCTGGGTCAACAACTGGGTCATCTATCACCTCCTCTTCAATGTCATGTGCACCTTTCTCTGTGTCACCGTGTAAGGTGCTATAGCGTTCGGGACGGGGCACCATAGTCTCATCAGGGTCAGTTTCTGGCTCAGTACACTGCGAGGGCAATGTAGTGATCTGAGTCAATGGAACAGCATAATAATCTAGCTGTCGCTGTGCATCAGTGCACTCCATGTCCGATTCATCTTGTAATGGGCTGTTAACAATTTCCCTTTCTAACCCAGGCACGGTATGTGTAAAGAGCTCCATGGAATAACCTGTTGTGTCGCCTGAAGCATCCTTCACTGTTGGTTTGGGTGAAGGACACAAGGAAGCGACTTGTTCCTGATCGGGAGCATCCACTGACGACTCGCTGCTTTTAAATTTGGAACTTTCTGAAGAGGAGGCGAAAGAGCTAGAGGCTGAGTCAGCAAGGAAAGCCAAAACGTTTTCCTGGTGCTCCGGCTTTAAAAGCGGTTTTCCTACTCCTATATACGGGAGCCTTCAAGGCCTTGTGTAGCCAGACGATGACGCTGGCTCAACACCTCCAGCCTTAGCTGCTATTTTGCTTTTCCCACTACCACCAGATGCTCCACCATCATCAGTACCAGCTGGCAATGACCGCCCACGGCCTCTTCCACCAGACTTCTTCATTTTTGGGAAAATCTAACCAAAATAACAACCGTTATATGGTACTGTAAAACAAGGTAGAAGGTGTTCTGACCTGGTGGTTACGGAGTGGTACTGAGATGACCTGGTGGGTAAAACCAAACATGGACAAGCTCAGAGGAGGTGGCAGCTCTACAGACAGTAATCACCTATATGACCTAGTGATTACGGAGCAGCACTGAAATGACCTAGTGGGTAAAACAAATAATGTACTAGCTCTGAGGAGGTGGTAACTTTACTGACCGCAATCCCTACTCCTAACACCAACACTAGAAATAGCGTTCCTATCTCTGCCTAGACGCCTCTTCACAGCCTAAGAACTAGCTACCCCTGAAGATGGAAACGGAAAACTATCTTGCCTCAGAGAAACCCCCAAAGGAAAGATAGCCCCCACAAATATTGACGGTGAGTGAAGAGGGAAATGACAAACTCAGAAATTAAACTAGATTTTAGCAAAGGAGGCCACTACTATCTAAATAGACAGAGAAAGAAAAGGCGACTGTGCGGTCAGTATAAAAACTAAATGTCCACGCAGAGTTTACAAATATAACCTCCACACCGACTCACGGTGTGGAGGGGCAAATCTGCAACCCCAGAGCTACCAACTAGCCGGAATATTTCATGGTGACAAGCTGGACAAAAGAGACATAACTTAAACTGAACAAAAGGTCATAGGCAGGGAAACACCCAAAAACTAGCAGAACTTATCTTAAGCTGAAATGGACTGGCCAACAGAGAACTTCCAGGAAAGGACTGAATCCACAGGAAGGAACATTGACAGCTGGCATCCACTACAGCCCAAAGCCCAGTTAAATAACAAGGCCAGGGAACCGATTAGTGAAAGCAGCTGCTAAGTACCACTTGAAACCACCAGAGGGAGCCCCAGAGCAGAACTCCCAAAAATACCATTTGCAACTACAGGATGGAGCCCAAGAACGGAACTCACAACAAGAAGGTGTATATAAACTTGTTAAGAATTTAATTCTCCCTTTTTGGGGGGGAAGACTGCACCACAACTCAGGCCCAGTGTATAACACAACACAATGTAAGTGGCAAGTGGCTGGCTGATACACCAGAAACTAAGAGGACTGAGGTATATCCACTTTGTGAGAATTTCAATCTCACTTTTTTTTTTGGACACAGAACCCAAACTCAGGCCCAGTGTATTTTACAACGCAATGTGAGAGGCAGCAAGTGGCTGGCTGATACACCACAAACTAAGAGGACTGAGGTATATCCACTTTGTGAGAATTTCCATCTCACTTTTTTTTTGGACACAGAACCCAAACTCAGGCCCAGTGTATTTTACAACGCAATGTGAGTGGCAGCAAGTGGCTGGCTGATACACCACAAACTAAGAGGACTGAGGTATATCCACTTTGTGAGAATTTCAATCTCACTTTTATGGGGGGACACAGAACCCAAACTCAGGCCCAGTGTATTTTACAAAGCAATGTGAGTGGCAGCAAGTGGCTGGCTGATACACCACAAAATAAGAGGACTGAGGTATATCCACTTTGTGAGAATTTCAATCTCACTTTTTTTGGGGGGAGACAGCACCACAACTCAGGCCCAGTGTGTAACAAAACGCAATGTAAGTGGCAGCCAGTGGCTGGAAGATATCTGAAAAATCCAAGGACTGTAGTACAATTTCAATCTCCCTACAATGATCTCAGGACAAGTATGGCAGCAATAAAAAGGACTGCTGCACACAAAAGTGTGGACAAATAAACAAGATAACTGCAGAAAGGAGCAACAGGATTTTTGCTTTTAAAAAAGCAGTTGGTTTGCACAGCATCGGTGCAAACAACAATGCAGCTATCAGGGAGCCTTAAGGCAGCCTAAAAAGCTACAGAGCTGATGCACAAAGATATAGCCTCCACTGTCCCTGCAAAACAAAGGTGGTGTTGGACAGTGGAAATCGCTACAGCACAAGCAGTTTGGGGGTTAATCTTCCCTCCCTAACTATAGCCCTTCTTCTGACGAAGCTGCAGCAATCTCTCCCTATGCTACGATCGGCAGAAGTAAGATGGCGGTCGGCATGCACGCCCATTTATAGCCCCTGTGATGCTGCAGAAAGCAAGCCAATCACTGTTAAGCCCTTCTCTAAGGTGGTGGGGACCGAGACCTTTGTCATCACGCTGCCCACACTCTGCGTCCTCCTTCATTGGCTGAGAAATGGCGCTGAACGCGTCATACGAAATGTGACTTTGGCACGAAGATCGCCGACCGCATGGCCGATCCCACACTGGGATCGGGTTGGGTTTCATGAAACCCGACTTTGCCGAAAGTCGGCGATTTTTGAATTTGTCCGATTCGTTTCGCTCAACCCTAGTGCCCAGTATGTTATGCCCAGACCATGCTTCTGGAGGCATGCATTTTTAAATTAGTGAGGCTCTCACTGCTACAGAAATGACAAACATGTGGACACTATATGTGGGACTCAGAATGGAGGAGGCATTTGGATTTGAGAATGCAGAATTCACTGGATTTCTTTTGGGGGTTGAGGAGCCATAGCGCTTTTCCAGAGCCTTTGTACTACCAGTAACATGGAAGCCCCATATATTTCCGTTAACAGATGACAGACCTGAGTGGGGACTTGCTTTTTGTGGATTGAGTTGAAGTTTTTATTGGGAAAAATTTACATAACATTTTGGATCACATTTATTCGGTGCTCTACACTAACTACTTACAGTACATTAGGGTTTACATCTAACTCTCCGAGTGACATGCAGATGAAACCCCCGAGGGATTCATTCACTATAATGAGGCAGCGGAGTTACTCTGGACTCTGTCTCGCCTCTGATTACCAGTGTCCTTCTTTTCAGAAGTGCATAAAACTGTGGTCACTGTGCTTTTACCTAAAAAAACGGACCTCGCCAGATCACAGGTCCTATGGCATCCACAGTACCTTCATCTGCCTCATTATAGGGAATCTTCGGCCAAAGGTTCTGTCTGAATCACGTATTTCAGAGATTTACATGGAAACTCTGGTGTAAGCGCTCAGAGGAAAGCACAGGATAAATGTGAGTCGAGCATTACTGCGATATTTGGGAGACAGAATGAACAAATCAACAGAAGGTGAAGAATTTGTTTTATTAATTTTTTACGCCATTCCTTGTGTGGTATAAGTGATTAGGCGAATTTATTCTTTGAGTCTGTGCGATTACAGCGATACCAGATTTATATTGGATTTTATGTTTGGCTGCTGTCACACACTAAAAGACACTTTTTATTGCAAAAACTAGTATTTGCATCCCCATATTTAAACAGCTATAATTTTTCCATACTTCGGGTTACAGAGTCATGTGACAGCTTCTTTTTTGAGGGACGAGTTGACGTTTTTATTGGTACCATTTTCGGGCACATGAAATTTTTTGATCGCTTTCTACTCCAATTTTTGGGAGGCAGAATGAACAAAAACCAGCAATCAAGGAATTTTTTTATTGTTTTTTTATACCGTTCCACATATGGGAAAATTGATAATGCAGCTTTATGCTTTGTTTCAGTGTGATTACAATACCACATTTATATAATTTTTTATGTTTTGGCGCTTTTGCAAAAAAAAAACTATTTTATAGAAAAAAGTAATTATTTTTGTATTGCTTTTTCTCAGAGCTGTAACTTTTTTATTTGATGGAGTTGTTTGGAGGCTTGTTTTTTTGTGGGACAAGTTGACGTATTCAGCGGTTCCATTTTTATTTACATTTGTCTTTGATTGCGTTGTACTGCACTTTTTGTTCGGTAATGCAATGGTGTTTTTTTTTACGGTGTTCAGGTGTGTTAACTAGTGTAAAAGTTTTATAGGTCGGGTCGTTCCGGACACGGCGATACCAAATGTGTGTACTTTTTTCTGCTTTTTTTTTTTCTTTACACAATTATATGAATTTATTGGATTCATATTTTTTATGTTTATGTAGTGATTTTTTTTTATATTTTTACAATTTTTAATACCTTCTTTCTACTTTTTACATTGTCCCGCCATGTGACATCATCATTACACTGACAGGTTGCTAATCTGATACTCTGCAATGTTTCTGCACTGCAGGTCATCAGAGCAGCATCTGACAGGCAGGGAGGAGGCACGTCAGCTTTTGCTCTTAGCAGGTGCTCACAGGCCACCGTCCCTGAAAGACCTTGAAGGACCCCACGGCCAACTTGCGGGGTCACCATGGAGACCATCGGCACAATGCCATCGCATTATGTTGTGCCGATAGGAGCAGACAGGGAGCCCCCTCCCTCTGCGATGCTCCTTGATGTCGTCATTATTGACAGAAGCATCATAGGGATTAAACATCCGCAATCGGGGCTAGCACCAATAGTGGGCATTGCTGCAGGGTGTCAGCTCTCACATAGAGCTGACACTTGCACATGATTGCGGCAGTGCTCAGCGTGAGCCCGTGGGATCACGTCACCGTATATATACTTCTGGACACGCAGCTCTCGCAGAGCAGTATACAGGTGCTTCTCATAAAAAGAGAATATCATCAAAAAGTGAATTTATTTCAGTTCTTCAATACAAAAAGGAAACTCATATTTTATATAGAGTCGTTATAAACAGAGTGATCTATTTTCAATTGTTAATTTCTGTTAATGTTGATGATTATGGTTTACAGCCAATAAAAACCCAAAAGTCATTATCTCAGTAAATTAGAATAATTAACAAAAAACACATGCAAAGGCTTCCTAAACATTTAAAAAGGTCCCTTAGTCTATTCCAGTAGGTTCCACAATCATGGGGACGACTGCTGACTTGACAGATGTCCAGAAGGCGTCATTGACACATTCCACAAGGAAGGTAAGACACAATGTGCTGTATCTAAGCACATTAATGGAAAGTTGAGTGGAAGGAAAAAGTGTGGTGGAAAAAGGTGCACAAGCAACCAGGATAACCGCAGCTTTGAAATGATTGTTAAGAAAAGGCCATTCAAAAATTTGGGGGAGATTAACAAAGGAGTGGACTGCTCTTGGAGTCATTCCTTCAAGAGCCACCACAAACAGATGTATCTAGGACATGGGCTACAAGTGTATTCCTTGTGTCAAGCCACACATGACCAATAGACAACGCCAGAAGCGTCTTACCTGGGCCAAGGAGAAAAGAACTGTACTGTTGCTCAGTGATCCAAGGTGTTGTTTTCAGATTAAAGTAAATTTTGCATTTCATTTGGAAATCAAGGTCCCAGAGTCTGGAGGAAGAGTGGAGAAGCCACAATCCAAGCTGCTTGACCTCTAGTGTGAAGTTTCCACAATCAGTGGTAGTCTGGTTAGCCATGTCATCTGCTGGTGTAGGTCCACTGTGTTTTATCAAGACCAAAGTCAGGGCAGCCGTTTACCAAGAAATTTTAGAGCACTTCATGTTTCCCTCTGCCGACAAGCTTTTTGGAGATGGAAATTTCATTCTCCAGCAGGACTTGGCACCTGTCAACACTGCCAAAAGTACCAATACCTGGTTTAAAAACAGCGATCCAAAAGTAATGATAATCAATACTAAACACAATGAATATAGTAAAAAAAAATATTTTTCTACATAGTCTCCTAACAAGTCTATACATTTAGTCCATCTCTTTTCTAAACTTAGAATTCCCTTCGAAAAAAATTCTTGATCTTGACCCTCAAAAAAATCCCCAACAGCGGTTATCACGTCGCTATTGTCATCAAATTTCTTGCCCCGGAGGTGTTCCTTGAGCCGAGGAAAGAGAAAGAAGTCACTGGGGCTAGATCTGGCGAATAGCGGGGGTGTTCCACCAGTTCAAAGCCCGCTTCTTGAATGGTAGCCATGGCAACTGCAGCTTTGTGAGCCGGCGCGTTATCTTGGTGAAACAGCACTCCAGCCCGCAGTTTGCCGCGCCTTTTCTCCTTGATAGCCTCCCGCAATCTTTTTATTCGTTCTGCGTAGTAGGAGCCCGTAATAGTGGCTCCCTTCTCCAAATAGTCCACCATAATAATTCCTTCAGCGTCCCAAAAAACGGACGCCATAACCTTCCCTGCTGAGCTTGACACTTTGAATTTCTTCGGCGTCGGTTTGTCGGCTCGTTTCCATGTCATCGATTGTTGTTTAGTTTCGGGATCAAAGTGGTGGATCCAGGTCTCGTCCATGGTCAAAAAACGTGACAAAAAATTTTCCTTGTCTGCTTGGAACTTTTCGAGATTTGCAATTGAAATGTCAACTCATTTCTTTTGCTCGTCGGTTAACATTTTTGACACCCAACGCGCGGAGACCTTTCTCATATGCAATTCTTTTGCAAGGATTCTTTGAATACTGCCATATGAGATCCCTGTGACCTCAGCTACATGCCTAATAGTCACTCTTCGATCTGCCAATACAACTTCAACTTTTTCACGTTTTCTTCATTGAGGGACGTGGATGGGCGTCCTTCACGATATTCATCTTCCGTCGATGTTCTTCCCAGCTTAAATTCCTTGGCCCAGCGTGCAACTGTGGAATATGGAGGAGAAGAGTCCCCCAATGTTTCCATCAAGTCGCTGTGTATGTCTTTGGTAGTCATTTTTTTCAAGCAGAGGTATTTGATGACAGCTCTGAGCTCGTTTTTTTCCATTTTGATGTTCACTCCTCGGCAGTTCATATTCAAATGAATGTAGCTCCCGGGAATCGGGGTCTATTTAAGTGATTTTTTTTTTCCTGGACTAGTGGGTACCTAAGAGAGAAGAAAACTTTTTATTTTAATTTCTGTGTGCAATAGAAATAACCGATTATCATTACTTTTGGATCGCCCCTCGTATATACGGTGCATGTCAGGAAGGTGTTAAAGAGCTCAATGATTTCAAATGTAGAATTGTCATAAGATGCCAGCTTTGCCACAATGATAGAAAAGCTAAAAACTGTAGAGGAACAAAAGTGCACAACATCATTGGGTGATACCTTTTGGGTGCAAAGGAAAGTAAAAGTGGGGTGGTTACCTGAGCAGGTTGTGTGCAGGCACAACTCCAATGAACACTTGAAAATGTCAGCTGCTGCTACCTTGTTTCGGGGGGATGATCTTCTCCAGGATAGATGACCAGTATCGGGATGTGCTGCTGTAATGAAGAATCCTTGTCACCAAGATGAGAGGAACTTTTTTATTTCCACAACGCATTTCAGTGCTGGACTCACCATCTTATGCAATTTTATTTTTTTATTTGAAAAAGATTTTTAAATAGTAGGGGTCCTGATCATGCCCTTGAAAAAGCCTGTGTAGGTGAAACTCAGGATTGGGCATGAATAATGTGTAACATTTTGATCAATGTTTTAGTTCATCACTGAGTGTATGGCATACAACTTTGTTTTCACTCAAAATAGCTTAATGGCCGGATCTGGAGTATGTCCTTTATGCTTTAGGAGGGCCAATTACAAAAAGTGTTAACTTTCCGCTCCACTGGAATAATCCATCTGCATGGATTTGGAGGTCTAGAATAAAATATTTGATCAATCCTAGATTGAAAATTTTCTTTGAGGAGGTTAATTACAGTACCTGCATTTCTTTGAAGCCAATCTGAATATCATCTTATCTAGTAATGATAGCAGCAATTTTCCACCTCTTTAAATGGTGTTTTTAATGTGACAGGATTTGGCATGTGGACTGCTATGACTTTCTTAGATAAATGGACAGATGCAATGCAAAAGTGACAATTTTTTATACAAAATATTGAAAGGTTCAACATTATGGACACAAAGGGAATTCATCAAGGCTGACGATTTATATGCCAGCCTTGATCCAAAGTCCGCTGGAGTAAAATGCGCCAAATTGATTAAAAGGTGTTTGCCTCTTCATGAATTTGGTGCATCTTTCGTGCTATGCTCCAGCATCAGAAAATCGACTCCATTTATATACTGTAGGACGTATATACTATATTTATGCCATGTTTATGTAGTAAATTATAATAAAGCAGTGGGGCTGCTCTAGAACCACCCCAGACGGTTCTTGAGATCTAGGCCATGCTGTCTATCGCTAAGCTCTGACTATTTTGCTAAAATTAAAGCTGGTGTAAAACAACCAAAAGTTGCAAGATTTTTGGGCAACTCCACATTACTGGCATAAATGCTTTAAGATGTTGTCCACTACCTGGACAACCCCTTCTCAATTGCTATATTTCTCCATATAAAATTCCAGCTATATTCAAGTAAAATGCCAGTGCCTGTTCTCTCTGGATTCACATGATGTTATTATGCCATCCAAGCCTTTCATACAATCAGAGGCCGCATCACTCTCAAAGCCTTTGGACAAAACTGACATTTGGAGGAAGTCCGAGAGCATCAGTAGTCCTCACTCAGGTGTCAGTTTTGTCTGAATGAAGTGACTGAAGCTGCCACTTATTGGATGCAGGGCTCATGTGACATAATGTCACGCAAGCCTGGGGAGAGAAGACATCGCTGGAACAGTGCCTGCACCAGAGGTGAGTTAAGACTATTGTCATCTTAAGATCTTCACTGGTGAAGAAAAAATTAAAACATGGCCCTTTGGGAAAAAACAGGAATACAAAACAAAGTGATAGAACCAAGCAAAGTCCTTGTGGTAGTGAGGATTCGCCTGCTCAAGGTTAGCCAAAAACACAAGGTTCAGGTTAGCAGAAACACGAACACTTCTGTGGAGTTAGCCTTTCCAGACACACTGAACACTGAATGCCTCGGGAGGCAAACTATTTAAACCCCAGACCACACCCTGGGGTGGAGATAAGGTGGACAACCTCCCACCCGCTCTATGGTTGTCCACAAAAACCCACCCTTAAAATGGCAGATTAATCCCTCTTAACACATAGGTTTCAAATCACTGAAGCTAATAGCCTCAGTGAAACGCATCTCCCCTCCAGCAGTATGTGACTTTCTCACAGATCATATTCACATACAGACTGTGATGTCTGGACCGGCTGCCGGTCTCCTGACCTGACCTCAACAGCCTCATAGCCGAATATTTCATCTGATACAGACAGTAGGTGAAATATTACCAGTTATGAGTACAATAAACCTCTAAGTACAAGGGTGCAGCATCTCCGCATGTCAACACTATAACTATACTAACAATAAACACCTTCAGTGTTTGAATTGATGGAATACATTACACAAATAAAATAAACATTTTTTTAATTACATATTTAATGAAAATTACTTTTATAAATGATTCCCTTTCACAATGCTTAAAGCTGTGGGGTGTTTTTTTTGCTGTAATATGTTCACAAGTTAAGATAAATATTGAACAATTAACACGACAAATTCAAAAATGTTTTATTAAAGCAACAGAAATCCAAAAAAGCCCCAAAACAGATCCACGAAATGTCAAATTCAAAATATTTACACCAGAAAAGAAGCAAGCACTCACGCAGGTATAAAAATAGATTCACTGACAATTGTGCCGTTTTCCTCAGGTAACATGAACATAAATTTATTTGACACTATTAATTTTAATAATGTGCGCTACAATACAACTGACAAGATACACCAGGACAAGAAGCATGAACTTCAGATGGTTGTAATGAGTGACTACAAAATTCAGAGTAACTCTAGTTCAGTTTAAAGGAATCTGTCATGAGGTTATTGCCGCCTTATATGAGATAAGCATAACTTAAGGACGTACGCAGGCACTGATCCCAGCAATGTGTCACTTACTGGGCTGCTTGCTGTAGTTCTGATAAAATCAATATTTTATAAACAGGAGATTATCATTAGAGGACTAGTAAACCCACTGTCATGAATGCTCCATACTAATGAGCTCTGTGTAACCCGTCCACACCACTGAATGGCAGCTTTCTGCCTATGTACAGTATAAGCACACAAAGCTGCCAATCAGTGGTGTGGACGGGTAATAGAGAGCTCAGCATTCAGAGAACTGGGAGATCTGTAACAGAGAAAACTGCAGCAAGCAGCCTAGTAAGTGACACCTTGCTGGAATCAGGATCTATACCCTGTATCATGTTGCTCTCAGATGTGTCAGCAAAAAAACTGGTGACAGATTCCCTCTAGCCACAGAAGTTCCAGATATAGTGGCTGTATCATGCCAAAAATATGCAAATTACCTTGCTTTTCACAATTCTTCGTAGGATACAATGTGTTGATCAGGGGTCACGGTTGTCACCAATAGTCCATGCCGCCTTTTTATTCCGTTGTGACATTTGGCACAAGGAGCAGACGTTTGTTGGAAAAAAAAATCTTCAAATAGGAACCACAAATTCTTATAAAAATTACAGTCTTTAGAAGGGGTTGTTGACTACTAGGAAGACCCCTTCTCGAGCTGAATGTTTACCACTGTTCAAATATAAACACTTAGACTCACCTCCAATGCAGCCGTTGTGTCGGCACTCACATTCCCAGGACTCATGTGCGGTTATTACGTCACGTATAAGTAATATAGAGGATGTCAGAGCTGCGACTGGCCGCTCTCTTCCTCCTGATTACTTATATGTCCGCTGACACCGCTGGAGGTGAGGATACGTGTTTTAATTTTAACCAAACACTCAGATTGAGAAGGGTTGTTCTAATAGTGGAAAACCCCTTTAAGGAAACTGAATTGCGAGACCCTTTTTTGACTTTTAGAATCAGATTTTTTTTTATTACTCCTTCCATTTTTTAGCTCCTTGTATTTCCTTTATGTTTAACAAGGAAACTTCCTTGATTTTATACCAGAGGATCTTAAAATCCACATGGTGAGGAATCAGATTTTACGCTTTGCTCACCATGGAGTGTTTCTTACAGGCTTCAGCGCACCTGTATGGACAGTACAGCTCCCTATCTACGGATATACCTACATCTACATACATTTATAACCATGTGGGAGACCCTAGAAAAGGAAATCAGGATAACTGAACGTGATATGTACATGCCCTAACAAACGTTTTCCAACATAGTTTCCCTTTTAAGGAATATTCCAAGAATCATCTATGCCAGCTAATGCCATGAGCCACAAATAGCACTGGCCCAGATGTAGGCATCGTTTGTTTTGCTTTTCTCTAAAATGTAACTATATATCCAGGTGTTTAGTAACTTTTTCGTGCCCACTGCAACCACTTATTTTTCAATAGCAGGTAAGAATATTAAAGCAATTGTCCCCTACTTTTATACTGATGACATATCCATTTAATAGGTTATCAATATGAGATCTTTCGGGGACTGACACTTGGCCCCCCACCAATTAGCTGTCATCCGCTATAGTGGTCGGACAGAGGTAACTACGGTATGACCTGTATAGTACATCTCCATACACTGTTTAGTGGTTGCTGCCAGGTGCTGAAGATCAGCTCCTGTGCCCTTCAATAGTAGTGGATCTGCAGCACCCGGCAGCCACCGGAGGTCATAATGGCCGATCGATGGTTTTCTAATTGTCTTGACACCTTAAGGCAATTAACAGTAAAATTACACTTTTTGTCTGTATTATTTACAGTATATGCATGAGGCCCAATGCATATTTTATAGTAAGATCTATCTGCTTACGGTTATTATGAGAAATGCAACTGAACATTTTGGCATTTTATACCCATAATTATACCAGAATAATATGATGGTACATTGCGTCATTGAAGTTCCTACATCTAGGTTAAACAGCACAACATTTATTTTAAAAAGGCAGTAGAGGTTTTTTTGACAACCGCTCTTCATGTCTTTAATAAGGGCACGTGGACGGTGTAAGAAGCAGCATATTACAGGCAATTCACATAATGGAAAAGCCGGAACTACTAATTTCCACAGCGACACTCGTATTAAAGGGGTTGCCTGTGATGAGACACCTCCTTTAAAGTGTCTGCTCGCAGATATCATGTACAGTCTACATTTAATGTTGAATAGCTTTGCTTTACTGATAAGAAATTACCTAATTTCTTACAGACTATTCACATACACAGCTCAGTTCTGGGTTTTGTCAGCTGCCTGTCAGATCCGATTTTACGCTGATTGTTTGCACTGTGTGGGATGTCTCCAGGGACTGTGCAGTAATCTAGTGCAAAAATATGAAATCTTCCATTATTCCATGGAGTAAAGTAGAATAGCGCAGTGAAAATGGTGTATCTAGTAACAGAGTTAATAAATTCCCTATAGAAAAAAAAAGAAATTGTGAATATGAATTGTCTAAAAAGCAAGATATTACCTTAGATCACTGTAAGAAAAGTAGATATAAAGTACAGACAATTCCAATTGCAGCAACCAAGAAAATACTGCCATTCTTGAACTTTTTTGTTTATGGTGTTTACCGACTGGATAAATCATTTTTATATTTTGATAGATCAGACTATTCTGAATACACGTACTGTATGTATATTAAAAAAAAAAGTTAATTTTTGATGGGGGAAAAGAAGAGTGATTTGAACTTTTTTCCCCCCAGCTACAGTAGCATCGCATTGTTGACTCGCGATCATATCACGGGCGCTCGGGGGGTACTTAGAATGACGTGCTCCCATGCCATCAAAATGTTAATGCAGCTGTCAAGAGTTTGACAGCAACATTTAACAGGTTATAAATCTTCACAGAGGCAGGTCCTTGCTGTAAGACATTACCTGCCTAGTATGGGGCGAGCTCAACTAGTGGCCCGCTCCATACATCCATTACCAACTTGTACCGTACATGTACAGCGGATGTCGTGAAGGGGTTAAAGGGGAGCATAGTCATATGAAAGGTTTGAGGGGAAGTAAACGTTTCTGACAGGTAAAATTTAAGTTCCGGTATTGGTATGTATAAATTGACTTTAATTTGTTGCTAGTAACGTGTAACTAAACTGAATGGAATAAAACATGTGGGATGTGGTTGGTTTCCTAAAAATCATTTTGAAAAAACCTACCGTATTTTCTGGTGTATAAAACGACTGGGCGTATAAGATGACCCCCAACTTTTCCATATAAAATATGGAATTTGGGATATGCCTGCTGTATAAGACGGGGGTCATCTTATACACCCAGTCATCTTATACGGCGTGTGGTTCCCAGGGTCTGAAGGAGAGGAGACTCTCCTTCAGGCCCTGGGATCCATATTCATGTTAAAAATAAAGAATGAAAATAAAAAATATGGATATACTCACCCGTCTGAGAAGCCTGGCTGTCACTGCTGCAAGCGTCTGCCTCCGTTCCTAAGAATTGCAGAGCATGAAGGACCCTCGATGATGTCGCGGTCCTGTGATTGGTCCGTGACCGCTCTTGTGACCGGTCACCTGACCGTGACGTCATCGAAGGTCCTTCACGCTCTGCAATTCTTAGGAACGGAGGCAGACGCTTGCAGCGGTGACAGCCAGGCTTCTCGGAGGGGTGAGTATATCCATATTTTTTATTTTTATTCTTTATTTTTTACATGAATATGGATCCCACGGCCTGAAGGAGAGTTTCCTCTCCTTCAGACCCTGGGAACATCCAGGATCGCTCCCTGCACACGCCGTACCTGGCGTATAAGACGACCCCCGACTTTTGGGACAATTTTTAGGGGTTAAAAAGTCGTCTTATACGCCGGAAAATACGGTAATAATATAAAAAATTGTTTATATCTACACTCTAGTCTTCCTCTAAACAGGGTATGTATGTGGAAAAGAAAAAAAAAACATCAGTTTGGGTATCTACAACTCCAATCAATTTTTAAAAAAGATGGGACGCTGTGTACACTTATTATATTATAATAATAATTCTTATATTCACAAAAGAACATAGAGCACAGATCAGAAGCTGAACATTAATTTAAAAAAAAATGAAATTGAAAAATGTCTAACTCATTTAGAAATTGATGGCAGCAAGACATATCAAAAGTTGGGACAGTGTTAACAAAAGGCAGGAAAAGTAAGTGGAAGTAATGAAAAATAGCTGGAGGGACAATTTTCAAGAAAGTCACATGACTGTATACACAGAGCATGTTAGAGAGGCAGAGTCTCTCAGGAGCAAAGATGGTCAGAAGTCACCAATCTGTGAATAACTGCATCTAAAAATAATGGAACAATTACAGAAAAATGTTGTTGAACATAAAATTGCAAATACTTTGAATATCCCACCATCTACAATGCATAATATCATCAAGATTCAGAGATTTGGGAGAAATCCTTGTGCACAAGGGGCAAAGATGATCAATAATGGATGCTCGTGATCTACATGTGGCGCCTCTGAGGGTCCCGTCGCCACAGACGTACTGCACCTTAGCCAGAGGTGTGGTACTCTGCTCTCGGGTCTCAAGACTCCCATACTAACATCCAACACCACAACACTCCAGGCCAGGGGATCTGCGGGACCCTATTGAGGGCCCCATCTGAGGCTGGAGGGGGAGCTAGGTAGAGGGTGTGGGTGGAGTGTGACAGTTGTGAGGAATTGTCATGGAAACAAGGGGGAGGAGTTAATCAGTTAGAGAGTTGGTGAGGAGTCGAGGAGAGCAGATGTGAAGGAAGGAGCTCCTGAGAGAAGGGGTAGTAGGGGCCAGGGAAGTGAGGAATCCACCTTGGGCGCCTGAAACCACACTGACCATAGTCGGGTGGAAGGACCAGGTCACACTGGGGGGACCCGCCCCCAGACAAGTGACTAGTGGAGGAACTACAAGCCTCAGCTAGAAAGCCGGAGGCTGTGGTAACTGTAGGTGCAACAGCCACAGCCACACACATTCGCTGAAAAGGCAGCCACATAGAATAAAGGTGACCAGAAGAACATCGCCCGACGGGATCGGAGGCTGCTGGCTTGGGACACTGTTGTGAATTTGGATTCTGGGCTCCCCCGGTGGCTACTGGTGGAATTGAACTTGTGACATCATCTTCCCTGTTCACCTGTTCTGATTAGATCTGGGTGTCGCTATATAACCTGGCTTCTCTCTTAGATTCTTGCCGGTCAACAATGTTATCAGAAGCCTCTCTGTGCTTGTTCCTGCTCCCAGACATCTACTAGATAAGTTGGACATTCGTCCATGTTTTGTTTTTGTATTTTGGTTCCAGTTCACAGCTGCAGTTTCGTTACTGTGTCTGGAAAGCTCTTGTTGATCAGGAATTGCCACTCTGGTATTATGAGTTAATGCCAGAGTCCTAAAGTAATTTCTGGATGTGTTTTGTTAGGGTTTTCTACTGACCATGAAAGTATGCTTTCTGTCTTCTGCTATCTAGAAAGCGGACCTCAAATTTGCTAAAACTATTTTCCTGCTGCGTTTGTTGTTTCATCTCATATCACCGCCAATATATGTGGGGGGCTTCTGTCTCCTTTTTTTTGGGCATTTCTCTAGAGGTGAGTCAGGTCTTATATTTCCCTCTGCTAGCATTATTTAGTTCTCCGGCCGGCGCTGGGCATATAGGGATAAAAAGTAGGACATGCTACCTGGCTACTTCTAGATGATGCGGTAGGTTTAGTTCATGGTCAGTATAGTTACATCTTCCAAGAGCATGTTCCTATAGAGGCTTATGCTAGTTCTCTGGCCATGGAGATCATGACAGTTTGACCGGCCCACTAAAGGGTTAAAATCCTTGGCTGAGAAAGGAGAGAAATAAGAAGTCTGCTGAGAGTTTTTTTTTTTTTTTTTTTTTCTGTGCTCTTAATTGGATCACTTGCCAGTCTGTCTATGCTGCAGTCTTTCTTTTTTTTCTCTCTCCTTATAATCTTTGAATGGCTTTGTGTTCACCTGTTAATAATGGATCTTCAGAGTGTAACTGCAGGTTTGAATAATCTCACCACGAAAGTACAAAATTTGCAAGATTTTATTATTCATGCTCCGGTATCTGAGCCGAGAATTCCTTTGCCGGAATTCTTCTCAGGGAATAGATCTAGCTTTCAGAATTTTAGAAATAATTGTAAGCTATTTTTGTCCCTGAAATCTCGTTCTGCTGGAGACCCTGCACAGCAGGTTGGGATTGTGATTTCCTTGCTCCGCGGCGACCCTCAAGACTGGGCTTTTGCATTGGCACCAGGGGATCCTGCGTTGCGCAATGTGGATGCGTTTTTTTTGGCCTTGGGCTTGCTGTATGAGGAACCTCATTTGGAACTTCAGGCAGAAAAAACTTTGATGTCCCTATCGCAGGGGCAAGATGAAGCTGAAATTTACTGCCAAAGATTCCGTAAATGGTCTGTGCTTACTCAGTGGAATGAGTGTGCCTTGGCGGCTACTTTCAGAGAGGGTCTCTCTGATGCCATTAAGGATGTTATGGTGGGGTTCCCTGTGCCTGCGGGTCTGAATGAGTCCATGACAATGGCCATTCAGATCGATAGGCGTCTGCGGGAGCGCAAACCAGTGCACCATCTGGCGGTGTCCACTGAGAAGACGCCAGAAAGCATGCAGTGTGATAGAATTCTGTCCAGAAGCGAGCGGCAGAATTTTAGACGGAAAAATGGGTTGTGTTTCTATTGTGGGGATTCTACTCATGTTATATCAGCATGCTCTAAACGTACTAAAAAGCTTGATAAATCTGTTTCCATTGGCACTTTACAGTCTAAATTTATTTTGTCTGTGACCCTGATTTGCTCTTTGTCATCTATTACTACTGACGCCTATATCGACTCTGGCGCCGCTTTGAGTCTTATGGATTGGTCCTTTGCCAATCGTTGTGGGTATGATTTAGAGCCTTTGGAAACTCTTATTCCTCTGAAGGGGATTGACTCCACCCCATTGGCTAATAATAAACCACAATACTGGACACAAGTGACTATGTGTATTAATCCGGATCACCAGGAGACTATTCGTTTTCTAGTGCTGTATAATCTACATGAGGATTTGGTGCTGGGATTGCCATGGCTGCAGTCTCACAACCCAGTCCTTGACTGGAGAGCTATGTCTGTGTTGAGCTGGGGATGTAAGGGGACTCATGGGGACGTACCTTTGGTGTCCATTTCATCATCTATCCCCTCTGAAATCCCTGAGTTCCTGTCTGACTATCGTGACGTCTTTGAAGAACCCAAGCTTGGTTCACTACCTCCGCACCGTGAGTGCGATTGTGCTATAGATTTAATTCCGGGTAGTAAATACCCAAAGGGTCGTTTATTTAATCTGTCTGTGCCTGAACATACTGCTATGCGAGAATATATAAAGGAGTCCTTGGAAAAGGGACATATTCGTCCATCGTCATCTCCCTTAGGAGCCGGTTTTTTCTTTGTGTCAAAAAAAGACGGCTCTTTGAGACCATGTATTGATTATCGGCTTTTGAATAAAATCACGGTTAAATATCAATACCCATTGCCGTTGCTGACTGATTTGTTTGCTCGCATAAAGGGGGCCAAGTGGTTCTCTAAGATTGATCTCCGTGGGGCGTATAATTTGGTGCGGATCAGGCAGGGGGATGAGTGGAAAACCGCATTTAATACGCCCGAGGGCCACTTTGAGTATTTGGTGATGCCTTTTGGTCTTTCTAATGCCCCTTCAGTCTTCCAGTCCTTTATGCATGATATTTTCCGCGATTTTTTGGATAAATTTATGATAGTGTATCTGGATGATATTCTGATTTTTTCGGATGACTGGGACTCTCATGTCCGGCAAGTTAAGAGGGTTTTTCAGGTTTTGCGGTCTAATTCTCTGTGTGTCAAGGGTTCTAAGTGCGTTTTTGGGGTTCAGAGAATTTCCTTTTTGGGATATATTTTTTCTCCCTCTTCCATTGAGATGGATCCTGTCAAGGTTCAAGCTATTTGTGATTGGATGCAGCCCTCTTCTCTTAAAAGTCTTCAGAAATTTTTGGGCTTTGCCAACTTTTATCGTCGATTTATTTCTGGTTTTTCGGATGTCGTTAAGCCATTGACCGATTTGACTAGACAGGGTGCTGATGTTGCTAATTGGTCCCCTGATGCTGTGGAGGCCTTTCAGGAGCTTAAGCGCTGTTTTTCTTCTGCCCCTGTGTTGCGTCAGCCTGATGTGACTCTTCCTTTTCAGGTTGAGGTCGACGCTTCTGAGATCGGAGCTGGGGCAGTGTTGTCGCAGAAAAGTTCTGACTGCGCCGTGATGAGGCCTTGTGCCTTCTTTTCCCGTAAATTTTCGCCCGCTGAGCGGAATTATGATGTTGGGAATCGGGAGCTTTTGGCCATGAAGTGGGCGTTTGAGGAGTGGCGCCATTGGCTCGAGGGGGCCAGACATCAGGTGGTGGTATTGACTGACCACAAAAATTTGATTTATCTTGAGACCGCCAGGCGCCTGAATCCTAGACAGGCGCGCTGGTCATTATTTTTTTCTCGGTTTAATTTTGTGGTATCGTACCTACCAGGTTCTAAGAATGTTAAGGCGGATGCCCTTTCTAGGAGTTTTGAGCCTGATTCACCTGGCAACTCTGACCCCACAGGTATTCTTAAGGAGGGAGTTATCTTGTCAGCCGTTTCTCCAGACCTGCGGCGGGCCTTGCAGGAGTTTCAGGCGGATAGACCGGATCGTTGTCCGCCTGATAGGCTGTTTGTTCCTGATGATTGGACCAGTAAAGTCATCTCTGAGGTGCATTCTTCTGCGTTGGCAGGTCATCCTGGAATTTTTGGTACCAGGGATTTGGTGGCAAGATCCTTCTGGTGGCCTTCCCTGTCACGAGATGTGCGAGGCTTTGTGCAGTCTTGTGACGTTTGTGCTCGGGCCAAGCCTTGTTGTTCTCGGGCTAGTGGATTATTGTTGCCCTTGCCTATTCCTAAGAGGCCTTGGACACACATCTCGATGGATTTTATTTCAGATCTGCCTGTTTCTCAGAAGATGTCTGTCATCTGGGTGGTGTGTGACCGTTTTTCTAAGATGGTTCATTTGGTTCCCCTGCCCAAATTGCCTTCTTCTTCCGAGTTGGTGCCCCTGTTTTTTCAAAATGTTGTTCGTTTGCATGGTATTCCTGAGAATATCGTTTCTGACAGAGGAACCCAATTTGTGTCTAGATTTTGGCGGGCATTTTGTGCTAGGATGGGCATAGATTTGTCTTTTTCGTCTGCTTTTCACCCTCAGACTAATGGCCAGACCGAGCGGACTAATCAGACCCTGGAGACATATCTGAGGTGTTTTGTGTCTGCTGACCAGGATGATTGGGTTGCTTTTTTGCCATTGGCGGAGTTCGCCCTCAATAATCGGGCCAGCTCTGCCACCTTGGTTTCCCCGTTTTTCTGTAATTCGGGGTTCCATCCTCGATTTTCCTCCGGTCAGATGGAATCCTCGGATTGTCCTGGAGTGGATGCGGTGGTGGAGAGATTGCATCATATCTGGGGGCAGGTGATGGACAATTTAAAGTTGTCCCAGGAGAAGACTCAGCTTTTTGCCAACCGTCACCGTCGTGTTGGTCCTCGGCTTTGTGTTGGAGATTTGGTGTGGTTGTCTTCTCGGTTTGTCCCTATGAGGGTCTCATCTCCTAAGTTTAAGCCTCGGTTCATCGGTCCGTATAAAATATTGGAGATTCTTAACCCTGTTTCCTTCCGTTTGGACCTCCCTGCATCCTTTTCTATTCATAACGTTTTTCATCGGTCGTTATTGCGCAGGTATGAGGCACCGGTTGTGCCTTCCGTTGAGCCTCCTGCTCCGGTGTTGGTTGAGGGTGAGTTGGAGTACGTTGTGGAAAAAATCCTAGACTCCCGTGTTTCCAGACGGAGACTCCAGTATCTGGTCAAGTGGAAGGGATATGGCCAGGAGGATAATTCTTGGGTCACTGCATCTGATGTTCATGCCTCTGATCTGGTTCGTGCCTTTCATAGGGCCCATCCTGATCGCCCTGGTGGTTCTGGTGAGGGTTCGGTGCCCCCTCCTTGAGGGGGGGGTACTGTTGTGAATTTGGATTCTGGGCTCCCCCGGTGGCTACTGGTGGAATTGAACTTGTGACATCATCTTCCCTGTTCACCTGTTCTGATTAGATCTGGGTGTCGCTATATAACCTGGCTTCTCTCTTAGATTCTTGCCGGTCAACAATGTTATCAGAAGCCTCTCTGTGCTTGTTCCTGCTCCCAGACATCTACTAGATAAGTTGGACATTCGTCCATGTTTTGTTTTTGTATTTTGGTTCCAGTTCACAGCTGCAGTTTCGTTACTGTGTCTGGAAAGCTCTTGTTGATCAGGAATTGCCACTCTGGTATTATGAGTTAATGCCAGAGTCCTAAAGTAATTTCTGGATGTGTTTTGTTAGGGTTTTCTACTGACCATGAAAGTATGCTTTCTGTCTTCTGCTATCTAGAAAGCGGACCTCAAATTTGCTAAAACTATTTTCCTGCTGCGTTTGTTGTTTCATCTCATATCACCGCCAATATATGTGGGGGGCTTCTGTCTCCTTTTTTTTGGGCATTTCTCTAGAGGTGAGTCAGGTCTTATATTTCCCTCTGCTAGCATTATTTAGTTCTCCGGCCGGCGCTGGGCATATAGGGATAAAAAGTAGGACATGCTACCTGGCTACTTCTAGATGATGCGGTAGGTTTAGTTCATGGTCAGTATAGTTACATCTTCCAAGAGCTTGTTCCTATAGAGGCTTATGCTAGTTCTCTGGCCATGGAGATCATGACAGGACACTGTGTGTGAAGCGCAGGGCAGGAGGGTGAAGCCAGCGCATAGAGACGACCAGGGAAGGAACATAAGAAAGGGAGTCTCGGGAAAGTGAACCCCAAATTACCTGAGAGCTGGCTGGACCACAGACCCGGAGGACACAGCACCCGGCTGGGGATTGCATCTAAGAACTGTGAGTAAAGAGAGGAAACTGCACCCTGCTGTGTCCTCAAAATTATTTACTGCATCACCTGCCCAGCACTACAACATTCACCATCATTGACTTTAACTCCTTAACTGCCCTGAGGCCTAGCTCTACCCGTGGAGAGCTGCAACATCTCTGCTGCGTCATCAACTGCCCCAGTGGACCTGAACCGCAGCGTCGGCCATCTCTTTATTGCCGAACACTACGGGTGGCGTCACGAACACACCCGTATAAACTTTATTTTTCCCCTTTAATTGCCTTTTATTGGACGCCAAGGGCCATGGACTGGGTCACTGCTGTCGTGACAGCCCCCTTAAGAACCGTCGGACCCGGCCCGAGTACCCCACGGCCCTAGCGGGCACGCCATATGGACAATCAGGCAGCAGGGCATTAAAAACAGACATGATTTAGTGGTGAAAATCACTGTATGGAAACGATAATACTTCCAGAAATCATTATCTGTGAACAAAGATCATAGTGGAATCCATTAAGACAAGTAAAACTCCATCATGCAAATAAGAAGCCATATTTTAAACTCTCTTCTTCACTGGGCCAAAGCTCAGATGCCGTGTCCTGAGTACTAAAGAGGAGAGGAACCAACCAGTTTATTATCAGAGGACAGTTCCTATGTCTTTGATGGTATGAGGGGCATTAGTCGCTATGGCATGGGCAGCTTAGGCGCCATCAATGCTGAGCATTATATAAAGGTTTTAGAGCAACATATGTTCCCATCCAGACAAAGTCTATTTTAAGCCTTACATATTTCACCAAGACAATGCCAAACCTCATACTTCATCCATCACAACAAAATGGCTTCCCAGAAGAAGAGTTCAGGTGAAGATCCAGCCACCTGCAGTCCAAACCTTTCTCCAATGGAAAACATTTGGCACATAATGCAACAAAAAATACAGCAAAGTAGACCCAGGAGTATTGAGCTGCCAGAATTTGACATCAGACAAGAAGGGAACAACGTTCCTCTCCCAAAACTCCAACAATTGGTCTCCTCATTTCTCAGATGTTTAGACGGTTGCAAAAAAAAAAGAAAAGGGGATACTGCCCAATGGTACACATGGCCTTGTCACAACTTTCTGCAGATGCGTTGCTGCCATCAATTTCTAAATGAGTTTATTTCAAATGAAATGGAAACATATCTAACTTTTACCTTCTGATATTTGCTCTATGTTCACCTGGGAATAAAAAATTGTGATAAGTGATTTCCTAATCAGGGAGTTTTCTTTACATTCTACACAGTGCCCCAAAATTTGGAATACTTGTAGTATCTAACATCTTAAAGGGGCTGTCCACTACTCAGACAACCCCTTCAGAAACCTTATATTTCCCTTCAGTAAAATAATAACACCTATACTCAACTATCGCCATTCCAGCAGTGTCAACAATGGCTCTACCGCGGCTCGCATAGCATTGATATTTCATTTGATCCCTGTAGCCAATCAGTGCCAGCCTCACTCTACTCCTCCTTCAGACAAATCAAGATATCCAGAAGAAGTCAGAGCTGCGGCTGCTCTCACTTTATCTGGATGTCAATTATATCCATAGGAGAGGAGAGTGATTACAATATCATGCCAGAGGTGAGTATGCGGTAAGTATTATTTTACTAGGGGGGAATATAGGGATTCAGAAGGGGTTGTCCGAGTAGTGGACACACCCTTAACTTTGTAGATTGCTGTCAGGTATAAGTAGAAGTTGTTGGACGCTCTGACACCAGGGTACGAGTGTGACTCCTACATCTGAACCCTTATAGATGTGCCCTACATTGCTGCCCATGCTCCTTCCTACAGTATAATGACCTTACTCCTAATTTAGGTGCACTGCTCATACCTCATCACAGTATTCTGGTAACTTTTACTGCCTTCTGTTGGTGTAAGCTGCTACACCAGTCTACATAAATTAACAATTATATTAAGAATATTAAAATTAATAGTCAAACAAAATATAAAATGGCACAGGAGGTAAAGTACATAGAAGCTAAGATTGGAGTGAGTTTAGGATAAAGTCATGCCATTGTGAATACAATATAAGAGATCATCCATATATCCAATATTTATTTTACATCATTAGCAATCTGAGAATATAAATAGAGGCAGCATGAAATGTGACAGCAGCAGTAGGAGCTGATGACAAAGCTGTTCACTCGCAGGATCATGTATTGTACACTCACACACTGTACTAGGTACATCGGCTGTCAAGGTCCCATATCCCTTCCTGCCACCAATCTTCACAGCTAGTATATCTGTACAAAATATTAAAAAATTATGATGGAACTTCATTTAAAGGGATATTCCCATCTCCAAGATCTTATCCCCAATATGTAGCATGTGTAATAATAATATTTGCAAATACCTTCAATTAGAAATGTAGTATAGTTCTTCTGATTTGCTAAGTCTCTTTTCTCCTGTTCAGGCATTGCAGGACCTTAGGTATCCATGGTAATGACTACCAGCAGCTAACTAACTGTCACTATCTCAGTGGTCTTAACCATGGATACCTAGGGTCCTGCAATGCCTGCACAAGGGGAAAGAGACATAGCGAATCAAAAAAGCTATACTACATTTCTAATTGGAGGTATTTGCTAATATTATTATTACAGCTATTACATATTAGGCTAAGATCTTGGAGATAGGAGGACCCCTTTAACGGAATAGATTATTATGTTTGCCTTTACTATGATGATAAAAAACTAAAAATTAGACTAATTAATTTTTGACATTAGACACCCCTGTTGCCCCAAATATCGCTTACAACAGTAATCGGGTGGTACCTGTATGTCTCAGAAATCAAAGTAACTGTGAAATATAAAAGGAGAATTTCTGTTTACCTGTAAAAATAAAGTGATCATCCGATTATGTAGAGCACATACCTGGACATTGTAATGCCAGATTAAAGAAATCTTACTGTAATTCTAATAAGTGTTACCATTCATTTGCATTTTAAAAGGCACCGTATTATAAGTTAACATAAAACTTACATTGTTTGTGTAACGTGTCATATCTAAATGTTAACCTTATACATAATGTATAAACCACAAATGATAGAATGAAAATATTTAGAAAAAAGACAAATATTACACCATACATTTACATTTAGACCTCTGCATGTTAATATATATGTATATATATACTGTATATATTGTTGTCATATCTCACCCATATGGATGTTTTACAACAAATAATTTATATATTTATGTTTATTATACAAGATCGAATGGTTATCAAGATTTCATGCTATCACTGTGCTTCTCTCAACCCACTAGATTAAATACGTTGTCCGCTACTAGAACAACCCCTTCTCATTCCCTACATTTGGCCCCCGATGAAATAAAAAAGCCTATACTCACCTCCCATGCTGGCGCCGTATCTGCGGTGACAGCACCCGCGGTTTCGGGGCTCTCATGCGGTTGTGATGACACTTGAGCCTGGAGCCTAATCAGCGCTGGCGTCACTGGCCAGGTCTTCTGAGGAGCTGAACATGAAGGGGAAGTCAGAGATCAGCTGTAGCTTCATGTTCGATTTATGCGAAGGCAGAGACTGTGATGCCGGCGCTGTTTGGGTGCCGGCCACCATGCATCATGCAACTGCACAAAAGCACTGGGACCATGGAGCTGACACTTCAGAAACGGAGCTGGCACGGGAGGTGAGTATAGGTTTTTTTATTGGGACGAAGTCTGGGAATGTGAAGGGGTTGTCCAAGTAGTGGACAACACCTCTAAGTGCAACTCAAGTTTCTTCTTGTTCCACAAATGAAGAAAGAGTCCCATGTAAAAACTGAGAACAGTCAGAACTTACTATAGTAAGTCTGCACTACCTTTGTCAGTATGCAATGCCCCATTACATCTATAATTTATAATGATCCGTGTCATTGGGACTCAAAACATTGGTTCTGATTCATAATTACATGTGAACCTTTTTAGTCTGGTTTTTGGTGTCTTTCACCTGAGTTTCAATTGCGCCTAATTCTTCTTTAAATTTGCAACTTTTTTTTAAAGTCCATTGTACATCTATATTCTTTCATTTTCACCTTTTTGGGCAGAATTTAGGTTTTCAAAATGTTTTGTGCCTGATACATTACTTGCAACTTTTTGAAAATCACAAAAGTTATTGCAAATGAACTCCAGTCCTCACAGAGTGATTTTATGTACTCTGTATTTTGGAAACATTTTTGCACCATTTTTGCAAAGTGTGCGACTGTTTGCTCTAAACTTTCAATTGAGCCGCACCGTGCATGCTCAACTACTGCTCCAGTCTAATAATGGACTTGTGAACTCCCCAGTAATCAGCAACTTATCACCTATGCCAAAGATAGGTGATACAATGTGATTGTGGCACAACTTTTTTAAACTGATGGTCCATTAAGAATGTATTATGCCTAATTTCCCCAGTGGTGATGCTGCAGGAAAACTCAGTGCCAGGTATCCAGACACTATACAATGGTTTCGCTAGAGGTTCCAGCAGGGGGACTTTTTGTTATCAGCTTACTGTCAATGGAAAATTTCGAAGCAGAAAATCCCTTTGATAAATAATTTAAAAGTACTCAGAGTAGTTACGCCTGATCTTTTTCACTGCTGAAGGTGATTTGCTGAAATTCCATGTACCCATAAGAACCGAAAATGGACTGACAGCAATAAGGAACACAATAATAAAACCTTAAGTATTCATTTTGGTACCCACCAAAAAATTATGTTGTTTTTACACCATTGGTAAGTAAGCACTTCAGGCCCCATTTGTAAACAATACAACTTTTCCTTTTTAGACGTTGTCCCATTTACACCCTTCAAAGCGACAATGCGGAAATAATCTGCAACATGGGACAATTCGGTCTTAAAGCTCTACAGCTATGACCCTTTGGCCTGAAATACAGGCCAACCTCTGATAAGTGTTCAGTAATGGTGACTCATGAACTTGAGTCCATTAAACATTGAACTTCACACCACATTCACATCCCGGTCATGCCCATCAAGTTGGATTTTTAACTTGTGGAGTTCTTCGATCTCCCTGTGATGGCGCTCTGTTTTGTGCCTCACCAGTGTGCGATAAAAGTGAATCGTGAAGATGACAAAGATAATGCCCACAGGTACCATGATGATGGTGGACACCAGTGCAGAGGTAAAACCTGCATCTGAACTTTGCCTCTGTGATGTAGCAGTTTCATTACGAACTTGTGGAGAGTCAATTGGTAAGAACTTTATCCAGCACAAAAGAACCACCTCCGCAAGAAACAAGAGGATCCCAAGAGCTGTGGAGAAGCCCCAAGCCAGTTCGATATAGGGATGCATACGGTCATGGGGTGATTCATTGACAGAGTTCAAATTATGGATATTACTCACTGCCTCAACATTGGGAAGTATACAAGTGCTGATCAGAAGTGCAAATAAGTGGACAGCCACCAGTATCGTGGTGCAGGCACTAAATGCAATGAGTAACGGTTTGGGGTAATCATATTTCATCTCGAGCTGGACTTCAACCATTGCCACCTAGGAAACAACATAAAAATAGAAAGACTTTTACAATGTTATAATAATATGTCATCAAAATGTTGCAGATACAGATAAGGGAATCAATAGAAGGGATTTCAAATTTATGTTGAAGTTTTAGGAATATACTGAATCTGTCAAATTCGAGCAATATGCAAATTGCTTTGTGCAAATCATGTAAGACTGCTGCCACCACTTTACATATTGCAGAAGATTGCATCATGAAGAGAAGGATCACTTGACTGTGGGAGCATCTGGGTGGGCTTCCCCATAATGCCTTACAGCTATCACATCATTTGGTATAGCACAGCCAATTAAAAGAGACTATCACAGCCTGTAAAAAAGCAGAGGCAGGGAATGCAGCAGCCGTTTTATTGCTGACCTACTGTAGATAGGGTGAGGGTGTCGCAGTTCACAGCCTAGCCACACAGACTGGGAGATAAAGCAATAAAACACTGAAAAGACTGTACCAACAGTGTATGACAGCAAAGAGGGATCAGATTGCAAATATAAGTGATATGTAGACAAAAGTGAGTCACTCTGGCTGGATCAGGGAGGGACACACAGATTATCAGTGTGGCTATAGTGCTGCTGTAATTCAATCAGACATATGCAACTTTTCTGGGCATTTGGAAGTTTTGGAGTACTTTCAATTTGCGCTGAATAGATTGGATGATAATCGATATTCCCAGCAAAATTCGGCAGAGCTGCCAAATTTGAATTTCAAAATATTCACTCATTTCTAATTGTACATTTTATTAAATAAAGAAAAAAAAAAGAAAATTTAACACTAAAGTATTCAGCCTTTAGAAATTTGCGAGTTTGTCATTTTTGCTAAACAACTGGAAATGTTTCCAGCCCACTCAAGAATCTTTCCCATGCACTGGTATTTTATGTGAAAAATGTTCCAGAAACCTTTAAATGACCAGAAATGTTTCCCTCTAATAAGAAAAACATTATAAAATAACATTACATTAGGGATTTTATATTTTTCTTTTACTTAATTTACTTAAAGCATAACCATCGTTTTAATTTCATAAATTAATAGTAAACATGAAAATTAGCAACTTTGGAATGTATGCTATCAAAGAGATCTGCTTCTTTTTCTGCCAGAATTGATCAGTCATTATCAAAATTCTCTGTATTCAGTGATGACATATTGTCCCATTACTGAGATAGGAGATGGCAGTTGGTGCTCATAAGATTTAATTTTGATAGGTGGTGGGATGAGGAGAGAGGAGTCTGTCTCTTGCCTGTCCTTCCTTCTGTCTACATAGAATCTTTTCAGCAGCATCTGCTTCTCCTATCTCAGTAATGGGACAATATGTCTTCACTGAATACAGATTGTACCTTAGAGCTGAGAAATTTGATAATGACTGATCTATTTTGGCAGAGAAAGAAGCAGATTTCTCTGATAAGATAAAGGTGAAACTAGAAGTTTACATACACTATATAAAAAGACACATATGCATGTTTTTCTCAATATCTGACATGAAATCAGAATAAACCTTTCCCATGTTAGGTCAATTAGGATTACCATAACTATTAATACTAGTTGGCCTGTGAGAAATTTTCGCACATTGGTTGTTGGGGGAGCAGGCAATTTCAGGAAATTCAAGCTGGTCAAATGTTAATGTATTTAATGAGATGATGAACACAGAGAGGTATTTACATATGTAGATTGGAAATACAATAAATTGGTTTGATAAGTAGAGGCTAAAAATGTCTTGAGGTTGTGGTGCCACCTGTAGGTTATTGTTTTTTTCTGCAGGTTTCTGAAAATTAATGTTTAAACTGTATTTATTGATCAAATTGTGAATGTGTGGTTTGTTTGTGTCTTTTCTTGCTGAAGGGGGCAAGTTTACCTTTCAAATGGTGTATTATTTGTGTGTGGGGCGAAGTAATCACCGAAAAAGCAGTGCATGTTTACAATTGTGTTTGCATATGTGACTCACCATTTGTGTGTGTGGTGCGAAGTAATCACTGAAAAAGCAATGCATGTTTACAAATGTGTTTGCATATGTGACTCACCTGCAGTGAAGTTTGCAATCCTCAAATTTGCCTGAAATAGGCGGGGCAAGCACTTTGGCAAGCTGGAAAGACCCCAAGGCAAATGTCACCTGCAGGTAATTTGACCTTTGAAATGGTGGATCATTTGTGTGTGTTGGTAGAGTATAAAAGAAGCAAGTGTGCAATTGACTAGGCAGTGCATGTTTACAAATGTGTTTGCATATGTGACTCATCTGCAGTGAAGTGTGCAATCCTCCAATGTGCCTGAAATCGGCAGGGCAAGGAGTTAGGCAAGCTGGAAAGCACCCAAGGCAAATGTTAGGATTTGTTTGTGATGTCTGTAAGCAGCTTTGTGGTAGTGTGCTTTGGGGTAGTGTGGTGCCACCTGCAAGTCATTTTTCTTACTGCAGGTTTATGAAAATTAATGTTTAAACTGTATTTTGTGATCACATCGTGGATATGATGGTTTGTTTGGCTATTTTCTGGCTGAAGGGGGCAAGTTTACCTTTCAAATGATGTATCATTTGTGTGTGTGGGTGCAGTATGAAAGGAGATACAAAGTAATCACCGAAAAAAAGTGTTTAAAAATAATATATAAGGATTTGCCAACTGCCAGAATAATGAGAGAGAGAATGTTTTAAACCATTTTTATTACTTACTGCAAAGTCAAAAGTTTACATACATTTCATTAGTATTTGGTACCATTACCCTTAAACTGAGTGACTTGGGTCAAACGTTTGGGATATCCTTCCACAAGCTTCTCACAATAGTTGGTCAGAATTTGGGCCCATTCCTCCTGACAAAATTGTGTAACTGGTTTGTAGGTCTCCTTGCTTGCACCTGCCTCTTCAGCTTTGCCCATAAATTTTCAATAGGATTGAGATCAGGGCATTGTGATGGCCACTCCAAAACATTGACTTTGTTATCCTTAAGTGTTACCATTTTGGCAGTATGCTTTCGGTGACTGTCCATTTGGAAGACCCATTTCCACCCAAGCTTTAACTTCCTGGCTGATTTCTTGAGATATTGCTTCTGTATTGCCACATATTCTTCCTTTCTCATTATGCCAACTATTTTGTCAAGCGCACCAGTCCCTCCTGCAGCAAAACTACCCCACAACATGATGATGCATTACCCGTGTTTCACAGTTGGGATGGTGTCCTTAGCTTTCCAAGCTTCTCACTTTTTCCTCCAAAAGTAACGGCGGTCATCATGCCCAAAAAGTTCAATTTTAGTTTCATCAGACCACAGGACATGTCTCCAAAAAATAAGGTATTTGTTCCTGTGTGCATTTGCAAACATTAATCTGGCTTTTTTACATTTCTTTTGAAGTAATGGCTTCTTCCTGGCAGAGTAACCTTTCAGCCCATGTTGATACAGTACTCGTTTCACTGTGGATAGACACAATCTTACCAGCTTTTGCCATCATCTTCACAAGGTCTTTTGCTTTTGTCCTTGGGGTGATATGCACATGTCAGCCCAAAGCCCTCATCTCTGGGACACAGAACCCATCTCCTTCCTGAGCGGTATGGTTGCTGAACACTCCCTTCTTGCTTGTACTTGTGTATAATTCTTTGTACAGATGAACAAGGCACCTTCAGGTATCTTGAAATTGTACTCAAGGATGAGTCAGTCCCTAATTCTTTTCCTTACATCTTGGCTGATTTCTTTAGGCTTTCCCATGAAGCTACACAAAGAAGCCATGTGTTTCAGGTGTGCATTAAGATACATCCACAGGTGTGTCTCTAATTAACTCAGATGTTGCCAAAAAACATTATCATATGGGCAGTCAAGAATTGTTTAAAGGCATAGTACTCTTAGTGTATGTAAACTTTTGACTTTGCGGTAAGTAATAAATATGCCCTAAAACATTCTCTCTCTCTAATTATTCTGGCTTTAATTAAAAATTATGGTAATCCTAATTGACCAAAAACGGGAAAGGTTTATTCTGATTTCATGTCAGATGTTGAGAAAAACATGCATGTGTATATATAGTGTATGTAAACTTCTAGTTTCAACTGTATATTACAAAGTTGCTTATTTTTATTTGTACTATTGATTTATGAAATAAAAATTAAAATGACTGCAACGCTTTAAACATTTTAGATCCATTTCATTGTTGACATTTAGATACATTCAATATATTTGTGGCACATTTTTAAAGCTTTTAAGTCTATTAATCTAAATCAGTTTACTAAACTTTGAGGTAGAAAATATTTTAATCTCGTCATAAAGGATTTCCAATGAGAAACATAAAATTGAGCATAATGTTGAATTCACACAGCACAGTCACACTGAGACTAGGGTTGATCAATCACCCTAAAAATCGGATCGGAAAGGATCGGTCCGATCACATTTGAAAATCGGCAATTGGGAATTCCTAAAACACCTATTTTACATTGTGGTGTTTTCTAAATGACTAAAACTGGGCGGGCCTCTCGGGGGTCTGTGCGGGCCTCTCGGGGGGTCTGTGCGGGCCTGCCGGGGTCTGTGCTGGACTGCCGGGGGTCTGTGCGGGCCTGTCGGGGGTCTGTGCGGGCCTCTCGGGGATCTTTGTGTGTGTGTGCAGGCATCATCCGATGGGACTACAAGGCCGATGTTTCTTAATGAGCGTTTAATTAAAAAAAACAAACGAAAAAAATGGCGCAATTTTCTGCGCCAGAGGGGGAAAGCCGACGGCCGGGGGTCAATATTAGTAGCCTGAGAAGGGAGTAAT
Source organism: Ranitomeya variabilis (assembly GCF_051348905.1). Taxonomy (NCBI): domain Eukaryota; kingdom Metazoa; phylum Chordata; class Amphibia; order Anura; family Dendrobatidae; genus Ranitomeya; species Ranitomeya variabilis. Next base: position 101,307,901 of record NC_135234.1, read on the forward strand.
ACCCATGGCCCCTCTCAGGTTATGAATATCAGCCCGCAGCTGTCTGCATAGCCTTTACTATTAAAATAGGGGGACCCCCCAAAAAAAATGACGTGGCGTCCCCCTATATTTTATAGCCAGAAAGGCTATGCAGACAGCTGCGGGCTGATATTCATAGCCTAGAGAGGGGCCATGGATATTGGCCACCCCCGGCTACAAATACCAGTCCGCAGCCGCCCCAGAAATGGCGCATCTGTAAGATGCGACAATTCCGGCACTTAGCCCCTCTCTTCCCACTCCCAAATAGCTGTGGGATATGGGGTAATAAGGGGTTAGTGTCACCTTGCTATTGTAAGGTGACATTAAACCGGGTTAATAATGGAGAGGCGTCAATAAGACGCCTATCCATTATTAATCCTAGAGTAGTGAAAGAGTTAAAAACAAAATAAAGATACAGCCAGAAAAAAGTATTTTATTATTCTTAATTTAACCATACTTACCATACTTCAGCACCTGCAAAAAACGTAAAAAAATAAACCGTATACTCCCTGTCCAACGCAGTCCAATTAATAACGAGTGTCCGACGACGATCTCCCCTATAGAACAGTGACATCGGGTGATGTCACTGCTCTATAGGACCTCCAGTGACACACTGACAGGAGACAATGGCTCCTGCAGTGCATCACTGAGAGATTACTGTAGATCAGTGGTCTCACTTTATGCCATTGCAGCGTGGGAACTTTCTCACACAGCAGTGCCAAAAGTGAGACTAGGGACTATTTTTTACAGTGGCGGAGGAATACAGTATGGAAGGATACCTCCCTCCCGTCATTGTATTCCTGGAGCCCCTTGAGAGCGGTCTCATCAGCTGATGCTGCTGCTCTCCACGGGAGATCGTCGTGGGACACTCGTGGATTTCTGCGGATCAGGGAATATATTGTTTGTTTGTTATTTTAATATTTTTTACAGGTGACACTGGCTTCGGGGATCAAAGTGACAAGTGATGGTGAGTATGTACTCTATGTTATATGTACTGTATGTTATATGTATGTATTGTATGTAATGATTGTATGCATCTGGTCCACTCTTAATTCTCTGACCAAGATGAACAGAGACCACTCCTCTCTGCTTCACACCTGAATGCACTTAGTTATATATATATTGCATAGCTCAAGTCTGCAATGACTTCAGCCTGCAGTGTGATCCTATAAGTGTGTCCTAGAAGTGTGGATTAATTTAGAATTAAAACCAGAACTGAACCAGAAGGGAACTGAAGGTAACTGGCCAGTCACTCTAAACAATGTTTCTGTTTGTTATCACTTTCACCCCTATAATCCTTCACTTTCTGCTAACTCCCCTGATCCCTACACCAAGTAAGGAACTGTTCATCTCTTCTTCAATCCTCCCCATCCATCTCACCTCCTCCTCCTCAGAACTGTTCCTTAACCTACAATCCTCTGTCTCCAAACACAGACAGCCCCCCCATGCCCTCTCTTGCTCCCACCTGCTAACTCTTTCTCTGCTCCTTCTCACTGCTGGTGATATCTCTCCAAATCCTGGTCCTCCTCACCACATTCCCACAGTCATTTCTACCTCCCATCCACGCTCTATCACAACCTTCCGTAACCTCTCTAACCTTATACCCATTCACCCAGCCCCCGCTTCCCCAGTCCCACTAACAGGAGCTCTGTGGAATGCTCGCTCTGTCTGCAACAAGCTTTCCTACATCCATGATCTTTTGGTTACTACCAAACTTTCCTTCCTCGCCATCACCGAAACCTGGCTCACCCCTTCTGACACAGCCTCTCCTGCTGCACTTTCGTATGGTGGCTTCCACCTTTCTCACACCCCCCGCCCCAGCAGCAAACATGGCGGAGGAGTTGGTCTTCTCCTGTCAGAGACCTGCTCCTTCACCCCAATCCCACTGCCACCCTCTGTTACCCTCCCTTCCTTTGAGGTGCACTCTGTGCGCATCTACTCCCCCTTCAACCTCCATCTGGCTGTCATCTACCGCCCCCCAGGGCCAGCCACCAACTTCTTTGACCACTTCACCACCTGGCTACTTAATTTCCTTTCCACAGACATCCCTACAATCATCATGGGCGACTTCAACATCCCCATTGACACTTCCCTCTCAGCTGCCACTAAACTTCTATCTCTCACTTCCTCCTTCGGCCTCACTCAATGGCCTTCTACAGCCACCCACAAAGATGGCCACACACTGGACCTCATCTTCACCCGCCTCTGCTCACTATCTAACCTCTCTAACTCACCTCTTCCTCTCTCTGACCACAACCTTCTCACATTCTCTTCCCTCTCCACTCCATGTCTACAATCCCCACCCCACAAACTTTCACACCCTCGCAGAAATCTTAAACACCTTGACCTACACTCATTCTCTGAATCCTCTCACAGATATAAGTTCCTTACACAATGCGGATGACGCTGCCGCTCCATATAACACCACAATAGCTGTAGCTTTGAAATCTGCTGCCCCACTTACACATACCAAAGCTCGCAAAATCAACAGAGAGCCCTGGCACACCAGCCTGACCAAAGAACTGAGGCGAGCTTCCAGGGCTGCTGAGCGCAGATGGAAAAAATCCCACTCCAACGAGCACTTAATCGCATTCAAACAGTCCCTCACTACTTTCAAGACCACACTCGCCACAGCTAAACAAACCTACTTCTCATCTCTCATATTCTCCCTGTCTCACAACCCTAAAAAGTTATTCAACACCTTCAACTCTCTCCTCCGTCCCCCAGCACCTCCTCCCTCCCCACTCATCTCAGCTGAAGACTTTGCTTCATTTTTCAAGCAGAAGATTGATAACATCAGAGAGTTTCGGTCAACAACCCCAAGTGCCCTTCCTTCCGACTTCCCAGCCCTCCACCTTCAAAACCAACTTCTCCACCATTACAGAAGATCGACTCTCCACTCTACTCTCAAGATCACATCTCACCACCTGTGCACTTGACCCGATCCCATCCCACTTCATCCCAAACCTCACCACAGTCTTCATCCCAACCCTAACCCATCTCTTCAACATATCACTAACTGGTGTTTTCCCCTCAAGCTTTAAACATGCCTCCATCACACCTATCCTCAAAAATCGCCCTATATCACGTCTCCCCTATGCCTCAAAACTACTGGAACAACACGTCTACCTTGAACTGTCCTCCCATCTCTCTTCTTGCTCCCTCTTCGACAGCTTACAATCTGGCTTCCCGTCACACCACTCCACTGAAACTGTCCTAACTAAGGTCACCAATGACCTCTTAACCGCCAAGAGCAAGAGACACTACTCTGTCCTCCTCCTCCTGGACCTGTCGGCTGCCATTGACACAGTGGACCATTCCCTATTATTACAGACCCTCTCATCCCTTGGCATCACAGACTTGGCCCTATCCTGGATCTCATCATACCTAACAGACCGGACATTCAGCGTCTCCCACTCACACACCACCTCCTCACCTCGCCCCCTATCTGTCGGTGTCCCACAGGGTTCAGTCCTAGGGCCCTGCTCTTCTCCATTTACACCTTTGGCCTTGGACAGCTCATAGAATCTCATGGCTTTCAGTATCATCTTTGTGCTGATGATACACAGATCTACATCTCTGGACCAGATATCACCTCCCTACTAACCAGAATCCCTCAATGTCTGTCCACTATTTCATCCTTCTTCTCCGCTAGATTTCTGACACTTAACATGGACAAAACAGAATTCATCATCTTTCCCCCATCTCACGTGCCCCCCCAATGAACCTATCCATTACAGTAAATGGCTGCCCACTCTTCCCCAGTCCCACAAGCTCGCTGCCTCGGGGTAATCCTTGACGCTGATCTCTCCTTCAAATCACATATCCATGCCCTTTCCACTTCCTGCCAACTTCAACTCAAAAATATTTCACAAATCCGTTCATTCCAACCAAGAATCTGCAAAAACCCTAGTCCATGCTCTCATCATCTCCCGCCTTGACTACTGCAACCTCCTGCTTTGTGGCCTCCCCTCTAACACGCTCGCACCCCTCCAATCTATTCTAAACTCTGCGGCCCGACTAATCCACCTGCCCCCCCGCTATTCCCAGGCTTCTCCCCTCTGTCAATCCCTTCACTGGCTCCCCATTGCCCAGAGACTCCAGTGCAAAACCCTAACCATGACGTACAAAGCCATCCACAACCTGTCTCCTCCATACATCTGTGACCTCGTCTCCCGGTACTTACCTACACACAACCTCCAATCCTCACAAGACCTCCTTCTCTACTCCCCTCTTATCTCCTCTTCCCACAATCGTATACAAGATTTCTCTCACACATCACCCCTACTCTGGAACCCTCTACCACAACACATCAGACTCTCGCCTACCATCGAAACCTTCAAAAAGAGCCTGAAGACCCACCTCTTCTGACAAGCCTATAACCTGCAGTAACCACCGATCAACCAAACCGCTGCATTACCAGCTCTACCCTCGCCTACTGTATTCTCACCCATCCCTTGTAGATTGTGAGCCTTCGCGGGCAGGGTCCTCTCTCCTCCTGTACCAGTTATGACTTGTATTTTTCAAGATTATTGTACTTGTTTTTATTATGTATACCCCTCCTTACATGTAAAGAGCCATGGAATAAATGGAGCTATAAGAATAAATAATAATAATAATGTATGAATGTATTGTATGTAGTATGTATGTAGTATGTATGTTGTATGTATGTAGTATGTATGTAGTATGTATGTAGTATATATGTTGTATGTATGCAGTATGTATGTAGTATGGTCTATGTATGTATGTTGTATGTACGTAGTATGTATGTAGTATGTTGTATGTATGTAGTATGTTGTATGTATGTTGTATGTATGTAGTATGTTGTATGTGTGTAGTATGTAGTATGTATTTAGTATGTTTGTTGTATGTATGTATGTATGTATGTATGTAGTATGAAGTATGTTGTATGTATGTAGTATGTATGTAGTATGTTGTATGTATGTATTAATCACTTGTGGCATATGCCTTTTAGCCTTTAGCAGAAAGTGTGAAAATTCTCTTTAAAAGGGCTTTCTCACAAACAAAAGTTCATTTTAATCAATAGATCTTTGAATAATAATAATTTCCACAATTGGGTGTGTTTAAAATGTTCCTGTGCCGAGATAATATTACAAATGTGCCCCTGCTGTGTACTGTGTAATGGCTGTGTCTGACCTGCAGGAACATGGTCTGGTCATACCACAGCTCCTGAGTAGGGGAGGAAGCAAAAGAGTATACAGATAGGACAACATCGGATCGCAAATGATTATTTCTTTGAAGTCAAACATTATTTAAAAAAGGCAAGGAAATGTTTTACCTCACAGAAAAAAATCTATTTAAATTAGGTTACTTGTGTTTTTTTCATTGCGTTTTTAACATGTGTTTTTATCGCGTTTTTGAATATGGTGTTTTTGTCTCTTTTTGGTGTGTCATGCTTTAAATAAAGCTGCTTTGTTTTTGATACTTCCTGTTATTTGGCTTTGATAAAACTTTACTGATATACTTAGGTGCGGATTGCATGCGTTTTCGATGTGTTTTTGCTGTGGAAATGCACTAAAAATACCCTTGCGCATTTACCAGTGTATTTTCCGCATCTAATGCAAGTCTATGGGAAAAATTCTTACAGAAAACTCAGAGAAATTTACATGTTGCGGATTTGAAACACACACCTCATGTCAGTTTACGCAGGCACACATCTCCCTGTTGAGGGCAGAGCAGAGGACTGTTCTGCACGTGTGCGGGTAAAGGTAAAAGAGCTCCTACACATGCACACTACAGTACTTTGCTCTGCCCTCGGCAAAAGTGCGTCTGTGCAGGAGCGTGAAGGATGTGTGGATGACGTAGGATGCGTGATCCACACGAAGCAGAAAAGGAGGACAGCATTGCAAAGAAGAGAGGAGGCGATGAATCAAGACCAGCGATGTCCATCATATCGGACCGCCCTATAGGCGAGTATAATAAAAGGTGTTTTTTTCCTTTACAGGGCAATATACAGCATTATAGAATGCTGTCATATGGGGCTGAAAGGTGGTGGCCGTAGGTTATATGGGAAAAACCTGGTGACAGGTTTCCTTTAATCGTTACACAAATTACCAGTGACCTCATTTTCCCAATTGTCCTCACATACTGTACTTCACATCATATAATTGCTGTACACATTGTCCTTTATATTGTTACACGGAGAACACACCGGTGACTCCTGCCCTTCCCTGTCTCCTCACATGTCCAGTACAGATACTCATTCTCAGAACCGATCTTTGTTAGGGGCTTCTTCTTTTGTCACACATGAAGAACCATTTACTTTACCATCCTTTGATATTTCTATGTCACTTCTGCCTAAAAATGAGCGTACGAGGAATTAGAGAAATATCACACAATAACTAGAGATTTCCATGACTCATTCGTTTTGGAATTTATTTATTTCATAAGCTTGAATTATTATGTCAGCCTAGTAACATAAAAACCTGTTTTTGGCAGGTTGTCACAATGTTAAATTGATCATCTCAAATGTTCTTTTTACCATGCTTGATGCTCGGTCAAAGCTGCAGAGACAACTCTAGCAGACAATAAAATTGTCCTTATTTAGTGAGGAAAATGAAACAACGTCTGCAGATTTTGTTACAAGTCCAAGATTCAAAACCACAATTATCTTTGTGTCTACAAAAGTGAGAATCTTGATGGGTTTTGAAAAATATTGTAAATCTTCAGATACATCAGTAAATTGCTCTTTCTACTGACTGCAATGTCAATTATACTTGTTTTTTGCTACCCCATCTGAGAGCAGTATAATGTAGGGGCCGAGACCCTGATACCAGATATGTATCGCTTACTGGGCTGCTTGCAGCAGTTTTGACTAAAAACTGTTTTATCAGCTACAGATCTATCAGTTCATTTCTGGGGTGGCTGAGAGCTGATGATTTTAGTCTGGGAGGGGACCAATATCCATGGCCCTTTCCTAGTCTATTAATGTCAGCACGCAGCTGATGACTGCAAGTCATTTTTTTAGTGGTCCCCCATTTTAATAACCAGTCAAGGCTTAGTAGTCAGCTGTGAGCTGATATTAATAGCCTGGGAAGCTCCATGGGTATTACCCCCTTCCTTGGCTATAAACATCAGCCCCCAGCTGTCTGCTTTCCCTCTGCTAGTTAATAAAATGTTGAGGGATCCCACCCCATTTTTTTCAGAAAATAATTCAATTAATAATAAAATACATGTACAGTAAGCTGCACATGCACTGTACGTATTATATATGTCACTGACATCTTTATATCTATTCTATATATATACCTATTCTAGTCTGGCTTGTCACGCTGTGATTTCACTGTACATGGCAGATAAAATGTTGGGTTTTCAAGGACATGGGTGCGTAAAAATCGGACGGCACACGCATGTTCCGAGTCCCATCTACCATACGAGGACAATTGCAGCACGCTGCAATTTTTTCTCAGTCCAATCTGAGCTAAGAAAAAAAAAAAATCGCAGAAGAGCAGGGACTCATTCATAGAATAACATTAGTCAGAGTGAAATCCAATTATTTATCAGATTGCACTCGTCCTTTTTTTCGCAGATGGGTATGAGCCCTTAAAATAAAAATGTTCCATAGGAAAATCAGTAACTTTATAAGGGCTCGCTCACACGAGCGTATAAATCAGACGACTGCAATCTGATTAAAAATCGGATAACTCTCTGCCCAATATAATACTATGTGGCAGTGCAGATCTGCGAATATTTTCTCATGCCGATCCGCTATGAGAAAACAATCGAAGAATTCTGCAAGTGCATCTGAGAATCAGATTGCACTTACCCATACAAGTCAATGAGTGTGTGTTAAACATCGCACTGCATTTGGATGTCATGTGAGTGCAGTCAGATTACCGTGGACACTGGCAATGGAGGAGAAGGAGTGCACCTGTGTTGTGATTCTCACATGCAAGACAATCGCGGCACAAAGTACTGACATTTGGATCAATCTCTGACAGTTTGAGCCAAGTGTCACTTGCGTAATTGGCCCAATTCTCTCACACTGGACAACATACGCCAGTGTGACCCCGGCCTAAGTGAAAGTATTTTAGTAAATTTGGTTTTGTCCCTTCAATTTATTTATTTATACAGTGATTGCTATACTGTGGAGGAAATAAGTATTTGATCCCTTGATGATTTTGTAAGTTTGCCCACTGACAAAGACATGAACAGTCTATAATCTTAAGGGTAGGTTAATTTTAACATTGAGAGATAGAATATCAAAAATAAAATCCAGAAAATCAAATAGTATAAATTATATAAAATTATTTGCATTTTGCAGTGAGAAATAAGTATTTGATCCCCTACCAACCATTTAGACTATGTGCAGACGTTCAGGATTTTTTTTCGCGCTTTTTCGCCTGTTTCCCCCCCCAAAAAAAAGCTTACATTAAGCATCCTATTATTAGAATGCAATCCGCAATTTTTGTGCACATGTTGCGTTTTTTTTCCACAAAAAACACGCAGCATGTTCATTAAATTTGCGGAAAATCTCCAGATTTGCCACTATGTAATATAGTAGTGGAAAGCCCTGGAAAAATCTGCATAAAAAATGCGAAAAAAAGGCGATAAAAATGCGAGCGGATTTCTTCCAGAAAAAGTCTGGTTTTGTTCAGGAAATTTCTGCAAAGAATCCTGAACATGTGCACATAGCCTAAGGGTATGTGTCCACGTTCAGGAAACGCGGCTCTACGCAGCGTCAAACACGCAGTGTCTGTTTACAATGCGGTGACGTTCCGTTGCCGCGCCGTAAATTTCCCATAGATAAACATTAGATGCGGTAATGATTAGTGAAATGCGTAGAAACTGCGTTAATGCAGCTTACTACGCATGTCACATGCCGACTTACCTGTCCGCCGCCGGAAGCCACTGCAGTTCTCGCGGTAAGATAAGTTCTTGCGATAACTTAGCTTACCGCGAGAACTGCCGTGCACGTGACCGAGGGTTATCTCCGGTCATACTAGGCTGACCGTGAGTGCTAGAATGTAGGTGATCGCTGGAGAGTTATCTACAGCGATCATCAACAAGCTCTGCTATGTCTGGATGTCAGGCATCCAGATGTAGCAAAGCTGGACTCGTCGAGGGACACTCGTTATGGGACAGGGAGTATGAATTTGGTTTGTTTTTTTTTTGCTTTTTTGCAGGACGAGGGTCTTCAAGAGGATTGAGCGTACAATAAAGATATGGTCAAAAAGTGTGTGTAATCATTTCATTAAAATACTTTTTTCTAGCATCTGTGTTTTATTTACACTTTACTAGGATTAATAATGGATAGGTGTCTTATTGACGCCTCGCCATTATTAACCGGCTTAATGTCACCTAAGGTGTCATTAACCTCTTATTACCCCATATCCCACCGCTACTTGGGAGTGGGAAGAGAGGGGCTAAGCGCCAGAATTGGCGCATCTTATAGATGCGCCATTTCTGGGGCGGCTGGGGGCTGGTATTTGTAGCCGGGGGGCCAATATCCATGGCCCCTCTCTAGGCTATGAATAACAGCCCGCAGCTGTCTGCGTAGCCTTTCTGGCTATAAATTATAGGGGAACCCCACATCATTTTTTTTGGGGGGTCCCCCTATTTTTATAGCAAGTAAAGGCTACGCAGACAGCTGCAGGCTGATATTCATAGCCTGGGACACTCCATGGGTATTAACCCCTTCCCAGGCTACAAATATCAGTTTTCCAGTCGCTGGCTTTCCCTCTCTGGCGCAGAAAATTGCGAGGGAGCCCACGCCATTTTTTTTTTTTTTTAATTAAACATATTGCATTTAAGGCCGGGGTAAATACCCGACACTGCCGCGGGCACTCAGGACCAGAGCGTTCAGCTGCATAGAAATACATGCAGCCATACACTCCGGTCCCGAGTGCCTGCTGCAGTGCCAGGTATTGAAGCGAGAGACTTGTGTGAGTTTCTCGTGAGTGTGACCCCGGCCTAATGCAGATTTCATGGGTGTATGTGTTTTTATTTAAGGCTGGGATCACATATGCGAGAAACTCGGACGAGTCTTGCATCTTAATACCCTGCACTGCCACCGGCACTCCGGCATGAAAAAAACGCATGAAAAACGCATGTAAAAACGCATAAAAAACACAGGTGACCTGCCAGTGACCTCAGGTGCAGATTTGGTGCAGATTTTACCTGCGTCAAGTCCTGAGCAAATCCTGATGCAATCCTGAACGTGGACACATACCCTAAGGGTATGTTTCCACGTTCAGGAAACGCTGCGTGTTTGACGCTGCGTAGAGCAGATGTTACAGCATAGTGGAGGGGATTTCATGAAATCCCGTCTCCACTATGCATTAAAAGACGCATGCGGCAGACCCGCGGAAACGGACATGCGGCGCGTCTTTTAAGAACGCAGCATGTCCTTACGGTGCGCAAATCACGCAAGAACACCGCAGGTGACCTGCCAGTGACCTCAGGTGCAGATTTGGTCAGGATTTTACCTGCATAAAATCCTGACCAAATCCTGATGCAATCCTGAACGTGGACACATACCCTAAGGCCGGCCTCACACTCAGCGTATGTAAATACGGTCCGTTTTTTACGGCCGTAATACGCAGAAAAGTCCCCAAAATAGTGATCTGTATGTCATCCGTAGGCAGGGTGTATCAGCGTATTTTGCGCATGGCATCCTCCGTATGTAATCCGTATGGCATCCGTACTGCGATATTTTCTCGCAGGCTTGCAAAACCAACATCTAATGGATTTATGTGCTCAAATGTTCGTTAAAACATATATACAGTATATATATATATATATATATATATATATATATATACACTCACTGGCCACTTTATTAGGTACACCTGTCCAACTTCTTGTTAACACTTAATTTCTAATCAGCCAATCACATGGCGGCAACTCAGTGCATTTAGGCATGTAGACATGGTCAAGACAATCTCCTGCAGTTCAAACCGAGCATCAGTATGGGGAAGAAAGGTGATTTGAGTGCCTTTGAACGTGGCATGGTTGTTGGTGCCAGAAGGGCTGGTCTGAGTATTTCAGAAACTGCTGATCTACTGGGATTTTCACACACAACCATCTCTAGGGTTTACAGAGAATGGTCCGAAAAAGAAAAAAAATCCAGTGAGCGGCAGTTCTGTGGGCGGAAATGCCTTGTTGATGCCAGAGGTCAGAGGAGAATGGGCAGACTGGTTCGAGCTGATAGAAAGGCAACAGTGACTCAAATCGCCACCCGTTACAACCAAGGTAGGCCTAAGAGCATCTCTGATCGCACAGTGCGTCGAACTTTGAGGCAGATGGGCTACAGCAGCAGAAGACCACACCGGGTACCACTCCTTTCAGCTAAGAACAGGAAACTGAGGCTACAATTTGTACAAGCTCATCGAAATTGGACAGTAGAAGATTGGAAAAACGTTGCTTGGTCTGATGAGTCTCGATTTCTGCTGCGACATTCGGATGGTAGGGTCAGAATTTGGCGTAAACAACATGAAAGCATGGATCCATCCTGCCTTGTATGGAGCATCTTTGGGATGTGCAGCCGACAAATCTGCGGCAACTGTGTGATGCCATCATGTCAATATGGACCAAAATCTCTGAGGAATGCTTCCAGCACCTTGTTGAATCTATGCCACGAAGAATTGAGGCAGTTCTGAAGGCAAAAGGGGGTCCAACCCGTTACTAGCATGGTGTACCTAATAAAGTGGCCGGTGAGTGTATATATGTCATTGAGACACATATATATATTCTGTATTTATATTTAATTCAGCGTGATATATGTGAAAAGCCGGTAATTCAATTGCCGGCTTTTCATTTCTCCTTCACAAACCCGACATGATATGAGACATGGTTTACGTACAGTAAACCATCTCATATCCCCTGCTGGATGTCCTCATGAACTGGAGCCTTGGAAAAGTTCCCACGCTCGAGTTCATATGAGGACATCCAGCAGAGGGCGCATCACCGCGACTCAAGGTAAGTACAGATCACCCAGCTTTCCTTTCAGTACCCGGGGGGTTTACAGGCACGAGCGAGTGCATTAGCACAGCTCCTGGCTGTAAAATGATTTAACCCCTTCAGATGGATTTACTTCGTGGGACAAGACAGATCATCTGAAGGTATGTATATTGTTGGTTTATTATTTTTCAGAGCGAGGGTCTTCAGGTGGATTGAGAGAGCAATAAAATATTAAAACAACCTGTGTGTTTATTTCATTAAAATACTTTTTAATAATGTGTGTGTGTTTTTTAAACCCTTTCATACAATTGGATTAATAATGGATAGGTGTCATAATTGACGCCTCTCCATTATTAATCTGGCTTAATGTCACCTTACAATAGCAAGGTGACATTAACCCTTCATTACCCCATATCCCACCGCTACACGGGAGTGGGAAGGGAGTGGCCAAGTGCCAGAATAGGCGCATCTTCCAGATGTGCCTTTTCTGGGGTGGCTGGGGGCAGATGTTTGTAGCCAGGGGGGGCCAATAACCATGGACCCTCTCTAGGCTATTAATATCTGCCCTCAGTCACTGGATTTACCACTCTGGCGGAGAAAATTGCGCGGGAGCCCACGCCAATTTTTTCCGCCATTTAACCCTTTATTTTAGCAGCTACAGTGCCCAAATTTTGCACATACACACTACTAACATTAGTAGTGTGGAATATGCAAAAAAAAAAGGAATATGAGATGGTTTACTGTATGTAAACCATGTCTCATATCATGTCGGGTTTGTGAAGGAGAAATGAAAAGCCGGCAATTGAATTACTGGCTTTTAACTAACACCGCTGCGTATTTCTCGCAAGTCACACTGCTGGTCCGTGTGGAATCCGTATTTTTCTCGCCCCCATAGACTTTCATTGGCGATTTTTTTGCGCAATACGGTGACAAACGCAGCATGCTGCGATTTTCTACGGCCGTACAAGACCGTATATTATGGATGCGTAATATACGGCAGATAGGAGCTGGGCCATAGAGAATCATTGGGCCGTATGTAATGCGTATTTTACGGATGTAGTTTATGCGCTCATACGTCCGTAAAACTCGCTAGTGTGAGGCCGGCCTAAGATTTCTACAGACCAGTTATACGCTCCTAATCAACTCGTTACCTGCATTAAATACAGCTGTCTTACATAGTCACCTTCATAAAAGACTCCTGTCCACAGACTCAATCAGTCACACTCAACCTCCACAACATGGGCAAGTTTTCTAAGGATGTCAGGGGCAAGATCATAGACCTGCACAAAGCTGGAATGGGCTACAAAACCATAAGCAAGACGCTGGGTGCAAACTTACAAAATCAGCAATGGATCAAATACTTATTTCCCCCATTGTTTTTGCATGTTTAATTGAGTATTCATACTAATAAGAACACATACTGTGCACGTTCACTCTCTTATTTATTTTGGGATTTATTCCTGTTGTCATAGGCGGTAGTTTGGCAACTAGAGTCCCCGTTGATCTCCGTATTCCACCGGTCTGATTACACAATTCTGTTAAGAGGTGTTTTCATAATGAGGGCAATCTGGGCTACCATCTGCGCCTGAGGCTCCGGGGGGCCCATCTCCAGATTGCCCTCATCACCTGCTGGTCCTCTGCACGGAAATAACAGAAGCTGTGTCATGTCTGTGTTTGTAATGTCTCTTTCAGATCACCCTCTGTATGCCTTTGGAAAATCCATACTTTCTGCTTGCTCAGTGGGTGGGGGAGGCTCTTTCCGCTGTGATGCTAGCGATGTGCACAGACTTTGGACTCGCCAGTCGCCACCTCTTCTGCTTCCTCACCCATCTCATCACATGCAGCCTTATAGGTACAGCAGCTTCTTCCCCCTCACCCCTTTCTTCTATATACTGTTTTATTTGAAGGGATTTTTTGAAAACTGAGTATGATTAGGTTAATGCAGGGGTGGACACACAGAAGAACAATAATCGGGCCCTTTGCAGTCCAATAGCTCATCATACTGCACAATTACACCTGCTTTGGAGGTAGAAGTGGCCCCCTTACCTCTTTGGCCCCTGGTTGCAGCAATGGCATGTTCGCCCCTGGGCTAATAAAAAGTAAGGCAAGTTCCCCCGAATAAGATCCATTACAAAGTTTCATTGAGCACAAGAACTGCTGATTTACCCTGTACAAACACATCCCATATGCAAATAACCTCTTTAGTCTCCACTGCCACCTATTACACTAGAACTTTTTAACACTTGTTACGGCATAAATTTTAATTTTGAAAGATCTTATGACATTAAAGCCAATTCTATAAAAAAAAAAAAAAAAAGAAGCTTACCATAGCAAATCCAGAAAGCAGGGCCGAGGTCCTGCTGGAGGCCTTTAATTTGGCTCGGCTAAGATACAACTTCCTCCAGGACAAGGCTTGTACCGAGTGATGGTTGGATGTGACCAGTTCCAGGTAGCTGCGTCTAACCCAGTCTCTGTAGTCCATACCCTTGTTGCTGCGCTCGGAGACTGCCGGGGTGGAGGGATCCACTGGAACATTTAGTTCACTACTCATGGTTGCTAATAAATCTAGGAGCAAACAGACTCTCAGTCAGATACCAAACTGTAGTGACAATATATTCTGACACAGTGACAACTAACCCAAAGGTTGAGAGCAAGTTGTACTAATTATAAAGGACAAAGAATGAATAATGTGTTATCATGAGCCTTGAGCTATTGGGATTGTACACAGTTTTAATTATCATTATGGGATAATGCCATGTCATTGCTCTAGAGTTTAAAAATCTATTTTCAAATATGGGAATGCTGATTTAAAGCATTTGGATAGACTGCTTTGTGAATGTCTTCTTCCTTAAATGGGTATGTAGTAAGTGTAATAATAATAATATTTGCGAATACCTCCAATTAAAAAAGTAGTATAGTTCTTCTGATTCGCTGTCGCTCACCCCATGTGCAGGGCATTGCAGCAGCTCAAGTATCCATGGTTCAACGTCCGTACCAAACACCTACTATTCGGAGACAGACACCGAACATGGACTTCACCAGGAAATCGGTGTTACTGTTCGGGTGTTTGTCATGCTATCATGTGCATGACAGCGGGGTAAACACTGCTCCTGATCGGCGGTAATATCATTACCGCCTGTTAGAAAGCAGCCGTTCCCAGGCAGTCAAATAACAGTGTGAACCCACAGCTGTAATTGGAGAAAAAAGTTTACCTCTGGTCAATGGCATGGGCTGATGGGACTACTGCTCCCATCAGCCTACGCATGCTGCCGCTAATAACAGCAACAGCAGGGGGCGACTGATGGGAATATACGTCAGCCGGAGGCTACGCTCTAAACAAATATTTACAAAAACATAATGGCATGGGTTCCATTGTATTTTTGACAACCAGCCAGGCAAAACTGACAGCTGTGGATTGCTGCAATGCCCTGCCCATGGGGTGAGCAACAGCGAATCAGAAGAACTATACTACTTTTTTAATTGGAGGTATTCTCAAATATTATTATTATTACACCTACTACATACCCATTTTAAACAGGTCAAACGTGATGTGAACAGGTATTAATAAGAATGTATTATTTAAAAAGGACAACTCCTTCGATTGACATTGATGGCTAGATGTGTTGTGTTTTGAGGACAGACCCCAATGTGACTGACCCCAGATGAAGAAGAGGAGAGGTTAGGTCACTTTAGTATAAAAACAAGGGTTAAGGTGTGAGTGAAGGTTTATGTGCTGGCCAAGGAAGGTGTCCCTTTTTAATTCCCTCCAAGGTAGTCCCATAAATCACTTTTTATCAGAAAACATTAGTGTGTTACTCTTCTCATTGTTGCTGTCTCTTACCCATTTTCTGAAGGCGACTTATGTAATATGAACCTCGTAAATGTGCTCTTTCCATTCATGCAAAGCATAAAACAGCACAGGAAAGCACACCGGGCCTTTACGGTATATAGACACAGACTGTGCTGGAAGGATTCCAGTGAAGGATGATACTCAATAATTCAGTATAACACCCAGATCTATACTTTAACGTGCAAGTTCCTTTATACTGTATGCTTAACACATGGTAAATTAGCCATTATTTTACAAACACTGGGTGCAATTCTACATTATGGGTAATCTGAGAATGAAAAAATAACAATGGCTGACAGCATAATAAACATAGTACAATATTTATTTTACTTCTTCCTTAGTTAAATAGCTTAGTAAAAGCTCCAGTACCAGTATGTGCCAAATTCCACACATGAGTAAAGTGTCCACATTGCCAGTATGAGCACACCCACCCACCCACTAAAACGGAATGATTAACCTGAGCGTGGCAAGTATTACACAGTCAGACAAGGTCGACGTGTGGTTTACAGGGCTCCGCGGGCAGCTCAAGGAACAGAGCTGTTTATGTTGAACTCATTGTAAGGCAGCTCTGTGCCAGAGACAGTCAAAGGTGGGCTACAAGCTGACACAATAGTTAAAAAAAGCCAAGCAAGCCAATCCAGAAGCCAAATATTTATTTTAAAGCACCACTCCCGCGGGTTTTTTCCTATTTCAGCGCTGAAGTGGTGTTACTACCACTGATTAATATTATACTTAATAGTCATTGTCTTCAGCTCTTCCCAGTGCTGCTCCGGTCCGGATCCGCCATCCTGCGATTGCAACTTTAGACTGACCAGAAGTCAGAGGTAACGGTCAACAGCTCTCAGTGCAAATCTATGGGATTCTGGCCTCGTTCTAGCTCTCATAGACTTACATTGAGATGTGACTTTTGGCTTGCACATCAAACACTGGAGCGACCCAGCTGGTCACAAACAGCTGGAGACCGATCGGAGTGGTTCTGACAATAGATGAATGGTGCTTTAAAAGTATATTAGTGCCTCTGTAATGTATTAAATGACAACAGTGTTTTAAATGGCAGATGATGGTAGGATGGACCCCATTACACATTTTGCATTGGGGTCTGGAAAGTTTAAAATAACCGTCATTCTGCAAGTGTAGGACACCATTGGTCTCTGATCCAGAAGTGCAGTATACTATGGAATTTAGCAGTCCCAGCAATAAATGACTGCACAGAGGACACTGAGGCTTTGTGTGTGTCTGCTGCACAGGGCGCTTTACTTGCCATACTGAAAGGGCAGCACTGACTCTCATGGCTGCACACCTTGTGTTTTCACACTGAATCCCATAGATGTCTCTGAACCTATGGAGAGGCATAGACTGCAAAGTCCCTGGCAGCCCAGATACATCTCCTCTTCAGCCCCTGAGTCAGCTGCTCCGCTCCTTCCCCTGCCAGGGACTTTGCAGCAAGATTTTTGTTGCTTCACTGTGTATTGATATTAAGGTATTCCCAATTATAAAATTGCTATTCACTGTCAACTCCAATTGGAGTTTATATATATACATATATATATATATATATATATATATATATATATATATATATATGTATAATTGTCTAAGGGGTACTTCCGTCTGTTTGTCTGTCTGCAACTTCCATAACGGCAGGCCACGACCAATCAGCGACAGGCTTAGTCCGACCGCGAATTGGCCCCTCCCTACTCTCCTCCAGTCAGTGCCCCTTCCCTACTCCCCTCCAGTCAGCGCCAGTGTGTCACCCCATCCTGAACCAACTTTTTACTATTGATGCTGGCTATGCAGCATCAATAGTAAAAAGATATAATGTTAAGAATAATTTAAAAAAAAAAAATCATGCTATTCTCACCTTCCGTCGCCTCCGCAGCTTTCTCGCTCCTCGCGATGCGGCCGGCAGCTTCCGTTCCCAGAGATGCATTGTGAAATTACCCAGATGACTAAGCGGGCTATGTTATATACTACGTGCGCTGTGCTATATACTACGTGGCCTGTGTTATATACTGCGTGGGCTGTGCTATATATTATGTGGGTTGTGCTATATATTACGTGAGCTGTGTTATGTACTACGTGGTTGCTATATACTACGTGGCTGCTATATACTACGTGGGCTGTGTTATATACTGCGTGGTGTTATATACTGCATGGGCTGTGTTACATATTACGTGGGCTGTTATATACTACGTGGCTGCTATATACTATGTGGCTGTGCTATATACTACGTGGCTGTGCTATATACTACGTGGCTGTGTTATATACTGAATGGGCAGTGTTATATACTGCGTGGGCTGTGTTATATACTGTGTGGGCTGTGCTATATATTCAGTGGGCTGTGCTATATATTACGTGGGGTGTTATATACTGTGTGGGCTGTGCTATATATTCAGTGGGCTGTGCTATATATTACGTGGGCTGTTATATACTACGTGGCTGCTATATGCTACGTGGCTGTCTGTGTTACGTGAGCTGTGCTATATACTATGTAGCTGCTATTTACTATGTGGCTGCTATATACAACGTGGCTGTGCTATATACTACGTGGCTGTGCTATATACTACGTGGCTGTGTTATATACTACGTGGCTGTGTTATATACTACATGGCTGTGCTATATACTATGTGGCTGTGTTATATACTACCTGGCTGTGCTATATACTACGTGGCTGTGCTAAGCGCGACGTACATACACACATATTCTAGAATATCCGATGCGTTAGAATCGGGCCACCATCTAGTATATATATATATATATATATACACTCACCGGCCACTTTATTAGGTACACCATGCTAGTAACGGGTTGGACCCCCTTTTGCCTTCAGAACTGCCTCAATTCTTCGTGGCATAGATTCAACAAGGTGCTGGAAGCATTCCTCAGAGATTTTGGTCCATATTGACATGATGGCATCACACAGTTGCCGCAGATTTGTCGGCTGCACATCCCAAAGATGCTCCATACAAGGCAGGATGGATCCATGCTTTCATGTTGTTTACGCCAAATTCTGACCCTACCATCCGAATGTCGCAGCAGAAATCGAGACTCATCAGACCAAGCAACGTTTTTCCAATCTTCTACTGTCCAATTTCGATGAGCTTGTACAAATTGTAGCCTCAGTTTCCTGTTCTTAGCTGAAAGGAGTGGTACCCGGTGTGGTCTTCTGCTGCTGTAGCCCATCTGCCTCAAAGTTCGACGCACTGTGCGTTCAGAGATGCTCTTAGGCCTACCTTGGTTGTAACGGGTGGCGATTTGAGTCACTGTTGCCTTTCTATCAGCTCGAACCAGTCTGCCCATTCTCCTCTGACCTCTGGCATCAACAAGGCATTTCCGCCCACAGAACTGCCGCTCACTGGATTTTTTTTCTTTTTCGGACCATTCTCTGTAAACCCTAGAGATGGTTGTGCGTGAAAATCCCAGTAGATCAGCAGTTTCTGAAATACTCAGACCAGCCCTTCTGGCACCAACAACCATGCCACGTTCAAAGGCACTCAAATCACCTTTCTTCCCCATACTGATGCTCGGTTTGAACTGCAGGAGATTGTCTTGACCATGTCTACATGCCTAAATGCACTGAGTTGCCGCCATGTGATTGGCTGATTAGAAATTAAGTGTTAACAAGAAGTTGGACAGGTGTACCTAATAAAGTGGCCAGTGAGTGTATATATATATATATATACAGTATATATATATATATATATATATATATATATATATATATATATATATTTATAATGCAACAAGAAAGAAAACTAAGGCTACTTTCACACTAGCGTCGTGCACTGCACGTCGCTATGCGATGTTGCAGCGCACCGACGCATAGTGTGGAAGCGCCGCACAACGGGGGCAGCAGATGCTGTTTTTCAACGCATCCGCTGCCCCATTGTGAGGTGTGGGGAGGCAGGGGCGGAGTTCCGGCCGTGCATGTGCGGTTGGAAATGCTGCAGACGACGCACCAAAAAACGTTACAAGCAACGTTTTTTGGTGGCAACGGTCCGACGCAACACGACGCAACCGTCGCACGACGGTTGCGACGTGTGGCAATGCGTCGCACTGCGTCGCTAATGCAAGTCAATGGAGAAAAAAGACATCCTGCAAGCACTTTTGCAGGATGCGTTTTTTCTTCAAAACGACGCATAGCGACGTGCAGTGCACGATGCTAGTGTGAAAGTAGCCTAAAACACAAAAAAACATATTTCCTCAAAGGGGGCCAAATAAATGTACAAATCGTCACAGGAATTTATTTGTGATAATCTCTCCAAGGATTCAGAGCAATTATCTATTATTAATAGGTATAATCATAAATACTGGGTCTATATTACCATCACCCAGCAATAAATAATAATCTCCGCTGAATATAGGATGAAATACTCTATAAAGGCTAGCGACTCTCAAGAAATATACAAATCGCCACAATAAATTCCTGTGACAATTTGTACATTTAATTGGCCCCCTTTTAGGAAATATGTTTTTTTTTGTGTTTTCGTTTCCTTTTTGTTGCATTTTTAATATATACAGTATATCAAATATATGGGCTACATTTTAGTATTACATTAATTATTACGCCTATGATACAGCAACTTTTCTAGATATAGCTTGCATACTACTCCTAGTTTTAACAGCTATGATATTAGCAAGCCATTAACACCTACAGCATTTTTCATCGACCTTTGTTTATACCTAGCCATTATGACCCCATTGAGCCATGATTTGTATGTGTTTTAAATGTTTTAAAATGTGTTTTATATTTGTATGTGCACCTGTTGTTGCATCAAAAAAGCAGTTTTTTTCACATATATATCAGGTGTGTGCACCTCTATTAGCATCTTCTTTTTCCTTTTTCTTCTCCAGCATGCATTTGTAAGACGCTATGGTAGCACCCCTATATATTACCTTTAGTGGTGCCCGCTCACTTTTTGATAGAATAATATGCCCAATATAATGCTCCATAAAGGTTGATGGCCCCATAAAATGCTTAATAGAACAACATGCCCCATATAATGCTCCATAAAGGTTAATGATGGTCCCATAAGATGCTCCATAGAATAATATACCCCATACAATGCTGCTGCTGCGATTAAAAAAATTACATACTCACCTCTCGTCGCTGGGGATCAGGTGCCGATGTCCTGAGCAGGTGGGAACACCGGCACGCTATGGGGGCCAGGTGCCGATGTCGGAAGACACAGTGTGGCAGTGCACCGGGGACAGGTGAATATCGCATGGCTCACCCTCCCCCGTCATACTCACCCCGTCCTGGTGCGGTCTCTGCACTTCCCTGCTTCTCCGTTGTCCCAGGACGGCAGCTCCTTCCAGTGCTGAGAGGTCACATGGTACCGCTCATTAAAGTAATGAATATGTGCTCCACGCCTATGGTTATGGAGTCGCGTGCTTATTCATTACTTTAATGAGCGGTACCACGTGACCGCTGAACACAGGAAGAGCTGCGGGCGCCGGAGACCATCTGAGAAGCAGGGAAGTGCAGAGACCGTGCCAGGAAGGAGTGAGTATGATGTGACAGCCGCCACATCTGCCACTCCCTCTCCCCCGCTGACCCCCTGGGACAATGACTTGAGTATAAGCTGAGCGGGGCACTTTCAGCCTAAAAAATGGGCTGAAAATCTCGTCTTATACTCGAGTATACTGTATATGGTACATTAAAAGCTATATTTTAATATAATATTCCAACTAAATTTGACAGTGAATATGACATTACTGTGAGGTAGAATTGTAGTTCTAATGATGACTCATGCATGGAAAAATAGACTTCCTGTTTGAATATTTTTTGTGAACGTTTTCTTTTAATGTTATGTCATAATTTTGAGCTCAGCATTCTTTTCTAATTCAACTCTTAATATATGTTTTCGGACATCTATTTTTTATATGGAGCCCAACTTCTCTGTATAGTGATATAGCTTATGGAAAGATGTTAAATAAAGTTTCCCATTATAGGCACTTGTCAACTATCCATAGAATAAGTAATAAATGTATGAAAGCCGGGACCCCTCCAATGATTGAACCCCACTGATCATTAGAACATTAGAATAGCTGGAGGGGAATGTCGCAGGATTTGATCATGGGTTGATACTCTTCATTTAATGGCAGGTGAGTCTATACTCAGATGTTTCCATGAGACTCATGAATATTAGGGTTAACTCACACTTGCGTATAAATGAGATAAGTGCAATCCGATAATAAATAGTATTGCTTTCAGACCAATTTTATTCAATGAGGCAGCGCAGATCTGAGTATTATTTATTAGCTGTATTCAGCATGAGAAAAAAAAAATTGCAGCATGATGCAATTTACTTCCGAAATCAGTGCGAGAATAAATATCACATGCCATACAGACCATCATTAAGGCATTCGATTTTTACAGATACAACAAAATTCTGTAGCACAGGACACTGCAAATTTTCCTGTAAAAGATTAATAGCTGCTGAGAACAAAAAACGGAGAATAAATGGACAGCATACGGACGACAAGTGAGAAAAAGTCATCCCACCCTCCTGGATGAGAATGGGACTGACTATTTATACGCTAGTGTGAGCGATCCCATAAGTGGAGCTTCACTGACTTTACACTGCAGCTCCTCCTCACTGGAGAGGTATAGTTAGGTGTAATGGAGGGCTCAGACACCCTCAACAAGAGATCATGGTGGCCTCACAGTAGATTGTTGGTAAATATCCATTGTGAAAATATTTTTAATATTCTCATCAATGTATAATGTACAGTTTTGAAAAAAGTATTTAGTCAGCGGCCAATTGTGCAAGTTCTCCCACTTAAAAAGATGAGAGAGGCCTGTAATTGACATCATATGTAGACCACAACCATGAGGGTCAAAATGAGAAAAAAAATCCAGAAAATCACCTTGTCTGATTTGGCAAGATTTATTTTGCAAAATATGGTGGAAAATAAGTATTTTGTCACCTAAAAACATGCAAGATTTCTGGCTCTCACAGACCTGTAACTTATTCTTTAAGAGGCTCCTCTGTCCTCCACTCATTACCTGTAGTAATGGCACCTGTTTGAACTTGTTATCAGCATAAAAGACACCTGTCCACAACCTCAAACAGACACACTCCAAACTCCACTATGCTGAAGACCAAAGAGCTGTCGAAGGACACCAGAAACAACATTGCAGCCCTGCACCAGGCTGGGAAAGACTGAATCTGCAATAGACAAGCAGCTTGGTGTGATGAAATCAACTGTGGGAGCAATAATAAAAAAAATGGAAGACATACAAGACCACTAATAATCTTCCTCGATCTGGGGCTCCATGCAAGATCTCACCACGTGGGGTCAAAATGATCATGAAAATGTTGAGCAAAAATCCCAGAACCACACCGGGGGACCTAGTGAATGACCTTCATAGAGCTGGGACCACCATAACAAAGGCTACCATCAGTAATACACTACGCCACCAGGTGCCCAGATCCTGCAGTGCCAGACGTGTCCCCCTGCTTAACCAGTACATGTCCGGGATGTCTGAAGTTTTCTATTTGGATTATTCAGAAGAGTATTGGGAGAATGTCATATGGTCTGATGAACCTAAAGTAGAACTGTTTGGTAGAAACAAAACTCATCGTGTTTGGAGGAGACAGAATGCTGAGTAGCATCCAAAGAACACCATACTTACTGTGAAGAATGGGGGTGGCAACATCATGCTTTGGGGCTGTTTCTCTGCAAAGGGACCAGGACGACTGATCCACGTACATGAAAGAATGAATTGGTCCATGTATTATGAGATTTTGAGTGCAAACCTCCTTCCAACAGCAATGGCATTGACGATGAAACGTGGATGGGTCTTTCAGCATGATAATGATCCCAAGCACACCGCTAGGGCAACAAAGGAGTGGCTTCATAAAAAGCATATGAAGGTCCCGGAGTGGCCTAGCCAGTCTCCGGATCTCAACCCCATAAAAAACCTTTGGAGAGAGTTGAAAGTCTGTGTTGCCCAGCGACAGGTCAAAAACATGACTGCTCTATAGGAGATCTGCATGGACGAATGGGCCAACATACCACCAATAGTGTGTGCCAACCTTGTGAAGACTTACAAAAAACGTTTGACCTCTGTCATTGCCAACAAAGGATATATAACAAAATATTGAGATGAACTTTGTTAATGACGAAATACGTATTTTCCACCATAATTTGCAAAATATATCTTGCCAAATCAGACAAGGTGATTTTCTGGATTTGTTTTGTTATTTTGACTCCCATAGTTGTGGTCTACCTATGATGTCAATTACAGGCCTCTCTCATCTTTTTATGTGGGAGAACTTGCACAATTGGTCGCTGTCTAAATACTTTTTTCCCCCAATGTATACTGAAGCTCTACAAGGTTGGAAACCATAGCCTACTGTTACCATTCTTTTTGGTCAACCCAGTGCGATTCCATCATTGAAATGTGCAGACATATTTCAGACTTTGTTCGAACACATGTGATTGTAAGACAAGCAGTCCCGAGAAACTAATCAGCAAAGGAAGTCAAAAAGAAAGGGACAAGAATACAAGAATACATTTTTATCTTTTGCTATTGAATGTTTGTCTAAATAAATTTATGGACATAATTTGTGGGGAAAAAGGACAATACACATATGGATACATAGGAATAATTTAGGAGTCACTAAATCATTACATTTTATATACTACATGGTGTGTTTAGTTAGAACTAGCTACAGAATGAAAATATTAAAACCATTACTACCATTATATGACTCGTATAAAAGCATTGTGACATTATACAATTTATCTCTAATTTTACTACAGTACATCGTGACCTTAACAAATCTGCGCTGGGAAAAATATTTACTTCAGCACCAAGCGGGAGATGAGCTTTGGCTATAAATAATGTAGTATTAAAAATTGGAATTTTTGATAAGCTAAGATGCCTGTAAAATAGAGTAGGAAGCCGCAACATTACCCACTGGTGAAACCACTTTAATGACTTCAAACACAAAGGGCCATTAGTATGCCAGTGTTAATGATGGCAGGAAATAAGGGGTAAGATGCGCCTAATTTATTGAGAGGCGCAAACCACTCAATGAATTACGGTAAGTGCATCTTATCACTGTTGTGCGCCTTCATGCGCCTCCCCAGAAATATAACTCCTGTCAGTGACTGCCATACATTTCTGGTGTAAGTTATGTCACTAAACATGAGGTGACATAAGGTTTAAATCATTTGTTGGGCATCCTATCCCGCCTATCTTCAAGCCCACTTTGGAGTGAAAATGGGTAAAAGTCACAATTTTTTAGCAACTTCGACTTGCGGAAAAGTTTAGCAATTTTTCAAAGTGTTTAAGTCTAGTTATCTGGTGAAAACACCTTAATGAATCGGGGCTTAGTTTTTATCGTTTACTTTTCTAGCTGCAGCACTAGAAACATGGGATTTAATGAAATGAGATTTCATGAAGCTGTGGTAGATGAATACAAGGTAATCGTAAAATGATTGTCCTAATTGTTGTTTTATTCTGACACTATTGGTTCACATACAGGTGCTTCTCACAAAACTAAAATATCATCAAAAAGTTAATTTATTTCAGTTCTTCAATACAAAAAGTGAAACTCATATAGAGTCATTACAAACAGAGTGATCAATTTCAAGTGTTTATTTCTGTTAATGCTGATGATTATGGCTTACAGCCAATAAAAACCCAAAAGTCATTATCTCAGCAAATTAAAATAATTTACAAAAACCACTTGCAAATGCTTCCTAAACGTTTAAAAAGGTCCCTTAGTCTGTTTCCGTAGGCTCCACAATCATGGGGAAGACTGCTGACTTGACAAATGTCCAGAAGGCAGTCATTGACACACTCCACAAG
The DNA here is from genome assembly GCF_051348905.1 of Ranitomeya variabilis. Taxonomy (NCBI): domain Eukaryota; kingdom Metazoa; phylum Chordata; class Amphibia; order Anura; family Dendrobatidae; genus Ranitomeya; species Ranitomeya variabilis. Next base: position 101,333,520 of record NC_135234.1, read on the forward strand.
GAATGTAAGCCACAAAAGGTCATTGCTAAAGAAGCTGGCTGTTCACAGAGTGCTGTATCCAAGCATATTAATGGAAAGTTGAGTGGAAGGAAAAATTATGGTAGAAAAAGGTGCACAAGCATGGCAGCCTTGAAATGATTGCTAAGAAAAGGCCATTCAATAATTGACTGGTGTCACAAAGATCCCTGGGAACGGAAGCCGCCGCATGCACCGCTGAGAGCCGGGAGAACTCCGGGGGCCGTCGGAAGGTAAGTATATCCATATTTTTTATTTGTATTCTTTTTTTTACATGAATATAGATCCCAGTGCCTGAAGGAGAGTCTTCTCTCCTCCAGACCCTGGGAACCATTCGGGACCACTCCCTGCACACGCCGTATAAGATGACACCCGGTGTATAAGATGATTCCCGAAAAGTTGGGGGTCGTCTTATACGTCCAGTCATCTTATACGCTGAAAAATACGGTATTCTTTGGACAGTTAATTAAAAACAACAGTATACTGTGCTTGATTGGACAGCAAACTCGCCTGACCTTAACCCCATAGATAATCTATGGGGTATTATCAAGAGGAAGATGAGACACCAGACCCAACAATGCAGACAAGCTGAAGGCTGCTATCAAAGCAACATGGACTTCCATAACACCTCAGCAGTACCACAGAATGATCACCTCCATGCCACGCTGCATTGATGCAGTAATTGATGCAAAAGGAGACCCGACCCGAAGTATTGAGTACATTTCCTGAACATACATTTCAGTAGACCAACATTTCGGATTTGAAAATAATTTTTCAAGCTGGTGTTATAAAGTATTCTAATTTACTGAGATAATGACTTTTGGGCTTTCATTGGCTGTAAACCATAATCATCAACATTAACAACAACAACAATATTGTATCATACAATTATTAGGTTCTGTAGAAGGACGTAGATCTGGGGATTTATTATGATGGAATATAGGCTGAACTGGATGGACAAATGTCTTTTTTTGGCCTTACTAACTATGTAACTATGTAACTATATGTAACAAAAATAAACACTTGAAATACATCACTCTGTTTGTAATGACTATCTAATATGAGTTTCACTTTTTGTATTGAAGAACTGAAATAAATTAACTTTTGATGATATTCTAATTTTGTGAGAAGCACCTGTATATTAACATGTTAGGGGTGAAGCACATGAGTTTATTATGGCTCACTTTAGTACAGAGGAATAGTGGGGCTCACATAGAGGTGCATGAGGCCTCAACTGCTGTACTGTTCCATAATATCGCACCATGTTCTATAGGATTCTATAAGAGAATATTTGTAGATATACAGCAGTTTATGGAGCTCAGCAGTCAGCAGATACATAATGCCGCATAAAAATCAGATAAATAATTTTCTCCAGTCCCAAAAAATAAATTGTTTTACAGAAACGTATTGCCAATAGCATCCAAATTAGGGTAGCCCATAAATAGTCTAGGATCCCAGAAAATACTACATTTTGCAAAGCAATATACATGTCGAGGTAAATGCAACAACCTTGATTGTCTAAGGTAGTAAAATACATTAGTTAAAACCTTCAATTTTAGTGGTCACTGAAAGGGGCAGGGATTAAAATTCACCTGGCTTGGTACACTAAGGGATTGAATCAGTTAGTTGCTACATTTTTGGGGTTCTGGTGTCCAAGTGTAGTGAAGAGGTAATGAAACGTTGCCATTCCTGCAGCCTCAGCCTATATACTGTATATATAGTAGTGAAAGGGTAATATTTCATGCCTGGTGTTGAAAAGTTCACTTATACTTATACACTTATATAAAGGGTTCAGGACTATTTTTTTTATTTTTCTTATGGGGATGAGACCTGACAGGTGGGTAGTTGTTGACTACCTGACTGTTCTGCTTGATGCTGGCTCATAGCGGTCATGCGACTCTGCTGCTTCATTTGACCTCATGTCAATAGAGCAGCTCTTCCACTTCCCGGCTGCTCTGTCGCCATCATGATGGTTGACAACCGGCTCCCCACAGTTAGGCAGCAGGGAGCCAGTTGTCATTCAGCATGTCATCAGCAAATATGTCTTGTCAACAGAGCAGAGCGGAAGAGAAGCAGCTCTGTCAATGTGACATTACTGGAAGCCGCACAATCAACGGTGAGAGCAGTCTGTTACTACTCTGAGCCAGCAGAGATCAATGCCGGGCACAACTGGCAGTTAGTTATAAACTACTTGCATGTAAGTTTTTAGGTCCATAATAGAGATGAGCGGAGTTCGAGTCGAACTGTTCGCCAATTTCAAACTCAAGCTGTTTTGGGCGGTGTTCGAGTCGTTCGACGAACCCGAACAATTTGCTTAAAATTCGGCTGTTCGAGTTTCTGTTTGATAACTGTTCGTTCACCAAAAGCCTAACTTGATTTGCACATTAAAACTGTTTATCATTGTTAATGGACTGTTTCAGTGTATAGTGGGCGGGGGGGGGGGGGCAGGGGATTGATCTGTGCTGAAATAACGCCGATCTCCATTTTTTTTTCTTTCCCGCATTTACAGAGGGGCGGTGCAGTCTCTCAGCCTATCAGCAGTGCGCACACACACAGCAATGTGCATGTGATGCACACAAGCAAGGGCATGTGTCATTGGCTGTGTATGTCACATGTCCTTGCCCTATAAGAACCAGCCATTTGCCCCGTCACCACCATTTCCTCACTGCTGCAGCTTAGCGTTAGACGGCACCGCTGCTGCTGTGGGCGCTATACAGACTAAGAGTGTTTTTTTGGAGCGAATTCTCTGAGAGATAGGTTTAGGTAGTCGGGACTAGTTGTAATATCAGCCCTTTTCAGGGTAGGTTACAGCAGTTCATAGCACTGTTTGCCAAGCAGGTCTGAGCCAGTGCTGTGCAAGTGTTTGTCACAGCATTTGGTGTAATCTAGCTCAGCCAATCCTTTTGGGCTAGTAGCATTGTCTGATAGTCATCTGAGTAGCCCGCCTGTGAAGCTAGCTACACCGTCTGTGTATATAAATTTTTACTGCATCTAACCCAGTTAATAGTTTTGGGGTTTTGGGCTTAGTAGCAGTGTCCGCACGTCAGCAGAGTAGCCCGCCTGTTAAACAAACTATACCGCCTGTGTATCTCAATTTTTACTGCATCTAATCCAGTTAATAGTTTTCGGGTTTTGAGCCTAGGAGCAGTGTCTGCACGTCAGCAAAGTAGCCCGCCTGTGAAGCTAGCTACACCATCTGTGTATCTAAATTTTTACTGTATCTAACCCAGTAAATCCTTTTGAGCTTAGTACCACAGTTTGGCCATTCAGCTCTGCTCGGTTTTCATCCTTCGTTTTTTGTGCCAACAACTACAGATACAGAGTTGCCAATTAGTTAAGCACCAAAATGAGTGGCAAAAGGCCTGCTGCTGGTGGAAAGGGGAATAGGCGTGTTGGAAAGGGAAAAAAAGGTTGTGTCCGTGGGGCAGGTGGTAAAGCAACAGTAACATCTGCAGAAGAAAAGACCATCTTCCAGCCAAAGTAAGATGTCTACTTCTTTTCGTGGACGATCTGATATGATCCCTTTCTTACGACCATCGCTACGAGCATCGCCAAAAATTCCAGATGAGGCACAAAAACAGCAGGTGCTTGAACGGATATCAAGTGCTCGTTCAAGTGGGCTCTCCTCCATGTCAACTTCAACATCACAACTACTCCAGTCCTCAGAGTTGTCACCCCAATCGCACTTGCTTCCTCACAGCTCCCAAGTCTCCAGCTGCCCGTCTGAGCATGGGGTAACACACATGGTTGAGTCTGTGGAGCTGTTTACGCATACTATAGCCTGGGAATCAGAGGTCTGCTCCAGAGCTTCTGTGAATCCAGACAAGGAAATGATCTGCACTGATGCCCAGAATCTTTGTGAGTCGGATCCAGGCCCAGATGAAGAAGGTTCTGAGCATAATGTAGACCCTCATTCCCAAACTGTAACTCCTGTTGGTGGAGACAATGAGGAAGATGATGATGAGACTGAAATATCTGATTGGAACGAAAAGTTGACTTTTCGGTCGGGGCAGGAAGAGGTTGGCTCTGGGGAAGACAGGTGTGAGAACACACAGGATGATGATGATGAGGCTGTAGACCCCGCTTACTGTCAACCCCCAGTCTGCCAGTCCATGATGTCAGCAGAGGAGGTGGAGGAGGATGCTAGTGACGAGTCTGCTGATGATGTAATGGTGCACCTTCCTGGACAGAGATGGAGTACTGGAAGCACGTCAACAACTGCATCCTCAACCCCAACTGTGCCTCAGACCAGAAGTCGTGGTGGCTCTTCAGGTCGCACGGGCTCTAAGCCTTGCATAGCCTGGACACTTTATGACATCACAAAGGATTAACCAACTCATGTTGTCTGTAAGATTTGTCAACAAAATCTCAGTAGAGGCCAAAAAATCTCTAGCTTGAGTACTTCATGCATGAACCATCACATGGATATGAGGCATAAGTTGCAGTGGGAAGCTCACTGTGCTACAATGCGGCCTAGTGGGCCGGGTCAACCACCGTCTGCCCCATCAAGTGCATCCTCGTCCTCTTCATCCTCTGTGACTGTGGGGACAGCAGTCGCACTTCGTTTTGCATGCAGACCTTCCACCTCTTTACCCGCAACAGCCAGTGTGACTGGCAGGTCGTCAGGACATTTGCAAGTGGAAACACCTGCTTGTTATGATCCTTAGTGGTTGAGGATCACAAATTACTCCAGCTAAGTAACAAACATAGGACAAGCTCTAGTGAGGTGGCAAACTGGACTGACCGCAAATCTGAACCTATCCAAATACACTAGAAGTAGCCGGTGAACGTGCCTAAAAATCCTAGACGTCTCGAGCCAGCCTGAGGAACTAACTACCCCTAGAGAGAAAGACCTCTCTTGCCTCCAGAGAAATAATCCCCAAAGATATAGAAGCCCCCAACAAATAATAACGGTGAGGTAAGAGGAAGGCACATACACAGGGGTGAAAGCAGATTCAGCAAATGAGGCCCACTAATACTAGATAGCAGAAAATAGAAAAGGGAATCTATGCGGTCAGTAAAAAACCCTTACAAAATATCCACTCTGAGATTTCAAGAACCCCCACACCAACTAACGGTGTGGGGGGAGAAACTCAGTCCCCTAGAGCAACCAGCAAGCGAGGAAATCACATTTTAGCGAGCTGGACTAAAAACATAATGAACGCTGATAATCAAAAAATGATCAAACAAAAACTTAGCTTGTCTTGGAGAGACTGGGAGCAAGGTAGACACAAGGAATCTGAAGAGCACTGAATACATTGATAGCAGGCAAGGAACTGAGTATCCAGGTGAGCTAAATAGGAAACCAACCAAGGATAACGAACCAGCTGATGCTGCCAACCTGCAGAAAGACAACACTACACAGTACCGCTTGTGACCACTAGAGGGAGCCCAAAAATAGAGTTCACAACAGTACCCCCCCCTTGAGGAGGGGTCACCGAACCCTCATCAAGACCCCCAGGGCGATCAGGATGAGCCGCGTGGAAGGCACGAACCAAATCGGCCGCATGAACATCAGAGGCGACAACCCAGGAATTATCCTCCTGACCATAGCCCTTCCACTTAACCAAATACTGAAGCCTCCGTCTAGAGATACGAGAATCCAAAATCTTCTCCACCACGTACTCCAATTCGCCCTCGACCAGCACCGGAGCAGGAGGCTCAACAGAAGGACCCACAGGTACCACATACCTCCGCAACAAAGACCTATGGAACACATTATGAATGGCAAACGATGCTGGGAGATCCAAACGAAAAGACACCGGGTTAAGGATTTCCAAGATCTTATAAGGACCGATGAAGCGAGGCTTGAATTTAGGAGAGGAGACCTTCATAGGAACATACCGAGAAGACAGCCACACCAAATCCCCAACACGAAGTCGGGGACCCACACCGCGGCGGCGGTTGGCAAAGCGCTGAGCCTTCTCCTGTGACAACCTCAAATTGTCCACCACATGGTTCCAAATCTGCTGCAACCTATCCACCACAGAATCCACCCCAGGACAGTCAGAAGGCTCAACCTGACCCGAGGAAAAACGAGGATGGAAACCAGAATTGCAGAAAAAAGGCGAAACCAAAGTATCCACTCTGAGATTTCAAGAACCCCCACACCAACTAACGGTGTGGGGGGAGAAACTCAGTCCCCTAGAGCAACCAGCAAGCGAGGAAATCACATTTTAGCGAGCTGGACTAAAAACATAATGAACGCTGATAATCAAAAAATGATCAAACAAAAACGTAGCTTGTCTTGGAGAGACTGGGAGCAAGGTAGACACAAGGAATCTGAAGAGCACTGAATACATTGATAGCAGGCAAGGAACTGAGTATCCAGGTGAGCTAAATAGGAAACCAACCAAGGATAACGAACCAGCTGATGCTGCCAACCTGCAGAAAGACAACACTACACAGTACCGCTTGTGACCACTAGAGGGAGCCCAAAAAATAGAGTTCACAACACCTGCTGGTGTTGAGCGCTCTCCGGCATCGACACCACATTTTGATCAAGGCAACATAACATCTCCGCCTGCACCTTCCTCACAGACCAGCAGTTTGCCGGGAACACCCTACTCAACTCCGCCTAAGCACGGCAGCCAGCCCTCAGTCCCTCAGATGTGGACAAGTAAAAGACCATTTCCTCCTAGCCATGACAAAGCCAAGAAGTTGAATTTCTCCATCTGCAAGCTGTTGGCTACAGAAATGCTGCCTTTCCGCCTGGTGGACACAGAGGATTTTCGAGACCTTATGTCCATCGCAGTGCTCCAGTACCAGATGCCCACTCACCACTACTTCTCAAAGAAAGCTGTGCCTGCGCTACACCAGCATGTCGCACACAACATCACCGCTTCCTTGAGAAACTCTGTGTGTGACAGGGTGCATTTCACCACAGACACTTGGATGAGTAGACATGGACAGGGGCGTTACAAGTCGGTGACTGGGCATTGGGTAACTACGGCGACATCAGGAGAAGGGGCTGCTGTCCAAGTCTTGCCGTCCCCACGAGTTGCTCGTCGATCCTCTGCATCTAGAAGTTCCTCCACTGCTTCTGCCTCCTCAACGTCCTCTCGGTCCTCCACCTGCACCCAAAGCCTTTCTGGTAATGCCACCCGCGTTGTAACTGCACAGAAGGAATCCTACACACCTCCTCACTATGCTGTCACCAGGGCTCAACGGCATCAGGCAGTGTTTACATTGAAATGTCTGGGAAATGTGAGTCACACAGCTGAGGAGTTGTGGTCAGCTGTGGAGACCGAGTTCCATCAATGGTTGTCTCCACTCAACCTGCATCCAGGGAAGGCTGTGTGCGACAATGCTGCAAACCTGGGTGCGGCCCTTCGCCGGGGCAATGTCACACACGTGCCTTGTATGGCTCACGTTTTGAACCTGGTTGTCCAGCAATTTTTATCAAACTATCCTGGACTAGATGGGCTTCTGCAGAGGGCACGGTCGCTGTGTGCTCACTTCCGCCGTTCGCATCCCGCAGCTCGACGACTTGCATCTCTACAGAAGTCGTTGGGCCTGCCAGTTCACCGGCTGAAATGCGATGTGCCCACATGGTGGAATTCAACTCTGCACATGTTGCAGCGACTGTGGCAGCACCGACGAGCCCTGGTGCAATACGTTATGACGTATAGCCTGGGCCAACAAGATCAAGAGGTGGGGCAAATCACGCTGCAGGAGTGGTCTCAGATCAGGGACCTATGCACCCTTCTGCACAGTTTTGAAATAGCAAAGAAGATGTTTAGTGCTGACGATGCCATTATCAGCATGACCATTCCGGTGATTTACATGCTGGAGCACACCTTACACTGTGTCCGGAGTCAGGTGGTGGAACAAGAGGAGGAGGAGGAGGAACAGGAGGAGTCGTATGCGGAAGGGATCATATCTCCAATGTCAAGAAGGTTGGCAGCACCAAGGCGGATGGCATTGGAGGCTGGGGGAGAGGGATTACCGAGGGCGCATGGTAGCAGCCAAACTGTTGAGGAAGGTGCAGGAGGCGAGGAAGAAGTGGAGGACGAACTGGCGCTGGGCATGGAAGACTCATCAGATGAGGGAGACCTTGATCATATTTCTGCTGTGCGAGGTTGGGGGGAGAGGGCAGACGAAGGAAGCATGATTCTCACCTCGCCACCACCAAGACAACAAGGACTTGGTCCTCCTGGATGCGCAAGAGACATGAGTGCCTTCTTGCTGCACTACCTGCAACATGACCCTCAGATTGTCAGAATCCAAAGTAATGCCGACTACTGGGTTGCCACACTCCTAGATCCCCAGTACAAAAGCAAATTTAGCAAAATAATTCCTGCCATAGAAAGGGATTCACGGATGCAGGAGTATCAGCAGAGACTGTTACAGAATCTAACATCTGCTTTTCCACAAAACACCAGTGGTGCACGTAGTCAATCTCTGAGTTCTAACTTGCCAACTGTGGGACTATCGAGTCATCACTCTAACCGTAACAGTAACATCGTATCTGGTGGTAACAGCAATTTTTTCCAATCGTTTCAAGATTTTTTTAGACCATCCTTTGCAAGGCCACAGGAGACAAGAAGTCTGAGGCACAGCCAACGCCTAGAGAGGATGGTACAAGAGTATCTCCAAGTTAACATCAATGCCATGACTGTGGAACTGGACCCTTGCTTATTTTGGGCTTCGAATCTTGAAAAATGGCCTGAGCTCGCCACTCATGCCTTGGAGATCTTGTTGTGCCCCGCAGCCAGCATTCTCTCTGAACGTGTGTTCAGCGCTGCTGGTGGTGTGCTGACAGATAAGCGCACGCGGCTGTCCAGTGACAATGTAGACAGACTATCATCAAGATGAACAAATCCTGGATCTGCAAGGACTTTTCCACCCCTTTGTCATCTTGGGGAGACTAAAAGCTTGATGATTTTTGAAAATCACCTCACCAACCATTTAAAAAAAACTCTGGCGAAATTGATGCCACTTAACCCCTTCATGACCCAGCCTATTTTGGCCTTAATGACCTTGCCATTTTTTGCAATTCTGACCAGTGTCCCTTTATGAGGTAATAACTCAGGAACGCTTCAACGGATCCTTGCGGTTCTGAGATTGTTTTTTCGTGACATATTGGGCTTCATGTTAGTGGTAAATTTAGGTCGATAATTTCTGAGTTTATTTGTGAACAAAACGGAAATTTGGCGAAAATTTTGAAAATTTCGCAATTTTCACATTTTGAATTTTTATTCTGTTAAACCAGAGAGTTATGTGACACAAAATAGTTAATAAATAACATTTCCCACATGTCTACTTTACATCAGCACAATTTTGGAAAGAAATTTTTTTTTTGCTAGGAAGTTATAAGGGTTAAAATTTGACCAGTGATTTCTAATTTTTACAACAAAATTTACAAAACCATTTTTTTTAGGGACCACCTCACATTTGAAGTCAGTTTCAGGGTTCTATATGGCTGAAAATACCCAAATGTGACACCATTCTAAAAACTGCACCCCTCAAGGTGCTCAAAACCACATTCAAGAAGTTTATTAACCCTTCAGGTGTTTCACAACAGCAGAAGCAACATGGAAGGAAAAAGTGAACATTTAACTTTTTAGTCACAAAAATGATCTTTTCGCAACAATTTTTTTATTTTCCCAAGGGTAAAAGGAGAAACTGGACCACAAAAGTTGTTGTCCAATTTGTCCTGAGTACGTTGATACCTCATATGTGGGGGTAAACCACTGTTTGTGGGCACGGCAGGGCTCGGAAGCGAAGGAGCGCCATTTGACTTTTTCAATGAAAAATTGGCTCCAATCTTTAGCGGACACCATGTCGCGTTTGGAGAGCCCCCGTGTGCCTAAACATTGGAGCTCCCCCACAAGTAACCCCATTTTGGAAACTAGACGCCCCAAGGAACTTATCTAGATGCATAGTGAGCACTTTAATCCCCCAGGTGCTTCACAAATTGATCCGTAAAAATGAAAAAGTACTTTTTTTTCACAAAAAATTTTTTTAGCGTCAATTTTTTCATTTTCACATGGGCAACAGGATAAAATGGATCCTAAAATCTGTTGGGCAATTTCTCCTGAGTACGCCGATACCTCATATGTGGGGGTAAACCACTGTTTGGGTGCACGGCAAGGCTCGGAAGGGAAGGCGCGCCATTTGACTTTTTGAATGAAAAATTATCTCCATCGTTAGCGGACACCATGTCGCGTTTGGAGAGACCCTGTGTGCCTAAACATTGAAGTTCCCCCACATGTGACCCCATTTTGGAAACTAGACCCCCCAAGTAACTTATCTAGATGCATAGTGAGCACTTTAAACTCTCAGGTGCTTCACAAATTGATCCGTAAAAAATGAAAAAGTACTTTTTTTTCACAAAAAAATTTTTTTAGCCTCAATTTTTTCATTTTCACATGGGCAACAGGATAAAATGGATCCTAAAATTTGTTGGGCAATTTCTCTTGAGTACGCCGATACCTCATATGTGGGGGTAAACCACTGTTTGGGTGCACGGCAAGGCTTGGAAGGGAAGGCGCGCCATTTGACTTTTTCAATGGAAAATTAGCTCCAATCGTTAGTGGACACCATGTTGCGTTCGGAGAGCCCCTGTGTGCCTAAACATTAGAGCTCCCCTACAAGTGACCCCATTTTGGAAACTAGACCCCCCAAGGAACTAATCTAGATGTATAGTGAGCACTTAAAACCCCCAGGTGCTTCACAGAAGTTTATAACGCAGAGCCATGAAAATAAAAAAATATTTTTCTTTCCTCAAAAATGATTTTTAGCCCGGAGTTTTTTATTTTCCCAAGGATAATAGGAGAAATTGGACCCCAAATGTTGTTGTCCAGTTTGTCCTGAGTACGATGATACCCCATATGTGGGGGTAAACCACTGTTTGGGCGCACGGCAGGGCTCGGAAGGGAAGGCACGCCATTTGGCTTTTTGAATGGAAAATTAGCTCCAATCATTAGCGGACACCATGTCGCGTTTGGAGAGCCCCTGTGTGCCTAAACATTGGAGCTCCCACACAATTGACCCCATTTTGGAAACTAGACCTCCCAAGGAACTAATCTAGATGTGTGGTGAGCACTTTGAACCCTCAAGTGCTTCACAGAAGTTTATAACGCAGAGCCATGAAAATATAAAATTATTTTTCTTTCCTCAAAAATGATTTTTTAACCCACAATTTTTTATTTTCCCAAGGGTAACAGGAGAAATTGGACCCCAAAAGTTGTTGTGCAGTTTCTCCTGAGTACGCTGATACCCCATATGGGGGGGTAAACCACTGTTTTGGCACACGTCGGGGAGCGGAAGGGAAGTAGTGACGTTTTGAAATGCAGACTTTAATGGAATGCTCTGCGGGCGTCACGTTGCGTTTGCAGAGCCCCTGATGTGCCTAAACAGTAGGAACTCCCCACAATTGACCCCACTTTGGAAACTAGACCCCCAAGGGAACTTATCTAGATGTGTGGTGAGCACTTTGAACCCCCAAGTGCTTCACAGAAGTTTATAACGCAGAGACGTGAAAATAAAAAATGTGTTTTCTTTCCTCAAAAATATTTTTTTAGCCCAGAATTTTTTAATTTTCCCAAGGGTAACAGGAAAAATTTGACCCCAAAAGTTGTTGTCCAGTTTCTCCTGAGTACGCTGATACCCCATATGTGGGGGTAAACCACTGTTTGGGCACATGGCGGGGCTCGGAAGGGAAGTAGTGACGATTTGGAATGCAGACTTTGATGGAATGGTGTGCGGGAATCATGTTATGTTTGCAGAGCCCCTGATGTGCCTAAACAGTAGAAACCCCCCACAAGTGACCCCATTTTGGAAACTAGACCCCCCAAGGAACTTATCTAGATGTGTGGTGAGCACGATCAACCCCCAAGTGCTTCACAGAAGTTTACAACGCAGAGCCGTGAAAATAAAAAATCATTTTTCTTTCCTCAAAAAAGATGTTTTAGCAAGCAATTGTTTATTTTCACAAGGGTAACAGGAGAAATTGGACCCCAATATTTGTTGCCCAGTTTGTTGTGAGTACGCTGGTACCCCATATGTGGGGGTAAACCACTGTTTGGGCGCACGTCAGGGCTCGGAAGGGAAGTAGTGACATTTGAAATGCAGACTTTGATGGAATGGTCTGCGGGCGTCACGTTGCATTTGCAGAGCCCCTGATGTGCCTAAACAGTAGAAACACCCCACAAGTGACCCCATTTTGGAAACTAGACCCCAAAAGGATCTTATCTAGATGTGTGGTGAGCACTTTCAACCCCCAAGTGTTTCACATAGGTTCATAACGTAGAGCCGTGAAAATAAAAAATAATTGTTCTTTCCTCAAAATTATGTTTTAGCAAGTAATTTTTTATTTTTGCAACGGTAACAGGAGAAATTGGACCCCAATAGTTGTTGCCCAGTTTGTCCTGAGTACGCTGGTATCCCATATGTGGGGGTAAACCACTGTTTGGGCGCACGTCGGGGCTTGGAAGGGAGGGCGCACCATTTGACTTTTTGAACGCAAGATTGGCTGGAATCATTGGTGGCGCCATGTTGCGTTTGGAGACCCCTGATGTGCCTAAACAGTGGAAACCCCTCAATTCTATCTTCAACACTAACCCCAACACACCCCTAACCCTAATCCCAACTGTAGCCATAACCCTAATCACAACCCTAACCCCAACACACCCCTAACCACAACCCTAACCCCAACACACCCTAAACCCTAAATCCAACCCTAATCCTAACCCTAATCCCAACCCTACCCACAACTGTAACCCCAACACAACCCTAACCCTATCCTTAACCCTAACCACAAGCCTAATCTTAACCCTATTTCCAACCCTAGCCCTAATTCCAACCCTAAGGGTACCGTCTCACATAACGATTTACCAACGATCACGACCAGCGATACGACCTGGCCGTGATCGTTGGAAAGTCATTGTGTGGTCGCTGGGGAGCTGTCACACAGACCGCTCTCCAGCGACCAACGATGCCAAGGTCCCGGGTAACCAGGGTAAACATCGGGTTACTAAGCGCAGGGCCGCGCTTAGTAACCCGATGTTTACCGTGGTTACCAGCGTAAAAGTAAAAAAAAAAAACGTACATACTCACATTTTGGTGTCCTTCAGGTCCCTTGCCGTCTGCTTCCCGCTCTGACTGAGCGCCGCCGTACAGTGAGAGCACAGCACAGCGGTGACGACCCCGCTGCGCTCTGCTCTCACTTTCCGGCCGGCAGACAGTCAGAGCGGGAAGCAGACGGCAAGGGACCTGAAGGACACCGAAATGTGAGTATGTACGTTTTTTTTTTTTTTTTACTTTTACGCTGGTAACCACGGTAAACATCGAGTTACTAAGCGCGGCCCTGCGCTTAGTAACCCGATGTTTACCCTGGTTACAAGTGAACGCATCGCTGGATAGCTGTCACACACAATGATCCAGCGATGACAGCGGGAGATCCAGCGATGACAGCGGGAGATCCAGCGACGAAAGAAAGTTCCAAACGATCTGCTACAACGTACGATTCTCAGCAGGGTCCCTGATCGCTGCTGCGTGTCAGACACAGCGATATCGTATGGATATCGCTGGAACGTCACGGATCGTACCGTCGTAGCGATCAAAGTGCCACTGTGAGACGGTACCCTAACTCTAATTCCAACCCTAACCCTAAGGCTATGTGCCCACTTTGCGGATTCGTGTGAGATTTTTCCGCACCATTTTTTAAAAATCCGCAGGTAAAAGGCACTGCGTTTTACCTACGGATTTACAGCGGATTTCCAGTGTTTTTTTGTGCGGATTTCACCTGCGGATTCCTATTGAGGAACAGATGTAAAACGCTGCGGAATCCGCACAAAATTGACATGCTGCGGAAAATACACAGCGTTTCCGCACGGTATTTTCCGCACCATGGGCACAGCAGATTTGGTTTTTCATAGGTGTACATGGTACTGTAAACCTGATGGAAAACTGCTACGAATTCGCAGCGGCCAATCCGCTGCGGATCCGCGGCCAATCCGCTGCGGATCCGCTGCGGATCCGCGGCCGATCCGCGGCCGATCCGCTGCGGATCCGCGGCAATCCGCTGCGGATTCGCAGCCAAATCCGCACTGTGTGCACATGCCCTAACCCTAACCCTACCCCTAATTCTAACCCTAATTCTAACCCTAGTTCTAACCCTAACCCTAGCAGAAAAAAAAAAAAATATTTTATTTATTTTTATTATTGTCCCTATGGGGGTGATAAAGGGGGGTCATTTACTTTTTTTTATTTTGATCACTGTGATAGGCTATATCGCAGTGATCAAAATACTTCTGAAATGAATCTGCCAGCCGGCAGACTCTGCGGGCGCAGTGCGCATGCGCCCGCCATATTGGAAGATGGCGGCGCCCATGGAGAAGCCGGACGGACATCGGGAGGCCCGGTAAGTATGAAGGGGGGGTGATCGGATCACGGGGGGGGGACCGGAGCACAGGGGGAGGGGACCGGAGCACAGGGAGGGGGCACCGGAGCACGGGGGGAGCGGACAGGAGAACGGAGGAGCGGACAGAACGAATTAGGGGGGCGGACCGCGCACCGGAGCACTGGGGGGGCGATCGGTGGGGTGGGGTGGGGGCAGATTAGGTTTTCCAGCCATGGCCGATGATATTGCAGCATCGGCCATGGCTGGATTGTAATATTTCACCGTTTTTTGGGGTGAAATATTACAAATCGCTCTGATTGGCAGTTTCACTTTCAACAGCCAATCAGAGCGATCGTAGCCACGAGGGGGTGAAGCCACCCCCCCTGGGCTGAAGCACCACTCCCCCTGTTCCTGGAGATCGGGTGAAATTGGAGTTAACCCTTTCACCCGATCTGCAGGAGCGCGATCCCTCCATGACGCATACGCTGCGTCACAGGTCGGGAAGGCACCGACTTTCATGACGCAGCGTATGCGTCAAAGGTCGGGAAGGGGTTAAAGGGAACCTGTCACCCCGTTTTTTCCGTATGAGATAAAAATACTGTTAAATAGGGCCTGAGCTGTGCATTACAATAGTGTATTTTGTGGACCCCGATTCCCCACCTATGCTGCCGAAATACGTTACCAAAGTAGCCGTTTTCGCCTGTCAATCAGGCTGGTCTGGTCAGATGGGCATGGTGTCTTCCCCCAGATCTTGCTTATTTTTCCGTTGGTGGCGTAGTGGTTTGCGCATGCCCAAGTCCAGAATCCACTGCACAGGGGAGGGAAAAGAGCACGATCTGCGCTATTCCCCTGGTGATCGGTGGGGGCGGCCATATTCCTGTGGCCGCGCGTGCGCAGATGGAGCGCTCTGCTGCTTGGGGCTTCAGGAAAATGGCCGAGGGATGCCACGCGTGCGCAGATGGAGATCGCGGCGGCCATTTTCCTGAAGCAGAGATGCGAGTGGTGTCTGTGGCAGAATTTTTTGAAAAAATGGAGACTCTTTTATTTAGTTCCCTTGCTGAGTTTTACATGACGTTGCCATCGTCAATTCCAGGTGGGTGGGGTCCTCTGCAGAGTTGTTTACTCATACTATGGCCTGGGATTCAGAGGTCTGCTCCAAAGCTTCAGTGTCTGCTAGTCAGCAGAGTAGCCCAGCCACCCACCGCCTGTTTACCTAAGTACTATTTTTAACGGCATCTAGCCCAGGAAATCATTTTGGGCCTAGTAGAATTTGGTGCTACTCAGCAGCGTACCCCACCCATGAAGCAAGCTACACCGCCTGTTTACCTAACTACTATTTTGTAACGGCATTTGGCCCAGGAAATCCTTTTGGGCCTAGTAGCAATTTCTGCTACTCAGCAGAGTACCCCACCCATGCAGCAAGCTACACCGCCTGTTTACCTAACTACTATTTTTAAACGGCATCTGGCCCAGGAAATCCTTTTGGGCATAGTAGAATTTGGTGCTACTCAGCAGCGTACCCCACCCATGAAGCAAGCTACACCGCCTGTTTACCTAAGTACTATTTTTTTAACGGCATCTAGCCCAGGAAATCCTTTTGGGCCTAGAAGAATTTAGTGCAACTCAGCAACGTACCCCACCCATGAAGCAAGCTACACCGCCTTCTTTCTTTCTCATTCTAACCCCTCGGCTCTGGGGTGTCCACTCTCCCTCCAGCTCTCTCCTTCTCACAGGTGGACTACCGCGTGTTTTCACACTGTGGCGAATCTTTTGGGCCCAGGCATAAGAAGTTGTCGAGGTAATGGATAATATGTGCTGCCTTACAAACGTCCATGACGACACATTCGAGGAAGCAACTAAACGCCTCAAATAGTGAGCAGGATATGGAGCACCCCATGGACAAACAGCGATCTATGTAGTATGCTCCTTCACAGAAGCAGCCCAATGGGAGGACACTATTCGGAGGCACAGGTAGTAACCGGAACGCCCCCTCAATGTCTGTTTTGGCCATTAGGGTGCCCCTTACCAACTTCTTGACCCGCCTGATTGCCTCGTCAAAGGAGGTACAGCACATAGTACTGTACTTGTTCCACGTCGGTGTTGTCGTTCACTGACCTGCCCCTTGGATATGACAAATGGTGGATTAGTCTGAATGTATTGGGTTCATTTTTTGGCACAACTCCCAACGGGGGTACCACTACGTCTTCTAAGGAAAGTGTTCTGAATGGACCCGCCGCCATTCTACCTAAAGATATATATTTTTTTTTTTTTGTCAAGACGTCTGGGCGTTGGTAGAGTGAGTTTAGATTTTTACTCCAGCCTTTCTTGATTTTAGAAGGGCATGACATGCCTATATCTGTGTCTCCTCCTCCTTTTACTCCTCCACCTCTTTTCTTTTCGCATGACTATATGTAGTTGTGACTTTTCCATGTGTTTGTTGTGTCTTCTGAGCAGTTTTTCAGCTTTTGGACACCTTTTAAGGTGTTTTCTATGTGATTTCCATGTGTTTGTATGTGTTTGTGTTGGCCTGCCATTGGTTTCAATGGGGTTCGACGGTGTTCGTCGAACGTTCGACGAACAGTTCGTCGAACATCTCCCTGTTCGACGAACCAAACCAAACCAGAACACTAGGGAGGTGGCTCATCACTAGTCCATAAGGAAAAAAAATAGTCCTGGATGAACATTTTAACATTTGAACTGTTAGATGTCAGAAATGTTTAATCCTCACTCTCATTCATCCAGGGACATTCACAAAAAACACCCATTTTGTGATTTGCATAAGCTCTGCCCCATGAAACCAAATGGTTCGGAGGTATGCTCACTTTTTCACAATACAATGTTGTAAAATATTGATTCCACTTCCATTTCTTGTTTTGCCCCAATCATAGACATCACTGAAAAGATCAGATACAGAGGACTGTGAAAGCTGCAAAACCAGGAATCGTATTGTTGTAATTAGTGGTCGAAGAGTTCCAGCATATATGGTTCTAACAGTATGATATCCTTTCATGCCTAACTAGCCCTATGTTGAAATTATCGACACAGTAGTTAAAGGGGTCATGTATTTTTTCTTTATTTTAACAAATCTGTTGGGGATATGATTTTATTTCATTTACTAATAAGGAGAATCAGGTTTTACAGATTCTCCTCCTGTACTTGTTAGTGCAGCCTTCTTCACCGACAAAACAGCCACTGTTGGAAGAGCATGCGACCATGCCTGTCCATCAGGCTCCTCCGATTGAATAAACCCTTACCCATGTACAGTGTTTTCCATTTGGAGGAAGGTGATGGCAGTTCTGGTCACAGGTCTGTCCATCCGCAGCCATTATGTGGATATGAACAGTATGCAGGTTGTGAGGAAGGCGGCACTAACAAGTGACCACTACCTCTGTGCCGATACTGTACAGTAATGGGGTCATCATCTTGCTAGAAACAGCTATGAAATGTCAAAAAATGCTCTTTTTTTGGCTATTTTTTTATTCTATGGCAGCAACCACTTTTGTTAAAAAGTGAGATCTCCCACCGTTTTGATAGTTAGCGTCTCAGCAACTGACACCCTGCAAGATATTAATAGAAATTCTCCTCCAACTAAAAAGTGCAGCATCAAACCTTCCCTTCCCAAGAAACCTCCTCCATACATTAATCTGCGCACTGCCTTGTCTACTGAAAACATGCATATAAGCGAGTTTAATCAAACATACATTTTTTGCTTATGAAAAAAGGTCTAGTGTTATTATACTGGATCCAATTTTCTGCCATTTTTGGTCCATACCTCAATTTTTACCATCAATATGGCTTCCCTTTTACTCATATGCAAAACAAAAAAAGTTTACTCATCAACTAGTATAAATAAAGTCAGCATTCAGATGGCACAGGGATGGCATCTTTGTTCTATTCGTTTGTCTTACTGCACCCATTCACTTAAATAGGTGGTCTTGATCTTCAAATTGGATCAAAAATATCTCTTTTTTTTTGCGGACAATCAATCTGCAAATAAATTTAAAAAACAGTCGTGAAAATGCTTAAAGATTGTAGAGGGGTATGTGTTCTACCCATGAAAACACAGAAGATGCACACAAGACACGGACATCTGAATGAGACATAACATTGTGTCTAAAAGGGGGGTGTAATGTCCAGTCAGCAAAGAGTTAAAAAAGAAAAATATTTTTGTAAGTTCAATAAACTATTTAGTTCTATTAATAAATCATCCTCCCCTGACTGAGTAAGCGATTGTCCAGATGGACGGGATATGCACTGGATTCTTGTGATACGCACAAGCAGCCTTCAATCCCATGACATTAAAATCACATAAAGGGCAGATATACATCAGACCGTGGCCTGTGATCAGGGAGATTAGGGGTAGCTGTGCCGCTTTACGCCAGATTACTTCCAGAAACAAGCTTGGCTATTAAGTGTTTTCAGAGGCAGCAAACAGGCACCATACCAAAATGGAACCTTTGGGGCTGAAAATGAGATTGAAGAGCAACACTTACCCTTAGGGCTTACACCACCGTATACATCGGACGAGTGCTAGCCAATGTTTTATCGGACATCACCCACATCAATGTTATTCATTGGGGCAGTGCTGCTGACTGATTTTTATCACTGATAGCTGCCACTGGTGATAACCAGCAATTGTAAAATCAGGGTGCAGGAACCACGAGAACAGGGCTATCCAGCCCTGTCTGAAATTAGGTGGATAAGTACATGCTTGGCATGCTTTCCATTTATTGCCTATGGGACTGCTGAGTGCAACCATTATTTTTTTCCCATAGACAATTCTCATGCTGTGACTGTATGTGATTAGGGAAAGGGCCCCTGATCATGAACAGCTTAGGGAATAACAGAAGAACAGTAAAGCTGGTGGCCCAGTCCTCCTCACCTTTCACCTTTAGACTTTCCTTTGGGAGCAGGGATTGTTAGGGCCTCAGTCCTAGGGACAGCTCAGGGACCCTTTCCCTAATCATGTACAGTCACAGCGTGACAACAATGCATGGAGCAGAGTCCACTCCATTCAAGATGGAGCTACAGAGCCCTGTTCTCGTGTTTTCTGTGCCCTGATTTGAAATTGCACCTGCAGCTATCAGCATTATTCCCTAAGGCTATGGTCAGATGGTCATATGTTCTCTCAACAGAAAAATGTTCCCACGGCGCTTGCGCTGACGTCACGTAGGTGAAGTGAGTTCATTGACTGTAAACTAGCAGGACCTGTTTGGCGGCATCGTGAGCAGGAGAACTTTCTCACACTCGCGGTGCCATCAGATAGGTAATAGGAATTCACAGAGAGACACTGAGCACACGGTGCTCTGTGTCTGCTGGATGACAGGCTGTATGGTTGCATCAGGCAACCATGCAGCCTGCCATCTAGATATAGCAGAGCTAGACCCGTCATGGGACAAATGAATTATCATCTCTGCAGAAAGGTGAGGAATGTTGTTTAATTTTTTTAACTCTTTTGCAGATGACGAGAGCATCGGGGGAACAGGCGAGGTCGTAAGTATGGTTTAAGATTATTAAAGGAGTCTGTGTCATTCCTTCAATTAAAATACTTTTTTCTGGGTGTCTTGTGTTTTCATACAATGTGACTATGGTGTTAGTAATATCAGGACAGGGATGAGGAGTCATGCAGACAAGAATAGGGATGAGGAACCATGCATACAAGGATAGAGATTGGGGACAATGCATACCTGGCTTATACTCGAGTCAATACGTTTTTCCAGTTTTTCGTGACAAAATTAGGTGCATCAGCTTATACTCGGGTCGGCTTATACTCGAGTATATACAGTAATTCAACACAGGTACAGTAAGCTGCACACATACTGTACTCATTTTATTTGTCACAGACATCTGTATATCTACCTATTCTATTTGTATTTACTTTATGTAACCTATTTCTTTTATCCTATCGGCTCCTGGTGTGATTTAACAGTACATGGCAGATGAATTGCCGGTATTTATTCTATCTATGAATGTAATATATATACACACACATGGTCAAAATTGTTGGTACCCCTCATTTAATGACAGAAAAACCCACAATGGTCACAGAAATAACTGGAATCTGACTAATAGTTATAATAGTAATAGTAAAATAAAAGATCTATGAAAATGAACAAATAAAAGTCAGACATTGCTTTTCAACCATCCTTCCACAGAATTTTTAAAAACATAAAACTCCTGAACTAGGCCTGGACAGAAATGGTATTCTTAACTTAATATTTAGTTGCACAACCTTTTGAGGCAATCAAACGATTCCTGTAACTGTCAATGAGACTTCTGTACCTCTCGACAGGTATTTTGGCCCACTCCTCAAGAGCAAGCGGCTCCAGTTGTCTCTTGTTTGAAGGTTGCCTTTTTCAGGCAGCATGTTTCAGCTCTTTCCAAATGAGTCTTCTTGGGAATGATGCAACAAGCTTTTCACATCTGGATTTGGGGATCCTCTGCCATCAGCAGATCCTCTCCAGTTCCGTCTGGTTGGATGGTGAACGTTGGTGGACAGGCATTTTCAGGTCTCTCCAGAGATGCTCAATTGGGTTTAGGTCAGGGCTCTGGCCAGGCCAACCAAGAATGGTCACAGAGTTTTTCTGAATCCACTCTATTGTTATTTTAGCTGTGTGCATTGTCTTGTTGGAAAGTGAACCTTCGGCCAAGTCTGAGGTCCAGAGCACTCTGGAAGAGGTCTTCATCCAGGATATCTCTGTAAGGATTATGGAGGCCACTGTGCTCTTATGAACCCTGAGTAGTGCAGAAATGCTTTTGTTACCTTGGCCAGATCTGTGCCTTGCCACAATTCTGTCTCTGAGCTCCTTGGCCAGTTCCTTTGACCTAATGACTCTCATTTGGTCTGACATGCACTGTGAGGTCTTATATAGGCGGTTGTGTGCCTTTCAAAATCAAGTCCTATCAGTTTAATTAAACACAGCTGGACTCCAATGAAGGAGTAGAACCATCTCAAGGAAGATCACAAGGAAATGGACAGCATGTGACTTAAATATGAGTGTCTGAGCAAAGGGTCTGAATACTTATGACCATGTGATATTTCAGTTTTTCATTTTTATTAAATTTGCAAACAGTTCTACATTTCTGTTTTCTTCCAGTCAAGATGAGGTGCAGAGTGTACATTAATGTGAAAAAAATGAACTTTTTTGAATTTACCGAATGGCTGCAATGAAACAAAGAGTGAAAAATGTAAAAGGGTCTGAACACTTTCCGTAGCCACTGTATGGCCGGGGTCACACTTGCGAGTGTGATGCGAGAAACTAGCACGAGTCTCTCGCATCAATAACGGCACTACCGCCGGCACTCGGGACCGGAGTGTGCGGCTGCATAGAAATACATGCAGCCGCATGCTACAGTCCCGAGTACCGGTGGCAGTGCCGGGTATTGATGTGTGAGACTCGTGCGAGTTTCTCGCATCACACTCGCAAGTGTGAACCCGGCCTATATATGTGTGTATGTCACTGATATCTATCTATCTCTCTATATATACTGTATATGTATTCTATGTGTATATATCTATTCTTTCTATTCTATTCTAACCTGTGTAATTTTACTATATGCTGCACATGAATTGCCGGCTTTTCAAAGGACACCGAAGCGTGAAAATCAGACAGCACTCGCATGGTCCGAGTGCTGTGCGATTTTTATTTTTTTATCGCACCCATAGACTTGCATTGATGAGTCTCGGCTGAGTCTCGGTGACAATCGCAGTATGCAATTTTACATGCATGTTGAATACGCCCGAGAAAATAAATGGTGATGTGAGCTGCTTCATAGATTAACACTGGGCCGAGAGGTATGTGATGTTTTCTGGCATAGCATTCGCCCACATTCTATCGTAGTGTGACGCTGGCCTTAGAATGAAATACTTTCACAATATTTGCAAGACATATCGCACTTACTGAGAACCGTAAGGGCTTAAGGCCCCGTCTCACATAGCCATTTACCAACGATCACGACCAGCGATACGACCTGGCCGTGATCGTTGGTAAGTCGTTGTGTGGTCGCTGGGGAGCTGTCACACAGACAGCTCTCTCCAGCGACCAACGATCAGGGGAACGACTTCGGCATCGTTGAAACTGTCTTCAACGATGCCGAAGTCCCCCTGCAGCACCCGGGTAACCAGGGTAAACATCGGGTTACTAAGCGCAGGGCCACGCTTAGTAACCCAATGTTTACCCTGGTTACCAAAAAAAACAAACACTACATACTCACCATCTGATGTCCGTCAGGTCCCTTGCCGTCTGCTTCCTGCTCTGACTGAGCCGCCGTACAGTGAGAGCAGAGCGCAGCGGTGACGTCACTGCTGTGCTGCGCTCTCACTGTACGGCACTCAGTCAGTGAGAGCAGGAAGCAGACGGCAAGGGACCTGACGGACATCAGATGGTGAGTATGTAGTGTTTGTTTTTTTTTTACATTTACGCTGGTAACCAGGGTAAACATCGGGTTACTAAGCGCGGCCCTGCGCTTAGTAACCCGATGTTTACCCTGGTTACCAGTGAAGACATCGCTGGATCGGTGTCACACACACCGATTCAGCAATGTCAGCGGGACCTCAACGACCAAAAAAAGGTCCAGGCCATTCCGACACGACCAGCGATCTCACAGCAGGGGCCTGATCGCTGGTACGTGTCACACATAGCGAGATCGCTACTGAGGTCGCTGTTGCGTCACAAAACTTGTGACTCAGCAGCGATCTCGCTAGCGATCTCGCTATGTGAGACGGGGCCTTTAGTCACAGCCGATGGTATCTACAATATCTGATGTAACAATTTCCTGTTTTGAAGATGTGTTTTGCTGTTTAGACTACAATTAGAGAGGAAGAAGCCCGAGTATAAGATCTGTAAGCAGCAGGAAGTAGTCAGGGAACTCAGTAAATATGGCAGAAATGCACTAAACTATTTACTGCGATCTAGTGCTCTTCAATTGATCCTGCTCGTGCTATAGGCAGTTCTGTAGAGATCCCACATGAACAGGATACATCATAATTTTTTTAATTATAAGTTTGCCATTAGTTTCTATATGAGACATATTGAAAAAAGTGTGAACCTCACCTTATACAAAGTTTATATTAAAGGGAATCTTTCACCTCATTTTGTCCCTATAAACTGCGGCCACCGCCATCAGGAGCTTATCTGCAGCATTCTGTAATGCTGTAGATAAGCCACAAATGTAACCTGAAAGATAAGAAAAACAAGTCATATTATACTCACCCAGGGGCGGTCCCGCTTCGGTTCGGGTCCGATGGGCGTCACAGGTCCGGGACCGGCGCCTCCCATCTTCATACGATGTCATCATCCTCCTTGCTTCTGTTGCGGCTCCTGCACAAACGTACTTTATCTGTCCTGTTGAGGGCAGCGTACAGTACTGCAATGTGCAGGCGCTGGGCCTCTCTGACCTTTCCCGAAGCCTGCGCATTGCAGTACTTTGCTGTTACATAAAACAAAGTCCAGCTCACCATAATCGGCATCCTTGGGAACTCGGAGCACGGAACCGCTGTGTCAGGGCGTGGAGGAATCGAAGAAATGATGAGGAATCCAACTCAAAGAGGTAGTGAAAAAAAAGCCTTTCTTTATTCACTTCAAATCATGTTCAGTGGAGGATAAAACATCAGCAACAACAAAGAATAAAATGCGATATCAACGCGTTTCTGGTGAACAAGCACCCTTAATCATGATGATGATATTCCTCATGATTTCTTCAGTACTTTGCTGTGCCCTCAACAGGACAGATAAAGTAAGCCTGCGCAGGAACCGCAACAGGAAGCAAAGAAGAGGACGTCATTGTATGAAGATGGGAGGCGCCGGACCCGGACCTGCGACGCCCATCGGACGCACCGGACCGCCCCGGGTGAGTATAATCTAACTTGTTTTTCTTATCTTTCAGGTTACATCGGGGGCTTATGTACATCATTATAGAATGCTGTACATAAGCCCCTGATGGCAGTGGCAGCAGTTTATAGGGCCAAAATGAGGTGACAGATTCCCTTTAGTCAGATGTACTGAAACAGATGACAAAATGCATAAACAGAAGCGTAAGTGGCAAGATACTGTATGTATGTACCCCTTTAAGTCTACACTATAGTGAGCTGAGATCTGCATCAGTAAGCTTCAGTCAGGGAATAAAAGCATTTCTCACCAATGTTGCTGGATATTGATATTTTTCATGTTAAGGTTTGATCTAAATTTTTACGGTCTGCATTTATAGTATGGGACTAGGAATTAGGGGCGCGGCGGTAGAAGCGGGGCGGGGCAGGATTCTGCCGGTGCAATAACTGAACCTGAGTCCGAGACGCAGGTTCAGTTAAACTCTATTGCCGTGTGGGCCCGCGCGGCAATAGTTGAGAGCCGCCAGCCAATAGGAGGCTGGCAGCTGATGTCAGAGAGCACGTCGCCGGCGTCATTCGCCAGCGAGTACGCATTTGAAATGCCTGGCGTGGACGATGGCAAGCCACAATATGTTTGGGCGACAGGATGGAGACACATGGAAATTGTGTCTCCATCCTGCCCCATCTCCTTTCTGCCTCATGATCGTGCACCATGTGACATTGGGAACGATGGAGACACATGATGCAGGATCATGGTGCAGGATGGAGACATGGGGCAGGATAGACAGATAGTGCAGGATCATGAGGCAGGATGGAGACAGATGGGACAGGATGGAGACACATGGTGCAGTATCATGGGGCAGGATGGAGATATGGTGCAGGATGCAGACACGTGATGCAAGATCATAGGCAGGATCGAGACAGATAGGAAGGTATGGAGACAGATGGGACAGGATGGAGATAGATGGGGCAGGATGGAGACACATAGTGCAGGATCATGGGGCAGGATGGAGACACGTGGTGCAGGATCATGGGGCAGGATGAATATGATGGAGACAGATGACGCAGGATCATTTCTGATTGCCGTATGTGGAGTCGGGAAGGAATTTTTTTCCCCAATGTGGAGCTTACTCTTTGCCACATGGGTTTTTTTTGCCTTCCTCTGGATCAACATGTTAGGGCATGTTAGGTTAGGCTATGGGTTGAACTAGATGGACTTAAAGTCTTCCTTCAACCTTAATAACTATGTAACTATGACAGATGACGCAGGATCATGGGACAGATGGGTGTTATGACCCCAGTGGACAGGGTCTCAGAGGTACGTGTAAGTCCGCGAGATACAAAAATCCAGCTCATAGGGCAGTGGTAACTGGGTCGACCAAATATCTACTCCTAACACCAACACTAGAAGTAGCCGGGGATCATGCCTACGGTGATCGCTAGATGACTCGCGCCAGCCGGAGAATCTAACTACCCCTAGGAGAAGAAAACAAAGACCTCTCTTGCCTCCAGTAAAAGGGACCCCAAAGCAAGATACAAGCCCCCCACAAATAATAACGGTGAGGTAAGAGGAAATGACAAACACAGAAATGAACCAGGTTCAGCAAAGAGAGGCCAGCTTACTAATAGCAGAATAAAGCAAGATAACTTATTTGGTCAACAAAAACCCTATAAAAATCCACGCTGGAGATTCAAGAACCCCCGAACCGTCTAACGGTCCGGGGGGAGAACACCAGCCCCCTAGAGCTTCCAGCAAAGGTCAGGATACAGATTGGAACAAGCTGGACAAAAATACAAAACAAAACAAAAGCAAAAAGCAAGGAAGAGACTTAGCTTTAACAAGCAGGAACCAGGATCAGTACACAACAGCACAACAGATTAGCTCTGATTTCAACGATGCCAGGCATAGAACTGAAGGTCCAGAGAGCTTATATAGCAACGCCCCTGAACTAACGGCCCAGGTGAGCATATAGGAGAAGACAGAAGCTCCAGTGTCAAATCACTAATGACCACTAGAGGGAGCAAAACGCAAATTCACAACAGATGGGGCAGGATGGAGACAGATTGGACAGGATGGGGAGATCATATGGGGCAGGATGGGACATCACATGGATGGATACTCATGAGGGCAGGATGGGAGAACATATGGATGAAGCCAGGAATGAGACACACGGGGGCTAGGATGGGAGATATTATTACCCTAGGGGCTAATTAAGGGATATTATTACTGCAGTCAAGTGTTTTATTTTTTGAGGATAGTGTTTTCAATAGTGGGTCCTGTTACTGTGCAGAGCGACACTATGCCGCCTTTTTTTCTTCATCTGGTGTAGTGTAGAAGTTGGGAAAAAATTAAGTAATATGTTCTGCAAGTGGTGCTCTAGATCAGAGGTCCCCAACCGCCGGTCCGCGGACCAGGACCGGGCCGTTGGGGTTTTTCAGCCGGTCCGCGGCGCCGCTGACAGCTACCGTATATTAAACCAAAAAGAAGATGGACTCCAAAAGCTAAAAATTACAATTTTATTAGAGAACCATAAAAACAATACATACAAATAAAGTATATTAATAAAGACAAAGTTTGTAGTAAATAGTGGAGAAGCGACACTAGTGCCGCATACACATGTATCCTGCTTGAAACGTGTAAACCGTGACTCACAGCCAATAACCTGTCATTTAGTAAGGTAATAGTTCACATAATAGTTCAGCTACCGTATATACTCGAGTATAAGCCGAGATTTTCAGCCCAAATTTTTGGGCTGAAAGTGCCCCCTCGGCTTATACTCGAGTCACGGTCGGCGGGTGAGGGGGAGAGGGCGCTGAGGCATACTTACCTAGTCCCGGCGATCCTGACGCTCCCCCTGCCCGTCCCACGGTCTCCGGGTGCAGCAGCTCTTCCCCTGTACAGCGGTCACGTGGGACCGCTCATTAGAGAAATGAATAGGCTGCTCCACCTCCCATAGGGGCGGAGCCGCCTATTCATTTCTCTAATCAGGGGTGCCGGTGACCGCTGACAGAGGAAGAGGCTGCGGCACCCGGAGACCAGCTGTCCGGGGGAAGGAGCGGGACGCCGGGAGCAGGTAAGTATTACATAGTCACCTGTCCGCGTTCCACACGCCGGGCGCCGTGCCATCTTCCTGGCGTCTCTCCACACTGACTGTGCAGGTTAGAGGGCGCGATGACGCATATAGTGTGTGCGCCGCCCTCTGCCTGATCAGTCAGTGCGGAGAGACGCCGGGACGGGACACTGAGGAGCTGGAAGCAAGAGAGGTGAGTATGTCATTTATTATTTTTATTGCAGCAGCAGCACAGCTATGGGGCAATAATGGACGGTGCAGAGCACTGTATGGCACAGCTATGGGGCAATAATGGTGCAGAGCACTGTATGGCACAGCTATGGGGCAATAATGGTGCAGAGCACTATATGGCACAGCTATGGGGCAATAATGGTGCAGAGCACTATATGGCACAGCTATGGGGCAATAATGGTGCAGAGCACTGTATGGCACAGCTATGGGGCAATAATGGTGCAGAGCACTGTATGGCACAGCTATGGGGCAATAATGGTGCAGAGCACTATATGGCACAGCTATGGGGCAATAATGGTGCAGAGCACTATATGGCACAGCTATGGGGCAATAATGGTGCAGAGCACTGTATGGCACAGCTATGGGGCAATAATGGTGCAGAGCACTGTATGGCACAGCTATGGGGCAATAATGGTGCAGAGCACTGTATGGCACAGCTATGGGGAAATAATGAACGGCGCAGAGCACTATATGGCACAGCTATGGGGAAACAATGAACGGCGCAGAGCACTATATGGCACAGCTATGGGGCAATTATGAACGGCGCAGAGCACTATATGGCACAGCTATGGGGCAATTATGAACGGTGCAGAGCACTGTATGGCACAGCTATGGGGCAATAATAAACGGTGCAGAGCACTGTATGGCACAGCTATAGGGCAATAATAAACGGTGCAGAGCACTGTATGGCACAGCTATGGGGCAATAATGGTGCAGAGCACTATATGGCACAGCTATGGGGCAATAATGGTGCAGAGCACCAGGGAAACAAGCATGGTGCTCCCACTCATTCTGAACCTATGGTAAGTTGAATCACATTCTCATTATAAATGTCATAATTATATGATAAGTATGCACTAAGCTCCATCCCTCCATAACCCCACCCCCATATGACCAAAGCCCCGCCCCTGCCCCACCCCCACCGGGCCATGGAAAACTGGTCTTGCTTAAAGCCGGTCCCTGGTGCAAAAAAGGTTGGGGACCTCTGCTCTAGATAACTGTGCTATTTCCTGCAGAGATGAGCCCTGGCTAGAAGAAATCATGGCAGTCTGTGATGGATAAAGTGGAAAAGCCAAGATGAAGGACTTCACCTAGAGATGTCACCGGTGAGTCAGTGTATTACCTGTACACTGACACTATACACTGTATACTTTATACAGAGCTCCTGTGAACAATGTCACTGGTGATCACTGTATTACCTGTACACTGACACTGTATACAGAGCTCCCGTGTATAATGTCATTGGTGATCACCGTATTACCTGTACACTGTACACAAAACTCCTACAGTACAGGGGACAGAGAATGCCAAGAGTGTGCAAAGCAGTCATCAAAGCAAAAGGTGGCTACTTTGAAGAACCTAGAATATAAGATATAATTTCAGTTGTTTCACAATGTTTTACAAAGTACCGTATTTTTCGGACTACAAGACGCACTTTTTCCCCCCCAAAAAAGGGGGGAAAATGGGGGGTGCGTCTAATAGTCGCAATGCAGGCTTACCGTGGCGGCAGAGGTGCGGTGGCAGAGGTGCGGCGGCAGAGGTGTGGCAGCAGAGGTACGGAGATGAGGAGGCGCAGTGAGTGGGGTCCCTTTTCCCGGTGAAGTGATGCAGCAGCCCGGTAAGGCAGCAGAGCCGGGTGAATCCTGATGGTATCGGTGGGCGCGGCCATCTTCCTGAGGCCGCGCGTTCGCAGATGGAGCTCTGCTGCCCGGGGCTTCAGGAAAATGGCCGCGGGATGCCGCGCGTGCGCAGATGGGGATCGCGGCGGCCATTTTCCTGAAGCCCCGGGCAGCAGAGCTCCATCTGCAAACGCGCGGCCTCAGGAAGATGGCCGCGCCCACCGATATCAACAGGATTCACCCGGCTCTGCTGCATTACCGGGCTGCTGCAGCTGCATCACCTCACCGGGACTTTGGACTCTGTATACTCCATCCTTTTGCTTCCCAGGATGGGTGCAGCAAGGTTCAGGAAGGATATCGTGGGCACATGGACTGGAGATGATGGAGGTAGTGGTGTACATTGTGAAGCGAGTATTCCACAGGCGCTCAGATGTCTGAGTCCTTGTCGCTTCCCGGCGCTCCTCAGCACCGCATGGCACGGCCGGCTCTCCGCCTCCAGCAGGGCTCGCAGCAGTACAGAGGCGCTTTTCCCGCAGTGTCCGGTCATGGCAGCTGTGTCTCGGTAGCGGAGCTCCTCACTTATTACCGGCTTCTGAAATAATTATTGCGCTGAGGAGCGCCGGGAAGCGGTAAGGACTCAGACATCTGAGCTCCTGTGGAATACTCGCTTCACAATGTACACCACTACCTCCATCATCTCCAGTCCATGTGCCCACGAGATCCTTCCATCACCTCACCGGGGAAAGGGACCCTACCCACGCCATACCTCTCACTGTGCCTCCTCATCCCAGCTCCTGTCGGTAACCACTGCTGCCACCCTCCCATGGACACCAGGCCGTGGCGTCGCCCACCTAAGCAGGAAGGGACCCTGCTCAGGTGCACGCCGTACCGCATCACCCCACCTCTGCTGCCACCATGCCTCCTGTGACCCTGCTCTGCCACCACCAGCCCTCAGGTAAGATACTGTAAATTCGGACAATAAGACGGACCCCCATCTTATAAAAAATCTTTTTTTCTGCAATTTTCACCCCAAATTTGGGGTGCGCCTTATGGTCCGGTGCGTCTTATAGTCCGCGAAATACGGTATATAATTCCACATGTGTTAATTCATAGTTTTGATGCCTTCAGTGTGAATATACAATTTTCATAGTCATGAAAATACAGAAAAATCTTTAAATGAGAAGGTGTGTCCAAACTTTTGGTCTGTACTGAACGTATAATGTCACTGGTGATCACTGTATTACCAGTATACTATATAGAGCGCTCGTGTGTATAATGTCACCGGTGATCACTCTATTACCTGTACACTGACACTGCATACAAAGTACAGATCTCCTGTGTATAATGGCACTTATGGTGAAATTAATATTGTGTTTTTTATTAATGATCAGAATTGTAGTATTCGCTTACTATGTGGTGGTAATATGTGGTCCGTCCATAGTGTGGCTGTATTTGTTCCTTGCATGTGGTATTATAGGTCACTATGTGGTGGTAATATGTTGTCTGGTCATGGTGTGGCGGTATTTGTTACTTGTGTGTGCTATTATTCGGTCACTGTGGTGGTAATATGTTGTCTGGTCATGGTGCAGTGGTATTTGTCCCTTGTATGTGGTATTATTGTGGTATTATTGATCATTTTAAACATTGAAAAATATATAAAAATATACCTAAATTGTATTGGATATTTTAACAAATGATTAATAGTAAAGAGTAGAGTAGGGCTCGGCCAAAAAAGTCGACCTTTTAGTGGTGACGGATTAAAATATCTTTTGGCCAAACCAAAAGCTGATGGCTATGAGTATGTATGTAATCTGGTGATTGGAACTGTTAATTAGTGAGGACGTGGTGCAGAAATGGAGTTTTTCCAAGAGAGGGCAGTGGGACTGTGGACAGTTTGAGGGTGGAGACGGGGCTGGATTGGAGCCTGGGTGGAGTCTCAAGAGGGCCCCGAAATTCCTAGTGGCAGCTCTGTTCCCAATGATATCCCTGTGGTGGGCTCTGGGAAAATGGCCACCGCCAGCAGCCTCCTGAAGCAGCGATCCCGCTCCACCACAGCTGCGCCCCAGGTAAACTATCGTTAAAAGGGAATACAAGAAACACCACCATTTTATTGTTTTTAAATCCTATTTTGCAGCCTAAACTTTGGGGTGCGTCTTATTGTCCGGTGCGTCTTATAATCCACATCTCTAAGTGCCAAACCAGAGATGTGGATGGCAGTCTGACCCGCGTCGGATACCGCGTCTGTCTCCTCCCCTCCAGCTTCATTTATGGCTTGATCGGCTGGTTATAGCCCTCTATCTTCAGGATTTCCTGTTCATTCCACGTTTTTTGATGCAATATTCTCTCTTAAGGGTCTGTGCCATATACCCTTTTCTCGCTTTTTATAGCGCACACTGATGAAGGTCCTTTGTTGACCGAAACGTTTGTGAACATTGTGAATACTGTATGTATTATAATAAACACCCTATTCTATCAGACCCACGAGAGTGTGCCAAGTATATCCTATATCATGTCGTCCGTGTCCGTTTACTGAAACAATGTTTTAATTTTAACCCTATGACTTTAAAAAAAGCACACAGACAGCACACGGACGGCATCCGTGTGCGGTACGTGTTTACACACACCCATTGACTTGTGTGTGATCCATGCGCTCCCACGAACACTGACATGTCTCCGTGTTTTGCACACGGACACACGGTCCGTGAAAACATGCTGACATCTGCAGAGACACATTTATTTTAATGTGTCTACGTGTGTCAGTGTCTCCGGTACGTGAGGAAACTGTCACCACACGTAACGGAGCCACTGACGTGTGAAACCGGCCTCAAGGAGGATCACAAGGAAATGGACAGCATGTGACTTAAATATGAGTGTCTGACCAAAGGGCCTGAATACTTATTACCATGTGATATTTCATTTTTTCTTTTTTAATAAATTTGCAAAAAATTCTACATTTCTGTTTTTTTCAGCAAGATGGGGTGCAGAGTGTACATTTATAAAAAAAATAACTTTTTTTAATTTACCAAATAGCTGCAAAGAAACAAAGAGTCAAAAATTTAAAGGGGTCTGAATACTTTCCGTACGTATAAATACATTTTTATTTATTTATCTACCTATATATATTATTATGCAGCTGCAATGCACACTGCAGAGGATGTATACAACCAAATGTATGCTATGGAGATAGCCACCTCTTCAGCTCCTTTTCGGAAGCGGAATTCCCACCTATCAGGCATAAATGTTTAGATGAGACTGTCCCTTTCATTTTTATTGCACGGCCTGAGAGTGGATAATCTAGCAATGTACCCTTGGACCACAACTTTGTAAACCTCTGTTGTATATAACCTACCGTATATTTATAATCTATCATCAATGAGCCCCATATTGTCCATGTGAGTCTTCTTCATTCAGTTATACCGTGCATGCAGACAGATGGAGGCTGCAGGTTTCTTTCTCACTTTTTTTCCCCATGTTTGTTGTTGATGAACCGCTCTTTCATGTCAGTGACAAGTGTGGAGGAGAACGATGGAGCACTCACTCAAGATCAAGGAGATGATGAGGGTAGGAGATTACAGAGGATACACTAAGCACTTGACAGCTTCGGGAATGCCCCCCGGGCACTTGTGACCTTATATAAATATGGATTAAAGGTTTGATTTCTCACTTCTCCCAAACGCCACAGAGACATGATCACACTTCTGATTTAGTCCCCTGCCCAGCACTATTAATGGTTAATGAGCAGAACGGAGCTGACAGACTCCATTTATACAGAAGCAGAGTGCACAAACCGCGCTGTTCTGCTGAAGTCCCAGGCTGAACCCGAGAGCATATTTTACAGACAGTTATACATTTACAGGAATATTTTTTAAATATTTAGATCCCTTTATTTCTATGAGCTTAAGGACAATCACATAATGCGCTGAAACATACCCAGACTTAAAGGGGATTCCCATCATAGACATATCTGCTGTATAGGTAATAAAGATCTGATTGCTGGGGTCCCCCATCAATCACTAAAGCGGGCTTCTGTTCCTCCTAACAGCATGACTACAGCGAGGCTGAATTCAGATGTCCGTGTTTCAAAGAACCCCAATGCCGCACAGTGGTGGTCTCCTAACCCAAACTAAGCCTCATATATGCCTAGTCGAGGTTAGACGACCTGTGGCCGATCCGGGCATTGAGGTCTGAATATGGACTGTGAAATACAGAAAATCTAAAGGAAGAGTTTGAACAGAGGAGCAGTCCGGAATGCACATCCATAAGAGAGGCGAAAAATCGGCCCAGCACTCAGGGGTTTATGTTAGTCATTCAGCAGTGATGAGACCAGCCTAGTCAGAGAGGAAGAAGACAGGAACTCTAGTGCCACCTAATGGAGGTAGACATCTTAAGAAGTCAGCACGGTGGCTCAGTGGTTAGCACTGCAGCGCTGGAGTCCTGGGTTCAAATCCCACCAAGGTCAACATCTGCAAGGAGTTTGTATGTTCTCCCCATGTTTGCATGGGTTTCCTCCGGGTACTCTGGTTTCCTCCCACATTCCAAAGACATACTGATAAGGAATTTAGATTGTGAGCCCCATCGGGGGCAGCGATGATACTGTCAAACTGTAAAGCGCTGCGGAATATGTTAGCTTTATATAAAAATAAAGATTATTATTATATCAACTATTTAAAGGGAAGCTTTCAACATTTTTTTACTATGTAATCCGAGGACTGCATGAGGTAGCAGCTGAGACATTGAATTCAGGGACGTGTCATTTATTAGGGGATTTGTGCTGTTTTCTTACAATAAAGGTTTTATGCCCAGAAGATTATCATTGCCCTGACCACAGTGCATGTGAGCCTTGGTCTGACCACGCCCACTCCTGTGATAAACAGCTTATGGTCAATAGACAATGTACATACAAAGTCTGCTGTGGGCGGGGTTAGCTGTCTAAGCTCTGCTCCATGCTAAATTTAAGAACTCTGAACGGCTATACCCAATAAACTAAGTGATAATCACTGGAATCAGGGTCTCTTGTTCTACATTATGCTGCTCTCAGATGTGGTAGCAAAATCCCGGTGACAGATTCCCTTTAAACATCCTTACCACATGATTTAGAATAAGAAGGTAAACCAGACCCCCCATTTAAAGACACATGTTTGCCCCCTAATCAATGCAAAGCAGGAGATCTGATTTAGCTGGGTGAGAAGCCTTAGAGAACGCCAGGTCATACTAAGGAGACTTATAAGCCATTCAATGCTCCTCAGGGAATGAAAATATGAAACTATCTTCTTCAGAGATCTAATGCCAATTAAAAGGAAAACAATAATAACAGTAGGATAAAAGGCAGAAATGTGCGCTGTGTGATTTTTATATATAAGAAATATTTTAGCAGGATGCTAATACTATGGTAGGTGCAGTACTGTCACTTTCACTAAATGCTCTGCTGCTTATCTTTATGGTCATCGGCATCTACAAAAAAACCTCTTCCCATAATTGCTTCCTGTTTATTATACTAATGAGTGAATATATAACATCAGAATAGAAAGAGATGGAGGCACTTACCAGTCACCCCAGTGCAACTAATGAGCCCAGTGCAGCCAGTGTGTCAGTGAGTGGGAGGACAGGATGCCCAGCAGCAGCTTCCCCTTCTCCAGTCCAGGCCCTGCAGCAGCAGCATCACTACATGCCAGCCATGCCGGGGACTGATGCAGCAGATCACGTGAGCAGACACACAGACATCGCCTCCTCCAGCTGTGTACAGTGTGTGCCGCCCTGCCTGTAACCCGGGAGATGATTGGCTGCTGTCCTGTCCTCGCTGCTCCTTGTGTTCTGCTCTCTGATTAGTCAGGGAGATCTTCATGCCTGGTGTCTGTGTATTCTCAGCTGGGCGCCCTCTAAGCTGTGCACTCTGGAAGGGAAGGAGTTAAAGGAATAGTCTGAGGCTGCCGTCACACTAGCAGTATTCGGTCAGTATTTTACCTCAGTATTTGCAAACCAAAACCAGGAGTGGGTGATAAATACAGAAGTGGTGCATATGTTTCTATTATACTTTTCATCTAATTGTTCCACTCCTGGTTTTGGCTTACAGATACTGAGGTAAAATACTGACCAAATACTGCTAGTGTGACGGCAGCCTAAGGGACCCGTCATGGATAAGCCAGCACGGAGGTCACCACATAAACCAGCACGGAGGTCACCACACAAACCAGCACAGAGATCACCACACAAACCAGCACGGAGGTCACCACACAAACCAGCACGGAGGTCACCACAGCTCCCGACATTACATTTTATGTATTATTTTTAGAACCATCCATTGTGCGCAGAAGAGACGGGCTCTACCTGTCAGCCGGGCGCTGCCTTTGAGAGGATGATCCCAGTGGCCTCCCTGCTCTGCTATTTGGCCGTTGTAATAAGATATTGTTTGCAGCCAGTTTACCGTGTCAGTGAGAAGGAAACACAGGAGAGGCGGTCATGGCAGGATTTGTCTGTGTGCAGACTGTGACTGAAAGCGCTCACCTCCTGGACCGGGGACAGGGCTAAATATATTCTGCACCACTCCGCACCTACTAGTGCCAAGACACACAGAGATAGGATAGGTTGCATGGTTTATATCGGGCGGACACTGACAGCTTGGGGCCCCTGTGCAAGAAATGTGTCTGGGCCTCCGTGCCCGGCATGCCGCTTATGATGAGGACAATCTGGCTATTGAGTTCTGAGCAGCAAGCCAGATTCCCCTCATTATCATCGCACTGCAAGCAGCGGCGTACATAGAGATCACAGGGCACCATAGCAAACGTTCTATTTGGGCCCCCACACCTTTAAGAAATTATTATTATTTTTTTACTGATATGGAGATATATATCTCTGTAGGATTCAATTCTGCTAAGCCCAACCATGTATATATTATGTTATATGTCTGGTATCTACACCATCAGGTATCTGATGAAGGGCTATTCCCCAAATAAATCAAGCCGCTGCTGCCGTATCAGGGGCAGTAATAGGGACACATATGGCAGCAGCAGCTCAGTATTAGGGTATCAGGTGCAGTAATAGGGTCACATACGGCAGCAGCGGCTCAGTATTGGGGTATCAGGAGCAGTAATAGGGTCACATACGGCAGCAGCGGCTCAGTATTGGGGTATCAGCAGGATGAGGAGTTTGTGCAGTATGGGAATAGATGGTGATGGGGCTGGACTATGAGAAGTGAAATGTGTCTTTGTTGTATTCTCAACAGACGAGTTGTAGCTGGAAGAAGTTGTTATGTCAGTCTGGGCCAGATGGAAAAGACGGGAAAAATGAACGAATCCATCAGAAAGGACGTCTGCGGGAAGTCATTATCTGTAACTGTATGGCGGTAATATTCATGTTGGTCTTTATATAGAGATTATCTTCAGTAACAGCACGGTCATCTGCTTTTCTGTTTTTTCTGTTTCGCCCCCCCTGAACCAAAACCCTAGCTACTCCTCTGTATGGAACTGATGGAAATAGCTGAGCGCAGCGCTCAGCAGCTCTATAGATAATGAAGAGAGCAGAGGCCGAGCATGCACAACTTTGTTCCATTCAGGACAAGACTGCAGACCCCTGCTGTCACAACCTCTAGGTGAGCAGTGGTTGGATCCTATGCATCAGAGATAATGTGATTATTTGGTGAATAACCTAAAGGTTTATTTTTCTATTCTTCACAATTACAGTATCATACATGAACCAAAAACAAATATGTTCACACATACATACATAGATAGACACACACACATACACACATGTAGGCACACACATACATAAACACATACATACACACATGTATAAACATACACATACATGCACAGAGACACGGCCATCTCCAGCTTTTCTTGGGACCTGGGCAAAAGAGTCTCGGGCCCCTTTAATACGTACCACAATTCATGAGAAATACAGGTATAGTACGATGCCAAATATTTAACTTCTTAAATTACATGAGTGATATTATTTATTTATTTATATAGCACCATTAAGGCTATGTTCACACGTTCAGGATTTCCATCCTTTTTTTTTCCTGACTGAAACTGCAGGTCTCTGCAGAAAACGCAGGTGCGTTTTTTGGTGCGTTTTTGGTGCGTTTTTTGGTGCGTTTTTTAGTGCGTTTTTTAGTGCGTTTTTTGATGCAGTTTTGTCTGCAGATTGTCTGTGTTTGACAGAAATAAAGTTTACTGCAGTGGGGGGGGGGAAAAAAAAAAAAGAAATGATGTCATTTCCTTGTCCAACCCTTTTCTTCTTCCATCCTCCATTTTGGGACTAAACACCAAAATGAGTGGACGTGTTTTGAATGACAGCGCTCCGCGTTTTGCGCCGCATGCGTCACTGCAGCGCACGCATCCGGGCGCAGAGGACGCAGCAAGTTGCATTTTTGCTGCGTCCAAAATCAATCAAAAAAAGGACGCATGCAGTGCAAAACGCAGCGTTGTGCATGCGTTTTGCTGCGTTTTACTTTGCGTTGTGTGTTGCGGCGCCGACGCTGCGGCGCACAACGCAAATGTGAACATAGCCTAAGTGCCACGTGCCACGTATTTCAGTGCCACGTGCCACGTATTTCAGTGCCACGTGCCACGTATTTAAGTGCCACGTGCCACGTATTTAAGTGCCACGTGCCACGTATTTAAGTGCCACGTATTTCAGTGCCACGTATTTCAGTGCCACGTGCCACGTATTTCAGTGCCACGTATTTCAGTGCCACGTATTTCAGTGCCACGTGCCACAATTTAAGTGCCACGTGCCACGTATTTCAGTGCCACGTATTTCAGTGCCACGTGCCACGTATTTCAGTGCCACGTATCACGTATAAGTGACACGTGCCACGTATTTAAGTGACACGTATCACGTATTTAAGTGACACGTATCACGTATAAGTGACACGTGTCACGTATTTAAGTGACACGTATCACGTATAAGTGACACGTGTCACGTATTTAAGTGACACGTATCACGTATAAGTGACACGTGTCACGTATTTAAGTGCCACGTATCCCACGAAGATTTTCCATGGAGAACAGACACATCCAGAGATATGTCTGCTCTCCACGGCTGCAGCAACACACTGACAGGAGCCATAGTTCCTGTCGGTGTGTCACTGCGCATGCGCGAGCGAGTTAACCGGCGGTCATTGACCCCGGCTCTCTCGCTTAACGGCAGTGCTGCGTGGGAAAGTTCAACGCAGCTGTACTGCCGTTAACCGAGACGCCGGAGTCATTGAACTCCGGAACAGTACGCGATACACTGCTAGGAGCTTAGCTCCTGGCAGTGTATCGCCGGAGAGCAGCCGATCGGCGTGGGACACTCGTTTTATGGATTCTGCGGACAGGGAGTATGGATTTGATTTTTTATTTTGTGATTTTTTCCTGGAGGATCGAGGGCTTCGCCTACAAGTGTGCTGTTGGTGAGTATATACTCTGTGTTATGTGTTGTATGTACTGTGTGTCATGTATGTGTATTGTGTGTGTTTTGTGTAACTTTACCATTGTGCTAAGTCGCTGGACACAGGGACAACTCTCCCATCCTAATACCGGATGGGAGTAGTAGTCCCATACGGCGACTTGGCACAATGGAGGCACTATCGTCGCATGGGGACACACAGACATACCAGATCAATCAGACGCCCGACATCGATCCCCATGCGACGGTATGCCTCCATGATGACAGTCTTCAGGAACGACACTCCGCCCACGCACTTCCGGCCCCGCACTTCCGCCGGCTTCCCCGCACTTCCTGCAGCTGCGGTTCTGCACATCAAACCGCAGTAAAACCCGCAGATATATTTTTGATCTGCGTGTTTTACTGCGATTTTGACCTCACAATGGAGGTCTATGGGTGCAGAACCGCTGCGGTTCAGGAAGAAGAATTGACATGCTCCTTCTTTTTTCCGGGAGCTATTCAGCGCGGCTTTTTTTTAAAATTTCCGGACCATGTGCACAGTGTGTCCTGTTTTCCATAGGGTACAGTGTACTGTACCCTGCATGGAAAACAGCTGCGGAACCGCAGCGGCAAAACCGCCGCGGTTCCGCGGTAAAAAAACGCACTGTGTGAACATGGCCTAATTCCATGGTGCTGTACATGAGAAATAGTTACATCAAAATACAAATATCACTTACAGTAAATAAACTAAGGCTAGTTTCACACTAGCGTTTACCTGATCTGCGGCGGGCTGCGGACTTCCTCTGTGAAGCCCCGCCCCCCGCCGCACCTCTGCCGCTAGCTCCGCCTACTTCTGCATGCGGCCTGTGTACCTATATTTAACATTAGGTACGCAGGTCGTGCCGCAGTATGCGGATGGTGCCGCATGCGTCATTTTGACGATACGGAAAAAAAAATGCTACATGGCTGTGTCTACGATGGTCGCCGCATCGTCAAAACGACGCATGCGGCACCATCCGCATACTGAGGCACGACCTGCGTACATAATGTTAAATATAGGTACACAGGCCGCATGCAGAAGTAGGCGGAGCTAGCGGCGGAGGTGCGGTGGGGGCGGGGCTTCACGGAGGAAGTCCACAGCCCGCCGCAGATCAGGTAAACGCTAGTGTGAAACTAGCCTAACAATGACAGACTAGTACAGAGGGAAGAGGACCCTGCTTTTGCGGGCTTACATTCTATCTATTGTAAATTCAACAATACCATACAGCAGAGGGGATTCAGGTGATCGAGGGTCCACAGGTTTCAGTACCTGTAGTATTAGAGGTAAAATGAATATTGATAACTGCACCCTAACTTCTGTACCCTCCTCAGCAATGTACCCTTTATAAAAGTCAATTTCCTCCTATATAGTCCTCCATACAGTATTATGGGCACCACATATTGCTCCATACAGTATTATGGACACCACTAGGGTTGAGCGAAACGGATCGTTCATTTTCATAAGTCGCCGACTTTTGGCAAAGTCGGCGTCTCATGAAACCGAGCCGATCCCTGTGTGGGGTCTGCCATGCGGTACGCGACTTTCGCGCCAAAGTCGCGTTTCAATGACGCTA
The DNA here is from genome assembly GCF_051348905.1 of Ranitomeya variabilis. NCBI lineage: Eukaryota > Metazoa > Chordata > Amphibia > Anura > Dendrobatidae > Ranitomeya > Ranitomeya variabilis. The sequence goes on from NC_135234.1 coordinate 101,373,611, forward strand.
AAAGCGCCATTTCTCAGCCAATGAAGGTGGACGCAGAGTGTGGGCAGCGTGATGACATAGATCTCAGTCCCCACCATCTTAGAGAAGGGCATTGCAGTGATTGGCTTGCTTTCTGCGGCGTCACAGGGGCTATAAAGGGGCGTTCCCGCCGACCGCCATCTTACTGCTGCTGATCTGAGCGTAGGGAGAGGTTGCTGCCGCTTCTTCAGAAGCAGGGATAGTGATAGGCAGGGTACATAAAGCTACAAACCGCTTGTGCTGTAGCGATTTCCACTGTCCAACACCACCTTTTGTTTGCAGGGACAGTGGAAGCTACATTTTTTTTTCCTCAGCGCTGTAGCTCATTGGGCTGCACTAGAAGGCTCCCTGACCCTGATAGCTGCGTTGCTGTGCCTGTGTGTACGCCGCTGTGCAAACCAACTGCTTTTTTCAAAGCACAAATCCTGTTTTTCCTTCCTTTCTGCACAGCTATCTTGTGTGTTTGTCCACACTTTTGTGTGCAGCAGTCCTTTTTATAGCTGCCTGCCATACTTTTCTGAGATAACTGCAGGGAGATAAATATTGGCAAGTCTGCCTCCGTGCCATTGCTGTGTGTGGTATCTGTCTCTCATTGTGTGGCACCGAAAACACTGTGTAATACTTGGCCTTTTTTTTGGGGGGGGGGTAGATTCTCCCTTTTCCAAAAAAAAAAATTAGTGGGAGATAAATATTGGCCAGTCTGCCTCTGTGCCATTGCTGTGTGTGGTATCTGTCTCTCATTGTGTGCCACCAAAAACACTGTGTAATACTTGGCCATTTTTTTTTGGGGGGGGGTATATTCTCCCTTTTCCAAAAAAAAAATTAGTGGGAGATAAATATTGGCAAGTCTGCCTCTGTGCCATTGCTGTGTGTGGTATCTGTCTCTCATTGTGTGCCACCGAAAACACTGTGTAATACTTGGCCCTTTTTTTTTTTTTGCTAAATTCTCCCTTTTCCCAAAAAAAAATTAGTGGGAGATAAATATTGGCAAGTCTGCCTCCGTGCCATTGCTGTGTGTGGTATCTGTCTCTCATTGTGTGCCACCAAAAACCAGTGTGTGATACTTGGCCTTTTTTTTTGTTTTTGGGTACATTCTCCCTTTTCAAAAAAAAATTATTAGTGGGAGATAAATATTGGCAAGTCTGCCTCCGTGCCAGTCCTGTGTGTGGCATCTGTCTCTCATTGTGTGCCACCAAAAACCAGTGTGTGATACTTGGCCATTTTTTTTGTTTTTGGGTACATTCTCCCTTTTAAAAAAAAAATAATTAGTGGGAGATAAATATTGGCAAGTCTGCCTCCGTGCCATTGCTGTGGGTGGCATCTCTCTCTCATTGTGTGCCACCGAAAACCACTGTGTAATACTGGGCCTTTTTTTTATTTTTGGGTAAATTCTCCCTTTTAAAAAAAAAATAATTTGTGGGTGATAAATATTGGCAAGTCTGCTTGAGTGCTGCTCCTGTGTGTGCCATATGTCTCAAATTATTGGGGCACAGAAAGCCTAGTGTGTAACATTGGGCCTGATTTTCCTTTGTGTCAGGCACCTATAAAGGTATATATAAATCCTACAGAAGTTTGAGTTCACCTTATAAGTTGTTTTACAGTAACAAATAGCGTTACTTTGGTTACGTTTTGCAAACAATGAGGAAGTCTAGTGGAAGAGGTCGTGGCCGTGGGCGGTCATTGTCAGCTGGTAATGATGGTAGTGGTGGTGGAGCATTCATTGCTCACTCTGCCTCTAGCTCTTTCGCCTCCTCCTCGGAAAGTGCCAAATGTCAGAGCAGTGCATCATCAGTGGATGCTCTCGGTCAGGAACAAGTCGCTTCCTTGTGTTCTTCACCCAGAACAACAGTGAAGGATGCGTCAGTGGACACAACAGGTTACTCCATGGAGCTCTTTACACATACCGTTCCTGGGTTAGACAGTGAAACAGTTAACAGGCCATGCCCATTAGAAGTTGAATCGGACATGGAGTGCACAGATGCACAGCCACAGCCAGATTACTATGCTGTTCCTTTGACTCAGACCAGAACATTGCCCTCGCAGTGTACTGAGGCAGAATCAAACCCAGCGGAGACTATGGTGCCCCGTCACGAACGCTATACCACCGGCTTACACGGTGACACAGACGAAGTTGCACACGACATAGAAGAGGAGGTCATAGATGACCCAGTTGTTGGCCCCGATTGGCAGCCATTGGGGGAACAGGGTGCAGGCGGAAGTAGTTCAGAAGCGGAGGAGGAGGAGCCGCAGCAGGCATCAACATCACAACAGGTTCCATCTACCGTGCCCGTATCTGGCCAAAAACGCGTGGCAAAACCAAAACCTGTTGGAGGACAGCGTGGCCATCCGGTTAAAGAAGCTCAGTCTGCAATGCCTGAAAAGTTATCCGATAGTAGAAAGAGTGCAGTCTGGCATTTTTTTAAACAACATCCAAATGATCAGCGCAAAGTCATCTGTCAAAAATGTTCAACTACCTTAAGCAGAGGTCAGAATCTTAAAAGTCTAAATACAAGTTGCATGCATAGACATTTATCCACCATGCATTTGCAAGCCTGGAATAACTACCAAATGTCCCTAAAGGTTGCAGCACCCTCGGCCAATGAAGCTAGTCAGCAACGCTACATCCCTTCCCTCACTGTAAACCCACCATTTCCCACACCACCGGCAGTATCTGTGCAGCTTTCGTCGCCAGGCCAAAGCAGTCAGGGAATCACCAGGTTTGCAGTAGGAAACTGTTGTGAATTTGGATTCTGGGCTCCCCCGGTGGCTACTGGTGGAATTGAACTTGTGACATCATCTTCCCTGTTCACCTGTTCTGATTAGATCTGGGTGTCGCTATATAACCTGGCTTCTCTGTTAGATGCTTGCCGGTCAACAATGTTATCAGAAGCCTCTCTGTGCTTGTTCCTGCTCCCAGACATCTACTAGATAAGTTGGACATTCGTCCATGTTTTGTTTTTGTATTTTGGTTCCAGTTCACAGCTGCAGTTTCGTTACTGTGTCTGGAAAGCTCTTGTTGATCAGGAATTGCCACTCTGGTATTATGAGTTAATGCCAGAGTCCTAAAGTAATTTCTGGATGTGTTTTGTTAGGGTTTTCTACTGACCATGAAAGTATGCTTTCTGTCTTCTGCTATCTAGAAAGCGGACCTCAAATTTGCTAAAACTATTTTCCTGCTGCGTTTGTTGTTTCATCTCATATCACCGCCAATATATGTGGGGGGCTTCTGTCTCCTTTTGGGCATTTCTCTAGAGGTGAGTCAGGTCTTATATTTCCCTTTGCTAGCATTATTTAGTTCTCCGGCCGGCGCTGGGCATATAGGGATAAAAAGTAGGACATGCTACCTGGCTACTTCTAGATGATGCGGTAGGTTTAGTTCATGGTCAGTACAGTTACATCTTCCAAGAGCTTGTTCCTATAGAGGCTTATGCTAGTTCTCTGGCCATGGAGATCATGACAGTTTGACCGGCCCACTAAAGGGTTAAAATCCTTGGCTGAGAAAGGAGAGAAATAAGAAGTCTGCTGAGAGTTTTTTTTTTTTTTTTTTTTTTTTTTTTTCCTCTGTGCTCTTAATTGGATCACTTGCCAGTCTGTCTATGCTGCAGTCTTTCTTTTTTTTCTCTCTCCTTATAATCTTTGAATGGCTTTGTGTTCACCTGTTAATAATGGATCTTCAGAGTGTAACTGCAGGTTTGAATAATCTCACCACGAAAGTACAAAATTTGCAAGATTTTATTATTCATGCTCCGGTATCTGAGCCGAGAATTCCTTTGCCGGAATTCTTCTCAGGGAATAGATCTAGCTTTCAGAATTTTAGAAATAATTGTAAGCTATTTTTGTCCCTGAAATCTCGTTCTGCTGGAGACTCTGCACAGCAGGTTGGGATTGTGATTTCCTTGCTCCGCGGCGACCCTCAAGACTGGGCTTTTGCATTGGCACCAGGGGATCCTGCGTTGCGCAATGTGGATGCGTTTTTTTTGGCCTTGGGCTTGCTGTATGAGGAACCTCATTTGGAACTTCAGGCAGAAAAAACTTTGATGTCCCTATCGCAGGGGCAAGATGAAGCTGAAATTTACTGCCAAAGATTCCGTAAATGGTCTGTGCTTACTCAGTGGAATGAGTGTGCCTTGGCGGCTACTTTCAGAGAGGGTCTCTCTGATGCCATTAAGGATGTTATGGTGGGGTTCCCTGTGCCTGCGGGTCTGAATGAGTCCATGACAATGGCCATTCAGATCGATAGGCGTCTGCGGGAGCGCAAACCTGTGCACCATCTGGCGGTGTCCACTGAGAAGACGCCAGAAAGCATGCAGTGTGATAGAATTCTGTCCAGAAGCGAGCGGCAGAATTTTAGACGGAAAAATGGGTTGTGTTTCTATTGTGGGGATTCTACTCATGTTATATCAGCGTGCTCTAAGCGTACTAAAAAGCTTGATAAATCCGTTTCCATTGGCACTTTACAGTCTAAATTTATTTTGTCTGTGACCCTGATTTGCTCTTTGTCATCTATTACTACTGACGCCTATATCGACTCTGGCGCCGCTTTGAGTCTTATGGATTGGTCCTTTGCCAATCGTTGTGGGTATGATTTAGAGCCTTTGGAAACTCTTATTCCTCTGAAGGGGATTGACTCCACCCCATTGGCTAATAATAAACCACAATACTGGACACAAGTGACTATGTGTATTAATCCGGATCACCAGGAGACTATTCGTTTTCTAGTGCTGTATAATCTACATGAGGATTTGGTGCTGGGATTGCCATGGCTGCAGTCTCACAACCCAGTCCTTGACTGGAGAGCTATGTCTGTGTTGAGCTGGGGATGTAAGGGGACTCATGGGGACGTACCTTTGGTGTCCATTTCATCATCTATTCCCTCTGAAATCCCTGAGTTCCTGTCTGATTATCGTGACGTCTTTGAAGAACCCAAGCTGGGTTCACTACCTCCGCACCGTGAGTGCGATTGTGCTATAGATTTAATTCCGGGTAGTAAATACCCAAAGGGTCGTTTATTTAATCTGTCTGTGCCTGAACAGACTGCTATGCGAGAATATATAAAGGAGTCCTTGGAAAAGGGACATATTCGTCCATCGTCATCTCCCTTAGGAGCCGGTTTTTTCTTTGTGTCAAAAAAAGACGGCTCTTTGAGACCATGTATTGATTATCGGCTTTTGAATAAAATCACGGTTAAATATCAATACCCATTGCCGTTGCTGACTGATTTGTTTGCTCGCATAAAGGGGGCCAAGTGGTTCTCTAAGATTGATCTCCGTGGGGCGTATAATTTGGTGCGGATCAGGCAGGGGGATGAGTGGAAAACCGCATTTAATACGCCCGAGGGCCACTTTGAGTATTTGGTGATGCCTTTTGGTCTTTCTAATGCCCCTTCAGTCTTCCAGTCCTTTATGCATGATATTTTCCGCGATTTTTTGGATAAATTTATGATAGTGTATCTGGATGATATTCTGATTTTTTCGGATGACTGGGACTCTCATGTCCGGCAAGTTAGGAGGGTTTTTCAGGTTTTGCGGTCTAATTCTCTGTGTGTCAAGGGTTCTAAGTGCGTTTTTGGGGTTCAGAGAATTTCCTTTTTGGGATATATTTTTTCTCCCTCTTCCATTGAGATGGATCCTGTCAAGGTTCAAGCTATTTGTGATTGGACGCAGCCCTCTTCTCTTAAAAGTCTTCAGAAATTTTTGGGCTTTGCCAACTTTTATCGTCGATTTATTTCTGGTTTTTCGGATGTCGTTAAGCCATTGACCGATTTGACTAGACAGGGTGCTGATGTTGCTAATTGGTCCCCTGATGCTGTGGAGGCCTTTCAGGAGCTTAAGCGCCGTTTTTCTTCTGCCCCTGTGTTGCGTCAGCCTGATGTGACTCTTCCTTTTCAGGTTGAGGTCGACGCTTCTGAGATCGGAGCTGGGGCAGTGTTGTCGCAGAAAAGTTCTGACTGCGCCGTGATGAGGCCTTGTGCCTTCTTTTCCCGTAAATTTTCGCCCGCTGAGCGGAATTATGATGTTGGGAATCGGGAGCTTTTGGCCATGAAGTGGGCGTTTGAGGAGTGGCGCCATTGGCTCGAGGGGGCCAGACATCAGGTGGTGGTATTGACTGACCACAAAAATTTGATTTATCTTGAGACCGCCAGGCGCCTGAATCCTAGACAGGCGCGCTGGTCATTATTTTTTTCTCGGTTTAATTTTGTGGTATCGTACCTACCAGGTTCTAAGAATGTTAAGGCGGATGCCCTTTCTAGGAGTTTTGAGCCTGATTCACCTGGCAACTCTGACCCCACAGGTATTCTTAAGGAGGGAGTTATCTTGTCAGCTGTTTCTCCAGACCTGCGGCGGGCCTTGCAGGAGTTTCAGGCGGATAGACCGGATCGTTGTCCGCCTGATAGGCTGTTTGTTCCTGATGATTGGACCAGTAAAGTCATCTCTGAGGTGCATTCTTCTGCGTTGGCAGGTCATCCTGGAATTTTTGGTACCAGGGATTTGGTGGCAAGATCCTTCTGGTGGCCTTCCCTGTCACGAGATGTGCGAGGCTTTGTGCAGTCTTGTGACGTTTGTGCTCGGGCCAAGCCTTGTTGTTCTCGGGCTAGTGGATTATTGTTGCCCTTGCCTATTCCTAAGAGGCCTTGGACACACATCTCGATGGATTTTATTTCAGATCTGCCTGTTTCTCAGAAGATGTCTGTCATCTGGGTGGTGTGTGACCGTTTTTCTAAGATGGTTCATTTGGTTCCCCTGCCCAAATTGCCTTCTTCTTCCGAGTTGGTGCCCCTGTTTTTTCAAAATGTTGTTCGTTTGCATGGTATTCCTGAGAATATCGTTTCTGACAGAGGAACCCAATTTGTGTCTAGATTTTGGCGGGCATTTTGTGCTAGGATGGGCATAGATTTGTCTTTTTCGTCTGCTTTTCACCCTCAGACTAATGGCCAGACCGAGCGGACTAATCAGACCCTGGAGACATATCTGAGGTGTTTTGTGTCTGCGGACCAGGATGATTGGGTTGCTTTTTTGCCATTGGCGGAGTTCGCCCTCAATAATCGGGCCAGCTCTGCCACCTTGGTTTCCCCGTTTTTCTGTAATTCGGGGTTCCATCCTCGATTTTCCTCCGGTCAGATGGAATCCTCGGATTGTCCTGGAGTGGATGCGGTGGTGGAGAGATTGCATCATATCTGGGGGCAGGTGATGGACAATTTAAAGTTGTCCCAGGAGAAGACTCAGCTTTTTGCCAACCGTCACCGTCGTGTTGGTCCTCGGCTTTGTGTTGGAGATTTGGTGTGGTTGTCTTCTCGTTTTGTCCCTATGAGGGTCTCATCTCCTAAGTTTAAGCCTCGGTTCATCGGTCCGTATAAAATATTGGAGATTCTTAACCCTGTTTCCTTCCGTTTGGACCTCCCTGCATCCTTTTCTATTCATAACGTTTTTCATCGGTCGTTATTGCGCAGGTATGAGGCACCGGTTGTGCCTTCCGTTGAGCCTCCTGCTCCGGTGTTGGTTGAGGGTGAGTTGGAGTACGTTGTGGAAAAAATCCTAGACTCCCGTGTTTCCAGACGGAGACTCCAGTATCTGGTCAAGTGGAAGGGATACGGCCAGGAGGATAATTCTTGGGTCACTGCATCTGATGTTCATGCCTCTGATCTGGTTCGTGCCTTTCATAGGGCCCATCCTGATCGCCCTGGTGGTTCTGGTGAGGGTTCGGTGCCCCCTCCTTGAGGGGGGGGTACTGTTGTGAATTTGGATTCTGGGCTCCCCCGGTGGCTACTGGTGGAATTGAACTTGTGACATCATCTTCCCTGTTCACCTGTTCTGATTAGATCTGGGTGTCGCTATATAACCTGGCTTCTCTGTTAGATGCTTGCCGGTCAACAATGTTATCAGAAGCCTCTCTGTGCTTGTTCCTGCTCCCAGACATCTACTAGATAAGTTGGACATTCGTCCATGTTTTGTTTTTGTATTTTGGTTCCAGTTCACAGCTGCAGTTTCGTTACTGTGTCTGGAAAGCTCTTGTTGATCAGGAATTGCCACTCTGGTATTATGAGTTAATGCCAGAGTCCTAAAGTAATTTCTGGATGTGTTTTGTTAGGGTTTTCTACTGACCATGAAAGTATGCTTTCTGTCTTCTGCTATCTAGAAAGCGGACCTCAAATTTGCTAAAACTATTTTCCTGCTGCGTTTGTTGTTTCATCTCATATCACCGCCAATATATGTGGGGGGCTTCTGTCTCCTTTTGGGCATTTCTCTAGAGGTGAGTCAGGTCTTATATTTCCCTTTGCTAGCATTATTTAGTTCTCCGGCCGGCGCTGGGCATATAGGGATAAAAAGTAGGACATGCTACCTGGCTACTTCTAGATGATGCGGTAGGTTTAGTTCATGGTCAGTACAGTTACATCTTCCAAGAGCTTGTTCCTATAGAGGCTTATGCTAGTTCTCTGGCCATGGAGATCATGACAGGAAACACTGCATGTAGGGCACCGGCAAGAATACCATCTCCAACCCTCAGGGGACAGGGGACAGCAATATTGGGACAGTTTTGCCTAGTCCACGGTCAAGGAAAGAGTTGGCTGTAGGCGTTCGCCCCCCCTCCTCCTCTTCCTCCTCCTCATGCAGAAGCGGGAGCTCGTCCACACACCGCAGTCGCACATCCACTCCATCCGCAGCTGCCACTGTTGCACACCAGGTGTGCCATTATGGGACAGCTAGTGGCAAGCGTCAGCAGGCTGTATTGGCAATGAAGTGTTTGGGCGACAACAGACACACCGCGGAAGTTCTGTCCGAGTTCTTGCAGAATGAAACTCAGTCATGGCTGGGCACTGTACATCTTGAGGCAGGCAAGGTTGTGAGTGATAACGGAAGGAATTTCATGGCTGCCATAGCCCTTTCCCAACTGAAACACATTCCTTGCCTGGCTCACACCTTAAACCTGGTGGTGCAGTGCTTCCTGAAAAGTTACCCGGGGTTACCCGACCTGCTCCTCAAAGTGCGCAGACTTTGCTCGCATATCCACCGTTCGCCCGTACACTCCAGCCGTATGCAGAACTATCAGCGGTCTTTGAACCTTCCTCAGCATCGCCTAATCATCGACATTTCAACAAGGTGGAACTCCACACTGCACATGCTTCAGAGACTGTGCGAACAGAGGCGTGCTGTTATGTTTTTGTGGGAGGATACACATACACGGGCAGGCAGTTGGATGGCAGACATGGAGTTGTCAGGTGTGCAGTGGTCGAAGCTACAAGACCTGTGTCAAGTCCTTCAGTGTTTTGAGGAATGCACACGGCTGGTTAGTGCAGACAAAGCCATAATAAGCATGAGCATCCCCCTAATGCGTCTGCTGATGCAAAGTTTGGCGCACATAAAGGAGCAGGCGTCTGCAGCCAAGGAAGAGGAAAGCCTTGATGACAGTCAGCCATTGTCTGGTCAGGGCCATGTAGAGGACACGGTAGCGGGCGGAGGAGGAGGACGAGGAGGATGATGGGGATGAGTACTTTTTGAATGAGGAAGCTTCTCCTGGGCCAACAGAAATTAGTGGCGTTGCAAGGCCGGGTTCTGTTTTTTTAAGGGAGACAAGTGACGTAGATTTGCCTGTAACAGCCCCTCCAACCAGCACAACCGCAGATTTGACAACTGGAACTTTGGCCCACATGGCGGATTATGCCTTACGTATCCTCAAAAGGGACACACGCATTATTAAAATGATGAGCGATGACGATTATTTTGGTTGGCCTGCATCCTTGACCCTCGCTATAAAGGCAAATTGCAAAATATTATGCCACATGAGAACCTCGAACAAATATTAGCAACCAAACAAGCAACTCTTGTAGACCGTTTGATTCAGGCATTCCCAGCACACAGCGCCGGTGATGGTTCTCAGTCTCACACAAGCTGCAGGGGGCTACAGGGCAGAGGTGTTAGAGGTGCCCAGATCAGAAGTGGCGTTGGACAGAGGGGTTTTCTGACCAGGTTGTGGAGTGATTTCGCAATGACCGCAGACAGGACAGGTACTGCAGCATCTATTCAAAGTGACAGGAGACAACATTTGTCCAGTATGGTTACTAACTATTTTTCTTCCCTTATCGATGTTCTCCCTCAACCGTCATTCCCATTTGATTACTGGGCATCAAAATTAGACACCTGGCCTGAATAGGCAGAATATGCGTTGCAGGAGCTTGCTTGCCCAGCAGCTAGTGTGCTATCAGAAAGAGTATTCAGTGCTGCTGGTTAAATATTAACTGAAAAAAGGACTCGTCTGGCTACCCAAAATATGGATGATCTCACCTTCATTAAAATGAACCACTCCTGGATTTTCAAATTATTTTGCCCCACCTTTCCCGGCTGACACCTAGCTTTCCTATAAAAAAGTCTTGCTTGTGGACTGGTCTTACTGAGTGTTCCAATCTGTTAATTTGCAGCAGCTGTTTGTCCAGCATACGACATGTTTACACCTCCCCCAATGGGAAAAATCCCCCCACGGGGCCATTGTCTCGCCACTTGGCGCAAGCACCTGTTACAGTGCTGATTGTCTGAAGAGGTGGGTGTGCCCGCTTTTGGTCGACGGCACTGCCACTGGGTCCCTCATAGTACAATGTAGTGTCTCTGGCGGTGGTGGTGCGCACCCAACGTCAGACACACCATTGTAACATGAGGGGCCCTGGGGCGGTACCGCCGGCCACAAGAGAGTTCCCCCCCCCCCCCCCAGCTCAAACTGTGCTCTACCACGTGCAAAATTATCTCGCACAGCTCCACCAATGTTTAGTCTATGACATCATTCAATGCCTGGCACTGACAAACAATACCAATTTTTTTGCATCTATGATGCTAGGTAAAGTAGTCTGGGTCAGTGTCCTATATTGACATCAGTAAATACTAATTTACTGCCAAATTACTTTGTCATAAACTCTGCAGTTGAGCCCACCCCTGTACCTAAGCATGACACCCTTTTTTTACTTATAGTTGTTTTGCGAGACATTAACATCTATTTATTTTTTTGGAGTACTAACTGTGTCAGGCACTCCTTGCAATACTCCTCCACTGACCACAATGCTGCCTGCCTGTGCATCCATGTAACCGATATAAAACTGCCATGAGCCTATTGTTTGTTATTTTAGGCCTTTGATAGCCTGTCTGCGGTCCCTACTTGCATTACTCCTCCACTGACCACAATGCTGCCTGCCTGTGCATCCATGTAACCGATGTAAAACTGCCATGAGCCTATTGTTTGTTATTTTAGGCCTTTGATAGCCTGTCTGCGGTCCCTACTTGCATTACTCCTCCACTGACCACAATGCTGCCTGCCTGTGTATCCATGTAACCGATGTAAAACTGCCATGAGCCTATTGTTTGTTATTTTAGGCCTTTGATAGCCTGTCTGCGGTCTCTACTTGCATTACTCCTCCACTGACCACAATGCTGCCTGCCTGTGTATCCATGTAACCGATGTAAAACTGCCATGAGCCTATTGTTTGTTATTTTAGGCCTTTGATAGCCTGTCTGCGGTCCCTACTTGCATTACTCCTCCACTGACCACAATGCTGCCTGCCTGTGTATCCATGTAACCGATGTAAAACTGCCATGAGCCTATTGTTTGTTATTTTAGGCCTTTGATAGCCTGTCTGCGGTCCCTACTTGCATTACTCCTCCACTGACCACAATGCTGCCTGCCTGTGTATCCATGTAACCGATGTAAAACTGCCATAAGCCTATTGTTTGTTATTTTAGGCCTTTGATAGCCTGTCTGCGGTCCCTACTTGCATTACTCCTCCACTGACCACACCAATGCTGCCCGTTTACCCCTGGAACCTATTTTACAGTGCATAGAGCCTATTTTTTTATTTTATTTAATATTAATAAAGCCATGATGGACTACGCTGTACCACGCTATGGGCTACCCAGTTGACAATTCTTTTGCGAGAAAAGCCATCCCACCCCTCCACCAGCATGTAAAAGACCGCATTGTCCATGCACTATGTCAATCTGTGAGTCCAAAGGTACACCTGACAACAGACACATGGACCTGTAGGCATGGCCACGGAAGGTTATGTGTCCTTTGTGGCGCAATGGGTTAATGTATTGGATGCATGGTCCACACAGGAGACAGCCTGGTAAGTCTGTCTGCAGTCCCTAATTCAAGTTGTCCTCAAATGAATAAATCTGAGCTTCAACCTTCTGGCTCTCATTAAGTGCTGTTGTTTAAACAAAAATTGGTGTTTAGGGCCTACTAACGGTGTCTGCCCCTCCCTGGTGTTGACCTCAACTGAATACAGCTGAGCTTCAACCTTCTGGCTCTCATTAAGTGCTGTTATTTTAAAAAAAAATGGTGTTTAGGGCCTACTAACGGTGTCTGCCCCTGCCTGGTGTTGTCCTCAACTGAATAAAGCTGAGCTTCTACCTTCTGGCTCTCATTAAGTGCTGTTTTTTTTAAAAAAAAGGGTGTTTAGGGCCTACTAACGGTGTCTGCCCCTCCCTGGTGTTTGCCCTCAATTGAATACAGCTGAGCTTCAACCTTCTGGCTTTCGGCCTATAGTATCAGATATTAAACTGTATTTGGCCTTCAACTTTGGTTACGGCCTACTAACGGTGTCTGCCCCTCCCTGGTGTTGAGTCTGACCTCAACTGAATACAGCTGAGCTTCAACCTTCTGGCTCTCATTAAGTGCTGTGTTTTTAAAAATTGGTGGTTAGGGCCTACTAACGGTGTCTGCCCCTCCATGTTGTTTGTCCTCAACTGAATAAAGCTGAGCTTCAACCTTCTGGCTTTTGGCCTACAGTAGCAGATATTAAACTGCATTTGGCCTACTAGTGTGGTTGGGCCCTTAAAACAGTGTCTGCTGCTCTTGGGTTTGCTACTCCTCTGAACAAAGCAATGCCGCCTGTTTAGTCCTGTTACCAATTTTGAACTGCATTTAGCCTACTTTATTCTTTGGCCCTATATCTGTTTCCTCCTCATCCTGCCCATTGCCCAGCCACTGCTAGATGAGTCTGCTGGTACATTGACCTAGACCACTACATTCCCCTTGCACTCTACACAGCCAGAATCTGACCCTGCTGAAAGTAAGGTTCCCCTTCCTGCATGTTATACCACCTTACACAGGGACAAAGAGGAAGGTGCAGATGAAAGTGCAGGTTCCTTCATCAGGTGGGGGGGGGCATACTCATTGGCAACGTCACGGGCACAGGGCCCCTCAGAGTACGCAAAAGTGTCGCTGCCGGTGGGAGGCGCCCCCGCCATGCAAATACACCACTGTACTTTGAGGGGCCCTGTGCCAGTGCCAATCCGAACGAGTGGGCCACCCCTGCTTGCTCAGGATCACAGCACTTGCAACGTTGAAATACTTACCTCTCCCTGCTCCACCGCCGTGACGGAGTCCACATTTCCTGGGCCCTCTAAAGCCTTGAACCAGCCCTACCCCCCACAACTTTTGCCAAATGACCCCCAATTTCCTATGCCCAACTATTATTATAAAGTTAATTAAGATTGACAAGCTTCAGAAACAAGAATGGATGTTTTTGGCATTAAAATGGGCACTGTAGGTGTTTTCCTGGCCTCCACGCACTGCCGACTATGCTTCCCCATTGACTTGCATTGGGTTTCGTGTTTCGGTCGATCCCCGACTTTTAGCGATAATCGGCCGACTGCACTCGACTCGACTCTGGACAAAGTCGGGTTTCACAAAACCCGACTCGATCTTTAAAAAATGAAAGTCGCTCAACCCTAGACACCACGTAGTGCTCCACACATTATTGGGCACTACAGTGCTCCATACAGTATTATGGGCACCACAGTGCTCCATACAGTATAATATATCCCATATATTGCTCTATTCAGTATAATGAGCCCCTATAGTGCTCAATATAGATAATGAGCTCCATATAGTGCTCCATACAGTATAATGAACCCCATATACTGCTGCATACAGTATATTGAACCCTATATAGTGCTCGATAAAGTATAATGAGCCCCAAAATTTGCTCCATACAGTATAATGAGCCTCATATAGTGGTCCATAAAGAATAATGGGCCCCATATATTGCTCGATACAGAATAATGGACCCCATATAATGCTCTTTACAGAATAATGGGGCCCATATAATGCTCCATACAGAATAATGGGCCCCATATAATCCTCCATACAGACTAATGGCCCCATATATTGCTCCATAGAGTGGGTCCCATGTAATGCTCCATAGAGAATGGGCCCCATATAATGCTCCATACATTAAAAAAAAATCAAATACTCACCTATCTCTTCCCCCTCTGTTTCAGGCTCCGTTGCTTCAGTCTCCTCAGCGTCTAATGACTCCCTGCAATGCCAGGCGCAGAGGGCACACTATAGACAGAGGACACCCTAAAATGTCAGTGAGTTATAATACGTAGAAGACACTGGCGCTACGGAGGAATGAGGAGAGGTAAGTATTTCAAACAGTTTAAAGCAGAGAGGGCTGGTGCCGACTTACGGGCCCCATATCGTGAGCCCCCATCCACCTCCAGTTTTTATAGACAAGATAGATAGATCATTATAGATGATAAATAAGATACCGCTGCATGACCAGCTCTACCCTCACCTACTGTATTCTCACCCATCCCTTGTAGATTGTGAGCCTTCGCGGGCAGGGTCCTCTCTCCTACTGTACCAGTTATGACTTGTATTGTTCAAGATTATTGTACTTGTTTTTATTATGTATACCCCTCCTCACTTGTAAAGCGCCATGGAATAAATGGCGCTATAACAATAAATAATAATAATAATAATAATACAGTAGATAATAGTGATAGATAGATAATAGTTGCAGACAGATTAGTTAGATGATAGATGGATCATAGTAATAGATTAGATACATAGATAAGGTAGATGATAAATAGATAATTAATTATAGATAGATAATAACGATAGATAAAATAGATGATAGCTAGGGAATAGCGATAGGTAGACTACATAGATAGATAGAAGGCACGTAGCCGAAACGCGCGTTGGGGTGGGTGGCATCGTGGTCCCGCAGGTAAACCTTCTTATATTTTAACTGGTCATGTGCTAGCACTTTTGTATAATTTCTATGGACACCTTTACCTAAGCTTGTATGGTGCTTTATACACTGTGCAGTGACTTGTGCACATATACATATGTGCATGTATGTTCTTAGTTTTTTTGCATGATACATAAGCATTATTGTGCTGACCATTTGTTCTATGTATGTTTGTTTGCCGGTCGGTTACCACTTTGCCACCTTTTTGGTGTGTTCCCTGTCATTTCCCTGTGGTCTTTATTGTTATTTTTTTATTCTTTGATTTAATAAAATTGGTACTTTTACATTATTTGGTTCTTTTGGTGCTTTTTTTCTTTTTTGGTTTTCCTATATGTATGCACTGAACCTTTTCATTTACATCCTGGCACTCCTTTTGACTTCTTAGTGAGGGTGTGTTTTTTTGGTTTGGTATTTATGATTTATAGATAGATAATAGCAATAGATAGATAAATTAGATAGATATATGATAGATAATTATAGATAGACTAGATGGTGGCACGATTCTAACGCATCGGGTATTCTAGAATATGTATGTAGTTTATTTATGAAGATTTCAGAATAATGCAATGAATACACAGGATTCGGCCGGCCGGGCGTGACCAATTAGCGAAGCCAGCTCCAGATTTTTGAGGGCCCCGGGCGAAGGCGTCTCACAGCCTACGTAGCATATAACACAGCCCATGTAGTATATAGCACAGCCTCATAGTATATAGCACAGGTACGTAGTATATAACACAGCCACGTAGTATATAACACAGCCATGTAGTATATAGCACAGCGACATAGTATATTGCACAGCCACATAGTATATAGCACAGCCCACGCAGTGTATAACACAGCCCACATAGTATATTGTACAGCCCACGTAGTATAAAGCACAGCCCACGCAGTATATAATACAAGCCCACGCAGTATATAACAGCCTATGTAGTATATAGCACAGCCCACATAGTATATAGCACAGCGACGTAGTATATAACACAGCCCACGCAGTATATAACACAGCCCATGCAGTATATAACACAGCCCACATAGTATATAACACAGCCACGTAGTATATTGCACAGCTAACGTAGTATATTGCACAGCAACGTAGTATATAGCACAGCGACGTAGTATATAACACAGCCTACGCAGTATATAACACAGCCCATGCAGTATATAACACAGCCCACGTAGTATATAACACAGCCCACGTAGTATATAGCAATGTGGGCACCATATCCCTGTTAAAAAAAAGAATTAAAATAAAAAATAGTTATATGTTCACCTTTAGGCAGCCCCCGGATCCAGCCCAGGCCTTTAGCGATTCTCCTCGCAATGCTCCTCGCGACGCTCCGTTCCCAGTAATGCCTTGCGGTAATAACCCATGATGATGTAGCGGTCTCGCGAGACCACTACGTCATCTGAGGTCATTGCCACAATTCATTCTTGGGACCGGAGCGTCGCGAGGAGCGGGAAAGGCTGCCGCGGACGCCGGAAGGTGAGAATATAATGATTTTTTATAATGATTATGTTTTTACTATTGATGCTGCATAGACCGCATGAATAGTAAAAAGTTGGTCACACTTATAGGATTGATAGCAGCCAATGGCACAAAATTCTGTGACACACCTGTGGTGTCAATATGATCACTGCACTCCTAGATGAATTCACTAAGAGGTGTAGTTTGTAAAATAGGGTTTCTTATGGGGGAGGGGTTCAGCTATTCTGGCACCTTAGGGGCTCTTCCAATTTGACAGGACACCCTCAAACCAACCAGTAATATGTGAACTCCAATATAGCACATCTTCCCTTCTGAGCTTTACACTCAGGGGTGGATTAAAGGTACCCAGGGCCCCGGTCTGTTCAGACACTGTGGGGCCCCCCTGGTCATGTGATGGGGGGTCATGTGACGGGGGTCATGTGACGGGGGTCATGTGATACTTGAACCAGATTATTCCAGAAAAATGGTCGGGCCCTACTCTACTGTAACCTATTAAATATTTGTTAAAATATGCAATACAATTTAGGTATATTTTGACCAATATCACATACAAAGAACAAGTACCACCGCACCATAACCAGACCACAAATTACAACCACAGTGATCGAATAATATCACATACAAGGAACAAATACCACCGCACCATGACCAGACCACAAATTACAACCACAGTGATCGAATAATATCACATATAAGGAACAAATACCACCGCACCATGTCAAGACCACATATTACCACCACTTGGTGACCAAATAGCACATACAAGGGACAAATACCACAACACCATTTCCACACCACATATTACCACCACATAGTGACTGAATACTACAATACTGATCAGTAATAAAAAAAACCCACAATACTATCACCATAAGTGCTAGTATTCACAGGAGATCTGTACTTAGTATGCAGTGTCTGTGTAGAGGTAATACAGCGATCACTGGTGACATTGTACACAGGACCTCTGTATATAGTGTATAGGTAATACAGTGATCACTGGTGACATTATATACAGGAGCTCTGTATATAGTATACACTGTATAGTGTCAGTGTATAGGTAACACTGACTCACCAGTGACGTCTCTAGGTGAAGTCCTTCATCTTTCATCCAGCACAGACCGCCATCACTTCTTCCAGCCAGGACTTGTCTCTGCAGGAAATAACAGTTATCTCGAGCTCCGCTTGCAGAACACATTACTTAATTTTTCCCAACTTCTACATTACACCACATGAAAAAAAGAGGCGACATAGTGTCACTCTACACAGTAACAGGACCGCCCCCCCATTTAAAACAATGTCCTCAAAAAATAAAATAAATACATCACTGCAGTAATAATATCCCTTAATTAGCCCCTATGTCCAGCATTGCCCCAGACAGTGTGTTCAACAATCTGCCCCAGTATGTCGAGCATTGCCCCCAGACAGTGTGTCCAGCATATTGCCCCAGAGTGTCCAGCATATTGCCCCAGAGTGTCCAGCATATTGACCCAGAGTGTCCAGCATATTGACCCAGAGTGTCCAGCATATTACCCCCAGTGTGTCCAGCATATTACCCCCAGTGTGTCCAGCATATTACCCCCAGTGTGTCCAGCATATTACCCCCAGTATGTCCAACATATTACCCCCAGTATGTCCAGCATATTACCCCCAGTATGTCCAGCATATTACCCCCAGTATGTCCAGCAATCATATGCCCCAGTGTCCTCCAGCATTGCCCCCAGTGTCTCCAGCAATCTGCCCCAGTGTCTCCAGCAATCATCTGCCCCAGTGTGTCCTCCAGCATTGCCCCCAGTGTCTCCAGCAATCTGCCCCAGTGTCTCCAGCATTGCCCCCAGTGTCTCCAGCAATCTGCCCCAGTGTCTCCAGCATTGCCCCCAGTGTCCAGCAATCTGCCCCAGTGTCTCCAGCATTGCCCCAGTGTCTCCAGAATTGCCCCAGTGTCTCCAGCATTGCCCGAGTGTCTCCAGCAATCATCTGCCCCAGTGTGTCCTCCAGCATTGCCCCCAGTTTCTCTAGCATTGCCCCAGTGTCTCCAGCATTGCCCCAGTGTCTCCAGCATTGCCCTCAGTGTCTCCAGCATTGCCCCCAGTGTCTCCAGCAATCTGCCCCAGTGTCTCCAGCATTGCTCGTGTGTCCAGCAATCTGCCCCAGTGTCTCCAGCATTGCCTCAGTGTGTCCAGCAATCTGCCCCAGTGTCTCCAGCATTGCCCCAGAGTGTCCAGCAATCTGCCCCAGTGTCTCCAGCATTGCCCCAGTGTCCAGCAATCATCTGCCCCAGTGTGTCCTCCAGCATTGCCCCAGTGTCTCCAGCATTGCCCCGAGTGTCTCCAGCATTGCCCCCAGTGTCTCCAGCATCTCCAGCATTGCCCCCAGTGTCTCCAGCATTGCCCCCAGTGACTCCAGCATTGCCCCCAGTGTCTCCAGCAATCATCTGCCCCAGTGTGTCCTCCAGCATTGACCCCCAGTGTGTCCAGCAATCTGCCCCAGTGTCTCCAGCATTGCCCCAGTGTGTCCAGCAATCTGCCCCAGTGTGTCCAGCATATTGCACCGGGACCCCACAAAAAAAAACGAGTTCTCCTCACCTGACCTGTGCGCTCCAGCGGCGAGCTCCCTCCAGCAGCGCACCCTCACCGGCGACTGACAATGACGTCAGACGCCGGCGACGTGTGAGCTGCGCCTGCGGCCGACTTCAGCTGCCAGCCTCCAATTGGCTGGCTGCTGTTGTTAACTATTGACGTGCGGGCGCGCGCCCGCACGTCAATAGGAAACCGCCGCAGCGCCGGAAGGGGCCCGGTGAGCAGATGAGACAGGGCCCGATGCGGGCCCCCTCTCTCTGCCCACCAGGCCCATAAGTGATACGCCAGTCAGGGCACGGGCAGTAATGCCCTGATGGCGGCGGGCAATCTGTGCGGTAGCCCAGGGCCCCCCCCACACCAGTGGGCCCTGGGCTACCGCCCAGATTGACCCTCTTATAATCCGCCCCTGTTTACACTGTGCATCAAAATAAGTTTTCGACCACATATTGGGAATCGGCGTGCTCAGGAACACAGCAAATTTTGGGGTCCATTTTCTCTTGCTATTCTTGTGAAAATAAAAAATGGGGCTAAAATAACATTTTTTGTGGGAAAAAATTTATTTTTTTTATTTTCACTGCTCTACCTTGTAAATTTCTGTGAAGCAGCTGGGGGGTTCAAGATGCTCACCACAAATCTAGATACATTTCTTGAGGGATCTAGCTTCCAAAATGGTGTCACTGGTGGGGTCTTTCCACTGTTTAGACACATCATGGGCTCCCCAAACGCAACATGACACAAGCAAACCATTCCATCAAAGTCTGTGTCACTCCTTTTTTTCTGATCCCTGCTGTGAAACTTAACAGTATTTTATCCCCATATATGGAGTATCTCTGTACGCAGGAGAAATTGCACAACAAATTGTATGGTTCAATTTCTCCTGTTACCCTTGTGAAAATGCAAAATTTGGGGCTAAAAAACTTTTTTGTGGGGAAAATGCAAATCTTTAATTTTCACACCTCAATGTTTTAAACTTCTGTTAAGCACCTGGAGGTTCAAGGTGCTCATGACACATCCCTGAGGGGTCTAGTTTCCAAAATGGTGTCATTTGTGGGTGGTTTCTACTGTTTAGGCCCATTATGGGGGATCTTCAACTGTGACATGGCGTCCGCTAATTAATCCAGCGAATTTTACATTCAAAAAGTGATATGACGTTCCTTTCCTTCCGAGCACTGCCGTGTGCCCAAAGAATGTTTTTTCCTCTCATATGGGGTGTAGGCATGCTCAGGAGAAATTTCACAACAAATTTTGGGGTCCTTTTTCTTTGCTACCCTTGTGAAAATAAAAAAATTGGGGTCTAAAGTAAAATTTTTGTGACAAAATGTTAAATGTTCATTTTTTCTTTCCACATTCCAAAATTTCTTGTGAAGCACCTGAAGGGTTAATAAACTTCTTGAATGTGGTTTTGAGTATCTTGAAGGGTGCAGTACAGTTGTTAGAATGGTGTCACTTTTGGGTATTTTCTGTCATATACGCCCCCTCAAAGTCACTTCAAATATGATGTGGTCCATAAAAAAATGGTTTTGTAAATTTAGTTGGAAAAATGAGAAATCACTGTTCAACTTTTAACCCTTCTAACTTCCTAACAAATAAAAATTATATTTCAAAAATGTTGCTCATATAAAGTTGACATGTGGGAAATGTTATTTATTAACTATTTTGTGTGATATAGCTTTCTGATTTAAAGGGAACCTGTTAGCAGGATTGTGCACAGTAAGTTACAGACAGTGTCAGGTCAGCGCCTTTATACTGATTAAAATGATACCTTGGTTGATGAAATCCGTCTTGTGGTTGTTGTTTAATCTTTATTTTTAGTTTTGATGACATGCTTGTGCTCTGGGGTGGCCTGTGGGGGGGTCTTCATGTGGTGCTCTGTTTATGTATTCATGTATATGGCTTCTGACAGGTCACTGATCCCTCACTGACCTGCCCCCTAGTTTATATAATGAATATAATATATATCTTGAAAAAAAAACCCTCTTCTGCAGGCAGGCACCAGCGTTGGTGCCTGCGCTGCAGCATGATCACGTGTAATGTGTATATAATTAATTTCAGGTTATCCTGTAATTCCTACAAAAGAAAAATCCATTTGAAAATGGTGCCAGCCGCAACTTCGCTGTAGCAGCTGTCGGTGACCTGATAGCTGCTACTGCACAGGTGCCGGTGGCACTCTGGCACCACGAGAGTTCAGAAACCACAGTGGTATTGCCTTCCTCTCGGGGTGATGCCATGCCTGGAAACGAGGAGGATCCCTTTAGCAGGTAATCTGTACATGCAACACTTTCTGACTCCAGGCCAGAAGGGGGAGCTCTAAACCTGGTTTTAGGGGAGCTTCCCTAGATAGATATACATTCTGGTCTGGAGGAGGAGTTAAGTAGTCAGTAGCAGACAAGGAACAGTGAAGGAGCACAGGAAAAGTCAGGAGCTAGAGGAGAGCTGCGAGTGAGCTCCCTCTAAACTGAAGCGCAGAAACCGGGCACCGGGAGCCCAAGGCTGTGTGGAATTACAGGTCCCACGGCAGAACTGGAGGGCAGGAAATTGAAAGTGACTTGCCAACATTACACCCTGATTTACAGCAACATCCAGAGCCCGGAGTCACCCTAGATACAGACCCCAATGAAATGGCTCGCGTTGCCTACCATGCAGGAACTGTCCCAGGACAGAGAGTAAGAGAGGACCTTGACAGAAGCCACAGGCAGCGAGGGACTATTATCTAGCACATAGTGGAAGGCTCCCAATCTGACCTGGCAAAGGGAATCCCACTCGTTTTCAGGCTGACTGGACTCCATCGACACCTGTTGCTGGTACCCTGGACTGAGGCTGTCTACCATCAGTAAACCAGGTAAAAAGACTGCAACCCTATGTCCTCCGTTCATTTCCAGCACTACACCATTCTTGCCAAACACATCGGGAGCCCTGGGAACCCAGCTTCTCCTGTGGGAAGCCATACCATCCCTGCTGCCATAATACCACCCCAGAGGACTCCTTTAAGCAGCATCGGTCACCCCTGACTGAGTACCACAGGTGGTGTCACGAACTTTATTAAAAACCCCTTTAAAGACCGTCCCTTTTACTTGGATGCCCAGGGCCACGGACCGGGTTGCTGCCATCGTGACCACCCCTTTAATGACGACCGGACCTGGTACTGAGTACCCCTAGGCCCTGGCGGGTGCTCCAGCACCACCTTTGTAGAGAAAACAAAAATTCATCCTCCAAGATGGCGATCATCAATAGCTGCTACTGCGCAGGCTCCGGCTGCTCCATCTTGGAGGAGGAAATTTTTTTTTCTCTAGCATGCTTGCTGGGAAAATGATAATTTTACAGAATAATATCACAATATTGCAGTACATTTTACAAGCGAATGCAAGTTGTAGTCCCCTTGGGATCTAATAAAAAAGCTAAAAATGATGACAAACTTTAAAAATAATATACATTGTGACAGGTTTTGGAGGATCAGCTCACAAAATCACTATCTCCTTGGTCATACAGGTGTAGCACAGGAACTTGGATGCAGTGACACAGAGGCGGAGCAGGGGTTAAGTATTGTTTACTTAATTAACAGTAATGAACTCCTCACAGGGAGATAACAGGGAAGGGGAAACAGGTTAAACTGTGTAATGGTGATTTAACTCAACAGTCTTTTTATCAGACTCAACTTATCATGACTCCTGTCCTCCACTCACTTGCAGTCCGATGGGTGATGGGATGCCGGCGGAGGCCGGTGCTGAATTTTCAGGCTTCCCCGCCCAACACATGGTCTCGCTTCTGGCGGCAGTAGGTGGTCACCGGCTTTGCCCGCTGTGTCACTAGTCCATTGAAATGCGGAGCTGAAGCGTGAAGCTCTGTGCAAGTTTCTGCTCGGCATGTGCTCCCCTGAGCACCCATCGATACCTGGATGCCCGCACCGCAATGTTTCACTTGGTGCTCATCTCTCGGTACACCCGCTGGTACCTGGAAGTCCCCACTGCGCCCATCTTGGGTCTCTGTTCTGCGGTCTCTGCGGTCAGTATTTTACAGAGACATGAACCTAGTGGAAATGTACGAAACAACAAACACTTTTTCTCTCGGCCCTGTTACAATACATAAAAGTTCAAATCACCCAACAACGTTAACATTTTTGATATTGCCAAGTGTATAACTGTGCAAAACTAACAAAATAACAAAATATTATCATATTTATCCCAAACAGTGAACATCAAAACAAAAAAAAAGCTTGAAATGGCAGAATAGGTGTCTTTGGTTACTTTGTCTCTTAAAAAAAAATGTCATAAAAAAAGATCAGAGAATCATATCAACCCCAAAATTATAATAATGAAACCTACAGCTTGTATCGCACAATAAATCAAAAAGTTGTATCTCCTGAAAGGATAGGAGGAAAAATGTAAAACGAGGCCTACTGGAACCCTGTGCCCCAAGGGTCTGCATAATCCTAGAGCCGACCATGACAGAAGGGACTACTCTTTTAATGAGGACCTGTTACCAATTTTTTCTCTTATTTTATTCCTGCTGCTTCTAAGTATTCGTTTTTGTTGGATTTATTTTTTTTTTAAATCTGCACTATGGTTCTATAGATATGAGCATTATTATTTAGTACTAATATTTATATATTAGGGTTACATACAAAAGTGTAAAGCTTTAGAAAAGGGGCGTTATTCAGAGTAATAGTGCAGAGCAGCCTAAAGTCATGCTCCGGAGAATCCCTTGGCTGAGGTAAATCTAGGTTTTCCTGCAACCGGAGCAAAAATTCATTTTGGTGCTCTATCCTATGCACACGACCAGCTGACTAGCAAACATCCTAATTAGTGATGAGCGAGTGTACTCGTTGCTCGGGATTTCCCTGAGCATGCTCGGGTAACCTCTGAGTATTTATGACTGCTTGGAGATTTAGTTTTCATCGTGGCAGCTGAATGATTTACAGCTACTAGCCTGCTTGATTACATGCGGAGATTCTAGCAACCAGGCAACCCCCACAAGTACTCAGCCTGGCTAGTAGCTGTAAATCATTCAGCTGCCACGATGAAAACTAAATCTCCGAGCGCGAGCAGTCATAAACACTCGGATGTCACCCGAGCTTGCTCAGGGAAAACCCAAGCAATGAGTACACTCGCTCATCACTAATCCTAATTTTTTCAATGTTCTATAAAAAACTACAACCTTCAATTCTCTCAATGAAGAGAAGCAAGCTGACATGTGACCATAAGTATGAAAATCGCATATGATTGGTCATGTGAGTGATGACTGATGAAACTGAAAATCAAAACAAAATCCTGACAGTGAGTATGTTACACACTGTTATGATTTGGCATGCTACAGTGCTGATTTATTTAATTAAAGAAAATAAATACAGATGTAGTAACCTGTAACTTGTCAGACGGCACAATATTCACACAGCTATGATTCACCTTTTCTGACAAGTTATGCTACTTGTGTACAGGATCAGAACCAATGAGAGCACATGCATTCATTCTTTGATCTCACTGCCATGGCAGGACTCATTTACACCTCATTGAGTTGGATCTAATCAATCTTTTTTCCCATCTTTGCAAGTACTCTCCCCTGATGAGGCCTCGCTATTGAGGCAGAAACGAGTCAGGATGGAATTTTTTTGGAGGTATTTATTACCCAACTTTAGGTGACACCCTTGTCAGGGTGGAAGCCATACAGGGCACAACAGGGAATAATAGGCTACTAATCTATCCAGTGAGCTTTATACTCTGCTGTCTGTTGGTGATCTGGCTTCATTTCAAGAAGTGGGTGAGATAAAACTTTTTTATTGGCACTTGTTGCACAGAGTACTTTATTATCATTGTTTCGCTATGTTTTATTGATTGTTGATTATATTATTTGTATACTTGTATAGTGTTTCCCGAGAGGTGCTTTTTTTTAATTACCATTAAAAGATAGATTTTATTTACATACTTTAAAGACTCTCCTGCTTAATTAATGGATCACAATCAGCACACTCGGACCCCCACATATGAACACCTTTTCATTGTGTAACCCATCTTTTTAGATACCTGGTCATGGGCTGATTTTTCCAGGACGGCCTAGATTATAATATTAAAATTGATGGTCTGTGACCAGACCTACATTTTAAATACTTTGTGTTCAACCGCCCTGTTCAGATAGTTACTAAGAAATATGCAACCTGCCTACAATGACCATCTGCCCACACTTTAAAGCTCAGACTCACTGGTTGAGGTCAAATAAATAAGGCAGCACACTGCGGTGCTAAAACTGAACTGCATTGCTGCACTAGAAATATGAAAAAATGAGAGCGTTTAGCTCATAAATTGGCCCATTCATGTGTACCTGGTAGCCACATTAGGGCATCTCTCGTATACCAGGTCCTAAACTTTCCCTTCCTCGCTGAGAGTAAACGTCTTCATCTGAATGGGTACCTGTGAAACCTCTTCAACTTTCATGTTTCATGTTTGCATGTTTTAGCGCCGCAGTGTGCTGCCTTATTTATTTGACTGTATATGAGTTGGTGACTCTAGGTTCAGCACCTGTTCACACTTAGTCTATGTTTGGATGTGACGGTCAGTTTTTTAAAATTTGTATTCATTAGCCTTCTGACTGAGCACTCCGCCTCTTAGCCACAGGTGTTTTAAACGCAGCGGGTCCATTACCCCTCCACGGAGAGAGAGAAATTTAGTCTAAGAAGAGGTTTCACAGGTACCCATTCAGATGAAGACATTTATTCTCAGCGAGGAAGGGAAAGTTTAGGACCTGGTATACGAGAGATGCCCTAATGTGCCTACCAGGTACACATGAATTGGCCAATTTATGCGCTAAACGCTCTCATTTTTTCATATTTCTAGTGCAGTAAGGCAGTTCAATTTTCATGTTTGATGTTTGCATGTTTTAGCGCCGCAGTGTGCTGCCTTATTTATTTGACTGTTTATGAGTTGGTGACTCTAGGTTCAGCACCTGTTCACACTTAGTCTATGTTTGGATGTTTTTTGAAATTTGTATTCACTAAGTTGAGGTGTCACGATTGACACCCTCAGTATTCTTTCAAGAGACCCCCTATGGTTCTCATTTCCTTTAGTAAGAGTAAAGAGAAGTCATCCTTTGTAGAGACAGTCCTGTGAATGACAGAATTTTCCTAATGTTACTCTAGTGATGTTCTAATATCCCCTTACAAGTGTCCATCACTGTTTGCCCTGTTTAGCTATTACCGCTGTCCCCCACCATGTTGCCCTCTTCTCATACTGGGTACCTCTATACACTGTCCCCTCACACTCTATCCCCCTTATATTGCTGAGTCTGTGCACCCTCTTCTCACTTCTCTGCTGCATAAATTCCTCTTCTTGCTGCGCCCTCACACTGTCTTCCCCTCACTGACACATCTCTATACTGATCCCCCACACTACTCAGTCTCTACACTTTCCCTCAATACTGTCCCCTCACACTTTCTTCCCATACTGTCCCCTCACTCTTCCCCTCAGCTTGATCACCCTTATGAAAAAAAAAACATAATAAAAAAGCAGTACTAGTTTTCTAAACTTTTCCCCTGTGTTGTCATCTATCTATCCAGGCCCATTACTATTTACACACCCTACAATTTGCCGTATTTGTTTCCTTTATGTTAATATGAGGTATGGTAAAACTGGAAAAAGGCAATGTACAAATGTTAAACTCTTTTACACACATTTTCTACAGACTCCTTAGGACAGATTTATGGGATTGTGTAAAGGTGAGAAAATCGAGTGTGGATATAGATGGTTGGTTTTATAGTTCCTTTACAACACCATACACATAGTTTCAAAAGTACCCAGCCATTTTGTGTGAGTCTTACTGAAATAACAGTGTTGACTTTGTACTAAAAATGAAGTTCTGTTCAGTGTTACAGCTGTTTATTACTTTATACTGACATTTTTTATTGGAAAATATATTATGTAAAAGACCTTTCTGAAAGTAAAGGAAATGAGGTGGTGAGACATTGATCTTAACTGTAAGGAATGTTTTTAATTTAGACATAACAACCACCTGGAGAATTGTGGTTTTCGGTAATTTTACAGTCCACATTCAGTAGTGCTTAGCTTTGACAGACTAACGTTTTACGAGAAAACTAACTTTCAATACATACTACAAATATTATTCTTATAGCTTTGTGAAATGGACTATCACATATGTCATCTCATTGAAGTTCATTGTGTAACCTAAATGAAAAAAATTTAGTTTCGTAGGTAAATGTCCTAATACACCAATTAAACACCAATACATTTAAATCACTGACTTTTTCAATTCTGTGAAATTGGTAAATGTTCTATTTGTTTTTAGCTATTTCTTTTTTAAAGGCTTTGGAGCCAACATTACAGGCTTGAATAGGGTTGCAACTATGACGGGGGCTGTACGTGAATTTTTGTAAGTCTTAAAGGGGTTGTCCACTACTAGGACAAATCCTTCTTGAACTAAATGCTTGGCCCCCAATAAAATAGAAAAGCTTATACTCACCTCGCCTGCTATCGCCATTCCAGCGGTATCAGCACTTGCGGTACCAGAGCTCTGCTGCAATGGAATGACACATTTAGAGGAAGTCCGGGGTGAACAGACATCTTTTTTTTAGGCATTTATGCTAAATAAATGTTAAAAAGAATGAACTTACGCATTTGCAATGTAAAAACAACTTGCTGTTCTTATGTTCAGCCTTTTGAGTTTCTTTTAACTGCTTGAGGCTTTTTAAAATACAAAGTGGATAAAAAAGAAGTGACCTGGATTTCTTCTCATGTACATCCTCCAATGTGGTGTGCATACATACAATGATACAATGTACAAGGTGCCCTGGAGGAACTGTTCTTGAGGAAACTAATCAAAAATTGCAATCAATGGTGAATTTACCCAGACACATAATGAGGAGTGAGCTGGACATGAACACAGTATGACCGATTAAAAAAAATTTAATATTGAGAGGTCTTTTAAGGATGACAGAGAAAGAAAACTCTGGGAATTCAAGCTGTCTTTGACAATATGACTCAATCTAACACCTGAAGTTATCACTTAATACATGGACACTTTGCACCTCCAGGAGAAACTTTTTTCCTTTGATGTCCTTGTCAGAAGCCTCTCAAACAGCCAAAGCAGCTCACATGCTTTAAACTGATGAGGGGCAATGTTGAGCTTATCTGTGAATAATGGAGGGTGAATAAACCCCTTAGAGAGCGCCAACTTGATAACTGCTGCTGATCATTTAATAGCCCCTCCCTTTCTTTTATTACTACTGTTCACTTAATAACCCCTCCTTTAGTTCTGCTGATCAATTAACCCCTTCACGACATCTGCCTTACATGTTCGGAGCTGTGTGAGGTGCACTCCCGCAAACCCCCGTACATGTACGGCGCGATGATCATGAGGGCTCACTCCAAGCTCCGGCACAATCAAAAGAAGGTGTCAGCACTGTATGAGAACTGACGCTCTGCAGCAACACCCACAATTGGTGCTAGCACCAATTAAGGTCATTTAACTCCTCTGATACTACTGTCAATAGTGACAGCGACATCGATTGACCTAGCAGAGGGAGGGAGCTCCCTTTCTGCTCCGATCGGCACAACGCTATTGCGATTGTGTTGTGCCAATGGTTTCCATGGTGACCGTGGGCCGAAACATGGTCATGGGGTCACCCAGGTATGGTGGCCTGTAAGCTCCTGCTCAAAGAAGGAATGGCATGCCTCCTCCCTGTGTGAGAGATGCTGATATAATACCTGGCGCAATGCAAAAGCACTGCAGCTTATTAGATCAGAGTTCGGGGCAGGAAAAATCGATGTCCCATCCTGGGGCAAGTAAAAAACGTTTAAAAAAAAGTTATAAAAAGTGTAAAAATATTTAAAAAAACCCACACAAAATAAAGAAAAATGAAAAAATATTAACCTCTTAACAACCAGGAGTATTTTTGGTTTTGCATTTTAATTTTTTGCCTCCCTTCTTCCCAGAGCCATAACTGTTTTATTTTTTTGTCAAGATGGCCATGTGTGGGGCTGTGTTTTGCGGGACAAGTTGTACTTTTGAACGACAGCATTGGTTTTACCATGTTGTGTAATAGCTAAATGGGAAAAAAAGTCCAAGTGAGGTGAAATTGCAAAAAAAGTGCAATCCCACATTTGTTTTTTATCTGGATTTTTTACTTGGCTAAAACTGACCTGCCATTATGATCCTCCAGGTCATTATGAATTCATAGACACCAAATATGTCTAGGATATTTTTTTATCTAAGTGGTGAAAAAAAAATTCCAAAGTCTGTAAGAAAAAAAGGTTACCATTTTCCAAGACCCGTAGCGTCTCCATTTTTCGGGATTTGGGGCTGGATGAGGGCTTAGTTTTGCATGTGATCTTACATTTTTATTGATACCATTTTGGTGCAGATACGCTCTTTTGATCGCCCATCATTGCATTTTATTGCAATGTTGCAACGACCAAAAACCATAATTCTGGCGTTTTGATTTTTTTTTCTCGCTACGGCGTTTACAGATTGGATTAATTATTTTTATATATTGATAGATCGGTCAATTCTGAATGCAGCGATACCAAATATGTGTATTTTTTATTGTTTTATTTTGAAAGGGGTGAAAGGGGGGCAATTTAAACTTTTATATATTTTTTATTTTTTTATATTTTTATTTTTTTATTTTTTTACTTTATAATTGCTTCAATAGTCTCTATGGGATACTTGAAGCTGAACTTGTCCAATTGGCTCTGCTACATGGAGCAGGGCTGCAGTCCTGCTCTATGTAGCAAATATGCTCACTTGCTATGAGCGCCGACCACCAGGCGGCACTCATAGTGATAAAACAATGACAATCACGGGGGTCTCCTGGTGACCCCGGGTTGTCATGACAACCCATTGGTGACCTGCGGTCATGTCCCATTGGCGCCGATGGGAGGAGGTAAAGATGCACTTCCTGTGCGTCCATGTTAAATGCCGCTGTCAGTGTTTTACAGCGGCATTTAACATGTGAACAGCCACAGGTAAATCGCGGATTCCACCCGTGGCTGTTCCGGGCACATATCAGCTCATCAGATCAGCTGTCATGTGCCGAAAAGGTGCGGGCTCATCGCCGGAGCCCACACTAAACAAGGGGAGGCGTCCAATGACAGACTGTGTCTGTCATTGGACGTTAAGGGGTTAATCCAATAAATATATTTATGTAAAAACAAGAATAAAGCATACATACTTAGTATCGGAACAACTATAAAAAAGTGGAATAAATCGCTATCAAGAAGTCGAATGGAAACAAAAATGGTATACCTGAAAACGTCATCTTTTCCACATGAAGCAAGCCACTGTACAGCTCCATCAGCAGAAAAATAAAAAAAGCTACAGCTCTCAGTATAAATATAAACAAAATCTTCAGAACAGATACCATATTTTTAGTCCACACCCTATAGCCTGTGGTGAGGGAAGCTATAATAGCTCAGGACGCTCCCATAGTATAAAACCATACAGAAAAAAAAAGAGCAGAAAAAGTCACCAAATAAAATTATATCATAGTTTATTAAAAAAACATATAAAACACAACAAACAGAATGTAGTAATTATCAGATTAGAGACAAAGTTGGATAGTTGATATGTGACACCCCAGGAGTTTGGCTGTCACAGTGGTATTGACTATAGAAAAAACAGCCGCACACTCAAGACTTGCAGGTTTTTACGTGAAAGTTGTATTTTTTATTTTTAGTACAGGCATCACCAAATGCTTATTAGTGTTCAGAGAAAATGACGGATACTTTAAGTTACGGTTAACGTTTCGACCAAGGCTGGTCTTTGTCAAAACCACACTTCTAATGGAGGGTAGAAAAGGTGCAGAGGCAGTCCGGAGTGGGCGGAGTCTGCAAGGGTCCTGTAGCACTGAGTCCGTCACCTTGGTGATGCAGCAAGGTGACGGACTCAGTGCTACAGGACCCTTGCAGACTCCGCCCACTCCGGACTGCCTCTGCACCTTTTCTACCCTCCATTAGAAGTGTGGTTTTGACAAAGACCAGCCTTGGTCGAAACGTTAACCGTAACTTAAAGTATCCGTCATTTTCTCTGAACACTAATAAGCATTTGGTGATGGCTGTACTAAAAATAAAAAATACAACTTTCACGTAAAAACCTGCAAGTCTTGAGTGTGCGGCTGTTTTTTCTATAGACATTGTGACTTTGTGTTCAGCCTGCACCTTTTTTTTCCATGCGGAGTGCACCACATCTCTTGTACTACAGTGGTATTGACGTCCTCACGGGGAGGGCGATGAAATGCCTGGAGGCGAGAAAAAGATCCCTTTAACAGATAACACATACATGCAACATATTCTGACTCCAGGCCAGAAGTGGGAGCTCTGATCCAGTTTGTGGATGGCTCCCCTATATATATTCTGGCTGGAGGAAGAGTTAGAGTTCAGGAAGAGAGCGGGGGCCATGCAGACGTGAGGATCTGCAGCTCCTGTGAGGAAAGCTGGGGCCGTGCAGACGAGTGGTTCTGCAGCTCCTGGAAAGGAAAGAGAGGAACAGAACAGTTTGTAGAGAGTGTGAAGGAGGAAGGAGCAAAGGAGAAGTGAAAGGCTGGAGGAGAGCTGTGACTGAGCTTCCTCCATGCTGAAGCACAGAATACACATAGCCAGAAAATCAAGGCTGTGGGGGTAACTCTATGCCCCACGGCAGAAACCGGCGGACAGGAGATTGCAGGTCGCCTGCCCACTTTTAACACCCGAAGGCACAGCAGCACATAAAGCCCAGAGCCTGAGAGACCCCTGTAAAAAGGTTTGCACTGCCTGCCATGCTGGTAGTGTCCTACCTCAAGGGACAGAGAGAAAGCGAGGACCTTGTGTGAGGCCTAAGGCAGCAAGGGACTACAACACAGCGCAGAGAGGAAGGCTTCCAACCCCACCTGGCTAGGGGGATTCCTGAATCGCTTCCAAGCCGGCCGGACCACACCAGCACCTGTGATCCATACCCTGGACTGTGAAGCTGCCTTACACCGGTAAAAAGGTAAAGAGACTGCAACCTTGTTTCCTCTAGTTCTTTCTGGCACTACACCATCTTTATCTACTACACCAGGAACCCTGGGGACCCAGCTTCACCTGTGGAAAGCCATGCCATCCCTGCTGCCATAGCATCACCCCAGTGGACCCTTTAAGCAGCGTTGGTCATCCCTGAGTGAATACCACAGGTGGCGTCATGAACAAACTTTATTCTTTATTTCAAACAACCCCTTTAAAGACCATCCCTTTTACTTGGACGCCCATGGCCACGGACCGGGTCGCTGCTGCCGCGACCACCCCTTTAAGTATCGAGTACCAGACCTCGGTACCGAGTACTCCAGGGCCCTAGCGGGGTGCTCCAGATATCATAGGTGTAACACACAAAGTCCAACTCTTTTTTAGTGGAAGGGAAGAGCAGAATATAGCAGCAGATTGTTTAAAGTGCAAGTGCATAGAGTTTATAGATATTCCCATACACAGTACAGACCAAAAGTTTATACACACCTCATTTAAAGATTTTTCTGTATTTTCATGACTATGAAAATTGTACATTCACACTGAAGGCATCAATACTATGAATTAACACATGTGGAATTATATACTCAACAAAAAAAGTGTGAAACAGCTGAAAATATGTCTTATATTCTAGGTTCTTCAAAGTAGCCACCTTTTGCTTTGATGACTGCTTTGCACACTCTTGGCATTTTCTTGATGAGCTTCAAAAGGTAGTCCCCGGGAATGGTCTTCCAACAATCTTGAAGGAGTTCCCAGAGATGTTTAGCAGTTGTTGGCCTTTTTGCCTTCACTGTGCGGTCCAGCTCACCCCAAACCATCTTGATTGGGTTCAGGTCTGGTGACTGTGGAGGCCAGGTCACCTGGCGTAGCACCCATCACTCTTTTTCTTGGTCAAATAGCCCTTACACAGCCTAGAGGTGTGTTTGGGGTTATTGTCCTGTTGAAAAATAAATGATGGTCCAACTAAATGCAAACTGGATGGAATAGCATGCCGCTGCAAGATGCTGTGGTAGCCATGCTGGTTCAGTATGCCTTCAATTTTGAATAAATCCCCAACAGTATCACCAGCAAAGCACCCCCACACCATCACACCTCCTCCTCCATGCTTCACGGTGGGAACCAGGCATGTAGAGTCCATCCGTTCACCTTTTCTGCATCACCCAAAGACACAGTGGTTGGAACCAAAGATGTCAAATTTGGACTCATATCAGACCAAAGCACAGATTTCCACTGGTCTAATGTCCATTCCTTGTGTTCTTTAGCCCAAACAAGTCTCTTCTGTATGTTGCCTGTCCTTAGCAGTGGTTTCCTAGCAGCTATTTTACCATGAAGGCCTGCTGCACAAAGTCTCCTCTTAACAGTTGTTGTAGAGATGTGTCTGCTGCTAGAACTCTGTGTGGCATTGACCTGGTCTCTAATCTGAGCTGCAGTTAACCTGCGATTTCTGAGGCTGGTGACTCAGATAAACTTATCCTCAGAAGCAGAGGTGACTCTTGGTCTTCCTTTCCTGGGGCGGTCCTCATGTGAGACAGTTTCTTTGTAGCGCTTGATGGTTTTTGACACTGCACTTGGGGACACTTTCAAAGTTTTCCCAATTTTTCTGACTGACTGACCTTCATTTGTTAAAGTAATGATGGCCACTCGTTTTTCTTTACTTAGCTGCTTTTTTCTTGCAATAATACAAATTCTAACAGTCTATTCAGTAGGACTATCAGCTGTGTATCCACCAGACTTCTGCACAACACAACTGATGGTCCCAACCCCATTTATAAGGCAAGAAATCCCACTTATTAAACTTGACAGGACACACCTATGAAGTGAAAACCATTCCCGTTGACTACCTCTTGAAGCTCATCAAGAGAATGCCAAGAGTGTGCAAAGCAGTCATCAAAGCAAAAGGTGGCTACTTTGAAGAACCTAGAATATAAGACATAATTTCAGTTATTTTTCACTTTTTTTTTAAGTATATAATTCCACATGAGTTAATTCATAGTTGATGCCTTCAGTGTAAACGTACAATTTTCATAGTCATGAAAATACAGAAAAATCTTTAAATGAGACTTACAATACACAAGTTAAAGTAATTGAAAGAAAAAATAAATCATGTGAAAAATGTAAAACTGATGAGACCGTGAGTGTAAAAATCAACACTAGAGACTCTTATACCAATAGTGAAAAAAGGGTTTTTATAGCTTTAAGGGAACAAAATCAACCTAAACCATGCTAGAGGCTGCTCTTACCCATAGTCTCCACTTCTGGAAACGGTGCATGCAGCGTGTTTTAGCTAGCATGGTTTGGGCTGATTTCATTTCCTTAAAGCTTCAACTCAAGCCACAAAAAAGCAAGTCCCCAATCAGGTCCATCATCTGTCGATGGAAATAAATGGGGTTTCTACGTTACTGGAAGCACAAAGGCTCTGAAAAAGCACTATGGCTCCTCACCCCCAAAATAAATCCAGAGAATTTTGCGTTCCAAATCCAAATATCTCCTCATTTTTGAGCCCCATGGTGTGCTTAAACCGCAGTTAGCATCCACGTTTGGCATTAGCAATGAGAGCCTGCTTAATTTATGGGCTCCATGTCTCCAAAAGCATGAGCTGGGCACAGTGTATGTGCAAAACAATGTATGGGCACTACAATTGCAGATTTGCAATATTTACTCAACAACATTCACTGCTGCTTGTTTCTGGAAAATACCCATGGAGTCAAAACCGTCACTGCACCTGTAGATACATTCCTAGAGGGGTGTATTTCCAAAATGGGTTAATTGAGGGGGTATTCTGTTCTTCTGGCACTTAGGGGCTCTGTATATGGAGTTCGCAAACTATTCAACGAAAATTTGTTCTCCAATAGTCAAGCAGCGCTCCTTAGCTCCCGAGTCTCGCCACATGTCTAAGCAGTACAGTACAGACAAATATGGGGTATTACTACGTTCAGCAGTAATTGAATGACAAATTTACCCATTTTTACCCATTTCCCAGTATGACAATAGAAAATCTAATTTTTTCTTCACCCCAATGATATAAAATTATGTGATACACATGTGATGTCAATATAATCGCTGCACCTTTAGATGAATTCATTGAGAGGTGTAGTTTGTAAAATGAGGTCCCTTATGGGGGCTTCTGCTGTTCTGGCAACTCAGGGGCTCTGCCAATATGACATTGCACCATCAACCATTCCAGCAAAATGTGCACTACAATATGGTGCTTCTTCCCTTCTGACTTTTGCACTGTGACTTAAAAGTAATTTTTGTCCACATATGAGGTATTGGCATACTCAGGAGAAATTACATAACATACTTGTGTTTTGTGGTCTATTTTCTTCTATTATCCCTTTCGAAAATTGAAACCTTGGGGCCAAAGTAACATTTTGATGGAAAAAAATGGCAATTTTCCGTTGAATCAGTCCAATGTTGTATAATTCTGTGAATCACCCGAGGGTTAAAAATGCTCACTAGACAGCTAGATCCTTAAGGTATAACACTAAGGCTATGTGCACACGTTGCGCAATTGCCGCGGAAATTTCCACGGCAATTTCGCAACTCCCTGCCGTGGGAAATACGCATGCGTATTCCCCCTAAACACTAGCGTTTTGCAAGCGTAATTAGCTTGCAGAATGCTAGTGTTTTCCAACGATCTGTAGCATCACTTGGAAAAATGATTGACAGGTTGGTCACACTTGTCAAACATAGTATTTGACAAGTGTGACCAACTTTTCACTATTGATGCTGCCTATGCAGCATCAATAGTAAAAAGATATAATGTTAAAAAAATAAAAAAAATAAAAAATTGTGATATTGACGTAGCATCGCGCGAGACCGCTACGTCACTACGTCATTACAGGTCATTGTCACAAGGCATCACTGGGAACGGGAGCATCGCTAAGGCCTGGGCTGGATCCGGGGGCTGCCAGAAGGTGAGTATATAACTATTTTTTATTTTAATTCTTTTTTAAGGTCCTGGAGGAGAGTCTCCTCTCCTCCACTCTGGGTACCATCCGCACATGATCCGCTTTCTTTGCGCATGGTGGGCATAGCCCCATGCGGAAAGTAAGTGGATCAATGTATTCCTATGTGTGCGGAATCGCCACGATTCCGAGCAATGAATGAGCATGCAGCGTATTTTTCCGCAATACGATTCCGCCGCAGAAAAATACTCAGCATTAGCACAGCATTGCAGAATCCCATTGACTTCAATGGGTTGTGTTGTGCATGCATTTTCACTGCGAAAAAATGTGGCAAAAATGCATACAATCTGCAACGTGTGCACATAGCCTTATGCTGCCACCCCTGTATGGTCCCTGTTCCCTGTCTTTTGCTTCCTGTCCCTGCTTCACACTGGCTTCCCGGCAGTGCTCCTAGAGCTGGCACTCACTTGTTCTTACAGTGGCAGCACACGCACACTTAAAAGGCCCCCTGTGAATAGCTAGGAGGCATCAAGTATAAAAGGCACCCTCCCCAGTTGGGAGGTGCCTGAGCAACCCCTTTAGTTCCATGTGTAGTGTGTGTGCAACATTTTGTTGCCCGGTCCCCCCACTCTAGCATTCTGTGTAGTTGAATGTGAACCTGATCCCCTGGTCCTTGTGTGGCCATTGCCAGAACCTAAACCCCTGGTGTGGCTAGAGCCTTAACTTAAAACCCTGGTCCTTGTGTAGCCAAGGCTTGACTCTGGAGCTGCAATGGCGGTACCTGAACTCTGAAACAGCAACGGCAAAACCTGAACCTTGAAGCCGCAATGGTGGTACCTGAACCCTAAAGCCACTCCGGAGGTACCTGAACCCTGAAGCCGTATCGGCGATATCTGAACCCTGAACCCGCACCGGCAGTACCTGAACCCTGTATCCATTCCACCAGTACTAAAACCTGCACCAGTGTCAGTCCCGTTAGTGTTCCAGAATCTGTACTGTCAAAGCCTGTTCCAATATCCAAATTCAGCCCTGTTTGTATCTCCTTGCCAGTTCCATTCTGCCCAATGATCCAGAATTTGTGTAGCCTGATCAAAGTCTGAACCCTCTCCTGCCAGTTACTCAACTCCACTCAAAGCATAGTTCCAGTGAAAAGCAGGTAGCTGCTTAGCCATACCCCTGCTATGTAAACCCGGCCCTGTGGCACATTGGGTCCATGAGCCACATGCGCTACACGTGTGCTTGACATCCAGGGCTCTTCAAATGTGACATTGCATCCTCAATCTGGTCTAGTCAAAATTGCGCTCCAAAATTTATTTGGTTCTCCTTCCCTTTTGAGCTCTGCCATAAATCCAAAAATAGTTTTCTACAATGTTTGGGGTATCGTTGTACTCAGGGGAAATTGCATAACAAATTGTAAGGTCCACTGTCTCCCGTTCCCTTGTAAAAATGACAAATTTGGTGCTGAAGCAACATTTTTTGGGGAAAAATGTATTTATTTCATTTTTACAGCTCAACGTTATAAAATTCTATGAAACACCTGTGGGTTCAAGGCGCTCACCATACTGCTAGATACATTTCATGAGGGGTGTAATTTCCCAAATGGGGTTATTTGTGGGGGTTTCCACTGTTTAGGCACATCAAGGGCTCTGCAAAAGCGATGTGATCTCCACTATCTATTGCAGCCAAGTATGAGCTTCAAAAGTCAAATGGCGCTCCTTCTGTTCTTAGCCATGCCGTGCGCCAAAACAGTAGTTTTCCTCCACATATGGAGTATCGGGGTACTCAGGAGCAATTACACAACACATTTTTTGGTTCATTTTCTCCTGTTATCATTGTAAAAATGCAAAAATTGGGGCTAAATGAACATTTTTGTGGGAAAAATTACAACGTTAATTTTTTCCTTCCACATTGCTTTAATCCTTGTAAAGCCCCCTAAAGGATTAATATACTTTTTGAATGCAGTTTTGAGCACTTTGAGGGGTGCAGTTTTTAGTATAGTGTCAATTTGGGATATTTTCTGACATACAGGCCCATCAAAGTCACTTCAAACGTGATATGGTCCCTAAAAAAATGATTTTGCAAGTTTTGTTGGAAAAATTAGAAATTGCTGATAAAATTTTACCCTTCTAATTTCTTATAAAAAATATGAAAAATTCTGATATAAAGTAGGCATATGGTAAATATTATTAATAAAATATTTTGTACAGCATGAATAACTGGTTTGAGGATATAAGAATTTAAAGTTTTCAAAGTTTGCTACATTTTCACCAAAATTATGACATTTTTACAAATAAATGCAAGATATTTGAACCTAAATTTACCACTACCATAAGTACAATGTGTCACAAAAAATAGTCTCAGAATCATTGGGAATCTTGAAGAGTTGCAGAGTTATTACCACATAAAGTGACACTGCTCAGCATTGTAAAAATTGGCCTGGTCAGGAAGGTGAAAACAGGCTTCTGGGCGAAGGGGTTAATATCCCCCTTATATATCTGCTGATCATTTAATAGCCTCCTCTATGCAGCTGTTTACTTAATAGCCCCTATTTATTGCTGCTTATCACCTAATAGACCTCCTTTATTGCGGTTGATCACTTAATAGCTCCCCTTTATTGCTGTTGATCACTTAATAGTCCTCTATATGGCTGCTGATCACTTAATAGCCCTCCCTTTATTTTTGGTGATCACTTCATAGCCCCCTTTTATTGCTGCTGGTTACTTAATAGAACCCCTTTATTGCTGCTAATCTCTCAATAGCACCCTTTATGATGCTGTTCACTTAATAGCCCCTCTTTTTTTACGGCTGATAACTTAATAGCCCCCTCCTGTATTGCTGCTGATTACTTAATAGCCCCACTTTATTTCTGCTGATCAATTATTAGCCCCCTTTATGCTGCTGTTCACTTAATAGCTCCCCTTTATTGACCTTGATCACTTAATAGCCACCCTTTATTGCTGCTGATCACTTAATAGCCCATTTATTGCTGCTGATCACTTAACAGCCCCCATTATTGCTGCTGATCACTTAATGGCCCCCCTTATTACTTCTGATCACTTTACAACCCCTTCTTTTCTTTTATTTGTCTGGTTCTTATGTGAGGTGGGCCATTATAATGTTAATACTCCTAGTGTTGAAGTGTTCAGATGCCCTGTGATGTTGCAGATTCTATCAGGGCCAAGACTTGTCATTAAGCAAAAGTTTTTAGAATAACTGAGGTAGTTCCACCTCCATCCACCCTTGTTATGGGATGCTGTTACCCTGTAATTGGGTGGATGTTTGCTTAGTGTTTATACACATGCTGTATTGAATTGAGAAATAGCTGGAACAAAATGTGATGTTATCCAGTAACTTATCTTTATTGATAAATATAGTTGCATTTCCATTTGAAGTTAACTCATAACAAAGCACCATGAACACTTCTTGCCAACAGATTGCATGTTATCTGCTTTTTACTATGCAAATTTCCTCTTTAGAGAGGAACAGGACTAGAACTCTAATGCCACCCATTGGAAGTAGCAATCAATATCAACCCTTTAACAAGCCTTGTCATATGACTTAGGATAAAAGCCAAACCAGAATCTCAATTTGCAGACACAGTGTGTCGGGGTATTGTCCCTTTTTAGTACAAATTATGAAATCTGTTTTGGCTGGGTGAGAGGCTTAAGACTGATATTTAAGGGGTGACATTTTTCCTTGTGGAGAGTGACATACCGGCTCTGGCATGTCATAGTAAGGCATGCTCCTCTGGAATCAGATCTCATATTTTGCACTTACATAGATAATACCCTACTTATTCTGGTTTGGCTTTTATCCTATGTCATATGGCAAGGCTCGTTAAATTGTTGATTTTGACTTTTAGGATTGCTACTTCCAATATGTGGCACTAGAGTTTTAGTCCTTTTCCTCTCTCTAGAGGCAATTTGCACATTTAATTTCCCATTGGAGCCATAATGGCTTAGCTTACAAGGCTCCTCACCCTCAAATGCTAGGCCTGACTCGTCACAAGGAGAAACGTTACCCCTTAGATCCCTACTTTTCACTGACACTTTAAACAGGTAGTTATGTGTGTTTGTGTGGTCAAGGTACTTGCAGCCTATGAGACTATGAAACGGAAGAGAAGCTGCCACTAGAAATGTCTGACAGCGTATTAATTAATTCTCTCTCCCCAATCAAAAAACACAATTGGCCAAATGGAATGTGAATATGCATGATGTGGTTGAAAGACATAAATGTCAGCCAAGAAAGTGTTGAGATAAAACATCATAAACCACATCAACATCACGTTCGTAAGAGGTATTAGGATGACACCCCCTAATTACTCTCAATCTTGTACATGTATTCACACATTTCTTGTGTGAGTGCTTGCAGCTTGTTGATGACATCTTATCTCTGCACAATTTCATAATATGAATATATAAATAATGATGAGCGAGCCTGCTCTTCACTACTCATTACTTCCATCAGTGTGCTCAGGATGCTTGTTACTCAGCAAGTATTTTTGTAATGCTCGAACAAGAGCTCGAGTCCCCACCCCGCATGTTTTGCACTTTTTAGACAGCCAATGAACATGTGGGGATTGACTGCCTGCCACGGTAATGCCATAGCCATCTTGGTTGTGACATAGCTGTGATTGGCTGGCCGCATAGTGTCTTCAGGTCTATGTAAGACCCATGAGGCTATGCTCCTCACACTGTAACCCACAAGCAGACAGAGCAGGGAGAGGTGCTGCTGAAAAAGGTACAGAATTGTAGCTGCTTATTAGCCAGGGATTCAACCACAATTCTAAGTACAACAACCCTTCTTAGGGCTAATTATAATCAATAGTTCAATTGTAACACTGCAATAAGCAGCACTTAGGGAAGGGATCGTGTAGCACAGGCTAGAGTGAATTGCACGTCCTTTATGCTGCAGCCTGCAACTCATACCAAAACCACTTCTCAAGGCTAATAATATTCTTATTGCTCTTAATCCTCCAAATTGGTCAGAGCAGGGAAATATTATACAACATTTTTACTGCAGCAGTTGTGCGTCAAAAGCATACAGCCAGTCTTGGTTGGATCTCAATAGCATTGCTATATTAATACTGCAGTCTTATACATCCATCTGAGGTGTGAAAAGTTGTCTGGCATTGTAATACTGCAATTTTGAACAGGTAATTTTTATTTGGCATTTATCATACTACAGTTTGGCCTCCACCAGCCCCCCCCCAATAAAAAAAATAGTTTGTTCAAAAAATCACATTGCTATATTGATACTGCAGTCTTATACGCCCATCTGAAGTGGGCACATTTTGCCAGCAATGTAATACTGCAATTTTTTGAGCAGTGATGGTATTTATCATGGTACAGTTGGGCCTCAAATCCACATAAAAAGTTTGTTAAAAAATTGCATTGCTATATTTATACTGCAGTCTTATACGCCCATCTGTATTGAGCAGCTTTTGCTGGCATTGTATTACTGTCTGCAACATTTTCTCAACAGGGATATATCAAACATAATTTAAAATGGGCAAGGCACGTGGTAAAGGACGGGGAAGTGAACGTGATGCTGATGATGAGTGCAGAGGTGTGAAAAGGTTGTTGGATGAATAGCAGATAATGCTTCCAGTCTCTTTGCCAGCATTACCGTGTCTAACACACGGTGAAGTCTCAGTAGCCGTGATTCTGGACCACATAATCCTCACCCTGATCTTCCTTCCTTCCACCATGATGAGTGCCCAGAGACAAATGATCCCACACTTGGACATTCCGAAGAGCTGTTCACATTTCCATATGTAGACTCTGGCATTTGACCCTGCCTGTTTCAAGCGAGACATTAGGAGATTGGATATAATGATGCCCAAAAATTTGAACAGCCAGGCTAACAAGAAGGCGACGGTGTAAAAATGCAATTACTGTCGAAAGAGGTAGAGGATGATGATAAGACACAATTGCCAACAAGTGGTGTTTTTACGCCAGCAAGTCAATAGGAGGAGCAGGGTGCAGAAGTGGAAGACGAGGAGGCAGATGATGAAATCACTGACCCAACTTAGGACGGTGACATACAGAGTGAGGACAACAGTGCACTAGGAGAGAGATCCTCAGCACCATAACAGTCTGGAAGAGGCAGTTGGGTGGCCAGAGACACTAGGCATGCAACTGTTCCCCAGAGCACCAACATGGATGAAATTGCCAAGCCAAGGTTTAGGTGTTCACATGTCACTTTTTTAAAGGCAATCCAGCTAACCCAAAAAAGGCAATTTGCAACATCTTCCATACCAGCATCAGCAGGGGCAGCACAACTACCAGTCTGACCACCACCAGCATGCTCAGGGATATGCAAGCAATACATCCGACTACTTTGGCTGAAAGCCAGGGTCCAGAAACAGTATCTGAAGGTGACGCCACTGCATCTTACCCTGTTCTACATGCATGCTAATCCCCTGTCCATGATGTAGGTGAAGATGCCTCCCACCCTGCTCCTGTCGTTGCACACTTGCAACCACCATCAGCAACCATGTCCAAATCCTTGTCCCAGCGCAGCGTTCAGTTATCCCTAACCCAGTCCTTGGAACACAAGCATAAATTCGCAGCCACCCACGCACAGGCAACAATATTAAATGGCCACATTTCCAGACTGGTTGTCCTGGAAATGTTGCCATTTAGGCTTGTGGAGACGAAATCTTTCCACAACCTCATGGCGGTTGCCATCCCCTGGTACTCGGTACCCAACTGCCACTATTTCTTCCGGTGTGCCATCCCCACCTTATACAAGAACATGTCCCATAATATCAGTTGTTCCCTGACCAATGCTGTGACTGGGAAGGAGGTCCACTTAACCACTGACACAAGGACAAGTGCTTGTGGCCAGGGGTGCTACATTTCCCTGACAGCACACTGGATGAACATTGTGGAACCCGGATCCCAGTCGATCCCTGGGACGGAACACGTGCTACCGACACCGAGGATTGCAGGCCCTGGTTCAATAAGGGTTGCCCCTGCACCTATTCCTCCATCTTCTCACAAATTTCACCATCAGTCGCAAGCTGGAAATAGTGCAGCCTCGGTCAAGCGGCAACAAGCTCTGCTAAAGCTAATCTGCTTAGGTGAAAAACACACACTGCCACAGAGTTGTTGAAAGGTGTAAAAGACTGGACTGATCTGTGGCTCTCACCCCTGAACCTACAACCAGGCATGGTCTTGTGTGGCAGTGGCCGTAATCTGGTGGCAGCTCTGAATCTTGACCACCTCGCACACGTACCATGCCTGGCCCATTTGCTCAATGTAGTGTTTTTTTCAAAACCCATGCAAATCTGCCTGAGCTACTTGTGAAAGTACATCACTTGTGTGACCATTTCTGCATGTCGGCTACAGCTGCCACCTACCTGGCAGTGATGCAGCAGCGTTTGCAACTTCCAGCTCACCGATTTGTGTGTGATGTATTATAACTAGTGTTGAGCATTCCGATACCGCAAGTATTGGGTATCGGCCGATATTTGCGGTATCGGAATTCCGATACCGAGTTCCGATATTTTTGTGATATCGGAAATCGGAATCGGAAGTTCCCAGTGTATGGTTCCCAGGGTCTGGAGGAGAGGAAACTCTCCTTCAGGCCCTGGGATCCATATTCATGTGTAAAATAAAGAATAAAAATAAAAAATAGGGATATACTCACCCTCTGACGCGCCCTGGTTGTAACCGCTGCAACCGGCAGCCTCCGTTCCTAAGAATGAGCGAGTGAAGGACCTGCGATGATGTCGCGGCTTGTGATTGGTCACGTGAGCGGTCACATGAGCGGTCACGCGACCAATCACAAGCCGCAACGTCATCGAAGGTCCTTAACTCGGCATTCTTAGGAACGGAGGCACCGCTAAGAGCAGGGGCCGCCGGAGGGGTGAGTATATCAATATTTTTTATTTTTATTCTTTATTTTATATATGAATATGGATCCCAGGGCCTGAAGGAGAGTTTCCTCTCCTTCAGACCCTGGGAACCATTCCAATATTTTGTGTCCCATAGATATGCATTGGTATCGGGTATCGGTATCGGCGAGATCCGATATTTTGCCGGTATCGGCCGATCCAATCCGATACCGATACCTTTGCATATCGGAAGGTATCGCTCAACACTAATTATAACCAATAGTCGCATAACTCTTATCAAAATGAACAAGGGCTGGTTTGGCCCAGACTTGTGTACACCAGCGGATGACAGCAGCGGAACATAAACTCAAATCCAATGGGGTTTTTTCTGGTCTATTCCCATGCACCCTTTCCCACCCCAACATGGGTATACACGTCAGGATTTCAGCTTTTTTGTGCCATTTTCCTCCTCTTCCACCACTATATCAACAGGGTGATTATGCTACCCTCGCTATAAATATTTTAAGGGTGCTAACATTGCCCACATTGACAATGTTTAAAGGCTTACCTTGAACAGTCTTTTATATTTATGTATACCTCCAAGGGGTAAATGTTTTTCAGCCCATGCACTTGTGCATGGGTATTACCAGTCTTGGATACCAACTCCTTAATAATGGGAAAAGTGGTTTTCTGTGGATCCATCTTCTAGTTGAGGGAAAAAATGGTTAAACCAAAAGAGCCGATGGGTTCTATTAGTATATGATCCAGTGCCTTGTTGTGGTCTGTCAGGTGGTCGTCACATAGGAAGTTCTCACACTGCATACAGGATTTCACAGCCGGGAAAGGAGAGATTGTACAGTAAGTACAGAAGATCCTGGTATCCTCCATATCATGCTGAGCAGATGCGAAATGCTCCACTATGTTCCCAAACAGGGTTGATGAAATAGCGGTCCTTGATGCTGCTACATTAAACTAATCAGTTTTTTCAGGGCTAATTCAAGCAGATTCTATTCTGTTATAATAATACCGTTATCTGCACTTCATCTATGGTGAGGTGT
Source organism: Ranitomeya variabilis (assembly GCF_051348905.1). Lineage (NCBI taxonomy): Eukaryota > Metazoa > Chordata > Amphibia > Anura > Dendrobatidae > Ranitomeya > Ranitomeya variabilis. Next base: position 101,418,490 of record NC_135234.1, read on the forward strand.
GCAGTAGGTATAGCGTATGACAGGCACCTAGTCAGGGATTATTGACTTAGAAATTATAAGCTTTGCTGCTGTTTTTTTCCAATTGGCTCATTGACTGACTCATGTTTACCATAAGCTGTACTCTGAAATTCATCCAAGCTGCCAGTGTTACTCCAGACTTTGCTGCTGCCACGTATAAGAAAAATCTTTTCAGGGCCAGTTAAAATCCCTTCTATATTCTACAATAATGCTGCTCTTATCTGCAATTTGTCTACAGCGAGGTGTGGCAGTAAGAATAGCATATGACAGGCATCTAGTCAGGGATTATCTAATATATAAAGCTGAATGTGTGTATGTGTGTATGTCCGGGATTGGCATCTGAACCGTCGCAGCTACAGTCACAAAATTTTGCACAGTCACACGTCTGGACCCCGAGAGCGTCATAGGCTATGTTGTGAGGTGAAATTTTAACCCCGCGCTTTCCAATTCACCAAACAATTTTGCCCCTATCTACATAATGGGGAAAAAGTGAAAGGAAAAGTGTTGGAGGCGTCGCAGCTACAGACACAAAATTTTGCACAGTCACACGTCTGGACCCCGAGAGCATCAAAGCTATGTTGTGAGGTGAAATTTTAACCCCGCGCTTTCCAATTCACCAAACAATTTTTCCCCTATCTACATAATGGGGAAAAAGTGAAAAGAAAAGTGTTGGAGGCGTCGCAGCTACAGGCACAAAATTTTGCACAGTCACACGTCTGGACCCCGAGAGCGTCAAAGCTATGTTGTGAGGTGAAATTTTAACCCCGCGCTTTCCAATTCACCAAACAATTTTGCCCCTATCTACATAATGGGGAAAAAATGAAAGGAAAAGTGTTGGAGGCAAATTAACAGCTGCCAGATGTGAACAAGGGGGACTTAAAGAATGAGAGCGATGGCGCCAAAGAGTATATACTGTACAGTTGCTAAGGTGGGGCCCCGACATAGGATAATCACCACACCACCACGGGGATATGAACACACACACAAAATGCGCCACACACTACCACGTGCTCGAACACATATACCACCCTCAGCGCACATTTCACCACACATACACCAACCTCGCCACATAAAAGTTGAAACACAAAAGTCGCCGCTCAAAACTCGCCACGCGCAAAACTCTCCACATGCAAAACTCGCCACACGTGCAAAACTCACCTCATGGAAAACTCGCCACACGCAAAACTTGCACACGCGGAAAAACTGCCACATGCACAAAAGTTGCAACACATGCAAAAGTTGCCTCACACAAAACTTGCACATACTCAAAAGGCACCACACATAAAACTCGCCACGCGCAAAACTCGCCATGTGCAAAACTTGCTGCACACAACTTGCTACACTAACCTGTCACATGCAACTCGACACACAAAAAGTTGCTACACGCATGTACCACACAAAACTCATCTCACAAAAGTCGCTACATGCATGTCGCCACACGCAACTCAACACACACAACTTGACACACGAAACTCGCCCTAAAACACACACAAGTCTGGTATTATCCTTCAAAAATAAAAATCTGATTAATAAGCAGACAAACTACAAGAGCAACAAATGTACCATATAGGAATCCGGCAGCTGTCAGTCACATGACCAGTCTATTATGTGTATGTGTGAGCTAATATATACTGCCAGGGGGTGGGCTTACTGTTGGCTGGGGATTTATCAGGCTGCCAATTTAGCTTACAAATACTGAGGTAAAAATACTGAGCAAATAACATGTGAACGAGGTCTAATACAGGAGGAGATGACATACAGATATATACTATATACAGGAGGAGATGACACACAGGTATATACTATTTACAGGGGAGATGACACACAGGTATATACTATATACAGGAGGAGATGACGCACAGATATATACTATATACAGGAGAGATGACACACAGGTATATACTATATAGAGGAGGAGATGACATACAGGTACATACTACATACAGGAGGAGATGACATACAGGTATATACTATATACAGGAGGAGATGACACACAGGTATATACTATATACAGGAGCAGATTACCTACAGGTATATAGTATATACAGGAGGCGATGACATACAGGTATATGCTATGTATAGGAGGAGATGACATACAGGTATATACTATATACAGGAGGCGATGACATACAGGTATATGCTATGTATAGGAGGAGATGACATACAGGTATATACTATATACAGGAGGAGATGACACACAGATATATACTATATATAGGTGAGATGACACACAGGTATATACTATATACAGGAGGAGATTACATACAGGTATATACTATATATAGGAGGAGATGACATACAGGTATATACTATATACAGGGGAGATGACACACAGCAGGTATATACTATATACAGGGGAGATGACATACAGGTATATACTATATACAGGAGATGACATACAGGTGTATACTATATATAAGGGAGATGACAAACATGTATATACTGAGGTGAAAATGAGAGGTGTGAGGTGAAAATGAAAAGGTGTGAGTGCAAAATGAGAGGAGTGAGGGAAAATAGTGGAGTGATCGGAAAATGACAGATGTGAGGTCGAAATGACAAGTGTTAGGGGGGAATGAGAGGAGTGAGGGGGAAAATAAGAGGAGTGAGGGGGAAAATGAGAGGTGTGAGGGAGAAAATGAGAGATGTGAGGGGGAAAATGAAAGATGTGATGGGGAAAATGAGAGGCGTGATGGGAAAATAAGAGAAGTGAGGTGCTATAACTAACCACAGATATTTACTATGCCCAGGCAACGCCGGGCTCTTCAGCTAGTTTCCTTATAAATTACAAGCCTTGCTGCTTGTTTTTTCCATGCACTCATTGACTCATGTTTTTTACAGTGCTTTGTACTCATCAAAAGCATCAAAGAAGGCAAAATTAACTGATTTAATGTGTTCATTCACAGTTTCTCTCTAGCATCTGTATGTAAGAGGTAGTGGTGGGAGACTTACTCTAGTGGAGCTAGAATTACCATTTCTGGACTCTCCAGTGCTTAGTTTCGATCTATTTCTGGATGCTTCTTGAAGTACGTTTGGGGTCATTGTCCTGCTGGAAGATCCATGAACTACTAAGAGGCAAACCCAGCTTTCTGATCCCGAGCACTACATTGCGACCCCAAATCCTTTGGGAATCTTCACTTTTAATGATGCAGTAAAACAACCTCAAAATATCTTTGAACCTCCAGCATATTTGACTGTGTGAGAGGATCAGAGCACTGATACTCGGCTCCCGCTCGCAGCAGAGAAGGAGCTAAGTGTCATTAGCATGTCACATCCCATGGTCTCACATTAGATAATGGTACCCTGGCCTTTTTCAGAGAAAATTTACTTTAAAGTTCGGGTCACTGGAGGTGATTGACAGGGTGATCATGCTACCCTCGCTATAAATTTTTTAAGGGTGCTGACATTGCCCACCCTAACAATGTTTAGAGGTCTACCTTTTTTTATATTTATGTATACCCCCCCAAGGGGTAAATGTTTTTCAGCCCATGCACCTAGTGCATGGGTATTACCAGTCTTGAATACCAACTCCTTAATAATGGGAAAAGTTGTTTTCTGTGGATCCATCTTCTAGTTGAGGGAAAAATGTCTCCCAGGTAGTGGTGGGAGACTTACTGTAGTGGAGCTGGAATTACCATTTCTGGACTCTCAAGGACTATGTTTCCTTTTATTTCTGGATGCTTCTTGAAGTACGATTGGGGTCATTGTCCTGCTGGAAGGCCCATTACCTACTACGAGGCAAACCCAGTTTTCTGATCCCGGGCACTACACTGCGACCCAAAATCCTTTGAGAATCTTCACGTTTAATGATGCCTTGCAGTCAAGACACCTAGGACAAGAGGCAGTAAAACAACCCCAAAATATCTTTGAACCTCCAGCATATTTGACTGTAACTACTGTGTTCTTTAATTTCTAGGCCTCATTCCATTTACAGTAAACAATAGAATAGTGTGCTTTACCAAAAAACCCTAAAAAATTGTGACTTTCAATGTGTCTGATGATGTCTCACACACGACATGGCCTGATAAGGTATTAAAATGCTAAATTTGCACTTCCTGTTGAATGTTTTTTCACCATTGAAAGCAATGCAAACATGCAAAAACACTGCATTTGAACATAGCCCAAGGTGTGGAGGAGCATTTGTTTCTGTTATTTATTTTGACTTACCATATATACAATTCATTATCCTGGAAAGAATGTTTGTTAACATTTTTTTCCAGTCAAATCCATTTTAACTTTGGTTTTGTATGTTTTATTGTCAGTCCATAAAAGTGGCACAATACTCTGACAACATTGTTCCCAGCACTGACCTGTGATTAAAGGTACCTTCACACTAAGCGACGCTGCAGCGATACAGACAACGATGCCGATCGCTGCAGCGTCGCTGTTTAGTCGTTGTGCGGTCGCTGGAGAGCTGTCACACAGATGGCTCTCCAGCGACCAACGATGCCGAAGTCCCCTGGTAACCAGGGTAAACATCGGGTTACTAAGCGCAGGGCCGCGCTTAGTAACCCGATGTTTACCCTGGTTACCATTGTAAAAGTAAAAAAAAAAACCACATACTCACATTCCGGTGCCCGGCGTCCGCTTCCCTGCACTCCTCCTGCATCCTGTGTCAGCGCCGAACATCTCCGGCATCTCCCACAGAGCAGAGCGGTGACGTCACCGCTCTGCTTTACGGTCAGCACTTACACAGGATGCAGGAGGAGTGCAGGGAAGCGGACGACGGGCACCGGAATGTGAGTATGTGTTTTTTTTTTTACTTTTACAATGGTAACCAGGGTAAATATCGGGTTACTAAGCGCGGCCCTGCGCTTAGTAACCCAATGTTTACCCTGGTTACCAGTGAAGACATCGCTGGATCGGTGTCATACACACCGATCCAGCGATGTCAGCGGGAGATCCAGCGACGAAATAAAGTTCTGGACTTTCCGCAACGACCAGCGATATCACAGCGGGATCCAGATCGCTGCTGCGTGTCAAACACAACGATATCGCTATCCAGGACGCTGCAACGTCACGGATCGCTATCGTTATCGTTGTAAAGTCGCTTAGTGTGAAGGTACCGTAAGAGATGCTTCCAGGAGTCTTCCCCATGTTGTTCCCATGCCATTTTTTGAGAGCCGCCAGAAGAATGTTCAAGTTTCCCATTGACTTCCATTAGATTCGTTACTCGGGTCGAGCACCCGAGCATTATGATTTGCTTGACTCTAGTAACGAGTACCGAGCATTTTAGTGCTTGCTCATGATACAAACTATCAACAGTGACGTTTATAAGGACACCTTCAAAGTATATAATCAGCAAGCAGCAGGGCCCAAATATAAAAATCTCATGTTTTTCTCAACAATTATAGTGATTCTATAATATTTCAATACACAGTATTTAATTTTAGTGATACACTTTTTTTTTTACACGGAATCTGTCAGCAGGTTTTACTATATAATCTGCCAGCAGCATCATGTAGGAGCTGAGACCCTGATTCCAGCCATGTGTCACTCAGTTTTCTGGGTGCAACAGTTGTGATAGAATCACAGTTTTCTCTGCTGCAGATCTAGCAGAGGTTAATAGCGAACGTGTGCGGAGAAGGTGTTATCCAAGCACACTAGGGTGTTAACAGAGTGTCTTCGGTATGCTCGAAAAATATGTTCGAGTCCCCGCGGCTGCATGTCTTGTGGCTGTTTAATATCCGCTCCACATGAGGCGAATTGCATGTTTGTAAGGCAATCCCTGCATGTGTAGCGAATGTCTGACAGCCACAAGACATGCAGCTGCGGGGACTCAAATTTATTAATCAAGCATAACGAAGACACTAGGTTAGCACCTGGGCATGCTCAGATAACGCCTTATCCAAGCACTCAATTGTTGATCTGTGTATAAGGCTACTTTCACACTAGCGTTAACTGCAATACGTCGCAAATGCGTCGTTTTGCCGAAACTACGCATCCAGCAAAAGTTCTTGCTGGAGACGTTTTGTCGTCATAGACTAACATTAGCGACGCATTTGCGACGCATTGCAAAACGTCGCGTCCGTTTTGCGACGCTTGGGCGTGTGGTAGCGGACCGTCGGGAGAAAAAAACGTTACATGTAACGTTTTTTGCTCCCGACGGTCCGCTTTTTCCGACCGCGCATGCGCGGCCGGAACTCCGCCCCCACCTCCCCGCACTTCCCCGCACATCACAATGGGGCAGCGGATGCGTGGGAAAAATGCATCCGCTGCCCCCGTTGTGCGGCGGAGACCACGCTAGCGTCGGGAACGGCGGCCCGACGCACAGCGACGGGTTGTTCCCGACGCTAGTGTGAAAGTAGCCTAACTCACCCATACCACAACTCTGTGTACAATGCATAGTGATCGAGAACTGCTAATCAGTGCTGGGGTCATGGCTGGACTAGGAGGCATGACACCAGTTGTCCTGTAATGATAATCTCTTGCGGATAAAACATGGATTGTATATAAACAGCAAAACACAGCCCAATAAGTGATACATCCCTGGAATCGGGCTCTCTGTTCCTACTTTATGGTGCTCTCAGATTACATCACAGAAGGCTGGTGACAGATTTTCTTGACTGACTGTTTCAATGAATGTCCTCACAGTAACTTCTCACATGGAACCATTTCCTACATGTAACATACACACTGTCAGAATTCTGCTCTGCTTATTCTTTCAAAGTTGTCATCACATTACTGCAAGTATGAAATGTTATACTTCCATTCACATGTTGACTAGCCTTTTATCAACTTCTCTCAACAGGTCATTGTGTGTTTATTATACATTATCAGGATTCAGCAGGCTGCACTGCTTGTCAAAGATTACACTCACTTGCACAAGCCCCTTTAACCCCTTCATGACCTTGTTTTTTGCCGTGTTAGTTTTTCCCTCCCATCCTTTCCAGAGCCATAACTTTTTTTATTTTTCTGTCAATATGGCCATGTGAGGGCTTATTTTTTGTGGGATGAGTTGTACTTTTGAACGACGTCATTGGTTAAATAGTAGCGTTTGACAGCGGCATTTAACTGGTTAATAGCGGCGGATGAATCGCGATTCCACTCGCCGCTATTGCGCGCACATGTCAGCTGTTCAAAACAGCTGACATGTCGCAGCTTTGATGTGGCCTCAGCGCCGGAGTCTACATCAAAGCAGGGGATCTGACCTTGGACGTACTATCCCGTCTGAGGTCAGAAAGGGGTTAATTTACAATTAACTGAATATTATATTAATTGTTAGACACATTTAAGCATTGGTAAATATGAGCAGCAATTTAATATTCAAGCTATACAGACCTTCTGCATGGAATGATTGTTAGTTAATATGCGTTTATGCGGTATGGGCACTGATAGAATTATTGTCCTACAAGTCTAACATTTTATTTTGTTTGTTGATTTGTACAAAATGTATTTAATATTGTGATAGAACCTGATAGTCATCTATTTGGTAATGTGCAAAATAAGGGGATGGTAAAAAAAATATAAACTGAATGACATAAAGGATAAGAATTAGAATAAATTAACATGAAACTTTAATATAAAGCTATTCTAAATTTGCTTACAATACCAAAACTGACCACAAGGTGTCTCAGAAGGGCTTAAACTATATATACAACTGACAGCATGTGACGTCCGCTATATCTAACATTCAGGTGCAAAGATTATACATGTAGCTGTAAAGCATTTAGGGCATGTTGTGGGTTTTCATTTCTCCTTTAGTTAAAGAAATATAGTTAAAAACTTTTCTCCACTTTCTCCTTTCTGACAGTCCGTGAAACTTTTTTTCATGGACCCATTGACTTTCATTGTCTATTTTGATCCGAACCTCAGATCAAAATCGGACATGTCTCCTCGATTTTCTGTTAACCAAGCACTCGTATGTGAAAATGTGAAAATCGGAAGTCTGAATAAGGACCAAGGCTAGGTTCCCACGATGAGAAGTTTGTGGGTTTTTATGTTGCCGATTTTCTGCATCTTTTCTGCACACAATAAATAAAATAAGTTACTTGTATTTTTTAAAAAATAAGCATCGCAAAAAACTCATTCAGCCTTAGGCCACGTGCACACGTTGTGGAAAGTGGTGCGGATTTTTCCGGACTGATTTTGTCAAATCTGCAAATAATCTGCACTGCGGATTTCCTGCGGAATTACCGCAGATTTACCGCAATTTTTTTGCGGATTTTGTGCGGATTCCATCTGCGGTTTTACACCTGCAGATTCCTATTATGGAGCAGGTGTAAACCGCTGCGGAATCCGCACAAAGAATTGACATGCTGCGGAATAAACAATGCTACATTTCCGCGTGTTTTTTTTCGCAGCATGTGTACTGCGAATTTTGTTTTCCATAGGTTTACATGGCACTGTACAGTCAGGGAAAACTGCTGCGAATCCGCAACGTGTGCACATACCCTTATAGTGCGAGGGCTCCCATCTATGACATCCATCTAGTAGGTCATGTGACTGCAGCAGCTGGAGGGACAGGATCAGGCGGGTGACCATTTCTGGTGCAGTCACTTTCCAGAAAACTAATTTTAAAAACTGGATCTCTTTATATTTATAAATACAAAACATTCAGCATTGGCTGCTAAATATAATGTGGTTCTTCATGATGTAAGTCTGGTGGTCACATTTTTAACCCCTTCATGACCCGGGTTCTTTCATTTTTTCATTTTCGTTTTTCGCTCCCCTCCTTCCCAGAGCCATATCTTTTTTATTTTCATTTATTTCCGTCAATATGGCCATGTGAGGGCTTATTTTTTGCGGGACGAGCTGTACTTTTGAACACCATCATTGGTTTTAGCTTGTCAGGTACTAGAAAACGTGAAAAAAATTCCAAGTGCGGTGAAATTGCAAAAAAAGTGTAATCCCACGCTTGTTTTTTGTTTGGATTTTTTGCTAGGTTCACTAAATGCTAAAACTATAACAGTAAACTCGGCACACACCAAAGCGTAAATGCAGTGAAGGGGGGATTTATTAATGAGGTAAAGTACATACAGTGACGTTTCGGTCTAATCACTAGACCTTCATCAATGTACTGCAATGAAATACAACAAAATATAGTATGAACATAACTGTAGTATTTACAAAATGGGTCATTACATAATCACTTGCATAGAATTTTGTTTATAGCAATGTACATATGCAGAAAAACATCAGACTTATAGCAATACGCAGTCAGGGATACAAGGCCATGAGGATCCACAGCGAACAATAAATCACAGATAGAAGATGTTTGGCTAATAAATATGTGAATTATAATTAGAAAAATATACTAGAGATGTATAAGAAATGTAAAAGAAGCGCACCTACCCTCACTCTAACAGTGAAACGGGTACCCCCCGGTCACAGGATGGACAGTCAGTCCTAAAGGAGGGGGGGGGGAGGGGGAGACCGTATGTTACTGAATGTGACAGAGTGAGGCTGAGATACAAAGTGAGTGCACACATACCCTGTTGCTGTGAATGGCTCCTGTAGAGTGAAAGGGAGCAGACCGCTAAGAGCAAAGAGAGGCGGTATAATTAATTAGCTGGCAGGAGCGGTGAGGTGCCGGCGAAGCTGCGCATAGGTTCATAGAGGCTTACCGTAGTGAAGGTGGGCTGGTATATGCGGACCATGGACGCAGTATCCACCGCTTGTCCAGTGTGTCCGTGTGCCCAGCTAGTGTGTCTTTTATGCCTGATGGCAGTGCGCGGCCGGAAGTCATGTTACCGGAAGTGACGTCGGCAGTGCTGCAAAGTGTGTGCGTTCCACTGTGAACTCAGAAGGTGGGGCTAAGTCCGGGTGTGCGTTCCACCTAGTAGACATGCGCACTAGGAGGATGTGTTGGTGTATATCCTCAGAGCGCTGGTGCAAACTTAAAGCTAGCGGTGGAGATGTGATCCTATGGACAGATGGTGCACTTGTTTAGTAGAGGCGGTTCTGTGAAAGAAGACATACATATATTAGTACATATGCAGGCATTTCTATATTACAGTAATATACAGCACATTAGATGTATGGACAGACACGGTTCTTCCTGGTACAGGTCAGAAAGTGTTCTTGGTTATGGTAAAAACGACTGGATATCATATTCCTTGTTTAAGCCTTGTGGGGCTAAAGTCTGGAGTTCATGAATCCAGTAAGCTTCTCGCCTCTTCAAAAGGCGAATTCTATCCCCACCCCTGCGTGGTTGTGCCACTGAGTCGATCACTTGAAATTTAAGTTGTGCTATAGTGTGACCATGGCTCATGAAGTGGTTGGGAATGGGTAGCAGGAGATTTTTGCACCTGATGGTAGATTTGTGCTTTGATATGCGGTCACGTACCGACTGTGTGGTTTCACCCACATAGCCGAGGCCGCACGGACATTTTATCAAGTAGACCACAAAGGCCGAATCGCATGTGTAATACCCCTTGACTGAGTATTCCTTGCCCGTGAGTGGATGGTGAAATATCCCGCCACGTTGTATGTTATTACATTGTGTGCACCTCAGACAGGGGAAGGTGCCAAATTTCGGATTCATTAATGACCCATTTTGTAAATACTACAGTTATGTTCATACTATATTTTGTTGTATTTCATTGCAGTACATTGATGAAGGTCTAGTGACTAGACCGAAACGTCACTGTATGTACTTTACCTCATTAATAAATCCCCCCTTCACTGCATTTACGCTTTGGTGTGTGCCGAGTTTACTGTTATATATATCACGGCTTGGGCCCCTACTGGAGCACCACCCCTTCTTAGTAGTGCCTATGTTTATACCTTATAAATGCTAAAACTGACCTGCCATTGTGATTCTCCAGGTCATTACGAGTTCATAGACACCAAACTTGTCTAGGTTGTTTTTTATCTAAGTGGTGAAAAAAAATTCCAAACTTTGCTAAAAAGAAAAAAAAAATTGCACCATTTTCCGATACAACCGGTTTTTACTGTGGCATTGCTTTCCTCATGGGGAGAGTGATGTCACGCTTGGAAGCAGGGAATGATCCATTTAACAGGTAATGAAAACATACACCACCATTCTGACTTCAGGCCAGAAGGGGAGCTCTACAGCCGACTTCAGGGGAGTTGCTCTCTCTGGTCAGGAGGAGGAGTCAGTTGCTAGGCAGTTAAGAAGAGTTAATAGTTGGTGAGAGGAGAGCGACGTGTGAGGAAGGAAAGCTGGAGCCATGCAGATGAGTGATTCTGCAGCCCCTGGGAAGGAAAAACAGAACAGAGCAACTGATAAAGAGACTGAAAGGAAAAAGAGGCAAAGGTGAAGTTAAGACCAGAGGAGAATAGCTGCAATTTAGCTACCTCTTGACAGAGCGCAGACATCGGTAGCCGGAAAACCGAGGTTGTGAGGGGGCTCTAAAGACTCACAGCAGAAACCAGCAGGACAACTGAACTACAAGTCACTTGCCCGCCCTAACACCTGAAGACACAGTGACGTATAGAGCCCGAGTCGTGATAGAGACCCAGTGAAAAGGCTCGAGCCACCTGTCATACATGTTAGTGTCCCACTTACACAAAAGGACAGAAACCTCATGAGTACCTTGTTGGACAGCTATAGGCAGCAAGGAACTACACCACTGCGCTAGAGGGAAGGCTTTTAATCCCACCTGGTAAGGGGGAAATCCCAACTTGCTTCCAAGCCGGCCGGATTACTACCGGCACCTGTGATCCGGTACCCTGGACTATGACTGCCTGAATTGCTTCAGTAAAGAGGTAAAGAGACTGCAACCTTGTGTCCTCTGTTTCTTATTACACCATCTTCATCTACACACGGGAGCCCTGGGGACCTACTTCACCTGTGGGAAATTATACCATCTAGCTGCCATAACCTCACCCCAGAGGACCCCTTTAAGCAGCGTCAGTCCCTACTGACTACCACAGGTGGCGTCACGAACTTTCCTCATTTTTACAAATCCCTTTAAAGACCGTCCCTTTAACATGGGCCCCCAGGGCTACAGACTGGGTCACTTCAGCCGAGACACATCCCTTTAAGTAATGGACCCGGTACCGAGTACCCCACGGCCCTGGCGGGCGTTCCAAATATGCTTCATATGGTAAAGGAAATTTTCGTGAAGTTATGCACCCGCTATCTATTGTACATAGTTCCCACCAAGATAATGTTAAATAAAACAAACATCTGGTCATTGCCAACCAAAGTCATCGGTATCATGCGGCCTGCAAGAGCATAGCGCCCCCCGTAGACAAAGTCCACACATCCAGCCAGGACTCTCATGGAGCGTCAAAGATGTTACAACTGAATTCTGGTATATCATTCCGACCCATAGCTGCAAGTGTATAAAATCCAGACCTTGCCATGTTGTCTGCCATTACTAACATGTGTGAAGGAATGTCTTGTTCTAAAGAAGCTCACTGTTCATACATGTGTAAAAGGCTGAGCCAGGGCTGTAGTTGTGGCTGAGGATAACTGGTTACACGTGCCCTGGGAGGAACCCAGGGCCAACCACACCAGCATATGGTCTCACAAGGGGTCTGAGGATCTCATCTCGGTACCTAATGACAGTCAGGGTATCTCTGGCGAGCACATGGAGGGCTGTGCGGCCCTCCAAAGAAATGCCACCCCACACCATTACTGACCCACTGCCAAACCGGTCATGTTGAAGGATGTTTCAGGCAGCAGATCGCTCTCCACGGCATCTCCAGACTCTGTCACGTCTGTCACACGTGCTCAGTGTGAACCTGCTTTCACCTGTGAAGAGCACAGGGCGCCAGTGGCAAATTTGCCAATCCTGGTGTTCTGTGGCGAATGCCAAGCATCCTGCACGGTGTTGGGCTGTGAGCACAACCCTCATCTGAGGACGTTGGGCTCTCAGACCATCCTCACGGAGTCGGTTTCTAACCGTTTCTGCAGACACATGCACATTTGTGGCCTGCTGGAGGTGATTTTGCAGGGCTCTGGCAGTGCTCCTCCTGTTTCTCCTTGCAAAAATGCTGAAGTAGTGGTACTGCTGCTGGGTTGTTGCCCTCCTACAGTCCCATCCTCGTCTCCTGGTGTACTGGCCTGTCTCCTGGTAGAGCCTCCAGCCTCTGGACACTACTCTGACAGACACAGCAAACCTTCTTGCCACAGCTCGCATTGATGTGCCATCCTGGATGAGCTGCACTACCTGTGCCACTTGTGTGGGTTGTAGAGTCCATCTCATGCTATCACGAGTGTAAAGCACAACCAACATTCAAAAGTGACCAAAACATCAGCCACAAAGCATTGGTACTGAGATGTGGTCTGTGGTCCCCACCTGCAGAACCACTCCTTTATTGGGTGTGTCTTGATAATTGCCAATAATTTCCATCTGTTGTCTATTCCATTTGCACAACAGCATGTGAAATTGATTGTCAAACAGTGTTGCTTCCTAAGTGGACAGTTTGATTTCATAGAAGTTTGATTTACTTGGAGTTATATTCTGTGGTTTAAGTGTTCCCTTTAATTTTTTTTAGCACTGTATATATCTGCATGATATCCTATCTATCTATCTATTATCTATCTTCTATCTATTCTGAGAGTTCTGGCTGTGAATTTACTGTACTTATTCATGGTCCGTGTGCCATCCAATTTTTTTCTCTCACACCCATTGACTTGTATTGGCAGTATGCTGTGATTTTTTCCCTCAGTCCGATTAGAGGTAAATCGTGCAGATCAGCACCGACTCATTGAATACCATTGGTCAGAGTGCAATGCGATTTATTCTCAGACTGCACTAGTCCGATTTATATGCTAATGTGAGCGAGCCGTAACTGTGTAACAAACAACTGACCACTTTTGTACTGAGATAACTTATGAGTTTGTTATATATTGCACTGACATTAACACGGTAATTCTTTGGCATGTCCCACAAGTATTATATTTAGTTGCAGCTTATTTTTGGCATTTTGCAGTAGTACCACTAGATGTCAGTAAGTAATCTTTCCAGGATAATTATTGTTTTAAAAGAGATTTACTGTACTTGCTTTCAATAACTTAGTGCTGTCTGATCAAATATATCACACCACAGTCGAAAAATTGGGTGCTAACACTAGTCCTCTACAACGAGTCTTGGACAACTCACACAATGAAAAACAACATTTGCAGCATTTTTGAGACTTAGAGCTGTGATTTTGCAGGCAAGTAATTTACATGCCACAATGGCAGTTGTGTGTGATTTGTGTCCTCTGAAGAAAAAAATCCAATAGGTTTGAGTTTTTGCACACTCTCCCAACAGGGTTTATGAGATAGAATCCTAAAATGTTAGAGTTAGGCCGGAGTCACACTTGCGAATGCAATGCGAGAAACTCACGTGAGTCTCTCGCATCAATACATAGAAATACATGCAGCCACACACTCCGGTCCTGAGTGCCGGCGGCAGTGCCGGGTATTGATGCGAGAGACTCACGTGAGTTTCTCGCATTGCACTCGCAAGTGTGACTCCGGCCTTAGAAGGGACCTCCAGGGTTGTCGTGTCCAGTCCCCTGCTAAGTGCAGGATTCACTAAACCATCTCAGACAGATGTCCAGCCTCTGAAGACTTCCACTGAAGGAGAACTCACCACTTCTCATGGCAGCTTGTTCCACTCATTGATCACCCTCACTGTCAAAAAGTTTTTTCCAATATCTAATCTGTATCTTCTCCCTTTCAGTTTCATTCCATTGCTTCTCGTGTTTCCATGTGCAAATAAGAATAAGGATGATCCTTCTACACTGTGACATCCCTTCAGATATTTGCAGACAGACATTAAGTCTCCTCTTAGCCTTCTTTTTTGCAAGCTAAATATTCTCAGATCCTTTAACTTTTCCTCATAGGACAGTTTGCAGTCCACATACCAGATCTTTGCATTGTAGAACAAAATTTGCCAAGGAGATTGTTAGGGCTAACGGAACGCACCGAGTAAATATAGAGATTTTATTATAATAGATGCGTTCGCAGCCCGGGGTCCACCGTGCAGGAGAACCCGCTGCCAGCAAACGGCGGAACTATATGGAGGTATGAGCTAACTCTGTTACTTCACAGAGTAGCAGTGAACACAAAGCACTGCACCCTGTTTGACTACACAGTGGCACAGGCTAACTTCCCAAACTGAGAGCAGTCAGTGGTCATGCATGCACACAAAAACTCCTCGCCGGAGGTGCCAGCATTCTAGGGGCTTATTTCAGCCAGGTCCCTGAACACATACACACAAAATCTCCTCGCCGGAGGTGCCAGCATTCTAGGGGCTTATTTCAGCCGGGTCCCTGAACACAAACGCACATGACCACACTGGCGCAAAGCACATAACTTAGAACAATACTAGCGCATGGCCGTGCGACCATGCGAGCCTTAAATAGTTGCAGCACGTACAGGACCTTCCTAGAAGGACCAATGAGAGGCTGCCACAGAGCGTGAGCACCTACAGGACCTTCCTGAAGGACCAATGGCTTTAGCTGCAGTATCTGATCATGTGACCCTCGATCTCCACTGAGAGATCTTTGTTATGATCCTAGTGGCAAGGATTGCAGGTAGGACTAGCTAAGTAACTGAACAGACTACTAGCTCTGGGGAAGTGGTAACTAGATTGACCGCAACCTGATCCTATCCGCAAACAACTATAGGCAGCCGTGGAACGTTACCTAAAAATCCTAGACGTCTCGTCACGGCCTGAGAAACTGACTATTCCTGGAGGGAAAGTAAGTCCTCACTTGCCTCAGTGGAAGACCCCAAAGATATAGAATAGCCCCCCACAAATATTAACGGTGAGTTAAGGGGAAAGCACAAACGCAGAGATGAAATCAGATTTAGCAAATGAGGCCCGCTAATACTAGATAGCAGAAAATAGGAAGGAAACTGTGCGGTCAATAAAAAACCCTATTCAAAATATCCACGCAGAGATTGCTCGAACCCCCGCACCAACTAACGGTGCGGGGGAAGCAACTCCGTACCCCAGAGCTTACCAGCAAAAAGAAATCACATGTTAGCAAGCTGGACTAGACTCATCATACACAGAAATCATATTGCAGGCAGATGAGCAAAAAATATTCAAACAGAACTTAGCTTATCCTGAAGAGGCAGAAAACGAGATAATCAGGAGTAATCAGAATAGCACTGAATACATTGACAGCCGGCAACAAGTGGAAGTGAAGCAGAGCTAAATAGGAGCCTCCCTGGTGAATAACGAGGCAGCTGATCCAGCAGACCCGCAGGATAATAAACCAAACCACCAGGGGGAGCCAAAAAACCAAAGTCACACAATACCATCTGTGACCACAAGAGGGAGCCTAAAAACGGAGTTCACAACAGTACCCCCCCCTTGAGGAGGGGTCACCGAACCCTCATCAAAACCCCCAGGGCGATCAGGGTGAGCCACATGGAAGGCACAAACCAAATCGGCCGCATGAACATCAGAGGCGACAACCCAGGAATTATCCTCCTGACCATAGCCTTTCCACTTAACCAAATACTGAAGCCTCCTCTAGAAATACGAGAATCCAAGATCTTCTCCACCACGTATTCCAATTCTCCCTCAACCAGCACAGGGGCAGGAGGCTCAACCGAAGGAACCACAGGCACCACATACCTCCGCAACAACGACAGATGGAACACATTATGAATAGCAAACGATGCCGGGAGGTCCAAACGAAATGACACAGGGTTAAGGACTTCCAAAATCGTATAAGGACCGATAAACCGAGGCTTAAACTTAGGAGAGGAGACCTTCATAGGAACAAAGCGAGAAGACAACCACACCAAATCCCCAACGCGAAGTCAGGGACCCACACAGCGACGGCGGTTGGCAAAGCGCTGAGCCTTCTCTTGTGACAGCTTCAAATTGTCCACCGCATGATTCCAAATCTGATGCAACCTATCCACCACAACATCCACTCCAGGACAGTCAGAAGACTCCACCTGACCCAAGGAAAAACGAGGATGAAACCCTGAATTACAAAAAAAAGGTGAAACCAAGGTAGCAGAACTAGCCCGATTATTAAGGGCAAACTCGGTCAATGGCAAAAAAGTCACCCAGTCGTCCTGATCAGCAGAAACAAAACATCTTAACTAGGTTTCCAAAGTCTGATTAGTGCGCTCGGTTTGGCCATTCGTCTGAGGATGGAAGGCCGACGAAAAAGACAAATTAATGCCCATCTTAGCACAAAAGGTCCGCCAAAATCTAGACACAAACTGGGATCCTCTGTCGGAAACAATATTTTCAGGGATCCCATGCAAACGAACCACATTTTGAAAAAACAGAGGAACCAACTCGGAGGAGGAAGGCAACTTAGGCAAGGGCACCAAAGGGACCATTTTAGAAAAACGATCACACACCACCCAAATGACCGACATTCTCTGAGAGACAGGGAGATCTGAAATAAAATCCATGGAAATGTGCGTCCAAGGCCTCTTCGGGACAGGCAAAGGCAACAACAAGCCACTGGCACGAGAACAGCAAGGCTTAGCCCGAGCACAAATTCCACAAGACTGCACAAAGGAACGCACATCCCGCGACAAGGAAGGCCACCAGAAGGACCTAGCCACCAAATCTCTGGTACCAAAAATCCCAGGATGGCCTGCCAACACCGAAGAATGAACCTCGGAAATAACTCTGCTGGTCCATCTATCCGGGACAAACAGTCTCTCCGGTGGACAACGGTCAGGTCTATCCGCCTGAAACTCCTGCAGCACTCGTCGCAAATCTGGGGAGATGGCAGACAAAATCACCCCTTCTCTGAGGATACCAGCTGGCTCTGAATCACCAGGAGAGTCAGGCACAAAACTCCTAGAAAGAGCATCAGCCTTCACATTCTTCGAACCAGGCAGGTATGAGACCACGAAATCAAAATGAGAGAAAAACAACGACCAACGAGCCTGTCTAGGATTCAGCCGCTTGGCCGACTCGAGATAAATCAAATTCTTGTGATCAGTCAAGACCACCACACGATGCTTAGCTCCCTCGAGCCAATGTCGCCACTCCTCAAATGCCCACTTCATAGCCAACAACTCCCGATAACCAACATCATAATTCCGCTCGGCAGGCGAAAACTTTCTTGAAAAGAAAGCACATGGCTTCATCACAGAGCCATCAGAGCTTCTCTGCGACAAAACAGCCCCCGCTCCAATCTCAGAAGCATCAACCTCGACCTGGAAAGGAAGGGAGACGTCTGGCTGACATAAGACCGGAGCCGAAGAAAACCGGCGCTTCAGCTCCCGAAAGGCCTCCACAGCCGCAGGAGACCAATTAGTAACATCAGAACCCTTCTTGGTCAAATCCGTCAATGGCTTAACAACACCAGAAAAATTAGCGATGAAGCGACGGTAAAAATTAGCAAAACCCAAGAACTTCTGAAGACTCTTAACAGATGTAGGCTGAGTCCAGTCATGAATAGCCTGAACCTTGACTGGGTCCATCTCAATAGCAGAAGGAGAAAAAATGAAACCCAAAAAAGAGACCTTCTGGACTCCAAAAAGACATTTTGAGCCCTTCACTAATAAAGCATTGGCACGCAGGACCTGAAACACCATCCTGACCTGCTTAACATGGGACTCCCAATCATCCGAAAAAAACAGAATATCATCCAGATACACAATCATAAATTTATCCAGATATTCGCGGAAGATGTCGTGTATAAAGGACTGAAAGACAGAAGGAGCGGTAGAAAGTCCAAAAGGCATCACCAAGTACTCAAAATGGCCTTCGGGCGTATTAAATGCAGTTTTCCATTCATCACCCTGATTAATACGCACAAGGTTATACGCACCACGAAGATCTATCTTGGTGAACCAACTAGACCCCCTAATGCGAGCAAACAGATCAGATAACAATGGCAAAGGATACTGAAATTTGACCGTGATTTTGTTTAGAAGGCGATAATCAATACAAGGTCTCAAGGAACAATCCTTCTTAGCCACAAAAAAGAACCCCGCACCAAGAGGGGAGGAGGAGGGGCGAATAAGTCCTTTATCCAAAGACTCCTTTATATAACTCCGCATAGCAGCATGCTCCGGCACTGACAAATTGAAAAGTCGTCCCTTAGGAAACTTACTACCAGGAATCAAATTTATAGCACAATCACAATCCCTATGAGGAGGTAGAGAACTGAGTTTGGGCTCATCAAATACATCCTGGTAATCTGACAAAAACGAAGGGACCTCAGAAGGAGTGGATGAAGCAATTGACACCACAGGAGCGTCGCCATGAATTCCCTGACAACCCCAACTTGACACAGACATTGCTTTCCAATCCAGGACTGGATTATGAGTCTGCAACCATGGCAGGCCCAACACGACAACATCATGCAAATTATGCAATACAAGAAAGCGAATCACCTCCTGATGAACAGGAGTCATGCACATGGTCACTTGTGTCCAGTACTGAGGTTTATTCGTAGCCAATGGTGTAGCATCAATTCCCCTTAGTGGAATAGGGAATTTTAAAGGCTCCAAAACAAAACCACAGCGCCTGGCAAATGACAAATCCATCAGACTCAGGGCAGCACCTGAATCCACAAAAGCCATAACCGGGTAAGATGACAGGGAACAAATCAGGGTAACAGACAAAATAAACTTAGGGTACCGTCACACACTGAAATTTTCATCGCTGCGACGGCACGATTCGTGACGTCGCAGCGTCGTATAATCATCGCTCCAGCGTCGTAGACTGCGGTCACACGTTGCAATCACGGCGCTGGAGCGATGCCGAAGTCCCCGGGTAACCAGGGTAAACATCGGGTAACTAAGCGCAGGGCCGCGCTTAGTAACCCGATGTTTACCCTGGTTACCAGCGTAAACGTAAAAAAACAAACAGTACATACTCACCCGTCGGTGTCCTTCAGGTCCCTTGCCGTCTGCTTCCTGCTCTGAGTGCAGCCGTACAGTGAGAGCAGATCGCAGCACCGCTGTGATCTGCTCTCACTTTCCGGCCGGCACTCAGAGCAGGAAGCAGACGGCAAGGGACCTGAAGGACACCGACGGGTGAGCATGTACGGTTTGTTTTTTTACGTTTACGCTTGTAACCAGGGTAAACATCGGGTTACTAAGCGCGGCCCTGCGCTTAGTTACCCGATGTTTACCCTGGTTACAAGCGAAGACATCGCTGGATCGCTGTCACACACAACGATCCAGCGATGTCAGCGGGTGATCAAGCGACGAAAGAAAGTTCCAAACGATCTGCTACGACGTACGATTCTCAGCAGGGTGTCTGATCGCAGTAGCGTGTCAGACACAGCGATATCGTAACGATATCGCTAGAACGTCACGAATCGTAACGTCGTAGCGATTGAAATTTCAATGTGTGACAGTACCCTTAGGCTGTAAAGTACCGATGGTGACAGATTTATCAATCTTTTTTGTGCGCTTAGAGCATGCTGAGATAACATGAGCTGAGTCACCACAGTAAAAGCACAACCCATTTTGCCGTCTATAATTTTGCCAATCACTTCTGGTCAGAATTCTATCACATTGCATAGACTCAGGTGTCTGTTCAGAAGACACCGCCAAATGGTGCGCAGGTTTGTGCTCCCGCAAACGCCGATCAATCTGAATGGCCAGAGTCATTGACTCATTCAGACCTGCAGGCGTAGGGAACCCCACCATGACATTCTTAATGGCTTCAGAAAGACCTTTTCTGAAATTTGCAGCCAGGGCACACTCATTCCATTGAGTAAGCACCGACCATTTCCGAAACTTCTGGCAGTACACCTCTGCATCATCTTGCCCCTGAGAGAGGGCCAACAACGCTTTTTCAGCCTGGTTCTCAAGATTAGGTTCCTCATAGAGCAATCCAAGGGCCAGAAAAAATGCATCCACACTGAGCAATGCAGGATCCCCTGGAGCCAATGCGAAAGCCCAATCTTGAGGATCGCTATGCAAGAAAGAAATAATAATCTTAACTTGCTGAACAGAATCCCCAGAGGAACGAGGTTTCAAAGAAAGAAACAACTTGCAATTGTTCTTAAAATTCAGGAACCTAGATCTATCTCCAGAAAACAACTCCGGAATAGGTATTCTAGGCTCTGACATAGGACTGTGCACAACAAAATCCTGAATACTTTGTACCCTTGCAGCAAGATGATCTACACTGGAGGCTAAACTCTGGATATCCATATCAGCAGCTGAACTCAGAGCCACACCAAGATTAAGAGGAGGAGAGAAGCCAGACACACAGCAGCTAGACACACGGCAGCAAAAAAAAAAAAAAAAATATCTCCAAGCTTCTTTTCTCCTGCTTCTGCCATGCAATTAACACTTTATAGGCCAGCTGTACTGTTATGATCCTAGTGGCAAGGATCGCAGCTAGGACTAGCTAAGTAACTGAACAGACTACTAGCTCTGGGGAAGTGGTAACTAGATTGACCGCAACCTGATCCTATCCACAAACAACTATAGGCAGCCGTGGAATGTTACCTAAAAATCCTAGACGTCTCGTCACGGCCTGAGAAACTGACTATTCCTGGAGGGAAAGTAAGTCCTCACTTGCCTCAGTGGAAGACCCCAAAGATATAGAATAGCCCCCCACAAATATTAACGGTGAGTTAAGGGGAAAGCACAAACGCAGAGATGAAATCAGATTTAGCAAATGAGGCCCGCTAATACTAGATAGCAGAAAATAGGAAGGAAACTGTGCGGTCAATAAAAAACCCTATTCAAAATATCCACGCAGAGATTGCTCAAGCCCCCGCACCAACTAACGGTGCGGGGGAAGCAACTCCGTACCCCAGAGCTTACCAGCAAAAAGAAATCACATGTTAGCAAGCTGGACTAGACTCATCATACACAGAAATCATATTGCAGGCAGATGAGCAAAAAATATTCAAACAGAACTTAGCTTATCCTGAAGAGGCAGAAAATGAGATAATCAGGAGTAATCAGAATAGCACTGAATACATTGACAGCCGGCAACAAGTGGAAGTGAAGCAGAGCTAAATAGGAGCCTCCCTGGTGAATAACGAGGCAGCTGATCCAGCAGACCCGCAGGATAATAAACCAAACCACCAGGGGGAGCCAAAAACCAAAGTCACACAATACCATCTGTGACCACAAGAGGGAGCCTAAAAACGGAGTTCACAACAGATCTTACTCTGGGCATGCACAGAACGAGAAAAGCAGGACTTAGTCCCAGAAGCGTCTGTTCGCCGCTGCCCAGCACTGACTTCAATGGCAGAAGCAGGAAAAGCAGCAGTAACTCTTTGTACAGAGTCAGACTGAGCGAGACGCTGGGACCGACGTCTCCGCTGAGCAGGCTCCACTGCGGCAGGATAAGAATGGGAGACCGCAGCGGAGATGGCCCAAGATTCCTCCTGTGCAGAGGTGGGAACTCGACCCCTAACAGAGATCTAGTCTTATACAGGTCTCATTTGAATTCTCGCTTTGTAAATCCATATGTAGTCAGCGCCTCCTAGTCACAGATACACCAGACTAAATTCTATCAAGTAAGAAAGGAAAAGCCAGCTCACCGATACTTTAAGGTGTACGGAACTCTGTCCTGATGAAACGTATATGCATATAAGAAAAGAGAAAAAACTTTTGTGTTCCAGCTCCTTTGGATAAAAAAATGCTTCAAATTTATTCAAGCGATTTAAAACATGACATGCTCCTAGACCTCACTATAATGCACACTGGGACACAGAGCGACGCGTTTTTTGGAAGTGTCACATCCCATATTACCTATATTGCATGGACTACCTAAAATCCATAAACAGGAAAGTTTTCCTCCCATGAGACCAATAGTCTCTGGGATAGGTTTTGTCAATGAACACTTATATGAATGGCTGGAGTCGCTATTACAGCCATTAGTTAATTGTGTTCCTGGTTATATTAAGGACTCAAGAGATGTACTTGGTGCTTTTTCTTGCAAATCTTGCAAAGTTTGGTCTTCTGATTACACCTGCGACGTTGCGACGTAATAGTGTTATACACATGTATACCGCACACTATAGCCATGGAATCTCTCAACTTTCATTTTGTCAAATACAACAATTATTCTCAAGATTTAATTCATTTCATTCTCTCAGTCACTTTTTTTCATTAACTCATAACATGGCCATAGGTTCTAAGTTTTCACCTTCCCTAGCAAATCTGATCATGGCTTTTGGAGAATTTCATCACTCATTTTCTGTTTCCAATACATTAATGTCTTCAATTGTCTGGTATGGCAGATACATCGATGATGCCCTCATCATTTGGAGGCGAGATGTATCTGCCATACCAGACTTTATCAATTATCTCAATTCCAATGGACTTAACTTCTGATAGTAATAATCATCACATTTCTTTGGATCTGAAACTTTGGGGTGTACATGATCAAAAGATTTCTACACAAACTTATTCTAAACCATTAATTGGTAATACAATTCTTCATGCTAAAAGCAGTCACCCCAAACACACAATTAGGTCAATCACCATAGGGGAATTTACTAGAATTAAAAGCAATTGTAGTGACAGTAAAAATTTGGATGTGGCAATTGAAACAATCATGTTAAAAACTCAGGAATAGAAAATATCCTAACTGGATGCTGAGTAGTGCTTTAAATGTGGTATCATTAAAGAATCACGAGGAATTGATCTCTTCCCAGAGTGATCACTCTTCTGGGAAAAAAAGTGAATACTTTGGCCAATAAATCTTTTTCGTGTTTTCAATATAGTCCTCAATTTTACCAAATTAGACTTGTCATTAATACATTTTTACCTATACTTGTTGAAGACCCCACCTTGGCTTCTATATTACAATCAGGGTGTAATATAGTTGCAAGAAGAGCCCCCACTCTGGGGAATATGCTAGCATGTTCCCATCTAAAACTTCTCAGGGAACGTGGCTTGACATCAAAGGTAGTTATAAATGTGGCACTACAAATTGCAAGTCCTGTAAGCAAATCATTAATGCTAAGGTTTTTAACAATCATGATATTACTGAAGAAATTTATATAAAAGAATTTATTAATTGTAATACTTGTCCTAAGGATAGTAGCCTTGATAAATATTGCTCTTGCGATCGAAACGCGTCTGTGTCCCAGTGTGCATTATAGTGAGGTCTAGGAGCATGTCATGTTTTAAATTATTTGAATAAGTTTGAAGGATTTTTTAACACAGTTTTTTCTCTTTTCTTAAATTGTATCAAGTCAGAAAAACTGACCTCCTGCATACAGATATACAATTAAATTGATTAAAGAGAATCTGTCACCAGATGTTTGCCACCTAATCTAAGAGCAGTATAATGTAGGGCCATTTAATCGGCTGCTTGCTGCAGTTTTGATTAAAGCAATGTTTTACCAGTAGGAGATTATCACTAGAGGATTAGTAAAGCTGTTGCCATGCACTCCACCATATTCAGGAGCTCTGTATAACCCAGCCCCCACCTCTGATTGGCAGCTTTCTGCCTCTGCACAGTGTATACTGACATCTGGCAATCAGTAGTATCAGCAGAGTTATACAGAGCTCAGCATTTAGAGATCTGCAGCAGAGAAAATGTAATCAAAACTACAGCTCAGTAAGTGATACATCGCTGGAATCAGGATCTCTGCCTCTACTTCATCCTGATTTGAGATAGAGGTAGCAAAAATCCTGGTGACAGATTTGCCTTTAAGGCTTCTTTCACACTTGCATTGGTACTCGGCCGTCGCTAAGCGTCGGCGCGACGTACCGACGGACGTTGTGAAAATTCGGCACAACATGGGCAGCGGATGCAGTTTTTCAACGCATCCGCTGCCCATTCTAAAGTCCCAGGGAGGAGGGGGCGGAGTTCCGGCCACGCATGCACAGTAGTAAATGCAGGATGCGACGTACGAAAAAACGTTCCCTTGAACGTTTTTTCGTGATGACGGTCCGCCAAAACATGACGGATCCAGTGCACGACAGCCATGCGTCGCGATCCGTCGGCAATACAAGTCTATGGGAAAAAAACGCATCCTGCGGGCACATTTGCAGGATGCGTTTTTTCCCCAAAATGACGCATTGCGACGGAGGCCAAACGACGCAAGTGTAAAAGTAGCCTAAGGCAACGTACTGTAAATCATGTTAGGACTACGGTCACACTATCAGTATTTGTAAGCCAAAACCAGGTGAGGAACAATCATAGGAAAAGTATAATAGAGACGTCACCACTTCTGCATTTATCACCCACTCCTGGTTTTGGCTTACAAATACTGATGTGAAATACTGACCGAATGCTGATAGTGTGACCATAGCCTAATAGACACTGTTTTGGCATCTATATGGCCATTATATGATGACATAACTGTTATAACATCTGCTCCATGATCATTATTGCTATTTGCATAAGATTCTTTGCAGAGAACAAACAGTTAATTCCGCCACGTAAATGAAGGCTCTGTCTACAATCGCCGTGTTATTGACAGTTGCAGTCTCCGTCTTAAACAGTGTGCTTATTAACAGTCTATACTTTAAATCCTCCATGACGTCTGCCTTCTTTTTTTCCGATGCATTAAAGCGATACTATGTAATTATGGGAAGAACTTCTGCTAAATCCGGCATGTTTGCCTTATAGGTCTGGAGTTAGTGGTGACATTGCTAAATCTGGGACATATTAGTTCATTTTTATGATCAGAGTTTATCTTCGACAGATCCTTGCATGTTTAATTAGTAGATTTACAGGCTTCAGAAGTTGGTGGAGAACACTATGCCGCGCCTTAACCACAAACTTCCCAGAAAGAAATGTGATATATTTTTTATTACTAAAGATTTTCTTGTTAGTGATGATTTACACTGGGATATTTATGCCAAAAAAGTGAAGCTGAAATTTAATATAAACTTTGATAGTTTTGATACATTTCCGCTAAATTTTCTTTTTTTTTCCAGGCCACATTTTGCACAGTTTTAGGTTCCTAGGACTCTGCATCAATTATGGAGCTAACACTCCGTTAAATCAATTTCTGATGGGGTATGTCATAATTATTTATGTTGAATTTTAGATATATTTTCACTATGCCACCATATGAAATTGGAGACATACAGAAATACAGTAGACCCCTATACCATACATATGGGTTCTCTATTACTGCATTCTACAAGTTGGAAAAGAATCACAACAGACTCGTACACATGGGTCCTTAGTCAAAGTTTATTATGCTCTAAGTAAAAGAGAAACAAATTGGGGGCATAACGATAGTAGGTGCAGTGGCGGAATTGTGCCCAATAGACACTGGCATATAAGACTATATGAAAATGCCGGTGCTATAATGACACTTGGTAGCTGGAAACCTGTAACAGATGTTGGTTTAGGTGCTGGGAGCTCATGCAAATTATCTATAGATATGTAAACTGGGTTCACGAAATAAATGTTATTCTACATCTGTATAGTAATATACAGTAATTGTATATACTTAGTAAATTTGGGGTAATTAGGGCAGGAGCATTACCAAACCTTGCAGCTGCAGGCGCTGGACACATGGCCAGGTACTTGACTGACCTTTCCCATGGGAAGGGCTTAGTGGTAACTATCTAAAGCTGCCAAATAATCTCCAGTAAAAGACTGTAAGTGGAGGCAAATGGATGACCAAATGTGCCACCTGTGGAGTGGATTTTGGAGATACGTGGGGGTGCTTATCAATGTAGCAATATGAGGACTGGAGCCAAAATGAAAAAACCCAATATATTATGCATGCAGCTGGCTAGGACCAGTCTCATATACAGTACTGTGCAAAAGTTTTAAGCAGGTGTGGAAATACTAAAAGTAAGATTGCTTTCAAAACTAGTTTATTTTTATTGATTAACAAAATGCAAAGCAAATGAACAAAAGAGAAATCTAAAGCAAAAAAGTATAAAGTGCTGCAAAATATGTTGGCATTATATAAACAAAATTACTACTTATTTTATTATTTGGTGTGACCATGTTTTTCTTCAAAACAGCATCAAAGCATCAATTGCTCTTGATAGACTTAGTGTTTGATGGAACGCAGCAGGGAAGTTGTTCCAAACATCTTGGAGAACCAACCACAAATTTTCTGTAGATATTGGCTTTTGCAAATCATCGTGTCCTACAACCAATGTCATTAAGAACTATCTGTACTGCAGAATAAGTAGTCCTGTAAGTGATGTTATGGTCCACATAGAGCCCTGATCTCAGCATCATCAAGTCAGAAACCACCGAAGACTAGACGGAGGTGGACATGACTTGGGGATGGGTGGACAGAGAACTCCTGCAGCTTTTGTTTGTATTGCGGTGTAGATTTTAAACAAGAGTGTTGTTGCTTTAAGAGGAAGTTTAGATGTTTGTGCCTGGTGTATTACTGTGAGGAGGGTGGGGTTATATAGGGGAGGCAACTCTGGCTCTCCCTCTTTCTCTCACAGGATGGACAGGAGGAAACATTACCCGCCCTCCCGCCCTGTTTATAATCTCTGTCCTTAAACTTTTTAATTATTGCTTGTATAATGATAAATGTTTTATTGTATTTTTTAATTTGTCATTGTATATCTTGTACGATGTTCAATTGTATATTGGCTATAAAGAGTTATTATTTGCGGTAGCCTTTTAAGCCCAAGGGAAGGGCAATCCTTCAGCCATGGTTCCCTGGAGGTTTCCTCCACAGGGGTTTTTTCCTCTCCTGAGTGCTGTAGGATGACTCTTTGTGAGTCGGGGGTTTGCCAAGTTTAGTCCCATTAATGCTTTTGCAGGGACTTCTAGTTTTTAAGTTTACAAAAATGATTTAATTATTAAAAAAAAAAAAAGTGTCAAATGAGACTTGGAATTTATAACCCGTCACAGCTTTGCGGTTTAGTAGTCAGGTGGAAGTTGCAGACAAGTTAAGGTGGACTCATTTTAACTAATAGAGGATGTAAAACCTCATGGTGGTGAGCAGGCTCGGCTTTGGTGGCCAGCCTCAAGGACGTTGTAATGGTAACATCAATCAGGGGTGGGCACAGTGGTTAAGCACAGGAGTGAGGATAATAGGGTCATTGGTGCCCTGAAAGTTTACTGGCTCTGCTTGAATGGCAAGCCAGTGCGTGCCGCCCCTTTATGGCCGTCTGTCCTGGTGCTGTATGTCAGACAGCTGGGGATATCGCAGTACTTGTGAATCCCAATGTACTAGCACTCCACCTGACTCCTACTGTGATTATTTAATCCTATGATTTGAATAAAAGCTGTGGCCATTTTGACAACCAAAACAATGTGTTTTGTGTATTTATTTTAGTACCTAGGTTTACAGTAGTTATGGTGGTTTTAAGGGTACGTGTCCACGGTCAGGAAACGCTGCGTGTTTGACGCTGCGTGGGGCCGCAGCGTCAAACACGCAGCGTCCAGATGTTCCAGCATAGTGGAGGGGATTTTTTGAAATCCCGTGTCCACTATGCGTGGAAACACGCACGCGGCGGCCCTGCGACTCCGGACATGCTGCGCGTCTTTTCAGATCGCAGCATGTCCATGTTCCTTGCGGCGACGCTGCGTCGCCGCAAGGAATAACACAGGGCCCTATGCGAGGGGTGCGATGATCCCGGATGTGTACAATGAACACATCCGGCATCATCGCATCCCAGAAGGGAGCGGGGCTTAGCGCCGAGCGGCTTTGCCGCTCCGACGATACCGCCGGCCATCCTGATCGTGGACACGTACCCTAAGAAGGAGTGGGGTCCATCCCATATCCAAAAGTCATGTCTGGGATTACATGAAGAGACAGAAGGATTTGAGCAAGCCGACATCCACAGAAGATCTGTGGTTAGTTCTGCAAGATGTTTAGAAGAACCTTCCTGCAGAGATCCTTCAAAAACTGTGTGTAAGGCTACTTTCACACTAGCGTCGGGAACAACCCGTCGCTGCGCGTCGGGCCGACGTTCCCGACGCTAGTGTGGTCTCCGCCGCACAACGGGGGCAGCGGATGCATATTTCCCACGCATCCGCTGCCCCATTGTGATGTGCGGGGAAGTGCGGGGAGGTGGGGGCGGAGTTCCGACTGCGCATGCGCAGTCGGAAAAAGCGGACCGTCGGGAGCAAAAAACGTTACATGTAGCGTTTTGTTTTCCCGACGGACCGCTACCATACGCCCAAACGCCGCCAAACGCATTCACCGTTTGGAAATGCGTCGCAAATGCGTCGCGAATGCGTCGCTAATGTTACTCTATGACGAAACAACGTATCCAGCAAAAACTTTTGCTGGATGCGGCGTTTCGCAAAAACGACGCATTTGCGACGTATTGCAGTTAACGCTAGTGTGAAAGTAGCCTAAGAGGAATTGATGCTGTTTTGAACTCAAAGGGCGATCACAGCAAATATTGATTTGATCTATATTTATATTTTGTTTATTCACTTTGCATTTTGTTAATTGATAAAAATAAACTATTAACACTTCGATTTATGAAAGCATTTGTACTTTGCAGCATTTTTTCCCACACTTGAATAACACTTTTGCACAGTACTATGTGTCTTGTGACTTTCAAATGACATTTTTTTAGGTCAAATAATGTGATGTAAAGAAGGGGTCCTGATCGGCAAGTTATGATGACCGTTATATTTTATGACTAAAACACTTCATACTAGAATCATACTGTAGAAATGTCCTTCTATTTGCACATGGGTGCAGTAGAAGCACAAGAAACATGATATTTTAGATCATTTTTACTACACTTATACAAATATCATGAGCTGGAAATTTGTTTTTGCAAATCTACAAAACATTTTCAGCATGTAACCACATGGCGGCACTATTTTATCAGTATAGATCAAAAGGACTATTGGTGAAAAAGTAAAATTATACCAGTTTACATTAAAATATGTAAATGTGCACACCAATACTTTTGCAGGTTTGGAATAACATGCCGAGCTTGAATGGAAAAATAAACAGAGCTTAAAGCTAACAAAATAAGAGATGTTTAGGTATCGTGTTTCTGTGAGTGGCGGTATACAATATGGCATCTGAAAAGCCGTATTTTGAATATTTTAAAATGATTTTACACTTCCTTTTCAGGGCATAATTGACATTATTATCAAGTCAGAATTTCCACAGCTCAACAGTCTTTCACAGTCACAGGTGCAGATGGGCGCCAGGGTTCCGAGATGCTGAACAGATCAAATTTTCCATCTAAAAGGGCAGTGTAATTATAAGCGATTAGGCATACCTAAGCCAAAAAGGCCTTAGTAAAATAAAATCAATGGTGTAAATCCACTTACAGCACACACTTATAAGCCCGGCATTATGAGTCCACAGGGCTAAACGCTAAATATGAGCACATACTGTAGTCTAGAGGCACATTAAACCTTGCCGTAATTATCATATTTTAAAATGAAAGCGTCAGGGATGAACGATCGTACAATTTGCTTGTTTGGTTTTAAAGTCTCATATCACTTTGTAGATTCCCTTTGTCTGTAAGGGTTTATTTGTCTTGTATTTTGGGGGGAAACAAATATAACATAATCTTGTTAAAGATAAGGTAATTGGAATTCAGTGATTTTTTACCTGCTATTTTATTTAAAAAAGTGCTTTCAGAGTCGAGAAAAACATTTTATTATATTAATCCCTGTAAGGACATAATTTTGGCATCATGGGCTATAGGAATTTTTTTTAAAAAACTTTCATCAAGTTCTGGTGTTTTAACTTTTATTTTTAGTTTTTTTTAATAGTATAAGATTTGCAGTTTTTTTAGACATCATAAAGGATATGTTTACAAGTGGGTTTAGAGCGGGTGCGCTCTGAAACCTCAAAAGTATGGACATATGCATTTCTATGTAAAAACATCTAGGTGTTGATATGTTCAGTCTTTTGTGCGTCTTTTAACTGCTTTAGGTTTCCAAAGACACAAAGCAATTTTCAGGTGTTTCCCGCTCTGAAGCTCTTTTAATTGTACAATGCAAGTCAATGGAAAGGCTCGAAACACGCCCATGTGTCTTTTTTTTAAAACTTTTTGCCAGACTTTTTTTTTCTTTAAAAAAACACTAGCAATTTCTTCATTGTTGATTGAAGTTTAAAAAAAAAAAAAAAATCCGAAAAACACTATTTCAAAATGCTCCATAAAAATGCTGGATGTCAAAAACATCTATGCCTATGTAGATGGTAAAATAAAAAAGTTTTGGCTCTTGGAGGAAGGGGAGGAAAGAATGAAAATGAAAAAAATTGAAAATCACCATGTCATGAAGGGGTTATAGTTTGGTAAAAATGGCTTGAAAACATGATTGCTCAGGTCAATACAAGTAAGGTGTTTCCACACTTGTTTAGTTTTTTTTTTTTTTCAAGTTTAAAAACAATTATAAGTTTGGAAAAAAACATTTGGTTTGTGCCACCATTTTCTGTGATCCATAAAACTGTACATTTTCAATTGATGGAGGACTTATTTTTTATATGGCAAGCTGTTGTTTTCTTTGTTATAATTTTGGAATACATACACGGTGCAGTATCTAAACAATAACAGTTCTGGAGTTTCATTTATTCGTTTTTTTTCTTTGCAGCATTCACTGTACAGGTTACATATTCTTTTGCAGCATAAATTGACAGGCTGCAGATCTCAAACCCACAGCTCATTTGCTGGCACTATAAAACTCAGCAAATTTTCTGCAAAGGGAATAATTTGCTGTGTTTTCGTACCATGGGAACCAAGTCATACTGATGTGGACTAGGTCCTGCAAAACAATTTGCGCTAACTCTAATGGCCATCTTACCCTCACCTTCTGTATCCTCACCCATCCCTTGTAGATTGTGAGCTCTCACAGGCAGGGTCTTCTCTCCTGTACTAGTCGGTGACTCTTTTTATTCAAGATTATTTTATTTGTTTTTTTTGTGTATATCCCCTTTCACATGTAAAGCGTCATGGAACAAATGGTGCTATAATAATACATAATACATAATAATCTTACAGTTTTGTGCAGGAGTTGTACATTTAGTTTGAAGGACTAAATTGGATCCTGTCTTGGAAGATCAGGAAAGCCTTTGTCTGGGAAACGTTTTCCTGAATCTTCCATTTGGTAACAGACTCAGTCCATGACACTAAATAGTGTCCATGTAAATGAGTCATTATGCTGATCATTTCCTTTCGTACAACTTGGGCATTAAAGTATAATAATGTCAAAAATAATCAAATTCTTCATAGCTTCTAGACACAGCAGTGTTATGATCTGGTGGCCCAGGATAAGCATTGGACGTACTCTGGAGAAAGTGGTATCTATACTGACCGCGGCCCCTGAACCTAACACCGCAACTAGCAGTAGCCGTGGGATGTACCTTCTGATCCTAGACACCTCGACACAGCCGGAGGACTAATTAACCCTATAGATAGAAAAGGGAAAACTATCTCGCCTCAGAGAAAATTCCCAAAGGATAGGCAGCCCCCCACAAATATTGACTGTGAGAGGAGAGGAAAAAACATACACAGGCTGAAAACAGGATTTAGCATAGGGGGCCAATCTAGCTAAATAGGAAAGATAGGACAGAGAACTATGCGGTCAGTATTAAAATACTAAGAAATATCCAGCACAGAAAATACAAAAATCTCCACATCTAACTAAAGATATGGAGGGTATGTCTGCCTCTCCAGAGATTCCAGCTTGACTGCATAAATCCTTACACAGATTAAGCTGGACAAGAAAAAACATGAAATGCACTGAACAATGAGGCCCACAACATGTAGGCTGCAAACCAGCAGCACTTATCTTGGTGAAAAGACCAGGAAGCAGGAGAAACCAAGAAGGGATGTGAATCCTCCAGAATACAATGGACAACTGGCACTGACCAAAGGGTGAGGCCAGACTAAATAGCCCAGTCCAGAGTGAACACACCTGATAACTGCTGTGAAGGACAGACAGCAGCGCTACCACTTATAACCACCGGAGGGAGCCCAAGAACAGAATTCACAACAGTACCCCCCCCCTTGAGGAGGGGTCACCGAACCCTCACCAGAGCCCCCAGGCCGATCAGGACGAGCCAAATGGAAGGGACGAACCAAATCGTCAGCATGAACATCAGAGGCAACAACCCAAGAATTATCCTCCAGGCCATAACCCTTCCACTTAACAAGATACTGAAGCCTCCGCCTTGAAAAACGAGAATCCAAGATCTTCTCAACAACATACTCCAACTCCCCATCAATCAACACCGGGGCAGGAGGATCAACAGAGGGAACGACAGGTACCACATATTTCCGCAACAAAGATCTACGAAAAACATTGTGGATGGAAAAAGAGGCTGGAAGGGCCAAACGAAAAGACACTGGATTGATAATCTCAGAAATCCTATAAGGACCAATAAACCGAGGCTTGAACTTAGGGGAAGAAACCTTCATAGGAACATGACGGGAAGATAACCAGACCAAATCCCCAACCCGAAGCCGGGAACCCACACGCCGCCGACGGTTAGCAAAACACTGAGCCTCCTCCTGAGACAAGACCAAATTGTCAACAACATGAGCCCAAATTTGCCGCAACCTGTCAACCACAGAGTCCACCCCAGGACAATCAGAAGGCTCAACCTGCCCCGAAGAAAAACGAGGATGAAACCCAGAATTACAAAAAAAAGGTGAAACCAAGGTAGCAGAACTAGCCCGATTATTAAGGGCAAACTCGGCCAATGGCAAGAAAGCCACCCAATCATCCTGATCGGCAGACACAAAGCATCTCAAATAAGTTTCCAAAGTCTGGTTAGTTCGCTCGGTTTGGCCATTTGTCTGAGGATGAAATGCGGAAGAAAAAGACAAATCAATGCCCAGCCTAGCACAAAAGGCCCGCCAAAACCTGGAAACAAACTGGGAACCTCTATCGGACACAATATTCTCCGGAATGCCATGCAAACGAACCACATGCTGAAAAAACAACGGAACCAACTCAGAAGAGGAAGGTAATTTAGGCAAAGGTACCAAATGAACCATCTTAGAAAACCAGTCACAAACCACCCAGATAACCGACATCCTCTGGGAAACCGGAAGATCTGAAATAAAATCCATAGAAATATGCGTCCAAGGCCTCTCAGGGACCGGCAAAGGCAAAAGCAACCCACTGGCGCGTGAGCAGCAAGGTTTGGCCCGCGCACAATTCCCACAGGACTGCACAAAGGAGCGCACATCCCGTGACAAAGAAGGCCACCAAAATGACCTACTAACCAAATCTCTGGTACCAAAAATCCCAGGATGGCCAGCCAACACAGAACAGTGAACCTCCGAAATCACTTTGCTAGTCCATCTATCAGGAACAAACAGTTTCCCCACTGGACAGCGGTCAGGTTTATCAGCCTGAAATTCCTGAAGAACCCGTCGTAAATCAGGGGAGATGGCAGAAAGAATCACCCCCTCCTTCAGAATGCCGACCGGCTCAAGGACCCCAGGGGAATCAGGCAAAAAACTCCTAGAGAGGGCATCAGCCTTAACATTCTTAGAACCCGGAAGATACGAGACAACAAAATCAAAATGGGAGAAAAACAGGTACCATCGGGCCTGTCTAGGATTCAGCCGTTTGGCAGACTCGAGGTAAATCAGATTCTTATGATCGGTCAAGACCACAATACGATGTTTAGCCCCCTCAAGCCAATGTCGACACTCCTCAAATGCCCACTTCATAGCCAACAACTCACGATTACCGACATCATAATTGCGTTCCGCAGGCGAAAATTTTCGAGAGAAGAAGGCACACGGTTTCATCAAGGAACCATCAGAATTCCTCTGAGACAAAACGGCCCCTGCCCCAATCTCAGAAGCGTCAACCTCAACCTGAAAAGGAAGAGAAACATCCGGCTGATGCAACACAGGGGCAGAAGTAAATCGGCGTTTAAGCTCCTGAAAGGCAGAAACAGCCGCAGAGGACCAATTCGTCACATCAGCGCCTTTCTTCGTCAAATCGGTCAGGGGTTTAACCACACTGGAGAAGTTGGCAATGAAACGGCGATAAAAATTAGCAAAGCCCCAAAATTTCTGAAGGCTCTTCACAGATGTGGGCTGGATCCAATCTTGAATGGCCTGAACCTTAACCGGATCCATTTCTATAGATGAGGGAGAAAAAATGAAGCCCAAAAAAGAAACCTTCTGTACTCCAAAGAGGCACTTAGACCCCTTCACAAACAAGGCATTATCACGAAGGATCCGAAATACCATCCTGACTTGTTTCACATGAGACTCCCAATCATCCGAAAAAATCAAAATATCATCCAAATATACAATCATGAATTTATCAAGATAATTCCGAAATATATCATGCATGAAGGACTGAAAGACAGGTGGAGCATTAGAGAGTCCGAATGGCATCACAAGATATTCAAAATGGCCCTCGGGCGTATTGAATGCAGTTTTCCATTCGTCGCCCTGCTTAATACGAACAAGATTATATGCCCCTCGAAGGTCAATTTTAGTAAACCAACTAGCACCCTTAATCCTGGCAAACAAAACAGAGAGCAAAGGCAAAGGGTATTGGAATTTGACCGTGATCTTATTCAAGAGGCGATAATCAATACAGGGTCTCAAGGAGCCATCCTTCTTGGCAACAAAAAAGAAACCTGCTCCCAATGGAGAAAAAGATGGCCGAATATGCCCCTTCTCCAAAGACTCCTTAACATAACTCCGCATGGCGGCATGTTGTGGCACAGACAGGTTAAAAAGTTGGCCCTTAGGGAACTTACAGCCTGGAATCAAGTCAATAGCACAATCACAGTCCCTATGCGGTGGAAGGGAACTGGACTTGGGCTCATCAAAAACATCCTGGAAATCTGACAAAAACTCAGGAACTTCAGAAGAGGGGGAGGAGGAAATTGACATCAAAGAAACGTCATCATGAACCCCCTGACAACCCCAACTAGTCACAGACATAGATTTCCAATCCAACACCGGATTATGCACCTGTAACCATGGAAACCCCAGCACAATAACATCATGCAGATTATGCAACACCAGAAAACGACAATCTTCCTGATGGGCTGGCGCCATGCACATGGTTAATTGTGTCCAAAACTGAGGTTTATTTTTAGCCAATGGTGTAGCATCAATACCCCTCAAAGGGATAGGACTCTGCAAAGGCTGTAAGGGAAACCCACAACATCTGGCAAATTCTAAGTCCATTAAATTTAAAGCGGCGCCTGAATCCACAAATGCCATGACAGAAAATGACGATAATGAGCAGATCAGGGTCACAGATAACAGAAAGTTAGGTTGTACAGTACTGATGGTAACAGAACTAGCGATTCTCTTGGTACGCTTAGGGCAATCAGAAATAACATGAGCAGAATCGCTGCAGTAAAAACACAACCTATTCTGACGTCTGAATCCTTGTCGTTCAGCTCTAGACATAATCCTATCACATTGCATAGGCTCAGGACTCCGCTCGGAAGACAACGCCATAGTGTGCACAACTCTGCGCTCACGCAAGCGCCAATCAATTTGAATGGCCAGAGACATAGAATCACTCAAACCAGCAGGCGTGGGGAACCCCACCATAACATCTTTAATGGATTCAGAAAGACCCTTTCTGAAAATTGCCGCCAAAGCATCCTCATTCCATTTAGTCAACACAGACCATTTTCTACATTTCTGGCAATATGATTCTGCCGCTTCTTGATCCTGACACAGGGCCAACAAGGTTTTCTCAGCATGCTCTACAGAGTTAGGTTCATCATACAATAACCCAAGCGCCTGAAAAAAGGCATCTACATTAAGCAACGTCGGATTCCCAGGTTCCAGGGTAAATGC
Organism: Ranitomeya variabilis; assembly: GCF_051348905.1. NCBI lineage: Eukaryota > Metazoa > Chordata > Amphibia > Anura > Dendrobatidae > Ranitomeya > Ranitomeya variabilis. Next base: position 101,455,013 of record NC_135234.1, read on the forward strand.
CCAATCCTGAGGGTCACCACGCAGCAGAGATATAACAATTTTAACCTGCTGGATGGGATCACCAGAGGAACGGGGCTTCAGAGCAAAAAACAGTTTACAGTTATTTTTAAAGCTCAGAAATTTAGACCTGTCCCCAAAAAACAGATCAGGAGTTTGAATTCTAGGCTCTAAAGCTGGAGTCTGAACGATATAATCAGAAATACCCTGTACTCTAGCAGCAAGTTGATCCACATGAGAAGCAAGTCCCTGAACATCCATGTCAGCGCCAAACTCCTGAACCACCCAGATGTAAAGAGGGAAAAAAAAACACAACAGAGTACAGAAAAAAAATGGCTCAGCACTTTCTTTCCCTTCTTCTGAGATGCGGTTAACTCATTGTTGGCCAGTTGTACTGTTATGATCTGGTGGCCCAGGATAAGCATTGGACGTACTCTGGAGAAGGTGGTATCTATACTGACCACGGCCCCTGAACCTAACACCGCAACTAGAAGTAGCCGTGGGATGTACCTACTGATCCTGGACACCTCGACACAGCCGGAGGACTAATTAACCCTATAGATAGAAAAGGGAAAACTATCTCGCCTCAGAGAAAATTCCCAAAGGATAGGCAGCCCCCCACAAATATTGACTGTGAGAGGAGAAGAAAAAACATACACAGGCTGAAAACAGGATTTAGCAAAGGAGGCCAATCTAGCTAAATAGGAAAGATAGGACAGAGAACTATGCGGTCAGTATTAAAATACTAAGAAATATCCAGCACAGAAAATACAAAAATCTCCACATCTAACTAAAGATATGGAGGGTATATCTGCCTCTCCAGAGATTCCAGCTTGACTGCATAAATCCTTACACAGATTAAGCTGGACAAGAAAAAACATGAAATGCACTGAACAATGAGGCCCACAACATGTGGGCTGCAAACCAGCAGAACTTATCTTGGTGAAAAGACCAGGAAGCAGGAGAAACCAAGAAGGGATGTGAATCCTCCAGAATACAATGGACAACTGGCACTGACCAAAGGGTGAGGCCAGACTAAATAGCCCAGTCCAGAGTGAACACACCTGATAACTGCTGTGAAGGACAGACAGCAGCGCTACCACTTATAACCACCGGAGGGAGCCCAAGAACAGAATTCACAACAGAGCAGGAAGGCTGTCTTGTAAAAGTGCAACTTTAACCCCTTCATGACATGGCCAATTTCCGTTTTTGCGTTTTTTCTTCTTCCCCCCCTTCTTCACGGAGCCATAATTGTTTTATTTTTCTGTCCACATAGTTTTGCTTTTCAATGACAGCATTCATTTTACACATACAGGTGTAATTTATTTCATTTCTTCAATATAAAAAGTGAATCTCATATATTATATAGAGTCATTACAAACAGAGTGATCTGTTATGATCCTTAGTGGTTGAGGATCACAAATACTCCAGCTAAGTAACATACATAGGACAAGCTCTAGGGAGGTGGCAAACTGGACTGACTGCAAATCTGAACCTATCCAAACACACTAGAAGTAGCCGGTGAACGTGTCTAAAAATCCTAGACGTCTCGAGCCAGCCTGAGGAACAAACTACCCCTAGAGAGAAAGAAAGACCTCTCTTGCCTCCAGAGAAATAATCTCCAACGATATAGAAGCCCCCAACATATAATCACGGTGAGGTAAGAGGAAGGCACATACACAGGGGTGAAAACAGATTTAGCAAATGAGGCCCACTAATACTAGACAGCAGAAAATAGAAAAGGGGTCTGTGCGGTCAGTAAAAAACCCTTACAAAATATCCACACTGAGATTTCAAGAACCCCCGCACCAACTAACGGTGTGGGGGGAGAAACTCAGTCCCCTAGAGCAACCAGCAAGCAAGGAAATCACATTTTAGCGAGCTGGACTAAAAACATAATAAATGCTGATAATCAAAAAATGATCAAACAAAAACTTAGCTTGTCTTGGAGAGACTGGGAGCAAGGTAGTCACAAGGAATCTGAAGAGCACTGAATACATTGAGAGCAGGCAAGGAACTGAGTATCCAGGTGAGCTAAATAAGAAACCAACCAAGGATAACGAACCAGCAGATGCTGCCAACCTGCAGAAAGACAACACTACACAGTATCGCTTGTGACCACTAGAGGGAGCCCAAAAACAGAGTTCACAACAGTGATCTATTTCAAGTGTTTACTCCTGTTAATATTGATGATTATGGCTTGCAGCCAATGAAAACCTAAAGGTCATTATCTCAGTAAATTAGAATACTTTATAACAGGGGTGTCAAACTGCATTCCTCAAGGGCTGCAAACAGGTTATGTTTTCAGGATTTCCTTGTATTGCACAGGTGATCATTTAATCACCTGCACAGAATGATTCCAGCACCTTGTGCAATGAGAAGGAAATCTTGAAAACACGCATGGTTTGAGGCCCTCAAGGAATGCAGTTTGACACCCCTGCTTTTTATAACACCCGCTTTAAAAAAATTATTTTAAAGGGAACCTGCCACCACAAGGTGGCTCTTTTAGTTATGCTCCCTGCACACACTGAAATAAACGCTTATAAAATGTGCCCCCTCATACCGTGAAATCGTCCCGGGGGCGGGTCTTTCCCCCCTAATCACACGCAGCACAGCCCTCACTCCAGGCTGTGATTCTGTTGTTTTTAAACCAGGTATTGGTACTTTTGGAAGTGTGGACAGACGCCAAGTTCTACTGGAAAATTAAATTTTCATCTCCAAAAAGCTTGTTGGCAGAGAGAAGCATGAAGTGCTCTAAAATTTCCTGGTGGATGGCTGCGCTGACTTTGGTCTTGATAAAACCCAGTGTACCTACACCAGCAGATGACATGGCTCCCCAAACCATCACTGATTGTGGAAACTTCACACTAGACCTCGAGCAGCTTGGATTGTCTGTCTCTCCACTCTTCCTCCAAACTCTGGGATCTCGATTTCCAAGGTCTAATGTGAATTATTCACAATCAATGATGGTCACTGAGGGATCAGTGACCTGTCAGCAGTCTTCAATATGAATAGCTAATCAGAGCACCACATGAAGACCCCTCCAACAGGCCGCCCTGGAGTACAAGCATATCATTAACTCAAAACTGAAAATAAAGATTAAACAACAACCACAAAATGGATTTTATCAACCAAGGTATCATTATAATCAGTATAACGGCAACCACCTGACACTGTGTGTGGGTTACTGTGCACAATCCTGCTGACAGGTTCTCTTTAAAGGGAACCTGTCACCTGAATTTGGCGGGACCGGTTTTGGGTCATATGGGCGGGGTTTTCGGTGTTTGATTCACCCTTTCCTTACCCGCTGGCTGCATGCTGGCCGCAATATTGCATTGAAGTTAATTTTCTGTCCTCCAGAGTACACGCCTGCGCAAGGAAATATTGCCTTGCTCTGGCATGTACTACAGAGGACACAGCATGAACTTCAATGCAATATTGCGGCCAGCATGCAGCCAGCGGGTAAGGAAAGGGTGAATCAAACACCTGAAAACCCGCCCATATGACCCAAAACCGGTCCCACCAAATTCAGGTGACAGGTTCCCTTTAAGTGATCACAAGGGCAGTGCACACAGGAAAAACCTTGAACCAGGTCTCATGTATTCAAGCTAGAAAGGTCCGAAATAGTTTAATATTATGACCCATGAAAAAAGTTAAAATGTTAATTATGACATCGTTCAAAAATTAAACATTTTCGCTTTTACTTATACACAAGTTTGAATGACTAAGAATCTATATATCAGCCGAAACATGTAAGATATCAGGAGTTTTTAGCATTTTTCTTTTTTGTAATTTTTTTTTAACTATGTCACAATTAAAGGATAATTTGTACTTTTTTTTTTTATAGATGCTGGATATCATACTTATTTGGACCTTTCTTCCTCAATCATTGTCAAATTTCATCATCATAGGAATTTAAATGAAACTTTTAAGGAGATGCCCTGGAAGAAGACTGATAACAGAAAACAATACACTGTAAAAACAGACTTAAATTAACTGCAGAAAATGTGACCAGAATCCATTATTCTCGAGTTCTGTCATATTCCAGAACTGGAGCCTCCCTGGAGGTCCAGAAGTACAAGGTATTCAGTGCTCACAGACATGGCCAGGTAAGGGAGGCTCAAACTAACCACCATTGAGCAAGGCACAGAAGGTGAAAAATCGAGACTGGACCAAGAAATATCTGAAGACATATTTTTCACAGAATTTATGGACTGATGAGATGAGAGTGACCAGATGGATGGGCCTATGGCCGGATTCAGTGACAGGCAGAGACCTCCACTGTGACTCTGACGCCAGCCAGGTGAACGTGGGCACTGCTATGGGCTATTATTATCAAGATGCGCTAGTTGAACATTTTTGGTTTGAAGATGTAATTAAATCAACTCCTAAACCTACTGCCAGCTTTCTGAAGACACTTTCTTCCAGCAGTGGTACAGGAAAAAGTCTGCATCTTTCAAGAAAACCACAATGTTTTATGCAGGACAATGCTACATCACAGCATCGAAGTCTCCACTGCTTGAGTGCCAGTAATGTCCTTGAAGTTGAAAGAATAATGACACAGCCCCTTCCTTACCTGACCTAAACCTGACCTTCAGAACATGTGGGCCCTTTTTAAATGGGAGATTTATGGTGAAATCAAACAGTACACCCCTCTGACCAGTGTCTGGGAGACTGGTTGGTGCTGCTCAAAAATTTGATGGCCAATAGATTAAAAAACTGACAGACTCCATGGATGGACGGTTTATGACTGTTACTGAAAAAAAGGGGGGCTAATTGGTCTGTGCTATTTTCTTTAATGTATTTTTGTACATTTTGAGTTGTTTGCTTATTATTCTCATTTTAACAGATGGAAATAAACAATTGAGGAAAATTGGAAAATTTACATTTTTCATTTAGTTGCATAATAATTTTGCACACTAATAGTTGTCCAATAATTCTGCACACATACAGCTCTGGCAAAAATTAAAGAGACCACTGCAAAATGTTCAGTTTGTCTGATTTTTCTCTTTATAGGTACTGTATATTTTTGAGTAAAATGTAAACTGTTCTTTTTATTCGATAAACTACTGGCAACATGTCTCCGAAGTTCCAAGCAATACATTTTGTATTTGTTTTCTGAAAATGAGAAATTGTCAAAATTACAAAAAATTGCATTACCTGCAGACCTCAAATAATATAATGCAAAAAAAAGTTCATAATCATTTAGAAACAACAATACTAATGTTTTAACTCAGGGAGAGTTCAGAAATCAATATTTTGTGGAATAACCATGATTTTTAATCACAGCTTTCATGCGTCTTGGCATGCTTTCCACCAGTCTTTCACACTGCTTTTGGGTGACCTTATGCCACTACTGGTACAAAAATTAAATGGACAATGCGCCATGCCACACAGCTAGGTCAATCAAGGTGTGGATGAAGGACCACCACATCAAATCCCTGTCATGGCAGCCCAATCTCCAGACCTGAACCCCATTGGAAACCTCTGGAATGTAATCAAGAGGAAGATGGATATTCATAAGCCATCAAACAAAGAAGAACTGCTTAAATTTTTGTACCAAGAGTGGCATAAGGTCACCCAAAACCAGAGTGAAAGACTGGTGGAAAGCATGCCAAGACGAATAAAAAAGCTGTGATTAAAAATCATGGTTATTCCACAAAATATTGATTTCTGAACTCTTCCTGAGTTATAACATTAGAATTGTTGTTTCTAAATGATTATGAATTTGTTTTTTTTTTTCATTATTTGAGGTCTGCAAGCAATGCTTTTTTTGGTTATCTTGACCATTTCTCATTTTCAGAAAATAAATACAAAATTTATTGTATGGAACTTCGGAGACATGTTTTCAGTAGTTTATAGAATAAAAGAACAATTTACATTTTACTCAAAAATATACCTATAAAGAGAAAAATCAAACAAACTGAAAATTTTGCAGTGGTCTCTTAATTTTTGCCAGAGCTTTAGTTATTCTCCTATGAAAAACAAACTTCACTATTACTTTCTTATTAATATTATTGTTTAGAAACCTTTTGGATTGGCTGCCTGCATTGCAGTTGTTTAATAATAAAATGAATTATCAAAAAAACAAATTGACAACAATTTAGACAGTAGTGCATAAGTGTGTATTCAATAGCACAGTAAATGTAGATAGGACAGGACTTATACATCCGGCTATGGTTACAGTGGCTGGTTCATACTTGCCTTCATGGTATTTTTTTCGTAACTGTTCAAGATTTTGCAGCATTGTTCCATTTGCTTTAATGAATGTCTTGAACGTTGAATAAAAGCAAAAAAATAAGTGCAGGCTAGTACGAGCCAGCTAGCAGACGCACGAGTGTCACGGTCTAATCAAAAAGCTGATTGGAGGGGATGCCAATACTAAGACCCTCTACCGATCTAATATTGATGGTTTACACTAAGGCCTGGTTCACACAACATTATAAAAAAAAGTTTCAATTTTCAGCTAGAATGATTTTTTTTATCACTTGTTATTCATGTGCAGTCCATACACAATCTTTTTTTTTTTAACAGTTATTAATTATTTACAGGACAATGTACAGCTTTCTATATTGCAGAATTGCAATGTATACAAATTGAATACTATACTGTGGCTCCATATGGCTCCAATTTTTTTTCTGATACCCATAGACTTGAATGAGTCTTATTGCATTTTAGGAGGAAACTATTGCATGCTGCAAGTTTTTCTTTCACATGTCGCTTTAGCCAGTGAAAAAACGCGCTCATCTGCACTGCCCCATTGTATTCCATTGGTCCGGGTAGCACTTGGACTGAAAATACAGTTGCGGGCACAAGCCCTTTAGGTAAGCTATGAATTTTTAAAGCTTTTAGGGCTTATAGTATTTACTTAGTCAAATTGTTATCGCCCCAAGAAATGTAGTGTACATTTCTAATTAACACAGTTCTAATTATTATCAGGCAATAGCAGCTATTTTCACATACTAATGATATTCATTTTATAACTCAAAATTAGGAGCATATTTCCATTTCTTCAGTTCATCTAAATTAAACCTCTAGTTCTCTAGTAAAATAATGATTCTTCCAGCTGTTGTGGTGACAACAATTGTAGTATCACTGACTATGGCATGACCTAGTTGTGACCTAGTTAAAGAAGCTCTCCTCCTATCAAAGTTTTTATCCTCTTAATATACAGTATTGCAGTCATCATATTATATAGCACTGTGTATTTACAATTACTCATTTTGCCTTTCTACCCAGTTAATTCTTTACTTTTCTATGTAGAAACAGGAAGTCTCTTGTGGCTGCAGAAATCATGCCCCTTTTCACCACCTAACCAAGCTGCTCCGCTCCTCCCTCCTGCCAGGGACTTTTGCAGTGATCTGTGAGTCATACAGGTAAAATTGACCTCCTGTTTCTACATAGAGCTTAGAAGGATTCAGCTAGTTAGTGATGTCATAGACCTGATGGTGGATAAGAGAAGAATTACCTGGGTCGAAAGGTAAAACAAGCAATTGTAAGCACACAGTGCTATATAATATGATGACTGCAATATATTAAGAGGATAACAATTATGCCGGGAGGAGGAGGAGGAGTGCTTCTTCATCTCCATGTAAGGCAGATAAGTCAACAAGATGTTTTCATTTCCTGAGTGATTTAGTAAGGTGACCATGACCACACAATCAGATATTACAGTATCTTCTATTGAAATGATCAGTGAGATACTAGTCATGTGGAAACAAAGGAACTGCTCTCCATGAGATACTCGAGGGGAAACTAAAGATCAGGGCATCCGTTGTAATATAAGTATATTAGTACATGCAGGGCCGGACTGGCCATCTGGCAATTCTGGAAATGCGAGAAGGGCCTATCTGGTCATGGGCCGCCTTGTATGCTACGTTAACAGAACTGGTGTTCTCAAAACACCCATACTGTTAAAAGTTGTGACGGAGCATAAAGTCGCCGACTCCATCACTTACCCCAGCAGGCCACAGGAATCATTAGAAATATTGATCATGTAGTAAATCTTGCTTTCCTCCATCCAGGGTAATATTAATAATATATCCCATCTGATACTTGGGGACGGGGACAGCATGGGCCTATGTGATTTCAAATGCCAGGGCTGAATTTCAGTCCCTGTCCGTACCTGAGTACATGGCATAGCTATTTAACACCTTTCAACACCTATTTTATATTGTTCATTTGCTTCCTATATGCAAAGTTAGCCAACTTTCTAAATAGTTTATATTATATCATTTTTGGCATTTTGCCATTGCAAAATGCCTGTAAGTCTTTTACACAGTTCTACAAAAAAACAATATAAATGTGTCAGAGCTCCTGCTCAGTTATGAGGGTTCCCTGAGCTCTACCTCTCCCTTTTTCTCAGAGCTACGGACAGTAGTAGGGAGTGGGTTGAACACAGATCTCCACAGTGTGGACACAGGAAAAAGCATGTCCAGTCTTAGGGAGGACATTCAGAACAAGCTACAGGAAAGCAGGAAAGCAAAGGTAGAGGAAATAAGTGCAGGATAGAAGATGTGCTGATTTATAAGCTAACAAAGATAGCAGCACACTGGATATATACTGACCTCACACCCAACCTATATTACTGGGAGTGACACTCCCACAAGAGAACAATCTGTAACTTGGATGATGCTGCAAACTGCATATCAGGCAGTTTCACATTTATTATTAACAAAAGCCGCTATCATACAGTATGTCAAGACATTTTTTCCAACGTTAAATATGTCCATACCCTTTAATTATAATTTTGTTTAATTGGAGAACCCTTTTAATGCAAATGGAGAGTACAGTCTATTTTATTCAAACGATCAGATTCTTAATAATGTGAATACATCCGCTTGCTTCAGTTTTAGGGCCCAATTCATCAAGCTTGGTTGAGGGGGGGTGACCTGAATTCAAACGCTCCTGACTCATGAAGAGGTGTACATGTCTTTATGAATCAGGAATCAGCGTTGGGTGCGCAGTGTACACCTCTGTGTGCTCCTCATCACAAAACCTATGTCAGCTCTTGCTGGAGTAAAATTTGTGAATTTGAAGGGTACCAGTGACTATGCCCTCTGTCCCACCCCAGCTGCACCCATTTCATTACAGCTGGGAGCAACTGGCGTGGGACGTAAAAAGTTGCAAAATTTTGGCGCAACTATGAATTGCGCATAAATTTGTGACTTTTCAAAGCTTTCATGCATCGGGCCTTGTGTCTTTAGCACTTCAATTGTAAAATTTGAAGATGATAACGGAGGGATGGCAGAATAGGGACTTCACCACTGTTATTGCATTGACAATGCAGGCACTTACTGTGACACAAATGTCATACTGTATGTGGTGACAGGTCGTCTTTAACACATACATTGCTGGAGGATGAAATGTGTAAGGCTACAAGACCTTGCACTTTCTTTCTGTGCAGATCAGTGGACGACAGGTTACCTGTAACTATTACGTCTTCTTCTACAGAGCACAGGGGGTGATGCCACCCAGACATGGTATTTATACAGCCCTATATTTGCAGCAAGAACCTGTTTGTTACCTGTGTCTTTTTAAAATCAATGATACCCCCATGAGAACCTATTTGTTCCTTGCTTTTACCCTGCTGAAACCTGAATTCCCCCCCCCCCCCCATCTAATTCCCACGTCTCTACTTTTACAACTGTTGGCAGCCATTGATTGTTTTATAACAATACAAATAGATTGCATTTATCATCCTGTTTGGGCTGTGACATATTATAAAGGAGAAATTAAGTATACTTACTCTGGGAGAGAAAAATTATATTTTTTTCCTAGAAACACATTGAGGTAAATATTATGTGTCACATTAGTTTTATATGTGGGAAGACAGTTTAAAAAAAAACAAGCTAATTAAATTGTGAGTACAATAGATATGTGAAGTGAAGCATTGTAAATTCTATAGATGATTATTGGGTAGAATTAATTATATAGTAAATCTAGTCTTGGGCTTTATGTAGACACATTAGGGAGCAACAAATGAACATTTCTAAGGAAATGTCAGATCAAGGTACAAACTGCATCGGAGCAGTAAGCACGACATATACACTGAGACACTCAATGTCCAAAGACTTCTATTAGATACAATTAAACTTTACCTTTTTTAAAATGTATGAATTGACTGAAAGCTTTCAAGGAGTTGTCCAGGATTAGAACAGACGGTCATGTTTTTGTCCACCAAAAGCATAATTTCTACAGTATCTATGTGTTGGGCATGCGGTTGCAGCTCAGCCCCCTTTAGGTTAAGTTCCTACAATGAGTTTTTGATGAGGTTTTGACCCTGTGTATTTTCACGACGCAAAAAAGGCAGCATCTTACAGTTCCAGCAAAGTGAATGAAAAAGTGAACTCTTCTTGTGCATATATATAGTCTTAGTGTAGGTGCACACAATGTCTTTTACAGGTGTATCCTGCTACAAAAACACCTTAAAAAGCTCTAATAAAAAGTTCTAAAGAATGAACATATGCATTTGAAACATTCACCATAAAAATGGTGTGTGAATGAGACATACATTTATGAAAAAATTGCCCAAAATACAGCAAACTTGAAATATATTTTTCTGGATCTTTTGGGCCATTTAGCCGTGCTTTCTTTATACAAAACTGAAAAGTTCAGGCAAGAAAACGCTGTGTCAGCACCACAATACAAAAAATAGTGTAGTTAGGGCTTATTCACACCTTTTTTTTCTCTTTCAAGAAAAAAGTTTTCATTCAGTGTGCTGGATTTGATTTGATTCCAATTTTAGTCCTTGTATCCATTGTTACTATCAGTGTGGCATTAATTTTTTGGGAATAAAAAAAATTGCCAAGCTTCTCCTACCTCTTAGGCCGGTTTCACACGTCAGTGGCTCCGGTACGTGAGGTGACAGTTTCCTCACGTACCGGAGACACTGACACACGTAGACCCATTAAAATCAATGCATCTGTGCAGATGTCATTGATTTTTTGCGGACCGTGTCTCCGTGTGCCAAACACGGAGACATGTCAGTGTTCGTGGGAGCGCACGGATTACACGGACCCATTAAAGTCAATGGGTCCGTGTAAAACACGGACCGCACACGGACGGTCTCCGTGTGCAGTCCCTGTGGCGTGCAGGAGACAGCGCTACAGTAAGCGCTGTCCTCCCCACATGGTGCTGAAGCCGCCATTCATATCTTCTCTGCAGCAGCGTTTGCTGCATAGAAGATATGAATAATAGTGTTTAAAAGAAAGATCTATCTGTCCGCCGCCCTCCCACCCCCTGTGCGCCCCCCCCCCCCCCCGCTGTTCTGAAAATACTCACCTGCTTCCCTCGTTGGCTGTCGCTGCTTCCTGCTACTGTATGCGGTCACGTGGGGCCGCCGATTAGAGTCATGAATATGTGGCTCCACCTCCCATAGGGGTGGAGCCGCCTATTCATGACTGTAAATGAGCGGCCCCACGTGACCGCATACAGTAGAAGGAGCGGCCAGACCAGGAAGCAGCGACAGCCAACGAGGGAAGCGGGTGAGTATTTTCAGAACAGCGAGGGGGGCGCACAGGGGGTGGGAGGGCGGCGGACAGATAGATCTTTCTTTTAAACACTATTATTCATATCTTCTATGCAGCAAACACTGCTGCACAGAAGATATGAATCGGGGATTCAGCACCAGATGCTGGTACGTGTGGTACCCAGCACGGTGTGTGTGGCACCCAGTGGGCACACGGGCGGCACACGTGTGCCGCAAGTGTGCCACACTGATGTACACCAGAAACGTAGGGGCACACGGACACGGATAATTCCGGTACCGATTGTTTCCGGTACCGGAATTATCTGGACGTGTGGGACAGCCCTTAAGCAGTAAAGAAAAATGGACACAGATTTGAAGCTGTTTTCTTTCACATACTTATGAGCGATGAGCGATTTTGGTACGTAAAAATTGGATCAGAAATGGACGTCTCTTTTTGATTGCTCGTATTTGGGGGTTTATTGTGTGTGGGCTAAGTATTGACAAGATAAAAAAACATGAGAATTGCCCCATAGACTATAAGGCCACTTTCACATGTTCAGCATTTGGTCAGTATTTTACATCAGTATTTGTAAGCCATAAAGCCAGGAGTGGGTAATAAATGCAGTGGTGATGTCTTTCTGTTATACTGTTCTTCTGATTGTTCCACTCCTGATTTTGGTTTACAAATACTGAGGTTAAAAACTCAATAAATACTGAACGTGTGCTCATGGCCTAATGGGTTTGTTGAGCTCACAAGATCTTTGAATGAGGTCCTTCAGTAAAGTGGTACAAATGCACTGTCTTTCTGCCTCTAAGCTTATAGGGAACCTGTCAGACTATTCATGCCAGGCTCTTCCTAGCGCTGCTGCAAGTGATTGGCAGGTCTCTATACATACATAGCTGTCTGAAAAAGTGTTTTCCCTTCCTAATTTCCTATTCTTTTGCATGTTTGTCACACTTAAATGTTTCAGATCACCATCAAATTTAAATATTAGATAACACAGGTAACCACAAATTGTAGTTTTTAACCCCTTCCCGACATGCGCCGTACTAGCTGACACTGCGTTCCCGCAAACAGCAGTACTAGTACGGCGGCGATCGCGTGTGGGTGTCAGCTGTATGTGACAGCTGACACCCCACAGCAATGTCCACCATTGGTGCTAGTGCCAATGGTGGGCATTTCACCCCTCTGAAGTTGCTGTCACTAGTGACAGCCGCATAGAGAACAATTGCGCAGGGAGGGAGCTCTGTTGTGAATTTGGATTCTGGGCTCCCCCGGTGGCTACTGGTGGAATTGAACTTGTGACATCATCTTCCCTGTTCACCTGTTCTGATTAGATCTGGGTGTCGCTATATAACCTGGCTTCTCTGTTAGATGCTTGCCGGTCAACAATGTTATCAGAAGCCTCTCTGTGCTTGTTCCTGCTCCCAGACATCTACTAGATAAGTTGGACATTCGTCCATGTTTTGTTTTTGTATTTTGGTTCCAGTTCACAGCTGCAGTTTCGTTACTGTGTCTGGAAAGCTCTTGTTGATCAGGAATTGCCACTCTGGTATTATGAGTTAATGCCAGAGTCCTAAAGTAATTTCTGGATGTGTTTTGTTAGGGTTTTCTACTGACCATGAAAGTATGCTTTCTGTCTTCTGCTATCTAGAAAGCGGACCTCAAATTTGCTAAAACTATTTTCCTGCTGCGTTTGTTGTTTCATCTCATATCACCGCCAATATATGTGGGGGGCTTCTGTCTCTTTTTTTTTGGGCATTTCTCTAGAGGTGAGTCAGGTCTTATATTTCCCTCTGCTAGCATTATTTAGTTCTCCGGCCGGCGCTGGGCATATAGGGATAAAAAGTAGGACATGCTACCTGGCTACTTCTAGATGATGCGGTAGGTTTAGTTCATGGTCAGTATAGTTACATCTTCCAAGAGCTTGTTCCTATAGAGGCTTATGCTAGTTCTCTGGCCATGGAGATCATGACAGTTTGACCGGACCCTAAAGGGTTAAAATCCTTGGCTGAGAAAGGAGAGAAATAAGAAGTCTGCTGAGAGTTTTTTTTTTTTGCTGTGCTCTTGATTGGATCACTTGCCAGTCTGTCTATGCTGCAGTCTTTCTTTTTTTTCTCTCTCCTTATAATCTTTGAATGGCTTTGTGTTCACCTGTTAATAATGGATCTTCAGAGTGTAACTGCAGGTTTGAATAATCTCACCACGAAAGTACAAAATTTGCAAGATTTTATTATTCATGCTCCGGTATCTGAGCCGAGAATTCCTTTGCCGGAATTCTTCTCAGGGAATAGATCTAGCTTTCAGAATTTTAGAAATAATTGTAAGCTATTTTTGTCCCTGAAATCTCGTTCTGCTGGAGACCCTGCACAGCAGGTTGGGATTGTGATTTCCTTGCTCCGCGGCGACCCTCAAGACTGGGCTTTTGCATTGGCACCAGGGGATCCTGCGTTGCGCAATGTGGATGCGTTTTTTTTGGCCTTGGGCTTGCTGTATGAGGAACCTCATTTGGAACTTCAGGCAGAAAAAACTTTGATGTCCCTATCGCAGGGGCAAGATGAAGCTGAAATTTACTGCCAAAGATTCCGTAAATGGTCTGTGCTTACTCAGTGGAATGAGTGTGCCTTGGCGGCTACTTTCAGAGAGGGTCTCTCTGATGCCATTAAGGATGTTATGGTGGGGTTCCCTGTGCCTGCGGGTCTGAATGAGTCCATGACAATGGCCATTCAGATCGATAGGCGTCTGCGGGAGCGCAAACCAGTGCACCATCTGGCGGTGTCCACTGAGAAGACGCCAGAAAGCATGCAGTGTGATAGAATTCTGTCCAGAAGCGAGCGGCAGAATTTTAGACGGAAAAATGGGTTGTGTTTCTATTGTGGGGATTCTACTCATGTTATATCAGCATGCTCTAAACGTACTAAAAAGCTTGATAAATCTGTTTCCATTGGCACTTTACAGTCTAAATTTATTTTGTCTGTGACCCTGATTTGCTCTTTGTCATCTATTACTACTGACGCCTATATCGACTCTGGCGCCGCTTTGAGTCTTATGGATTGGTCCTTTGCCAATCGTTGTGGGTATGATTTAGAGCCTTTGGAAACTCTTATTCCTCTGAAGGGGATTGACTCCACCCCATTGGCTAATAATAAACCACAATACTGGACACAAGTGACTATGTGTATTAATCCGGATCACCAGGAGACTATTCGTTTTCTAGTGCTGTATAATCTACATGAGGATTTGGTGCTGGGATTGCCATGGCTGCAGTCTCACAACCCAGTCCTTGACTGGAGAGCTATGTCTGTGTTGAGCTGGGGATGTAAGGGGACTCATGGGGACGTACCTTTGGTGTCCATTTCATCATCTATCCCCTCTGAAATCCCTGAGTTCCTGTCTGACTATCGTGACGTCTTTGAAGAACCCAAGCTTGGTTCACTACCTCCGCACCGTGAGTGCGATTGTGCTATAGATTTAATTCCGGGTAGTAAATACCCAAAGGGTCGTTTATTTAATCTGTCTGTGCCTGAACATACTGCTATGCGAGAATATATAAAGGAGTCCTTGGAAAAGGGACATATTCGTCCATCGTCATCTCCCTTAGGAGCCGGTTTTTTCTTTGTGTCAAAAAAAGACGGCTCTTTGAGACCATGTATTGATTATCGGCTTTTGAATAAAATCACGGTTAAATATCAATACCCATTGCCGTTGCTGACTGATTTGTTTGCTCGCATAAAGGGGGCCAAGTGGTTCTCTAAGATTGATCTCCGTGGGGCGTATAATTTGGTGCGGATCAGGCAGGGGGATGAGTGGAAAACCGCATTTAATACGCCCGAGGGCCACTTTGAGTATTTGGTGATGCCTTTTGGTCTTTCTAATGCCCCTTCAGTCTTCCAGTCCTTTATGCATGATATTTTCCGCGATTTTTTGGATAAATTTATGATAGTGTATCTGGATGATATTCTGATTTTTTCGGATGACTGGGACTCTCATGTCCGGCAAGTTAAGAGGGTTTTTCAGGTTTTGCGGTCTAATTCTCTGTGTGTCAAGGGTTCTAAGTGCGTTTTTGGGGTTCAGAGAATTTCCTTTTTGGGATATATTTTTTCTCCCTCTTCCATTGAGATGGATCCTGTCAAGGTTCAAGCTATTTGTGATTGGACGCAGCCCTCTTCTCTTAAAAGTCTTCAGAAATTTTTGGGCTTTGCCAACTTTTATCGTCGATTTATTTCTGGTTTTTCGGATGTCGTTAAGCCATTGACCGATTTGACTAGACAGGGTGCTGATGTTGCTAATTGGTCCCCTGATGCTGTGGAGGCCTTTCAGGAGCTTAAGCGCTGTTTTTCTTCTGCCCCTGTGTTGCGTCAGCCTGATGTGACTCTTCCTTTTCAGGTTGAGGTCGACGCTTCTGAGATCGGAGCTGGGGCAGTGTTGTCGCAGAAAAGTTCTGACTGCGCCGTGATGAGGCCTTGTGCCTTCTTTTCCCGTAAATTTTCGCCCGCTGAGCGGAATTATGATGTTGGGAATCGGGAGCTTTTGGCCATGAAGTGGGCGTTTGAGGAGTGGCGCCATTGGCTCGAGGGGGCCAGACATCAGGTGGTGGTATTGACTGACCACAAAAATTTGATTTATCTTGAGACCGCCAGGCGCCTGAATCCTAGACAGGCGCGCTGGTCATTATTTTTCTCTCGGTTTAATTTTGTGGTATCGTACCTACCAGGTTCTAAGAATGTTAAGGCGGATGCCCTTTCTAGGAGTTTTGAGCCTGATTCACCTGGCAACTCTGACCCCACAGGTATTCTTAAGGAGGGAGTTATCTTGTCAGCCGTTTCTCCAGACCTGCGGCGGGCCTTGCAGGAGTTTCAGGCGGAT
The DNA here is from genome assembly GCF_051348905.1 of Ranitomeya variabilis. Classification (NCBI taxonomy): domain Eukaryota; kingdom Metazoa; phylum Chordata; class Amphibia; order Anura; family Dendrobatidae; genus Ranitomeya; species Ranitomeya variabilis. The sequence continues at coordinate 101,471,347 of NC_135234.1, forward strand.
AGACCGGATCGTTGTCCGCCTGATAGGCTGTTTGTTCCTGATGATTGGACCAGTAAAGTCATCTCTGAGGTGCATTCTTCTGCGTTGGCAGGTCATCCTGGAATTTTTGGTACCAGGGATTTGGTGGCAAGATCCTTCTGGTGGCCTTCCCTGTCACGAGATGTGCGAGGCTTTGTGCAGTCTTGTGACGTTTGTGCTCGGGCCAAGCCTTGTTGTTCTCGGGCTAGTGGATTATTGTTGCCCTTGCCTATTCCTAAGAGGCCTTGGACACACATCTCGATGGATTTTATTTCAGATCTGCCTGTTTCTCAGAAGATGTCTGTCATCTGGGTGGTGTGTGACCGTTTTTCTAAGATGGTTCATTTGGTTCCCCTGCCCAAATTGCCTTCTTCTTCCGAGTTGGTGCCCCTGTTTTTTCAAAATGTTGTTCGTTTGCATGGTATTCCTGAGAATATCGTTTCTGACAGAGGAACCCAATTTGTGTCTAGATTTTGGCGGGCATTTTGTGCTAGGATGGGCATAGATTTGTCTTTTTCGTCTGCTTTTCACCCTCAGACTAATGGCCAGACCGAGCGGACTAATCAGACCCTGGAGACATATCTGAGGTGTTTTGTGTCTGCTGACCAGGATGATTGGGTTGCTTTTTTGCCATTGGCGGAGTTCGCCCTCAATAATCGGGCCAGCTCTGCCACCTTGGTTTCCCCGTTTTTCTGTAATTCGGGGTTCCATCCTCGATTTTCCTCCGGTCAGATGGAATCCTCGGATTGTCCTGGAGTGGATGCGGTGGTGGAGAGATTGCATCATATCTGGGGGCAGGTGATGGACAATTTAAAGTTGTCCCAGGAGAAGACTCAGCTTTTTGCCAACCGTCACCGTCGTGTTGGTCCTCGGCTTTGTGTTGGAGATTTGGTGTGGTTGTCTTCTCGTTTTGTCCCTATGAGGGTCTCATCTCCTAAGTTTAAGCCTCGGTTCATCGGTCCGTATAAAATATTGGAGATTCTTAACCCTGTTTCCTTCCGTTTGGACCTCCCTGCATCCTTTTCTATTCATAACGTTTTTCATCGGTCGTTATTGCGCAGGTATGAGGCACCGGTTGTGCCTTCCGTTGAGCCTCCTGCTCCGGTGTTGGTTGAGGGTGAGTTGGAGTACGTTGTGGAAAAAATCCTAGACTCCCGTGTTTCCAGACGGAGACTCCAGTATCTGGTCAAGTGGAAGGGATATGGCCAGGAGGATAATTCTTGGGTCACTGCATCTGATGTTCATGCCTCTGATCTGGTTCGTGCCTTTCATAGGGCCCATCCTGATCGCCCTGGTGGTTCTGGTGAGGGTTCGGTGCCCCCTCCTTGAGGGGGGGGTACTGTTGTGAATTTGGATTCTGGGCTCCCCCGGTGGCTACTGGTGGAATTGAACTTGTGACATCATCTTCCCTGTTCACCTGTTCTGATTAGATCTGGGTGTCGCTATATAACCTGGCTTCTCTGTTAGATGCTTGCCGGTCAACAATGTTATCAGAAGCCTCTCTGTGCTTGTTCCTGCTCCCAGACATCTACTAGATAAGTTGGACATTCGTCCATGTTTTGTTTTTGTATTTTGGTTCCAGTTCACAGCTGCAGTTTCGTTACTGTGTCTGGAAAGCTCTTGTTGATCAGGAATTGCCACTCTGGTATTATGAGTTAATGCCAGAGTCCTAAAGTAATTTCTGGATGTGTTTTGTTAGGGTTTTCTACTGACCATGAAAGTATGCTTTCTGTCTTCTGCTATCTAGAAAGCGGACCTCAAATTTGCTAAAACTATTTTCCTGCTGCGTTTGTTGTTTCATCTCATATCACCGCCAATATATGTGGGGGGCTTCTGTCTCTTTTTTTTTGGGCATTTCTCTAGAGGTGAGTCAGGTCTTATATTTCCCTCTGCTAGCATTATTTAGTTCTCCGGCCGGCGCTGGGCATATAGGGATAAAAAGTAGGACATGCTACCTGGCTACTTCTAGATGATGCGGTAGGTTTAGTTCATGGTCAGTATAGTTACATCTTCCAAGAGCTTGTTCCTATAGAGGCTTATGCTAGTTCTCTGGCCATGGAGATCATGACAGAGCTCCCTGTGAGCTCCCACTGGAACAATGTGATCGCATTGCATTGTTCCGGTGCTCTCCATGGAGACCCCCGGCTCCAAGATGGCCGCGGGGTCCTTCTGGGTCCTTCAATGAGGTGGCTTGGCAGCGCCTGAGCTATGCAAAGTGTCAGATCAGCGATCTGACATGATATAGTGATGTCTCAACCTGGGACAATGTTATAAAGTTAAAAAAAAATTAGAATGTGTAAAAATATTTTTTGAAAAATCCCCAAATAAAGAAAAAATAAATATTTTTCCAATAAATCCATTTATTTATGTAAATAAAAAAATAAATGTGCACATATTTGGTATCACCGCATCCATAACTACCTGCTCTATAAAACTGTTCCACTAGTTAACCCCTTCAGTGAACACTGTAAAAAAAAAAACAAAAGAGGCAAAAAACAATTCTTTATCATCTTCCCGTCAAACAAAAAATGCAATAAAACACGATCAAAAAGACAGATGTAAATAAAAATGCTACCGCTGAAAATGTCATTTTGTCCCTCAATAAACAACCCTCCATACAGCTCCATCAGCAGAAAAATAAAAAAGTTATAGCTCTCAGAATAAAGCGATGCAAAAATAATAATTTTTTCTATAAAATAGTTTTTATTGTGTAAAAGCGCCAAAATATGAAAAAAATATAAGTGAGGAATCGCTGTAATCGTACTGACCCAAAGAATAAAGCTGCCTTATCAATTTTACCACACACCGAATGGTATAAAAAAAATTATAAAAGAAAAAAAATTCCTGAATTGCTGGTTTTTGTTCATTCTGCCTCCCCAAAAATCGGAATAAAAAGCGATCAAAAAAGTCATGTGCCCGAAAATGGTACCAATAAAAATGTCAACTCGTCCCGCAAAAATCAAGATCTCACATGACTCCGTGGGCCAAAATATAGCTCTCAAAATGTGGTGATGCAAAACTATTTTTTGCAATAAAAAGTGACTTGTAGTGTGTGACAGCTGTCAAACATAAAAACCCACTACAAAAACCCGCTAGAAATAATAAATCAAACCCCCCTTTATCACCCCCTTAGTTAGAGAAAAATAATAAAATTAAAAAAAAATCATTTATTTCAATTTTCCCATTAGGGTTAGGGTTAGAATTAGGGTTAGGGTTGGGGCTGGGGTTAGGGTTAAGGTTGGAGCTAAAGTTAGGGATAAGGTAGGAGCTAAAGTTAAGGTTAGGGTTGGGACTAGGGTTAGTGTTGGGATTAGTGTTAGGGTTGGAATTAGGGTTAGGGTTGGAATTAGGGTTAGGGGTGTGTTAGGGTTAGGTTTGTGGCTAGGGTTATGGTTAGGGTTGGGATTAGAGTTAGGGGTGTATTGGGGTTAAGGTTGGAGTTAGAATTGGGGGTTTTTCACTGTTTAGGCACATCAGGGGCTCTCCAAATGCGACATGGCATCTGATCTCAATTCCAGCCAATTTTGCATTGAAAAGTCAAACGGCACTCTTTCCCTTCTGAGCTCTGCCATGTGCCCAAACAGTGGTTTACCCCATATATGGGGTATTAGCGTACTCAGGACAAATTGCACAACAACTTTTGGGGTCAAATTTCTCCTGTTACCCTTGCGAAAATAAAAAATTGGGGGCAAAAAGATAATTTTTGTGAAAAAAATATGATTTTTATTTTTACGGCTCTACATTATAAACTTCTGTTGAAGCACTTGGGAGTTCAAAGTGCTCACCACACATCTAGATAAGTTCCTTAGGGGGTTTACTTTCCAAAATTGTGTCACTTGTGGGGGGTTTCCACTGTTTAGGCACATCAGGGGCTCTCCAAACACGACATGGCATCCGATCTCAATTCCAGCCAATTTTGCATTGAAAAGTCAAACGGCGCTTCTTCCCTTCTGAACTCTGCCATGTGCCCAAACAGTGGTTTACCTGCATATATGAGGAATTAGCGTACTCAGGGCACATTGTGCAACAACTTTTTGGGGTCCAATTTCTCCTGTTACCCTTATTAAAATAAAGCAAATGGATCTGAAGTAATTTTTTTGTGAAAAAAAAAGTTAAATGTCCATTTTTTTTTAAACATTTCAAAAATTCCTGTGAAGCACCAGAAGGGTTAATCATTTTCTTGAATGTGGTTTTGAGTACCTTGAGGGGTGCAGTTTTTAGAATGGTGTCACTTTTGGGCATTTTCTGTCATATAGGTCCCTCAAAGTCACTTCAAGTGTGAGGTGATCCCTTAAAAAAATGGTTTTGCAAATTTAGTTGTAAAAATGAGAAATCGCTGGTCAACTTTTAACCCTTATAACTTCCTAACAAAAAAAAATGTGTTTCCAAAATTGTGCTGATGTAAAGCAGACATGTGGGAAATGTTATTTATTAACTATTTTGTGTGATATGACTCTCTAATTTAAGGGCATAAAAACTAAAAGTTTGAAAATTGCGAAATTTTCAAAATTTTTGCCAAATTTCAGCTTTTTCAAAAATAAACACAAGTCATATCGAAGAACTTTTACCACTATCATAAAGTACAATATGTCATGGGAAAACATTCTCAGAATCACCAGGATCCGTTGAAGCGTTTCAGAGTTATGACCTTATAATGTGACAGTGGTCAGAATTGAAAAAAATGGCCTGATCAGGAAGCTGAAAACAGGGGTTTAAATGAAGGTCTTTATTATTAAAGGAAAAGCAAATCCAAACCTCTAGGGCCCTGTGTGAAAAAGTGATAGCCTTCCCCTTAAAATATAAATTAGCACAAACGCTTGATTGCGCAAACGCTTGATTGCAGTTGTTGCTGCTAAGGGTGGCCCAACCAGTCCTTAGGTTTAGGGTGCAATCATGTTTTCACACAGGGTCCTGTAGGTTTGGATTTCTTTGTCCCTTAATAAAGACCTTCATTTATAAACTGCATTCAGTGATTACTTGTGTTATCTTTGTCTAATATTTACATTTATTTGGTGAACTGAAGCATTTAAGCGTGTCCAACAAGAGAAGAGGAAATCAGGAAGGGAGCAAACACTTTTTCACACAACTGTGTATGCAAGGGATAGACCTAGCAATCATCTGCAGCGGTGCTGGGAAGAATTTTGTCTCTGGCTATGGTCCTCAGCTGGATCTCCAAAGTATATTTCAAAGAATAATATAACAGGCTGCCGTTGTGCAGTTTGGGCAGCATAAATCGCCTGACAGGATCCCACTAATCAGGAATGTTTCTACTGATTGACAGGTAGCGACTATGTTAAAAGTGGATAAATGGAAACACAAAGTATATCAGACAGTTGCATAATGTATGTTTTTTATACAATGAAATACTGTAGGTTTTCTGCAATAATAAAGAGAGCTAAATCTTGAGGGTTTCAAAAAACTGATGAGATGCTTTACTTGATTGATTTAATTGATTTGACCACTCATCTACAAGTGATAACCAAACAATGACATGGTGTAATGAGAACGGGGGCATCTGAGCTTTTTCCCAGGCGCAGTTCCACCAGTCATTGGTTGACTTTTTTGAAACAGTATTTTTTAAGTTTTCGCTCCAGACGTTACATTCCTCCTCACTGGAGATAGTTTACATCACGGGGAGGGGGTGGGGTATTAAGTGACTTGCATGTCTGTTCAATTTCTTTTCCAGACACATTTATAGTGTATGATGCTATTAAAATGCAGTGCTAAATCTTCCAGAAAACTGCTAGGGTAATCACATTTGGGCTTGTGCCATCTTGGCAGATACAAATAAGCCTCAGGCATTTGGTTGACTATCAAACAGACATAGACATAAAAATGAATGCATTGAAAAAGCCATTGGCGGCAATAATAATAAATCCTTCCTAGCGTTCCCAAGTCTTGTTACACAACGCTCACACTTTTAAATCTCTGTAGGAACTGCAGCGAAGGAACAGGAAAACCATTACTTTAATTGTATAATTACTCGCATGTCACACCTAATATTTAACAATGTTTGGATGTTCTGCTCCACAAACAAAATGTGTCATTGTTTAATAGGATTGGCTTATAGGCTATAAACTGGTCCTACTGTTCACCAGTTAGCCAGCTACGATTGTTAGTAATAATGATGAAATCAATGTATTATGGAAAATTGTATAAATGTATATTTAGCATCAAGAACAGTAAAATAATTATCTATCTGTTTATTAGCAGCCTATGGGCCCTACTCCTCATTGCATGTCAGCCCAGCCTCTTTATGAAGATTTCCATTGAAGCATTATTCATCATTAGTTTTCCACACTGTCAAGTTCATGAAAGTGAGGCAAACATGGCTCTGATCGGCAGGAAGCTCATTACCGCCGGTCAGAGAGCTGCGATTTCCACACTGTCAGATGGCAGCATGAGTCAGCAGTGACCTCGAACTTGGACTTCTCCAGGTAGTCTGTGTTACTTTTCAGGTTCTGCACCTGAACATTGGCTGTTTCTCATGCTGCTATATGCATGACAGCAGGAGAAACACCGGCTCTGATCGGCTGTAAGATCATTACCGCTTGTCAGAGAGCTGCTGTTCACATGCTGTGAGATGACAGCGTGTTCCAGCAGCTGTGACTGGCAGTAAAAAGGTTTCCTTCGGTCACAGGAATCGGCTGATGAGAGAGTACTATTCCAATCAGCCTATGCTGCCTGTCGCTGATAACAGCAAGAGCAGGCACTGCTGATGAGAGTATTCATCAGCCGGCACCTGCGCACTATAAATAAATACATTTTTAAAAAATGGCTTATTTTTAATAACCAGTGCATGCAAAACTGACAGCTGTGGGCTGCAGCCCTCAGCTGTCACCTTTACATTGGCTGGTTATCAAGAATAGAGGGTTCACACGCAATCTTTTAAAATTATTTAAATAAATAATTTTAAAAAAGAAATGCGTAAGCCCCTTCCCCCTATTTTGACAACCAACCAAGTTAAAGCAGATAGCTGGGGGGGCTGGTATTCTCAGACAGGTAAGGGGGCATGGATATTGTCACCCCCAGCCTAAAAATAGCAGCCTGCAGCCACCCCAGAAAAGGTGCATCTTTTAGATGCACCAATTCTGGAACTTTGCCTGGCTTTTCCCACTTGCCCTGGTGCGGTGGCAAGTGGGGCAATATTGGTGGGGTTGATGTCAGCTGTTTTATGTCTGCTGACATCAACCTCACAGGTTAGTAATGGAGAGGCGTCTATAAGACTCCCTATTACTAACCCCATAGTTAGATTGTAAATAAGACCCAGCCAGAATAAAATCCTTTATCTGAAATAATGACACAGATTTTATTTGAAATAAAAATTAAAAAGTATGGGGCTAGTAATGGGGGTGTCGTATTGACAGTATCCATGGCCCCTTACCAGTCTGAGAATCCCAGCACCCAGATGTTTGCTTTAGCTTGGCTGGTTTTCAAAAATGGAGGGGACCCCACAGCGTTATTTTTAATTACTTATTCATCAGCTGATGCCTGTGCGCTATAAATAAATATAAAAAAACAACATGGGACCCTCCTATTCTTGATATCCAGACAATATAAAGCTGGCAGATATGGACTCCAGCCCGCAGCTGCCAGTTTTGCCTGTGCTAGTTATCAAAAATAGAGGGGATTTTTTTTAAACTTGTAGTTCACAGGCTGCAGTGGTGCTGGAACTTCCAAATAGGACAGACCCAACTCCAAAGCGGCCTATACTGAATCCATGGGAGCGTAGAGTTTGCACCCATTTATTATTTTTCATCAATCCATTTAAAATATTTAACTGTCAGATAACTCCTTTAAGGTACTTAGTGAATAAAGCCATGCATGCCCACCAGCCTCAACAAAGTGACCTTCTTTTTGATGGGACCCAAACCTTTTCTATCAGAGATACCTTTCCTGGGGAAAATGTCTTACAGCCTTGTAGGCTAATTTTTGGAGGGCTGCTTGCTTTTCATTAGGTATATAGGGGCACAGAGTAGGCGCCCTAACATTTGCACCTACATTTGCCTCTGTTCTGTTTTTTTCTTACAAAGTGCTACTATATTCTTTCAATGACATATTATGCTGTCATAGCAGCTTGCACCTGTTCACAATAGCTTTATTCTGTTAGGAGTTTCTGGTGAGTTTATATATTACGCAGATTAATATTGGAGGTAATGATTACTTGCCTATTTTGCCTGAGCACTCATCTCGTCAACATAAGGCTCCATTCAAACGTCTGCATAAAAAAACATATGCGTGAGATGGTCCGTTTTGCCTATCCGTGTGTCATCCGTATGTACCTGTATACCGTCTGCATGCAATCAGTGTACAATCCATATGCCATAGGTGTGACATGTTACCGGAATAAAATACATTCAACAAATTATTGATTTTTATGTGTTAGAGATGTGCAAAGATAATAGATAGATATCAGTCAGATACATAATTTTACAATCCCACCCTTTAGTGTCTTGCATGTGGAGCTTATTGTAGAGCTATTAACCAATTAAATAAATTAAAAAAACTATGTGGGGTTCCCCCCATTTTTGTAACCAACAAAGGTTGAGATACTAGTATAATCTCTATGGGAATGTGTTGGTGGGATAAACACTATAGTAAAGTGGTTGTGTGATTTAGAAAACCAATTTTTGAATAACCAAATAGGGCTGTCCCTTCTTTGGGATATCCATAATTTAGTTAAAGCAGAGATTAGTTACAAAAGAGCACCCTTCTCTCTCTGGAGGACCTAGTAGATATTGTTTGGGCACTTTGGGGCCGATTCATCAAGCCTTGCTTAGCACAAGCAGCCTATCATTTAGATTCTCAGCAGGGAAAAAAAACTGTGATCAGCTTATTTCAAATCGACCCTTCCAGCAAAATAGAATTAGTTAGCACACGGTAGTATGATCTCTTTGGTGACCACTAGAGATCAGACTTGGGTGACAAGTGAAGCTAAGCTACATACGTTAAGGTCTATTCCAGCAGTTAGGTTGTACTGGCTCAGTCGACTGCACTATTACAGTTCCCACCCTCTTCACATGATATTTTATGGTGTTCGTAATTATGTATCCCTACATTAATAACTTATCATTGAAGACATGCAGTAACTGGATGAATGATTGTGACTTGAAAAATACCAGACAAATACTGAAGACTAAAGATAAATAGTAATTAAAACAATTATATAATAAAAAAAGAGGCCACTGATGGATGCGTCTGTGATTTGTCATTTATTTACTTTTTTCATGTGTAATAAAAAACTCTATATTATTACCCAACTCACATACATAAAATTATGATTGGATCTATAAAAATCAGATAGGAGAGGTCCTCATAAAATATGTGCTACTATACGTGCTCCCAAATAAGATAGAGGCAAAGAACCTGATAAAAGCTCAAAAATCACTTAAGGTGAACCTGTCATCAGGATTTTGCTAAGTAAACTACAGACAGTGTCAGGTTGGCAGTTACACTGATTAAAATGGTTCCTTGGTTGAAAAAATCTGTCTTGTGTCTACAATTGGAGTTAATGAGATGCTCATGCTCTGGTGTGGCCTGTAAGAGGGTCTTTTTTTTGGTGCTCTGGCCTCATCATTATCATTCTGGGCTTAAATGACAGGTCACTGAACCTTCAGTGACTTGCCTCTTTTAAATACTGAGCTTGGCAATTTAATAGTCTGGGTTTCAAAGAAAAAAATTTGCTTCAACAATATGGCGCCCGCAGCAGTGCATTTGCAGTATCATCCATCAGCAAGGGATGCTCTCAATCGGCATGTGTAGCAACCACTGTGTTCTGAGGACCAGTGGGGGAGTATGCACAAAAAGAGCAAACTGTCGCCGCCGAACATAGAAATGCTCCCGCACTGGTCCCCGGAACACAGTGGGCAGCGCATGCGCAGATTGAGAGAGACAGTTTTTTTTTACTCTAATATCTAAAATTTTCTTTGTAAATATAAAAGATGACATTATGCTCCTGATCAAAAAGCCGAAATCTTTCACCAACCTCCCATGGTGGCTTGTTTGTGTTTATGGTAAATAGAATAGGCTAATTCAATGTATAATGGCAGACTCCCAGACGTAGTAGACTGCGTCTGAGTGTCCGCCTCAAGTAGGCATATATGCCCGAAAATGATACATGATAGAGCACATGATGACTCAATCTGCACCATTATAATCAATGGACCCAAAACCTGTGGCTGATGTTTTGGACGTAAGTCCTGATGAGACCATTGAACGTGGGGAAGAATGCAGTGTGCATGGGACATAGCACTTTATTATCCAAATACCCCTGCAGCTAGCAATGTACGCCTAACAAATCAATGCAATAGATGAGAAATGCATCAACATTTCCCACTATTCCCTGGCCTCTCCTTTCTGTCAATCCCTTCACTGGCTCCCCATTGCCCAGAGACTCCAGTACAAAACCCTAACCATGACGTACAAAGCCATCCACAACCTGTCTCCTCCATACATCTGTGACATGGTCTCCTGGTACTTACCTACACGCAACCTCCGATCCTCACAAGATCTCCTTCTCTACTCCCCTCTTATCTCCTCTTCCCACAATTGTATACAAGATTTCTCTCGAGTATCACCCCTACTCTGGAACCCTCTACCACAACACATCAGACTCTCGCCTACCATCGAAACCTTCAAAAAGAACCTGAAGACCCACCTCTTCCGACAAGCCTACAACCTGCAGTAACCACCGATCCACCAAACCACTGCACGACCAGCTCTATCCTCACCTACTGTATTCTCACCCATCCCTTGTAGGTTGTGAGCCTTCGCGGGCAGGGTCCTCTCTCCTCCTGTACCAGTTATGACTTGTATTGTGTAAGATTATTGTACTTGTTTTTATTATGTATACCCCTCCTTACATGTAAAGCGCCATGGAATAAATGGCGCTATAACAATAAATAATAATAAATAATAATAATAACATTGCACAATACAATTATCATATGATTTTCAAGGGGTGCAGATCATTGTTGCACTCTCTTACACCACGTTGTGCATATACTGTATGTACAGCATTTGAGATTTCCCTCAGAGGTGCACAGGCGTGCTAATAGACTTGAATACTGTTTATACAGAGCCTAAACTATACTGGTTTAATAGATAGATGGAAAAATAAGCTTAGATGAATCAATTCAGACATTCAAATAGTAATGCACCCATACAATATAGATAACTACAAGCTGGAACACACGTACTGTAGCGACAGCTGGACACATTATCCCTAATATCAAGACTCTGCCATGGAGACAGGTGTCCAACATCTCAGTTTAGACCCAAAGATTATATCGGAATTAGAGGAATGCATTAATAACAATGTGCTTTCTTTGCGTAAAAATAAAACTAGCTGGATTGCAAATGAGTGCACAGCAAAAATATGCGTGAAGTGTTTTATCTGCCTTTTAAGGTCCTGTTTCAAGCAAACTTAATCATATGAGAAATTGGGAACATCGTTGGAATGCATTCTGCATAAATAGATAATTAATGTGTCAGAGGCAAAAATACATATTTTAATTAAGAACTGTATTACTGATTTATACTGTGGTGATGTATGCCGGCAATTACAGAGCAATTCTTTGTCACAGAAGTAATCAATAAAATGATTTTACATTTTACTATTCAGTATGAAACTCCGCAGCATCCACTGAGTTCCTCAAACAGTTGGAAGACATCAGTTAGTGGAATAATTATAGGAGGTGCAGCGGTATAGAGAGCGTGTGGGTGTATACAACAGCTGCAGACTTATGCTCTCATGAATGATCAGCAGATGATGCTTTGTTGACTGTTACATTTTTTTCCAGATGTATTGTATGACTTCTCAGTGGTTTGTTTGTGGCAGTTCTTTCCTGTGTACTCCGTGTTGTTGGTGATGATGATAATGGTTGGGATATGTCTCAGATTAAAAAGTTAATTCTACAACAATGTCTGAGAGCTGATGATTCTGCTGAAAGCTGAAATATGCAACAGGGTGCCTTTAAACCCTGGAGGTGAAATGGGCCATCTAAGGTGATAAGTATCAAGGTAATGTATTTTCATACCTTTCATAGCTTGTGTGAATCCTCAGGATAGCTCAGTGCATTACTTTTCTGCTGCATATTAATAGATGAATATCCCAATAGTAAATTTTTACTCAAACCCGGAAGTGGACACAAAAAAGAAGAAATAAAAGTATTTCCTTTACATTATTGCTACTGTACTCTTTTGGTTAAAAAATGCATACAAAGAACGTCTAAACTTTGTGTACTAATGGAGTATTCCCATTTTGGGTGATTCTGAAAGCGGTGATACCAAATATGTGTATGTTTGATTTTCTTTATTGCTTTATTTTGAGTGGAGCGAAAGAGGGGTGATTAAAATTTTTATATATTTTTTTGTTTTTTTCATATTTTTTAAAACATTTTTTTTAATTTTTGGCATGCTTCAATAGCCTTCATGGGAGGCTAGAAGCTGCCATAACTCGATCACCTCTGCAACATAGTGGCGATGCTCAAATCGCCTATACGTATCAGAATTACAGCCTTGCTATGAGCGCCGACCACTGGGTGGCGCTCACAGCAATCGGCACCAACAGCCATAGAGGTCTCAAGGAGGAGACCTCTGGTTGTCATGCCAACACACCGGTGACCCACGATCACGTGACGCAGATCACCGGTGTGCGCATTTCCGGCACGATTGCCAGGAAATGCCATTTAAATGCCGCTGTCAGTGTTTGACAGCGGCATTTAAGAGGTTAATAGCCGCGGGTGGCTTGTGATTCCACCCGCTGCTATTGCGGGCACTGTTATGATCCTGGTGGTAGGATCTCAAACTGACCTGACACATATACCCTGAATATATAGGACAAGTTCTGGGGATGTGGAAGCTATACTGACCGAAATCCTGATCCTATCCAAACACACTAAAGGCAGCTGTGGAGCATTACCTGAAAACCTAGATGCCTCGTCACAGCCTAAGAAACTGACTACCCCTAGAGAGAAAGCAAAGACCTCACTTGCCTCAGAGAAATATCCCCAAAGTTTTAGATAGCCCCCCACAAATAATAACGGTGAGTTAAGGGGAAAACACAAACGTAGAGATGAAACAGGTTTAGCAAATGAGGCCCGCTAATACTAGATAGGCAGATAAAGATAGGTGTCTGTGCGGTCAGTACAAAAACTATCAAAAGAAAACCACGCAGAGAATACAAGAACCCCCACACCGACTCACGATGTGAGGGGCGCACTCTGCACCCCAGAACTAACCAGCAAGCAAAAAATCACATGAAAGCAAGCTGGGCTGAACTCATCATATAATGAGAAATGTTTTCAAGGAAATAATGAGAAACTGAACAAGCAAACAGCTTCTCATAGCAGGAGACTGGTCACAAGGAATATTCAGGAGTGCACAGGCTCAGGACTGAATACACCGACAGCAGGCGACAAGTAAAGGTCCAGGTGAGCTAAATAGGCCCAGCCCAGCAGGAGACGAAACAGCTGAGCCCAGCCATATCGCCAAAGGCCACCAGAGGGAGCCCAAGAACAAACTCACACAGTACCACTCATGACCACAGGAGGGAGCCCGAGAACGGAATTCACAACAGTACCCCCCCCCTTGAGGAGGGGTCACCGAACCCTCACCAGAGCTCCCAGGCCGATCAGGACGAGCCAAATGAAAGGCACGAACCAAATCGGCCGCATGGACATCGGAGGCGACAACCCAGGAATTATCCTCCTGACCATAACCCTTCCATTTCACTAAGTACTGAAGTCTCCGTCTCGAAATATGAGAATCCAAGATCTTCTCCACCACATATTCCAACTCCCCCTCGACCAAGACCGGAGCAGGAGGATCAACAGAAGGGACCACAGGCACCACATATCTCCGCAACAATGACCTATGGAACACATTATGAATGGCAAACGATGTTGGGAGGTCCAAATGAAAAGACACAGGGTTGAGGATTTCCAAAATCTTATAAGGACCGATGAAACGAGGCTTGAACTTAGGGGAGGAAACCTTCATCGGGACATAACGAGAAGACAACCATACCAAATCCCCCACACGAAGTCGGGGACCCACACAGCGACGGCGGTTAGCAAAGCGCTGAGCCTTCTCTTGGGACAAGGTCAAATTGTCCACCACATGGTTCCAAATCTGCTGCAACCTATCCACCACAGAAACCACCCCAGGACAGTCAGAAGACTCAACCTGACCCGAGGAGAAACGAGGATGAAAATCAGAATTGCAAAAGAAAGGTGAAACCAAAGTAGCAGAACTAGCCCGATTATTGAGGGCGAACTCAGCCAATGGCAAAAAGGTCAGCCAATCATCCTGGTCAGCAGAAACAAAACATCTCAAATAAGTTTCCAAGGTCTGATTAGTTCGTTCGGTTTGACCATTCGTCTGAGGATGGAAGGCTGACGAAAAAGACAATTCAATGCCCATCTTAGCACAAAAGGATCGCCAAAATCTGGACACAAACTGGGATCCTCTGTCGGACACAATGTTCTCCGGAATACCATGTAAACGAACCACATTCTGAAAAAACAGTGGCACCAAATCGGAGGAGGAAGGCAACTTAGGCAAGGGTACCAAATGGACCATTTTTGAAAAACGATCACAAACCACCCAGATGACAGACATCTTCTGAGAGACAGGAAGATCCGAAGTAAAATCCATGGAAATATGCGTCCAAGGCCTCTTCGGGACAGGCAAAGGCAAAAGTAATCCACTGGCACGAGAACACGAAGGCTTGGCCCGAGCACAAATCCCACAGGACTGCACAAAGGAACGCACATCCCGCGACAAGGAAGGCCACCAAAACGATCTCGCCACCAAATCCCTGGTACCAAAAATCCCAGGATGACCTGCCAACACCGAAGAGTGAACCTTGGAAATAACTCTACTGATCCATCTGTCTGGGACAAACAGTCTCTCCAGTGGACAACGGTCAGGTCTATTGGCCTGAAACTCCTGCAACACCCGTCGCAGATCAGGAGAGATGGCAGACAAAATCACCCCCTCTTTGAGAACACCAGTCGGTTCAGAGACTTCCGGGGAGTCAGGTACAAAACTCCTAGAAAGGGCATCAGCCTTCACGTTTTTCGAACCCGGAAGATATGAAACCACGAAATTGAAACGAGAGAAAAACAACGACCATCGAGCCTGTCTCGGATTCAACCGTTTGGCAGACTCGAGATAAGTCAAATTCTTGTGATCCGTCAAGACCACCACACGATGCTTGGCTCCCTCAAGCCAATGTCGCCACTCCTCAAATGCCCACTTCATTGCCAACAACTCACGATTACCAACATCATAATTCCGCTCGGCAGGCGAAAACTTTCTTGAAAAGAAAGCACATGGTCTCATCACAGAGCCATCAGAGCTTCTCTGCGACAAGACAGCCCCTGCTCCAATCTCAGAAGCATCAACCTCAACCTGAAAGGGAAGAGAGACATCGGGCTGGCGCAAGACAGGAGCCGAAGAAAACCGACGCTTAAGCTCCTGAAAGGCCTCCACGGCCTCAGGAGACCAATTCATCACATCAGAACCCTTCTTGGTCAAATCCGTCAAAGGCTTAACCACGCTAGAAAAATTAGTGATGAAGCGACGGTAAAAATTAGCAAAACCCAAGAACTTCTGAAGACTCTTCACAGATGTAGGTTGAGTCCAGTCATGAATATCCTGGACCTTGACTGGATCCATCTCAATAGTAGACGGAGAAAAAATAAAGCCCAAAAAAGAAATCTTCTGGACACCGAAGAGACATTTAGAGCCCCTCACAAACAAGGCATTGGCACGCAGGACCTGAAATACCATCCTGACCTGCTTCACATGAGACTCCCAGTCATCAGAAAAGACCAAAATATCATCCAGGTACACAATCATAAATCTATCCAGATACTCTCGGAAGATGTCGTGCATGAAGGACTGAAACACAGAGGGCGCATTAGAAAGCCCAAAAGGCATCACCAAGTACTCAAAATGGCCTTCGGGCGTATTAAATGCTGTTTTCCATTCATCGCCCTGTTTTATGCGCACAAGATTATACGCTCCTCGAAGATCTATCTTGGTGAACCAACTGGCCCCCCTAATCCGAGCAAACAGATCAGACAACAGTGGCAAGGGGTACTGAAATTTGACCGTGATGTTATTTAGAAGGCGACAATCTATACAGGGTCTCAGAGAACCATCCTTCTTGGCCACAAAAAAGAACCCCGCACCCAAAGGGGACGAGGACGGGCGAATATGCCCCTTCTCCAAGGACTCCTTTATATAACTCCGCATAGCGGCATGTTCTGGTACAGATAAATTAAAAAGTCATCCCTTAGGGAACTTACTACCAGGAGTCAAATTTATAGCATAATCACAATCCCTATGAGGAGGTAGGGCACTGGACTTGGGCTCCTCAAATACATCCTGGTAGTCCGACAAAAATTCAGGGACTTCAGAAGGAGTAGAAGAAGCAATTGACACCAAAGGGGCGTCGCCATGAATTCCCTGGCAACCCCAACTTGACACAGACATTGCTTTCCAATCCAGGACTGGATTATGAGCCTGCAGCCATGGCAGACCCAACACGACAACATCATGCAAATTATGTAGCACAAGAAAGCGAATCACCTCCTGATGTGCAGGAGTCATAGACATGGTCACTTGAGTCCAGTACTGAGGTTTATTCTTGGCCAATGGCGTAGCATCAATTCCCTTTAGTGGAATGGGGAATTGTGAAGGCTCCAAGACAAAACCACAGCACCTGGCAAATGACAAATCCATCAGATTCAGGGCGGCACCTGAATCCACAAAAGCCATAACTGAGTAGGATGACAGAGAGCAAATCAAAGTAACAGACAGAATGAATTTAGGTTGTACAGTACCAATGGTGACAGATTTGGTAAACCTTTTTGTGCGCTTAGAGCATGCTGAGATAACATGAGCAGAATCACCACAGTAAAAGCACAACCCCTTCTGACGTCTGTAGTCTTGCCGTTCAACTCGGGTCAGAATCCTGTCACATTGCATAGACTCAGGTTTCTGCTCAGAAATTACTGCCAGATGGTGCACAGGTTTGCGCTCCCGCAAACGCCGATCAATCTGAATGGCCAAAGACATTGACTCATTCAGACCCGCAGGCGTGGGGAACCCCACCATAACATCTTTAAGGGCTTCCGAAAGACCCTTTCTGAAAATCGCCGCCAGGGCGCACTCATTCCATTGAGTGAGCACAGACCACTTCCTAAACTTCTGACAGTAAACCTCTGCTTCATCTTGACCCTGAGAGAGAGCCAGCAAAATCTTCTCTGCTTGGTCTACCAGATTAGGTTCCTCATAAAGCACTCCAAGCGCCAGAAAAAACGCATCCACATTTAGC
The DNA here is from genome assembly GCF_051348905.1 of Ranitomeya variabilis. Lineage (NCBI taxonomy): Eukaryota > Metazoa > Chordata > Amphibia > Anura > Dendrobatidae > Ranitomeya > Ranitomeya variabilis. The sequence goes on from NC_135234.1 coordinate 101,488,715, forward strand.
AATGCAGGATCTCTGGCGCCAGAGAGAATGCCCAATCTTGGGGGTCACCACGCAACAAAGAAATAACAATTTTAACTTGCTGAACAGAATCACCAGAGGAGCGAGGTCTCAGAGAAAGGAATAACTTACAATTATTCTTAAAGTTCAAAAACCTAGATCTATCTCCGGAAAACAGCTCAGGAATTGGTATTTTAGGCTCTGACATAGGACTACGGACTACATAATCCTGAATGCCCTGTACCCTTGCAGTGAGATGATCCACACTAGAAGACAGACTCTGAATGTCCATATCTGCAACTGAATTCAGAACCACCCAGAGATTAAGGGGAGGAGAGAAGCCAAACACAGTGCAGAGGAAAAAAAAAAATGACTTCAGGATTTCTCTTCTCCCTCTTCTGCTACATTAACACTTTGTGGCCTGCTGTACTGTTATGATCCTGGTGGTAGGATCTCAAACTGACCTGACACATATACCCTGAATATATAGGACAAGTTCTGGGGATGTGGAAGCTATACTGACCGCAATCCTGATCCTATCCAAACACACTAAAGGCAGCTGTGGAGCGTTACCTGAAAACCTAGATGCCTCGTCACAGCCTGAGAAACTGACTACCCCTAGAGAGAAAGCAAAGACCTCACTTGCCTCAGAGAAATATCCCCAAAGTTTTAGATAGCCCCCCACAAATAATAACAGTGAGTTAAGGGGAAAACACAAACGTAGAGATGAAACAGGTTTAGCAAATGAGGCCCGCTAATACTAGATAGGCAGATAAAGATAGGTGTCTGTGCGGTCAGTACAAAAACAAAAGTAAACCACACAGAGAATACAAGAACCCCCACACCTACTCACGATGTGAGGGGCGCACTCTGCACCCCAGAACTAACCAGCAAGCAAAAAATCACATGAAAGCAAGCTGGGCTGAACTCATCATATAATGAGAAACGTTTTCAAGGAAATAATGAGAAACTGAACAAGCAAACTTAGCTTCTCATAGCAGGAGACTGGTCACAAGGAATATTTAGGAGAGCACAGGATCAGGACTGAATACACCGACAGCAGGCGACAAGTAAAGGTCCAGGTGAGCTAAATAGGCCCAGCCCAGCAGGAGACGAAACAGCTGAGCCCAGCCATATCGCCAAAGGCCACCAGAGGGAGCCCAAGAACAAACTCACACAGTACCACTCATGACCACAGGAGGGAGCCCGAGAACGGAATTCACAACAGGGCACATATCAGTTGTTCAAAACAGTAACGCGCCATGGAATAAATGGCGCTATAAAAATGTATTATTATAATAATAATAAAGAGTCACATATTTGTGCACAACAGGGCACATGAATAGTGAAATAGATAAGACAAGTGATGTATAGAATAACTATAATTAAGGGAGAGGGGCAAGCAGTTTTGACCCTAAATAAATAAATATTGGAACAGTTAATAGATAAGGAGTGTGAAAGTTTTATTGTCCTATGATTGAGGCCTGGTCCATGGTTGTGATGCCCCCACAAGGTCTGAAAAGCACATTCCTTAGTTGATGTGGAAAGACATACATTCATGTGACACATTCATTCCTGCTCTGTGTATCAAAGGCTGTCATGAGTTTGTACTTCCAAATTTTTCTGTCTCTCTTAGATTTTAAGTTACCTTTTAACACAAGTAATTTCATGTCCACTATGCTATGATCAGGTATTCAAAAATGTTTGGCCGCAGGTAGATCCATTCTTTTTCTTTTATAGTGTGGTGATGAGAATTCTCATTGCCACACAATAAAAATAAATGAACAATTAAAGAAAAAGAATAGTGCCCTGTTGCGTTTAAGTATGTGATTCTTCAGATTTTGTGTTATTCTATGCCTGATGCAGAGACCTGAGTAGTCTCGAAAGCTCGCAATTTGTTACCATCTTTTCAGTTAGCCATTAAAAGGTATCAACCACTCAAGACTCTGAAATCTTAATATTTTTCTATCTACTTGCTAACACGGTACAAAGATATATGTTTTACCTTTATTATACATAGACTCTTTTCGTTACATACTGGTGTAGGGAGTATTGATCTGCAATATAGTCACAGAATGAGGTTTCGAGCAGTCATCTAGGATTTGTGATATCTCAAGTAAATATTTGGAGAACTGTCTGGCTTTCGTCAGAGTAGGTCAAGGTTTAGTTTCGGCTGACATGTGCTGCCATTTAGTCATAATATTTTGATTCCATTAACTATATTGGCCACAAATGTTAAATGCACAATATAGCATCGTTCAACGTACAACTGCTCTGAACTTATTTCCTTACAACTCTACATCTGTTTTTGGTTTAATTGAAAAGAAATCGCTCATCAGAAAAGAGACTGGGTGTATTTACACTAGTGTTTAATGTTTCACTAATCACTACTTGTACTCTCACCCCATAGAATATGATTTCTAGTGCAAAACAAATGCACAAAATGAATTTGCTCTATTTATAGGTAATTAGGAATCTAGTTATTAGTATTTGCACAAAAATTATACTTATATAATATCTTATAATATTAATATACTAATATACAGTAGAATGTACAGTCTTCTAGGTTTATTTTCTTAAAGGAAAACCAAACTTAGAAATCAATGTTTATAATAAACAAGAATTATAGTTGATCTCACTGTTTATTAATCTGCAGCATTCTGAAATCCGGCATGGATAATATCAGTTTCATCTTTGAATGATCACTGGGTTAAACCTCAACTCCTTAGCCAAGGGGATGGACTTAAGGTACCTTCACACTGAACAACTTTCCAACGAGAACGACAACGATCCGTGACGTTGCAGCGTCCTGGATACTGATATAGTTGTGTTTGACACGCAGCAGCGATCTGGATCCCGCTGTGATATCGTTGGTCGGAGCTAGAAGGCCAGCACCTTATTTCGTCGTTAGGTCGGTGTGTATCGTTGTCTTTGACAGCAAAAGCAACGATGCCTGCAATGTTTTACAATGGTAACCAGGGTAAATATCGGGTTACTAAGTGCAGGGCCGCGCTTAGTAACCCAATATTTACCCTGGTTACCATTGTAAAAGTAAAAAAAAAACACTACATACTCACCTTCTGATGTCTGTCACGTCCCGCGCCGGCGGCTTCCCTGCACTGAATGTGTCAGCGCCGGCCGGCCGTAAAGCAGAGCACAGCGGTGACGTCACCGCTGTTACTGCCGGCGCTGCTGACACATTCAGTGCAGGGAAGCCGCCGGCGTGGGACGTGACAGACATCAGAAGGTGAGTATGTACTGTTTTTTTTTTTACTTTTACTTAGTAACCCGATATTTACCCTGGTTACCCGGGTGCTGCAGGGGGACTTCGGCATCGTTGAAGACAGTTTCAACGATGCCGAAGTCATTCCCCTGATCGTTGGTCGCTGGAGAGAGCTGTCTGTGTGACAGCTCCCCAGCGACCTAAACAGCGACGCTGCAGTGATCGGCTCGTTGTCTATATCGCTGCAGCGTCACTGAGTGTGACGGTACATTTAGAATAAAAGATCATTACTACACACAGAACAGAGGAGGAGAGGGGAGGCTTTAGCTGCAGCTAATTGTCTGACCGCCACACACAAGCCAAAAAGGAGAAGGGGAACATGGTGGCCGGGCACACAGAGAAAATGTCATTATTATATACTGTAATATGAGATGTCAAGGAGGAGACACCGGAGAGACCACCGCTACCTCCAATTTGTCAAACATCGCAGACTGGGAGGTCTGGCAGGTCCACCCGCTGTTATCTTTGGAGCGAACTGCTTTCTGCTGCCCCCTATCATCCGGACAATTACACGACTGACCGACGATTAACACAGGAGGTTGCAGGCTGTTTCCACTGATAAGCCGATTATCGGGAAACTAAGAGTGAGCTTATGGTATATACACCTCTGAATCCAAAGCAAGGAATATATGTATATAACCATGATATGATCATTGCGAACTTCACAATAACCCCAGACTACTCGCTACCACAATGGTGTTTTATAAGAAAAATGTACAAAAGATTTTATAAAGGAGACAAAACAATACAGCATATGCAATTACATAAAATAAAAAGATAAAACAAAAGAAACTTACTAAGCCGGCCACAGAGATGTCTCAGCTAGCAAATGAGGGCACTTCGATTGGAGACGTTCAGTGAACGGGTTTCATGCATACCCCTATGTGTAACTTTCCAAAGGAATGTAGATCATAATTTGTTTTGATCTTTTACCAGCATCTGTTACACACCCACACCACACCCCCACCCACAAAATGACCTCACATAGGCCGGGTTGTGGGATGTCCACAGAGATTTTGAAATTCCCAACCTATACAATAATTTCCCTCCTGATAAAAGCAGAAGTTCGAGATCAACGCCATATTTTTTAATTGGTATTTTACCATTACTTGGAGACCAAACATGACATGGCTGGTGTCAGCAGTTTGCTCACTATTGATTTGTGGCTTTTAGGTAGGGGTTACTGTTATGAAAAAAGATGCATCTTCTTCATCGATTCACCCTGAAGTTGAAAATGTATGTCTCATCACTATTGGATCTGTACAGATTCCAATATTTATAACGTTCTTTCGGAGACATACGTCTGGGGTCTATGTATAGCATTTGCCTTGCAAGAAACAACAGTGTCACTTGAATTGAAGATGCATTTCCTATGGACAAAGTCCCTTCCACTTTGCTATCTATGTGTAAACACAAGTACATTTGTTCCAACTCTCTGAAAAGACCATTTCCTGTGTTAATTATTCATACAATCTATAACAATTTGTTCACGTACAATAGACATTCCATTTTTTACTGCAGGGGCCCTTTGTCCTAAAAGGAACTGCCTGAATTTTAATAAAGATTGTCACTTTGCAATTGTACCCAATTTCCTGCTTCTTTATGTCCATTGTACCAGTCCAACTCTAAAAAACTCAGTCTGTCAGCTATTTGTTTCTTTACTGGCAATCTGTGTGAGTGTAAAGGAGGAAGGTGGGTGAAAGCCCACAAATTTTAATATTTTCTATGACATGAGACAAAATAGGTTATAAAATGTAGACTACATGAGAAATTGATGGTACTGTATATTTTTGTGCATTTTCTGTGCTTAGTATTCCTTTAAAAGAACATGCATAAAAATATGTTTCACCCTAAGGAAAGGTGATTGCGGTGTCTATAAACAAAAGGATGCAAATACAGATTTTGCTACATGTTTCTTTAAAGGGGTTATCCAAAACTAAGTGTTTCTTTTAATACAGACCTAAAAACTAACAAGCAGGTAGTTGCTAACTATCTGCATGTTGTACCCAGCGCTGAACTCTGCCGGCACATACCACTCCTACAGGTGATTCAGCGGGTTCTGCTGATGAGATGTCAATAGAACAGCGGCTTTTCTTCCACTATGCTCTGTTGACGAGGCGTAACTGCTGAAGTCATACTGACTGACAGCTGACAACTGTGGGGAGTTGGCTGTCAATAACCATGATGTCACAATCATGCCTCAACAAAGGAGCAGCCAGGAATGAGAAGAGCTGGTCTGTTGACGTGGAGCAGCTAAATCACCGATAAGAGCTGTCAATGACCACTCTTTGCCAGCGCCTGGTAGAGCAAGCAGGTAGTAAGCAACTACTTGCCTGTTAGTTTTTAGGCTGTAGTAAAAAAAAATTGTCCTGGATATACCCTTTAACTAATGTGAACTTGCCTCACCCAAGTCATAGATGTAAATATTTTTCCACATTTCAAAAACAGTGCAATAGATTTTAGTAATGCAAGCTTTTGATTAAAGTATTCTGCACATTCATAATGACATTGAAAGGAATGTTCTTTGTGATTGTTTTCACCTAACTGGAAAAAATGACAATAAAAGCAAGAAATATGTTTGTTTTGGAGCTGATGTTGGGAGGAGTTCTGATACTGAACAGCTTCTTCTGCTTTCAGTGATACTGTGAAAAAGACCAGCCACCAGTCACCAGGTTTTTGCCACCTAATCTGAGAGCAGCATAATTTAGAGACAGTGACCAAGATTCCAGTGATGTCTCGGTTACTCGGCCACTTTACTGTAGTTTTGATAAAACTACAGCAAGCAGGAGATTATCACTAGAGCAGGAGATTATCACTAGAGGACTAGTAAACCTGCTGCCAAGTAGTCCCCCATACTCATGAACTGTGTATAATCCTGCACCAACCACTGAGTGGAAGATTTCTGCCTATGCATAGTATACACAGAAAGCAGCCAATCAGTGGTGTGGGCGGGGTTATACAGAGCTCGACATTCAGAGAACTCCTAGATATGCAGCAGATAAAACAGAGATCTTATTACAACTGCAGCAAGCAGTACAATAAGTAGTGGGGCAGCAAAAACCGGTGACAGATTCCATTTAAAGCAGTTTCTCGCAGACATTGTTAAATAGCAATCTAAAAGCCTCATATTGAGCTCACTAGCGTGACGCCCGGGAGACCGAGGTACCCAGCACCAGATCAATGAGGTCCGTCTCTTGAGGGGGATGTCACTAGTGGCTTGACCAGGTGCTGTGGCCTCAGGCGATGCACAGTGTAAGGGATATCATGAAGGAACAGACACTTACTTGATCAGCAGCAGGTCCTCTCAGCTGTGATGACCCTGATCCTGGATTGATGGCTATTGTCCAAATGAAAGACTGAGGCGCTGAAACTTTTAACCAGTTTACTTCAGCAAAAAGGGATTTGTGACCAACACTGTCACCGGAGTCTGTATAAGAACTCTGAAATTACTTTGACCCTGTCAGGATTTCCACCTCTTATTATGCGCAGTTTCTGTATGGCCCTGCTGCTGTATGTGAACTGGCTGCCGGCCCAATCTGTCTCTTCTGTGCTCTGGTTCGACGGACAACCCGAGTCCTTTTTGTCGGCTTACCCCCTCTGGGAGTACCGCTGAACTCTGTGTCTGTTGCTGCGTCTTACCCTGGTGAAGCTGATATCACCTCACGTCCTTCCGGTTGCTGTATATAACGAATATAGCCACGGATCCGGTATCCGTCTCTGCGCCTATTATAGGTAGTGATTATTGCTTCCCGGTTCTCACAATGTCCTTTTTCTCTACTCCTCTTTTCCTACTATGGGTATTACGGGCCTATAATCCGTCATAGGGCTGTTAGGAGTTCAGTTATACGACCTCTCACTTTCAGCTCCTCAGCCCAACTGCCAGTCCCCTTCTCAGACCAGAATGGATCAAGGGGAGTCTCTGGAGCTCCCCCTTCTGGCCAGAGATGGTAGTGCAGTCTTGCTATTTTAGTATTTGTATTTGGTGTCAATAACTATTTTTGTGGCGAATACCCCTAGGGGCGCCACATTCCCCCTTAGTTAAGAACAGTACTCCAGGACTGTGGAACGATAACATTTTGAAATAACAATTGATATGTACAGAGTCTTAAAAATGAAAAGTTACAAAAACCACTCAAAGAAACAAAAAAAAATGGAATTCTGTAAAAAGTCACTTCAAATAGCGTCCATTAATACAGTTCTATCCTTGAAGGTACTAGGAAGCAAAGTTCACAAAGCAGTCTTTCCGGAGCTTTGATTTAGTGTTTCCGGGCTGATAAAAAGTTCAAGAATATGCAAGAAGTTCATACAGGTAAGTCTCTGTAGGTACTGGGCTTAAACGTTACAGAATGATAACAATGACTATAGTCTTATAGTTGGTAATCCGCATACCTGGCCGGTAATTGACCCTGGGTACTACGCTGGGATCTACGTAATAGCGGTGTCTCTTTATGTGGTGTACTTCTGTCTACTGCGGATATAGTATCTGCCCTCTCTGCTAAAGATAATTCCACAACTATGGGGTTGGCAAGTCCACCGTGAATGGGTTGAATAACTTCTGATTCTGGCTGGACAACTTCTGGCTCTTTCAACGTTTCCGGATATAATTTAAGATTGTCTCTTGACACTAGTACAGATGTTAAACCTCCATTTTTGCTAATGAGACACATTTTAGGATTATCCATTCTTGTTGGTAAAACTGTGTAGGGTACGGCTTCCCACTGATTATCCAGTTTATTGGTTCGACGATTCCTCTTGAGTACTTGGTCACCCGGTCTTAATGGAGTTGCTAGAGCATTCTGGTTGAAAGTTCGCTCTTGTCTTTCTCTGGTTTGCTGGAGGCTTCTTTCCACACTCTCTTGTACTTGGCGATACTGCTTTTGCCGTACGACATCCCAATTGGAGTCTTGAACTTCTGCGTCTGGTTTCAGAATTCCCATTTCTAGATCGATTGGCAATTGGCCGGGTCTTGCACGCATAAGATAAGCTGGGGTGCAGTTGGTAGAGCTCACCGGGACATGATTATACAGATCCACCAAGTCAGGCAATTTCTCTGGCCATTGATTCCTTTCCGTTTCAGGTAAAGTCTTTAGTAGGTCTATCACAATATGGTTCATCTTCTCACATAAGCCGTTTGTTTGCGGATGATAGGCCGTCGTCCGGATCTTTTTGCAACCATACATATTACAGAATTCTCTGAAGATCTCTGATTCAAAGGCTGTACCCTGGTCAGTGAGAACCTGTTCCGGATATCCATGGGGTCTACAAAAGTACGTTTGGAACGCTTTGGCTGCTGTTTTTGCAGTCAGATCTTTTACAGGTACTACTACCAAGAAGCGCGAATAATGGTCCACGATGGTCAAGGCATAGACGTAACCGGACCGGCTCGGTGTCAACTTCACGTAGTCCATGGCTACCAGTTCAAGTGGTTGTTTGGTGATTATGGGCTGCAGTGGTGCTCTTTGGCTCTTTTGATCGTTCCTTCTGAGGTTGCACGGGCCACAGTTTCTACACCACTGTTCGATTGATTTTCTCATCCCAACCCAATAAAATCTTTCTCTCAGAAGTACTTCTAGCTTTTTCCAACCAAAGTGACCAGCACCATTGTGGTAAGCCTCGAGGACCATCCTCACATCTTGTTTAGGCACGATAATCTGCCAAACCAATTCATGTGTTTTCGGGTTGGTGTATCTTCTACAGAGTTTCCCTTGATACAGGAACATTTTGCCTCTCTCTTTCCAGAGTTGATGCGTCTCTTCTGGGGCATCCTCATCGGGATATGCACTTTGCTCAGTCAATAGTTCCTTCACTAGCTTCACAGCCGGATTGCTATCTTGGGTGTCAGCCCATCTATGGTGTGCTAACGGATTAAAATTCACTTCTTGCTGTTTCTGATAGGTATTTGACTGACGATGTTTTGCCTTGGGCTGATGAAAGGCTGGTAGTTCAATTTCTTCAAGCTCCCCCGTTTCTTCTTCTACATCTCTCAAGTGTGGCATCCAGGATAGGGCATCGGCATTTCCATTCTTGCGACCTGCTCGATACTTGATCACGAAGTTGTAATTAGATAACCGGGCTATCCATCGCTGTTCTAACGCACCTAATTTAGCCGTGTCTAGGTGGGTCAATGGATTGTTGTCAGTATAGACAATAAATTCTGCACCGGTCAAATAGTGTTTGAAACGTTCAGTCACAGCCCAAACTACTGCCAGTAGCTCCAATTTGAAGGAACTATAATTTTCTGAATTTCTTTCAGTAGGCCGGAGTTTTCTACTTGCAAAGGCGATGACTTTCTCCCGACCTTCTTGCTTTTGTGACAGCACCGCTCCCAATCCCACATTACTGGCATCGGTGTAGAGGATGAAAGGTTGATGGTAATCCGGGTACGCCAGAACTTCTTCTCCGGTTAGTGCCTTCTTTAGTTGTTCAAAGGAGTCTTCTCTTTCGTCGTTCCACTGAAAAGGAGGGTTTCGGTTTGAAGGTTTCTTCGTCTGCCCTATCAAAGCATCTTGCAAGGGCACTGCCAATTTGGTAAATCCTTTTATAAATCTACGATAGTAACCCACTAATCCCAAGAATTGCCTCACTTCTTTTGTGTTGGTAGGTCTTGGCCAATCCCTTATGGCAGTTATTTTCTCGGGATCCGGTGCTACTCCCTCCGAACTCACGATGTGCCCTAAGTATTGTACCTTTGGCTTGAGAAGGTGACATTTGGATGGTTTGATTTTCATACCATACTTGGATAAGGCTTCGAACACCTCTGCCAGGTCTGTTAAGTGCTGTTCGTAAGTCTTTGAGTAGACGATCACATCATCTAGGTACAGGAGGATGGTCTCGAAGTTCTTGTGTCCGAGGCAACATTCCATCAGTCGCTGGAAAGTACCGGATGCATTGCAGAGTCCGAACGGCATGCGATTAAATTCGCTTAGACCCATTGGTGTGGTGAATGCCGTTTTTTCTTTATCTCTCTCAGCCACAGGGACTTGCCAATACCCGCTTGTTAAGTCTAATGTGGAAAAATAATTAGCAGATTTCAAAGCAGTCAAGGACTCTTCTATCCTAGGCAAGGGATAGGCGTCTTTATGGGTGATATTATTAATCCGCCGGTAGTCTACGCACATTCTCATGGTTCCGTCCTTTTTTTTGACAATCACCAGAGGGGCCGCCCAAGGGCTACAACTATCTCTTATTACCCCAGCCTGTTTCATCTCTCTCAGCATGTCCTTCGCGCATTGATAGTGAGCGGGCGGTATGGGTCTATATCTTTCTTTTATCGGGGGATGGTCACCGGTGGGGATTGTATGTTCCACCCCTTCTATCCGTCCGAAGTCTAATGGGTGTTTACTGAAGACCTGTTCATATTCCATCACTAATCTATACACCCCTTGTCTTTGATGGATAGGTGTTGAATCTACACCCACGTCTAGCTGTTGGCACCAATCCTCCGATTCTCCATCTGAGCCATTATTTTCCACCTGACAGGTCGATTCTAAGGGCTCAACGGTTGTGATGTCAACAGTATATAACTTTGCCACTGTAGCGTACCTTGGCAAAGTGACCTCTTCCTCTCCACAGTTCAAAAGTCGTACTGGCACCCGTCCCCGGTGTACCTCGACCACCCCTCGTGCCATGAGTATAGTGGACCTGCTGTCGGTGTACGCTGGTTCTATTAAGGCTTGATAGTCTTGTCCTTTAGTACCAATGGCCGCTCTACACCATACCATACCAGCATTTCTGTTTTTGGTGGGATTACAATAGACGTTGGATCACTCACCCTCACACTGCCGATTTCTCCACCTGCAACTTCTATCTGTTGCCTTAACATTAATACTTTTATTTCCCTCCGGATAACTCTCTGCTGGCAGGATCGGGCAGTTTCAGCAATTTGTTGTAAGACAGAAATAACTTCGGAAAAGCAGTTCTCTAACACATTCATTCCTATCAATACAGCTGGTTCTGCCGGTCAACATCAACGACAATTATACCCTGTTTCTCCAATTCTACTTTACCAATCTTTATGGTCATCTCCCTGAATCCTAGTTTCGGTACCAACTTACCATTACTGGCCCATATATCTAGTTCAACATCAGAGGGTCCTTTATCAATATCTACCTCAGCCCAGTACCTCTTATAAAGGATATATGGTATAGATGAAATCTGGGAACCTGTATCCAGCAAAGCGTTGAGAGGAATTCCGTCCAGCACGATAGGGATGATGGGTCGTCTTCCGATGTACCTGTCGTGCCAGGGTGTTGGGCCTTGAAAATTCATTCCTGCGAAGCGGCCCGCATTCCCAGGGGATTCCCGTTTAAATCAAAATTTTGTGCAAAGTGGCCTGGCTGCTGGCAACGGCGGCCATCCATCCGGTTGGTAGCGGTCACGGGGTCGTCCTCTCCATGTCGGGTATCTCCGGGACCTCATCCATGGAACATCCTCTCTACGGTTTGCCAACTCCATCTTGGGTTCTCTCATCTCCTGCAAGGTTTTAGCCATTGAAGCAACAACATCAGTTAAACAGTCAAGCTTTTGCTGAAGAGCCTCATTAGTAATGGGCCCCAGGGACTTAGCACTGTCACCGGACATAGCTGATGTCACTGGCATTCCCCATTGCTGAAGTGTATCTGCCATGGGTTGTGTGAGATCTTGATCCCGAGGTGCCTCTGCTGTTGTGTATCCGCTTTTTGGGCTCCCCTGGTGGTTGCTGGTGGTACTGGTGACTTGTTTGCACTTTGCTTCTTCTGTTCACCTGCTTCCATCAGTGTTTGGGAGTTTCCTATTTAGCCTTGCTCTCCAGTCATTTCCTTGCCGGTCATCATTGTAACCAGAGCCTTCGGTTGCATGTTCCTGCTACTAGTCTGCTGATCAGCTAAGTGGACTTTGTCCTTTTGTTTTGTACCTTTTGTCCAGTTTGCAGTTTTTGTAATTCTCTGTAGCTGGAAGCTCTTGCGGGCTGAAATTGCCACTCCTGTGTCATGAGTTGACACAGGAGTCTTAAAGTAATTTCAGGATGGTTTTTGAAAGGGTTTTCAGTTGACCGTGAAGTCCTCTTTTGTATCCTTCTGCTATCTAGTAAGTGGACCTCTCTTTGCTAAATCTACTTTCATACTGTGTATGTCTTTTCCTCTTAATTCACCGTTATTACATGTGGGGGGCTGCTATCATCTTTTGGGGTATTTCCCTAGAGGTAAGCCAGGTCTGTTTCTTCCTCTACCAGGCGTAGTTAGTCCTCCGGCTGGCGCGTGGCATATAGGAAGCCGTAGGTATGCTCCCTGGCTACTGTTAGTTGTGTGGTAGATTTAGCTCACGGTCAACTCGAGTTTCCATCACCCGAGAGCTCGTTCGTTACTTATGTGTTTTTTACGTTCCCTTGCCATTGGGAACCATGACAGTATGACCGGCCAAGAAAGTGTTAATTGTTTGGGCTGAAGCAGGAGAAAAAGAAGTGTTGAAGGGAAATTTTTTATTTTTTATTTTTTTTCTTTCCCTCAGAGTTTTGCTGCCTAGCCCTTAATTGCTGTCTAGCTGCTTCTTACCTCCTCTTAACCCTTGAATGGCTCTGACCTTAGCTGTTTAACATGGATGTCCAGAGTTTGGCTGCAGGTTTAAATAATCTTGCTACGAAGGTTCAAAATTTACAAGATTTTGTTATACATGCTCCTATTTCTGAACCTAAAATCCCTACACCAGAGGTGTTTTCCGGAGATAGATCTCGGTTTTTGAATTTCAAATATAATTGTAAATTATTCCTTTCTCTTAGACCTCACTCCTCAGGAGATCCTGTCCAGCAGGTTAAGATTGTAATCTCTTTGCTGCGAGGTGACCCTCAAAATTGGGCATTTTTATTGGCACCAGGGGATCCTGCGTTGCTCAATGTGGATGCGTTTTTCCTGGCTTTAGGGTTGCTTTATGAGGAACCTAATTTGGAGATTCAAGCTGAAAAAGCTTTGATAGCCCTATCTCAAGGGCAAGATGAAGCGGAGATATACTGCCAAAAATTTCGTAGGTGGTCTGTGCTTACTCAGTGGAATGAGTGCGCCTTAGCGGCAAATTTCAGAGAGGGCCTTTCTGATGCCGTTAAAGATGTTATGGTCGGGTTCCCTGCGCCTACAGGTCTGAATGAGTCCATGACAATGGCAATTCAGATTGATCGGCGTTTGCGGGAGCGCAAACCCGTGCACCATTTGGCGGTATCTTCTGAAGAGACGCCAGAGAAAATGCAATGTGACAGAGTTATGTCCAGAAGCGAGCGGCAGAATTATAGGCGTAAAAATGGGTTATGCTTCTATTGTGGTGATTCTGCTCATGTTATATCGGCATGCTCTAAGCGTACTAGGAAGGTTGACAAGTCCATTTCAATTGGCACTTTACAGTCCAAATTTATTTTGTCTGTAACCTTGATTTGTTCATTATCAGTTATTACCGTGGATGCCTATGTGGACTCGGGCGCCGCTCTGAGTCTTATGGACTGGTCCTTTGCCAGGCGCTGTGGGTTTGATTTAGAGCCTCTGGAAGTCCCTATACCTCTGAAGGGTATTGATTCTACACCTTTGGCTTGTAATAAACCACAGTTCTGGACGCAAGTGACTATGCGTATGACTCCAGACCATCAGGAGGTGATTCGCTTCCTTGTGTTGTACAATTTACATGATGTTTTGGTGCTTGGATTACCATGGTTACAGTCTCATAACCCAGTCCTTGACTGGAAGGCTATGTCTGTGTTAAGCTGGGGATGTCGGGGGGCTCATGGGGACACTCCTATGGTGTCCATTTCGTCATCTATTCCATCTGAGATTCCGGCATTTTTGTCTGATTATCGTGATATTTTTGAAGAGCCTAAGATTGGTTCACTCCCTCCTCACAGGGATTGTGATTGCGCCATAGATCTGATTCCTGGCAGTAAATTTCCAAAGGGTCGTTTGTTTAACCTATCTGTACCTGAACATGCTGCTATGCGCGAGTATATTAAGGAGTCCCTGGAAAAGGGTCATATTCGTCCTTCTTCATCACCTTTAGGAGCCGGTTTTTTCTTTGTCTCTAAAAAGGATGGCTCTCTGAGGCCTTGTATTGATTATCGTCTCCTGAATAAAATTACAGTCAAATATCAGTATCCGTTGCCTTTGCTGACTGATTTGTTTGCTCGCATAAGGGGGGCTAAGTGGTTCTCTAAGATTGATCTTCGTGGGGCGTATAATTTGGTGCGAATTAAGCAGGGGGATGAGTGGAAGACCGCATTTAATACGCCTGAGGGCCATTTTGAGTATTTGGTAATGCCTTTCGGCCTTTCTAATGCACCTTCTGTCTTTCAGTCCTTAATGCATGATATTTTCCGGGAATATTTGGATAAATTTATGATTGTGTACTTGGATGATATTTTGATTTTTTCTGATGACTGGGAGTCTCATGTTCAGCAGGTCAGGAGGGTTTTTCAGGTTTTGCGGGAGAATTCTTTGTGTGTAAAGGGTTCAAAGTGTGTTTTTGGGTTCAAAAAATTTCATTTTTGGGGTATATTTTTTCCCCTTCTTCTATTGAGATGGACCCTGTCAAGGTTCGGGCTATTTACGACTGGACGCAACCTACTTCTCTGAAGAGTCTCCAGAAATTCTTGGGCTTTGCTAATTTTTATCGTCGATTTATAGCTGGTTTTTCTGGCGTTGCTAAACCTCTCACGGATTTGACTAAAAAGGGTGCTGATGTTGCCAATTGGTCCCCTGCTGCCGTGGAGGCCTTTCGGGAGCTTAAGCGCCGTTTTTTGTCTGCCCCTGTGTTGCGCCAGCCTGATGTTTCTCTTCCCTTTCAGGTTGAGGTCGATGCTTCCGAGATCGGAGCGGGGGCGGTTTTGTCGCAGAAAAGTTCCGACTGCTCAGTGATGAGACCTTGTGCGTTCTTTTCGCGAAAATTTTCGGCCGCCGAGCGAAACTATGATGTTGGTAATCGGGAGCTTTTGGCCATGAAGTGGGCATTTGAGGAGTGGCGTCATTGGCTTGAGGGTGCCAGACATCAGGTGGTAGTTTTGACTGATCACAAGAATTTAATTTATTTGGAGTCTGCCAGGCGCCTGAATCCTAGACAGGCACCTTGGTCGTTGTTCTTTTCCCGGTTTAATTTTGTGGTCTCGTACTTACCGGGTTCTAGGAATGTGAAGGCAGATGCTCTTTCTAGGAGTTTTGAGCCTGACTCTCCCGGGAATTCTGAGCCTGCTGGTGTCCTTAAGGATGGAGTGGTTTTGTCTGCTGTCTCTCCAGATTTGCGTCGTGCTTTGCAAGAATTTCAGGCGGATAGACCTGATCGTTGTCCGTCTGGTAGACTGTTTGTTCCTGACGAGTGGACCACTAGAGTCATCTCGGAAGTTCATTCTTCTACTCTGGCAGGTCATCCGGGAATTTTTGGCACCAGAGATTTGGTGGCTAGATCCTTCTGGTGGCCTTCCCTGTCTCGAGATGTGCGTGTTTTTGTGCAGTCTTGCGATGTGTGTGCTCGGGCCAAGCCTTGTTGTTCTAGGGCTAGTGGGTTGTTGTTGCCCTTGCCTATTCCGAAGAGGCCTTGGACGCACATCTCTATGGACTTTATCTCAGATCTCCCTGTTTCTCAGAAGATGTCTGTCATCTGGGTGGTGTGTGACCGTTTTTCTAAAATGGTTCATTTGGTGCCATTGCCTAAGTTGCCTTCCTCATCTGAGTTGGTCCCTCTGTTTTTTCAAAATGTGGTTCGCTTGCATGGTATTCCGGAAAACATCGTTTCTGACAGGGGTACCCAGTTCGTGTCTAGATTTTGGCGGGCAGTCTGTGCCAGGTTGGGCATTGATTTGTCCTTTTCGTCTGCATTCCATCCTCAGACCAATGGCCAGACGGAGCGAACTAATCAAACTTTGGAGACTTATTTGAGGTGTTTTGTGTCTGCGGATCAGGATGATTGGGTGGCCTTTCTGCCGTTGGCGGAGTTTGCTCTTAATAATCGGGCTAGTTCTGCCACTTTGGTTTCTCCTTTCTTTTGCAATTCAGGGTTCCATCC
This sequence comes from Ranitomeya variabilis, assembly GCF_051348905.1. Lineage (NCBI taxonomy): Eukaryota > Metazoa > Chordata > Amphibia > Anura > Dendrobatidae > Ranitomeya > Ranitomeya variabilis. The sequence continues at coordinate 101,505,000 of NC_135234.1, forward strand.
GCGTTTTTCATCTGGTCAGGTTGAATCTTCGGATTGTCCTGGAGTGGATGCGGTGGTGGATCGGTTGCATCGGATTTGGGGACAAGTGGTGGATAATTTGGAATTGTCCCAGGAGAGGACTCAGCAGTTTGCTAACCGTCGTCGTCGTGTTGGTCCCCACCTTCGCGTTGGGGACTTGGTGTGGTTGTCTTCTCGTTTTGTCCCTATGAGAGTTTCTTCTCCCAAATTTAAGCCTCGGTTCATCGGTCCTTATAGGATTTTGGAGATTCTTAACCCTGTTTCCTTTCGTTTGGACCTCCCGGCATCTTTCGCTATCCATAATGTGTTCCATCGGTCGTTGTTGCGGAGATATGAGGTACCGGTGGTTCCTTCTACTGAACCTCCTGCTCCTGTGCTGGTGGAGGGTGAATTGGAGTACGTCGTGGAGAAGATCTTGGACTCCCGTATTTCCAGACGGAGACTTCAATATCTGGTTAAATGGAAAGGCTATGGTCAGGAAGATAATTCTTGGGTAACTGCCTCTGATGTTCATGCCTCGGATTTGGTTCGTGCCTTTCATAGGGCTCATCCAGATCGCCCTGGCGGTTCTTGTGAGGGTTCGGTGCCCCCTCCTTAAGGGGAGGGTACTGTTGTGTATCCGCTTTTTGGGCTCCCCTGGTGGTTGCTGGTGGTACTGGTGACTTGTTTGCACTTTGCTTCTTCTGTTCACCTGCTTCCATCAGTGTTTGGGAGTTTCCTATTTAGCCTTGCTCTCCAGTCATTTCCTTGCCGGTCATCATTGTAACCAGAGCCTTCGGTTGCATGTTCCTGCTACTAGTCTGCTGATCAGCTAAGTGGACTTTGTCCTTTTGTTTTGTACCTTTTGTCCAGTTTGCAGTTTTTGTAATTCTCTGTAGCTGGAAGCTCTTGCGGGCTGAAATTGCCACTCCTGTGTCATGAGTTGACACAGGAGTCTTAAAGTAATTTCAGGATGGTTTTTGAAAGGGTTTTCAGTTGACCGTGAAGTCCTCTTTTGTATCCTTCTGCTATCTAGTAAGTGGACCTCTCTTTGCTAAATCTACTTTCATACTGTGTATTGTTGTGGATTCTGTTTGTGGGCTCCCTCTGGTGGTTACTGCTGGTACTGGGTGACTTTGGTGGGTTGCGGCCTTTGGTTTCCACCTGTCCATCAGAGGCTGGGTGTTTCCTATTTTACCTGGCCTTTCTGTCATTCCCTTGCCGGCTATCAATGTATTCAGATGTGCTCTGTTTGGTTCCTGCCTACCTGCTCCCAGATCTTTCAGGATAAGCTAAGTGCTGATTTTCTGTTGTTTGTTTTTTTTATCCAGCTTGCTTATTATGTCTCTATGCTAGCTGGTAGCTCTAGTGGACTGAGGTTCTCCCCATGTGCCATGAGTTGGCACATGGGTTCTTGTAATCTCAGGATGGTTTTTTGATTAGGGTTTTTTGCTGACCGCTCAGACCCCTTTTGTATCGTTCTGCTTTCTAGTTTACAGCGGGCCTCAATTTGCTGAACCTATATATATCATCTCTATGTGTGTGCCTTCCTCTCATTTCACCGTCAATACATGTGGGGGGCAACTATACCTTTTGGGGTTCATTCCTCTGGAGGCAAGTGAGGTCTTATTTTCTCTGCAGTACTAGTTAGCTCTTAGGCTGGTGCGTGGCGTCTAGAACCAACGTAGGCACGCTCCCTGGCTATCTCTAGTTGCGTTTGTCAGGCGTAGGGCAGCGGTCAGCCCAGGTTCCATCACCCTAGAGCTCGTCCGTTATTTTGTATTACTTTGCTTGTCCCTTGCTATCCCTAGCCATTGGGATTCATGACAGTATAGCCGGCCCACAAAGTGTTAATTGTTTGGGCTGAAGCAGGAGAAAAAGAAGTGTTTAAGGGAAATTTTTTTTTTTTTTTTCTTCAGAGTTTTGCTGCCTAGCCCTTAATTGCTGTCTAGCTGCTTCTTACCTCCTCTTAACCCTTGAATGGCTCTGATATTAGCTGTTTAACATGGATGTCCAGAGTTTGGCTTCCAGCCTGAGTAATCTCGCGGCAAAAGTTCAAAACATACAGGATTTTGTTGTTCACACTCCCATGTCTGAACCTAGAATTCCTATTCCAGAGTTCTTTTCTGGAGATAGATCTACCTTCCTGAATTTCAGGAACAATTGTAAATTGTTTCTTTCTTTAAAATCTCGCTCCTCTGGAGACCCTGCTCAACAGGTCAAGATTGTAATATCTTTCCTGCGGGGCGACCCTCAGAATTGGGCATTTGCATTGGCACCAGGGGATCCTGCATTGCTCAATGTGGATGCGTTTTTTCTGGCATTGGGATTGCTCTATGAGGAACCCAACCTGGAGATTCAGGCTGAAAAGGCTTTATTAGCCCTCTCTCAGGGGCATGATGAAGCGGAAATATATTGTCAAAAATTTCGGAAATGGTCGGTGCTTACTCAGTGGAATGAGGGCGCCCTGGCTGCTAACTTCAGAAATGGTCTTTCCGAGGCCATTAAGGATATTATGGTGGGGTTCCCTACGCCTACAGGTCTGAATGAGTCGATGGCTATGGCCATTCAGATTGATCGGCGTTTACGGGAGCGCAAACCCGTGCACCAGTTGGCGGTGTCTTCTGAACAGGCACCTGAGACTATGCAATGTGATAGAATTCAGTCCAGAAGTGAACGGCAAAATTATAGGCGGAAAAATGGATTGTGTTTTTATTGTGGTGATTCAGCTCATGTTATATCAGCATGCTCTAAACGCACAAAAAGGGTTGATAAATCTTTTGCCATTGGTACTCTGCAGCCTAAGTTCATTTTGTCTGTGACTCTGATTTTTTCACTGTCTTCCATTTCCGTCGATGCCTATGTGGATTCAGGCGCTGCCCTGAGTCTTATGGATTGGTCATTTGCTAAACGCTGCGGTCTTAGTCTGGAGCCTCTGGAAGTTCCTATCCCTCTGAAGGGAATTGACTCTACACCATTGGCTATGAATAAGCCGCAGTATTGGACACAAGTGACCATGCGCATGACTCCCGTTCATCAGGAGGTGATTCGCTTCCTTGTACTGTATAATTTACATGATGTACTAGTGCTTGGTCTGCCATGGTTACAAACTCATAATCCTGTCCTGGACTGGAAAACAATGTATGTGTTAAGCTGGGGATGTCAGGGGGTTCATGATTATGCACCTCCGATTTCAATCGCTTCATCTACTCCTTCTGAGATCCCTGCGTTTTTGTCTGACTATAGGGATGTTTTTGAGGAGCCTAAGCTCAATTCGCTCCCTCCTCATAGAGATTGTGACTGTGCTATAGAATTGATTCCTGGCAGTAAGTTCCCTAAGGGTCGTTTATTTAATCTGTCACTGCCAGAGCATACTGCTATGCGGAATTATATTAAGGAGTCCTTGGAAAAGGGACATATTCGTCCATCTTCGTCCCCTCTGGGAGCAGGTTTTTTTTTGTGGCAAAAAAAGATGGTTCCCTGAGGCCTTGTATAGATTATCGCCTTCTGAATAAGATTACAGTCAAATATCAGTATCCACTGCCATTATTGACTGATTTGTTTGCTCGCATTAAGGGGGCTAGGTGGTTCACTAAGATAGATCTTCGCGGTGCGTATAATCTGGTGCGGATAAAACAGGGTGACGAGTGGAAAACCGCATTTAATACGCCTGAGGGCCATTTTGAGTATTTGGTAATGCCTTTTGGACTCTCCAATGCTCCGTCAGTCTTTCAGTCCTTTATGCACAATATTTTCCGTGAATATCTGGATAAGTTTATGATTGTGTATTTGGATGATATTTTGGTGTTTTCTGATGACTGGGAGTCTCATGTTTTACAGGTCAGGAAGGTGTTTCAGGTTCTGCGGGCCAATTCTCTGTTTGTGAAGGGCTCAAAGTGTCTCTTCGGAGTCCAGAAGATTTCTTTTTTGGGGTACATTTTTTCTCCTACTATTGAGATGGATCCCGTCAAGGTTCAGGCGATTTGTGACTGGACACAACCTTCATCTGTTAAGAGCCTTCAGAAGTTCTTGGGGTTTGCTAATTTTTATCGTCGGTTCATTGCTAATTTTTCCAGTATTGTTAAACCTTTGACTGATTTGACTAAAAAGGGTGCTGATGTTGCTGATTGGTCTCCTGCGGCCGTGGAGGCCTTTCAGGAACTTAAGCGCCGGTTTTCTTCTGCTCCTGTGTTGTGTCAACCAGATGTTTCACTTCCTTTTCAGGTTGAGGTTGATGCTTCCGAGATTGGAGCGGGGGCGGTTTTGTCACAGAGAAGTTCTAATGGCTCGGTGATGAAGCCATGTGCATTCTTCTCTAGAAAATTCTCGCCCGCCGAGCGCAATTATGATGTGGGTAATCGGGAGCTTTTGGCCATGAAGTGGGCATTTGAGGAGTGGCGTCATTGGCTTGAGGGTGCTAAACATCGTGTGGTGGTCTTGACTGATCACAAGAATCTCATTTACCTTGAGTCTGCCAGGCGTTTGAATCCTAGACAGGCTCGTTGGTCGTTGTTTTTTTCTCGTTTCAATTTCGTGGTTTCATACCTGCCAGGTTCAAAGAATGTGAAGGCAGATGCTCTTTCCAGGAGTTTTGTGCCTGACTCTCCTGGAGACTCTGGGCCTACTGGTATCCTTAGGGATGGGGTAATATTGTCCGCCGTATCCCCAGACTTGCGACGTGCATTGCAGGAGTTTCAGGTGGATAAACCGGATCGTTGTCCACCAGAAAGACTGTTTGTTCCGGATGATTGGACCAGTAGAGTCATCTCCGAGGTCCATTCTTCTGTGTTGGCTGGTCATCCTGGAATATTTGGTACTAGAGACTTGGTGGCCAGGTCTTTTTGGTGGCCTTCCTTGTCTAGGGATGTGCGTACCTTTGTGCAGTCTTGTGAAGTGTGTGCTCGAGCTAAGCCTTGCTGTTCTCGGGCCAGTGGGTTGTTGTTATCCTTGCCCATCCCGAAGAGGCCTTGGACGCACATTTCCATGGATTTTATTTCTGATCTCCCGGTTTCACAGAAAATGTCCGTTATCTGGGTGGTGTGTGACCGCTTTTCTAAGATGGTTCATTTGGTGCCCTTGCCTAAGTTGCCTTCCTCCTCTGAGTTGGTCCCTTTATTTTTTCAGAACGTGGTTCGTTTGCATGGGATTCCGGAGAATATCGTTTCTGACAGGGGATCCCAGTTTGTGTCTAGATTTTGGCGGACGTTTTGTGCCAAGATGGGCATTGATTTGTCTTTCTCGTCTGCATTCCATCCTCAGACGAATGGCCAGACGGAGCGAACTAATCAGACCTTGGAAACTTATTTGAGGTGTTTTGTTTCTGCTGATCAAGATGACTGGGTTGCTTTTTTGCCGCTGGCCGAATTTGCTCTTAATAATCGGGCTAGTTCTGCCACGTTGGTCTCTCCTTTTTTTTGTAATTCGGGGTTTCATCCTCGTTTTTCCTCTGGTCAGGTGGAGTCTTCGGATTGTCCTGGAGTGGACGTGGTGGTGGACAGGCTACATCAGATTTGGAATCAGGTGGTGGACAATTTGAAGTTATCTCAGGAGAAGACTCAGCAGTTTGCTAATCGCCGTCGCCGCGTGGGTCCCCGACTTCTTGTTGGGGATTTGGTGTGGTTGTCTTCTCGTTTTGTCCCTATGAAGGTCTCTTCTCCTAAGTTCAAGCCTCGGTTCATCGGTCCTTATAGGATCTCGGAGATTCTTAACCCTGTATCTTTTCGTTTGGATCTCCCAGCATCGTTTGCTATTCATAATGTGTTCCATCGGTCGTTGTTGCGGAGGTATGAGGTGCCCGTTGTTCCTTCGGTTGAGCCTCCTGCTCCGGTGCTGGTGGAGGGAGAATTGGAGTATGTTGTTGAGAAGATCTTGGATTCTCGTGTTTCCAGACGCAAACTCCAGTATTTGGTTAAGTGGAAGGGTTATGGTCAGGAGGATAATTCCTGGGTGGTCGCCTCCGATGTTCATGCGACTGATTTAGTCCGCGCCTTCCATAGAGCTCACCCTGATCGCCCTGGGGGTTCTCGTGAGGGTTCGGTGACCCCTCCTCAAGGGGGGGGTACTGTTGTGGATTCTGTTTGTGGGCTCCCTCTGGTGGTTACTGCTGGTACTGGGTGACTTTGGTGGGTTGCGGCCTTTGGTTTCCACCTGTCCATCAGAGGCTGGGTGTTTCCTATTTTACCTGGCCTTTCTGTCATTCCCTTGCCGGCTATCAATGTATTCAGATGTGCTCTGTTTGGTTCCTGCCTACCTGCTCCCAGATCTTTCAGGATAAGCTAAGTGCTGATTTTCTGTTGTTTGTTTTTTTTGTCCAGCTTGCTTATTATGTCTCTATGCTAGCTGGTAGCTCTAGTGGACTGAGGTTCTCCCCATGTGCCATGAGTTGGCACATGGGTTCTTGTAATCTCAGGATGGTTTTTTGATTAGGGTTTTTTGCTGACCGCTCAGACCCCTTTTGTATCGTTCTGCTTTCTAGTTTACAGCGGGCCTCAATTTGCTGAACCTATATATATCATCTCTATGTGTGTGCCTTCCTCTCATTTCACCGTCAATACATGTGGGGGGCAACTATACCTTTTGGGGTTCATTCCTCTGGAGGCAAGTGAGGTCTTATTTTCTCTGCAGTACTAGTTAGCTCTTAGGCTGGTGCGTGGCGTCTAGAACCAACGTAGGCACGCTCCCTGGCTATCTCTAGTTGCGTTTGTCAGGCGTAGGGCAGCGGTCAGCCCAGGTTCCATCACCCTAGAGCTCGTCCGTTATTTTGTATTACTTTGCTTGTCCCTTGCTATCCCTAGCCATTGGGATTCATGACAGTGTATGTCTTTTCCTCTTAATTCACCGTTATTACATGTGGGGGGCTGCTATCATCTTTTGGGGTATTTCCCTAGAGGTAAGCCAGGTCTGTTTCTTCCTCTACCAGGCGTAGTTAGTCCTCCGGCTGGCGCGTGGCATATAGGAAGCCGTAGGTATGCTCCCTGGCTACTGTTAGTTGTGTGGTAGATTTAGCTCACGGTCAACTCGAGTTTCCATCACCCGAGAGCTCGTTCGTTACTTATGTGTTTTTTACGTTCCCTTGCCATTGGGAACCATGACACTCTGCCAGCTGGAGACGTATAGCGCTCTCCTTTAATTGGGCAAATGTCAATTCAGGGTTCTTAAAAACAAGCATGCTCACATGCCCCCGGTGAGAAGGGGTGTAGAGTCCCTCAATAAATTGATCTCTTAGCAGTTTATCCGCTCCTGTGTTAAAAATGGGTTCAGCCAGTGTAAGTGATTTAAGGGCTTCCTGCAGGTTTAAGGCAAAATCTCTCACGCCCTCATTAGCTTTTTGTTTGCAATTAAAGAATCGTACTTTAGCTTTGCCGCTGGCAGTGGTTTCAAATGTAGCTTTTAATCCAGCAAATATGCGTTCAACAGTACCTTTTAGATCAGTTGACCATGCCGTGACTTCTCGCTTAGCATGGCCACTTAACTGCATCATCAGGAGACTAGCACACTGAGCTTCACCCACGGGGAACATATCAAAATGAGCCAGCATCTTTTCCCTGAAACCGTCAAGGGTATTAGGTTCACCTTCATACATTGGAAGCCACGGGCCACCCGGGGTATATGGCATCAACACCGGCATGATGGGCGCCACTCCTTGCACTGCTGCGCTGTCAGGCTCTCTATCGACACTCTGTCTTTCAGCTGCATTAGCGTCACCGGGTACTGCGGCGTCTCCGTGCTGCGACATACTGTACCCCCTTAGTTAATCCAGACCCCTCCGGTCCCAGCTTCCGTCTAGATAATGTAGATTCGTTCCTCTGTGCAGCAGGATGACAATGACACGCCCCCTGCTGCCTCTAACTGCCGCATGCTCTGTGATGATGGATTTTGAAGTTTTTCAGTTAGACTGGGGCTTGGGTAATGACGTAGCTCGATTAACAGTTTTGTGCCTAACAGTTATGAGATGATCACATCAGGGGATGGCGGCCATTTTTACCCCATTATAACCAATGGAGAAAAGTCACTTTCAATAGTTTTCAATGGGGAACGGGATTTTCTTTAACAAAGTCAATTTCCAAGATTTTTCATCGAAATTTTCACAGTTTCAGACTCCAATTACGGCACACAATACCTGGTGTACGGGCTGGCCCAATCCTGTTCGTGACGCCAGTTGTGACGCCCGGGAGACCGAGGTACCCAGCACCAGATCAATGAGGTCCGTCTCTTGAGGGGGATGTCACTAGTGGCTTCACCAGGTGCTGTGGCCTCAGGCGATGCACAGTGTAAGGGATATCATGAAGGGACAGACACTTACTTGATCAGCAGCAGGTCCTCTCAGCTGTGATGACCCCGATCCTGGATCGATGGCTATTGTCCAAATGAAAGACTGAGGCGCTGAAACGTTTAACCAGTTTACTTCAACAAAAAGGGATTTGTGACCAACACTGTCACCGGAGTCTGTATAAGAACTCTGAATTACTTTGACCCTGTCAGGATTTCCACCTCTTATTATGCGCAGTTTCTGTATGGCCCTGCTGCTGTATGTGAACTGGCTGCCGGCCCAATCTGTCTCTTCTATGCTCTGGTTCGACGGACAACCCGAGTCCTTTTTGTCGGCTTACCCCCTCTGGGAGTACCGCTGAACTCTGTGTCTGTTGCTGCGTCCTACCCTGGTGAAGCTGATATCACCTCACGTCCTTCCGGTTGCTGTATTATATATAATGAATATAGCCACGGATCCGGTATCCGTCTCTGCGCCTATTATGGGTAGTGATTATTGCTACCCGGTTCTCACAATGTCCTTTTTCTCTACTCCTCTTTTCCTACTATGGGTATTACGGGCCTATAATCCGTCATAGGACTGTTAGGAGTTCAGTTATACGACCTCTCACTTTCAGCTCCTCAGCCCAACTGCCAGTCCCCTTCTCAGACCAGAATGGATCAAGGGGAGTCTCTGGAGCTCCCCCTTCTGGCCGGAGATGGTAGTGCAGTCTTGCTATTTTAGTATTTGTATTTGGTGTCAATAACTATTTTTGTGGCGAATACCCCTAGGGGCGCCACACTAGTAAAGCTGCTTGTACATTTTAAATGGAGTCTATTAGCACAAAATACCTGTAAAAGGTAAGTGCAGTCACCTTTGGCATGACAAATAGTTTAGTGCGCCTTCCCACTTAAAGGGGTTGTCCAATCTAAAATAAAAAGTCTGCATTCACTCTGTGTGACTGCAGACTTATTAATCAATCACGCAGCATGCGCTGCGAGAACTCGCACACAGAATGACTGCAGACTTATCAATTTAATGGGACAACCCCTTTAAATGTTTTGCATCTATTTCAACCCTCTCTTCCATAATTGATGGATCTGCCACTATCGGAGCCAGAGAAGGTAAGAGATAGATGGAAAACAAGTAGGTAGAAAAGTGCACTGAAAAACTGTGCCACGCTAAGGGTGCTCCAATGACCTGCGCTTGGTTTGAATAGTCATTTTGTGCTGACAGACTTTCTTTAACCTTTTTGACTAACATTCATGTGTAAATTACACCACAATCAATTATATTGGCAGATGGCAGACTATAGTGTGCTAAGAGTATAAACTGCCAGATTGAATTATGTGTATGGCATAAACGGCTGAATTTCGCTTATCATTTGCCACTTTGTCCATAGTCCACTGTGTTATAGATTTTTATTTTTTAAACTGTCTCTATTCAGTTAGTGTATTCTGACATTTGATAATACAAACTGTCCAACAGACGATAAATAAGCATCCTGATGTTATATGTATTCCTAGCTTACAGGGGTTGTCCAGGATTTTTACATTAATGGCCTATCCTTAGAATAGGTCATTAGAGTGTGATCAAGGGGTTGCAACACCCAGCACCCCCTCCAATCAGTTGTTCCCGGTGACAGCGTCTGTCGGAAACAGCTAATCGGCAGGGGTGTAGGGTGCCGAACCCCTACCAATAAAACATTGATGACCTATCCTAAGGATAGGCCATTAATGCTTAAGTCCTGGACAAACCCTTTAAAGGGAATCTCTCACCAGATTTTGGTGCCCTGTCTGAGAGCACCATAATGTAGTGACCCTGATTATATCACTGTATCACTTACTTGTTTGCATGCAGTGTCCATGATATTCATAATCTTATAAAACTATCTATAATGTGCTATATCTTTGCTAGTGCAGCGCTGGCACTCCTGTACATGTCCTCATCCTCCTCCTTGCGGGGACGCCGGTGTGTTTACTTACCTGTCCGAGCTCTTTCGGGATCTGTTTCTTTCCAGTACCTGTGCACAGTGCCAGCGCACTTCTGGCCTCTTAAAGAGCCAGCCAGCACGCTGCTAAAACTTCCCCGGCCAATATCTGGGAGACATCGGATATTTAAGGCACCCTCACCTATTAGGAGGTGCCTTAGCAACTTCAGTTATCAGTCTATTTCCTGTTACCTAGCTTTCGTACTGTTTACCAGATCCATTCCGCCTTGTCTGCACCTGCTCCTGCCCATCCCACTGTACCTATATGTGAACCTGTTCTGCCTTTGCCTAGTCCTGCTTCTGATCCTTCTAAACAAACTCCTGTGTACCTGTACCCATGATCCCATACCTGTGGCAGTACTGTATTCCTGTACCAGTCCTGCTTGTGCCTCATCCCCCATCTTTCTACCTGCTGCCAACATCCTGCTGACCAGTTCCTGGCCGGTCCTACTTCCCTGTCGCCATGGGGGTCAGCTGCCGCTGCTCTGAAGATCCGTCCTGGAGTAGCACCTGGTGTATACCTGGGTTCAAGACTAACCACACCATCAGGGGCTCTAGTGAAGAACCAGGTGTTTACTTATTTACGCCCCTCCAGGTTCTCCCTGGACCGTGGCACAGTGGTTCCATAACCACGTGCGTAACAATCTTTCTGTGTAAATTAAACCAAAAAAGTATTATAAAAAGCAAACAATATTGCGGATGTAGAAAAAAAGAACATCCATTACTGGGCATCCTCACAATGTTGTGAATAAGCCTATTGGGGAAAATTGGTAAGCCATAAGGAAGTATCCAATAATGATGAATGAGGCCTTTACAGTTCTGGATAGTTTACATTTTGTTTGGATTTTGTTAACCAGCTGTAGAAAAGATCCATATCATGCAAGGGGAAAATCAAAGCACTAATGAGACAAGTGTTTAGATTTCTGTTTATACTTTATTGGCCTTTGTTCTTGTCTTCAATGACTCACATGGACGTTCCATTTTAAGCATTGTTGCCATTACACAGCAACATTATAACTGCAGAGAACATTACTACTTGATGTGGTGACCTTGTTGTATAATTGAAAAATCAAATCCTTCCAGGGATGTTTGGATAAGAATCAGTTATAATGTTATTGAATAAATAGTTCCAGAGAAAATGACTTTAACAATTTTTTTTGTATCTTTGTCCTCATATTATCACTGCTTTCTTTCTCTTTGTTCGTTAATATGTCATTATAGCTTAAAGTAAAGGATACATGGCGACTTGTGGTTAGCAATAGAAGACATGGCAAATAATGATACTGAATGGGATTGCTTTATGAGCTGCAAGTTACCGCAATTGCGACATGAGAGTCAGCAGAAATCCACACCTGCAGGATTTCAGTGTTTCCACATTCATTAGTTACAATTTTAGCAGCATGACATTATGATCTTATATCAGGCCCAAGTTGCTAGAACTCCAGCAAATACATGATCTAATTACCAGTTTTCCTCCTTTAACTTTTCTATTTTTCTCCTTGTAACCTCTAACTAGCTCTGAAATATAGAATAATCAAGTTTCTGCCAACAATGTAGGCAAATCACTGCAAACAGTAGTTCTGCGTTCAAAATGTCCCATATTATCTTGTCCAGACTTCAATTACAGGGAACCCGTCATGTAAAATATTGGTGTTAACCTGCAGATATGGGGTTAACCTGCAGGTTAATAGCGTTCTGAACCTGCCTGGCGCCCGCAGTTAGGACCCTGCTGCCGAGATTAAATTAACTTTATTCCCACCGGAAGCATTCAGGTTTCAGTGTCGGAGGTGGTGCCAGTGCAGGTTCAGTCACTGCTCTATGTGAAGACACTGGTGGTGGCTGTAACCACACCCACGGGACTGACTGACAGCTCACTCATCATTAGGGCCAACTGTCAGTCAGTGCCAGGGGTGTGGTTACAGCTGTCGCCCTCTATACACAGAGCAGTGACTGAACCTACATCGGCAGCACCCCCGTGACTGAAATCCGAAAGCTACTAGGAGGAATACAGTTAATTTCCTCCCGGCAGTTCAAAGTGTGGGCATCCGAGAGGTACAAAATGTAGATTAATAGTGTTTTCCACATGACAGGTTCCCTTTAACAAGAACCTTTCATGACTTTTACACTACTAAATCTTGATTACTGCTTTATAGTGGGGGGAGGAGAAGGATAATGTTGTTCTGGTTATTCTTTGATCTTGCAATGTCTAAAAAGATAAAACACAGTGTACAGCGCATTCAAATGATCCCTGATTAGTCATAGAGATGGTGCAGATCTCCCTTGCACCAAATTACCTGAAGGGTCCATGGATCAATACAGCATCATTTGGGTAGCTATTTTTCGCAAAGTACACAGGTATCACTAAAGCTAACTAAAATCAACACATACACAAATTACACACGACACTCGAGGCTCCTGGGTGGTGCTCAAGTAGGGGTTCCAACCCGTCAATAAATGAATAATAAACTTGGCACTCAAAAGTTCATTTTGCAAGATGAGAAACAACTTTTTCGTTTATTGGTGCAACCAGTTCAGTAATAGATGATTTTAAACGTTTTCGGTCACAAGACCTTCATCAGAAACATCATATATGAGACTGGAAGCAGGGCAGCACAATATATAGGCCCAAGTGGCCTGCGCACAAATGTTGCCGGGCGATTAAACCTGGAGGCTCATGGGAAACATATAAGATAGGGCGCACTGGGGAGGCGAGGGTCCCGCTGTGGAGAACTTGCGCTGATATATCCAGGTCCAGAGAGCGCTGTGTAGCCGGTATAACAGGAAGACGCTCTGCTTCCAGTCTCATATATGATGTTTCTGATGAAGGTCTTGTGACCGAAAACGTTTAAAATCATCTATTACTGAACTGGTTGCACCAATAAACGAAAAATTGTTTCTCATCTTGCAAAATGAACTTTTGAGTGCCAAGTTTATTATTCATAAAATCAACACATAGCCTCCCCAACATGTTTCACCTATACAGGCTTCCTCAGGGGCCAGGCGCTATAATTTAGTTAGCTTTAGTGATATCTGCGTGCTTTATGAAAAATAGCTATCCAAATGGTGCTGTACTGATCCATGGACTGCAACTATGCTATAGGTAGGACAGTATTTACTTTGCAGTGCAAAGAGATTATCAATTTTTAAAGAGAACATACTAAAAGTAAATGTTTAATACATCTCTTTAATTGGATCTATTTACCCTTCGAGTAATTTGGTAGTAGGAATTTTCCTTTCCGAAAGGGTTGTGTACACCAACAAGGTGATTTGATCTCCCTTGCAGTCACACATTGTTCTTTTGCTGCCTGTATTGATATACCACTGACCCCAATACATCATCAAGTGACTTAATTGCATGTGCGCCAGGTGCCACTGGAGCTACCTTGTGATGATGTTTCCTGGCCAGAGGAATGTCAAACAAGCCACTAGTACGATAGCTGATATAACTATGCATGAGCAGCATCACTTATACGACTGGTCAATGGTATTTTTCTTGAAGCGTGCAACTTCTCTTTTTAGATAATGATGAGTTAAAAAACAGATAAATTGAGAAATTTATAAATGTAACCCCCCAGTATAAAGCATATAAAGCAGAAGAGATGGTTTAACCCCTTTACCCCGGAGGGTGGTTTGCATGTTAATGACCGGGCCAATTTTTACAATTCTGACCACTGTCCCTTTATGAGGTAATAACTCTGGAACGCTTCAACGGATCCTGGTGATTCTGAGACTGTTTTTTGAGGACATATTGTAATTTGTGAAAGTGGTAAAATTTATTTGATATGACTTGCGTTTATGAAAAAAAACGCAAATTTGTGGAAAATATCGAAATTTTACAACTTTGAATTTTGAATACCTAATAAGTAACATTTCCCACATATCTACTTTAAATCAGCACAGTTTTGGAACCATTTTTTTTTTTTAGGAAGTTATAACTGTTAAAAGTTGACCAGCAATTTCTCATTTTTACAAGATTTACAAAATCATTTTTTAGGGATCACATCACATTTGAAGTCACTTTGAGGGGTATATACGATAGAAGATACCCAAAAGTGACACCTTTCTAAAAACTCCACCCCTCAATGTGCTCAAAACCACATTCAAGAAGTTTATTAACTCTTCAGGTGCTTCACTGGAATTTTGGGAATGTGGAAAAAAATGAACATTTAACTTTTTTTAACAAAATTTTTTATTCAGATTCAAGTTTTTTTTATTTTGACAAGGGTACCAGGAAAAAAAGGACCCAAAAATGTGTTGTGTAATTTGTCCTGAGCATACTGATATCTCATATGAGGGAGAAAACCACTGTTTGGGTGCATGGCAGAGCTTGGAAGGGAAGGAGCACCCTTTGACATTTTGAATGCAAAATTTGCTGGAACAATTGGCGAATACCATGTCACATTTGGAGAGCCTCTGTGCCTAAACAGTGAAAATCCCCCACAAGTGACACCATTGTGGAATCTAGACCCCTCAGAGAATGGATCTAGATGTGTGGGGACAACATTGAACCCTCAGGTGCTTTATAACGTTGAGCTGTAAAAATAAAGTAAAACAGTTCCGCACAAAAATTTTATTTTAGCCCCAAATTTTGCATTTTCATTAGGGTAACAAGAGAAATTGCACCATTCAATTTGTAGTGCAATTTTTCCTGAGTACGCTGATGCCTCATATAAGTGAGAAAACTACTGTTTGGGCGTGCGGTGTTGTGAATTAGACTTTTTTGGCTCCCTCTTGTGGTCACTAGTGATATGACTCTGGGATTGTCTTTCCTCAGTTTGGCACCCACCTGGGTCGTTAGTCCAGGGGTGTTGCTATATAAACTTCCTGGTTTCTCAGTCCAGTGCCTGGCATCATTGTAATCAGTTCCTTTCTGTTTGCTCCTGTCTGCTGGTCTTGGATCTTGCAAAATTAAGCTAAGTTCTGCTTTCTTGTTTTTTGGTTATTTGCTTTGCTCTTACTTTTTGTCCAGCTTGTACTAAATGTGATTCCTGATTTTGCTGGAAGCTCTAGGGGGCTGGTGTTCTCCCCCCGGGCCGTTAGACGGTTCGGGGGTTCTTGAATATCCAGCGTGGAAATTTTGATAGGGTTTTTGCTGACCATATAAGTCATCTTACTATATTCTGCTATTAGTCAGTGGGCCTCTCTTTGCTAAATACCTAGCTCATTCTTACGTTTGTCTTTTCCTCTTACCTCACCGTTATTATTTGTTGGGGCTTGTATCCAACTTTTGAGGTCTTTTCTCTGGAGGCAAGAAAGGTCTATCTTTTCCCTTCTAGGGTTAGTTAGTTCTCCGGCTGGCGCGAGACGTCTAGAACCAACGTAGGCACGTTCCCCGGCTGCTGCTATTTGTGGTGCTAGGATTAGATATATGGTCAGCCCAGTTACCACTGTCCTATGAGCTGGTTTTTTGTGTTTGCAGACTTGGTATGTACTTTTGAGACCCTCTGCCATTGGGGTCATAACAGTATGCCAGGCCAAGGTTGAATGTTTAATGCATTGCAGAAGTGGGATTACAAGAAAGGAAAGTCTGAGGTTTTTTTTTTTTTTTTTTCTTTCCTCTCTTTTTTCCTCCCCTTTACCTCTGAGTGGCTTGTGCTTGCTGCAGACATGAATGTCCAGACTTTGATTACAAGTGTGGATCAGCTTGCTGCTCGTGTGCAGGGCATACAAGATTTTGTTACCAGTAGTCCAATGTCTGAACCTAAAATACCTATTCCTGAACTGTTCTCTGGAGACCGATTTAAGTTTAGGAATTTCAGGAATAATTGTAAATTGTTTCTATCTCTGAGACCCCGTTCATCTGGAGACTCAGCTCAGCAAGTAAAAATTGTTATCTCTTTCTTACGGGGCGACCCTCAGGATTGGGCCTTCTTGCTAGCGCCAGGAGATCCGGCATTGGCAAATATTGATGCGTTTTTTCTGGCGCTCGGATTGCTTTACGAGGAACCCAATCTTGAAATTCAGGCAGAAAAAGCCTTGCTGGCTATTTCTCAGGGTCAGGATGAAGCTGAAGTGTATTGCCAAAAATTTCGGAAATGGTCCGTGCTTACTCAGTGGAATGAGTGTGCTCTGGCCGCAAATTTCAGAAATGGCCTTTCTGAAGCCATTAAGAATGTGATGGTGGGTTTCTCCATTCCTACAGGTCTGAATGATTCCATGGCGCTGGCTATTCAAATTGACCGGCGTTTGCGGGAGCGCAAAGCCGCGAATCCTCTGGTGGTGTTGTCTGAACAAACACCTGATTTAATGCAATGTGGTAGAATTCAGACTAGAAATGAACGGAAAAATCATAGACGTCAGAATGGGTTGTGTTTTTACTGTGGTGATTCTACACATGTTATATCAGCATGCTCTAAACGCCTAACTAGGGTTGTTGGTCCTGTCGCCATTGGTAATTTGCAACCTAAATTTATTTTGTCTGTGACTTTAATTTGCTCATTGTCCTCTTACCCTGTTATGGCGTTTGTGGATTCAGGTGCTGCCCTGAGTCTTATGGATCTGTCGTTTGCCAAGCGCTGTGGTTTTGTTCTTGAGCCGTTGGTAAATCCTATCCCTCTTAGAGGTATTGATGCTACGCCATTGGCGGAAAATAAACCGCAGTTTTGGACACAGGTAACCATGTGCATGACTCCTGAACATCGGGAGGTGATTCGTTTTCTTGTTCTGCATAAAATGCATGATTTGGTCGTTTTGGGTCTGCCATGGTTACAGACCCATAATCCAGTCTTGGATTGGAAGGCAATGTCTGTGTCAAGTTGGGGCTGTCAGGGAATTCATGGTGATTCCCCGCCGGTGTCTATTGCTTCCTCTACTCCTTCGGAAGTTCCTGAGTATTTGTCTGATTACCAGGATGTATTCAGCGAGTCCAGGTCCAGTGCTCTTCCTCCTCATAGGGACTGTGACTGCGCTATAGATTTGATTCCAGGTAGTAAATTTCCTAAGGGAAGATTATTTAATCTGTCTGTACCTGAGCATACCGCAATGTGTTCGTATATCAAGGAATCTCTGGAGAAGGGGCATATCCGTCCATCCTCTTCCCCTCTTGGTGCGGGATTCTTTTTTGTGGCCAAGAAGGATGGATCTTTGAGACCTTGTATTGACTATCGGCTTCTGAATAAAATCACTGTTAAATTTCAGTATCCTTTGCCTCTGTTGTTGGACTTGTTTGCCCGGATTAAAGGTGCCAAGTGGTTCACCAAGATCGATCTTCGTGGTGCGTACAACCTTGTGCGCATTAAGCAAGGAGATGAATGGAAAACTGCATTTAATACGCCCGAAGGTCATTTTGAGTACTTGGTGATGCCTTTCGGGCTCTCTAATGCTCCTTCAGTGTTTCAGTCCTTTATGCATGATATTTTCCGGAAGTATCTGGATAAATTTATGATTGTTTATCTGGATGATATTCTGTTTTTTTCTGATGATTGGGACTCGCATGTAGAGCAGGTCAGGATGGTGTTTCAGGTTTTGCGTGAGAATGCTTTGTTTGTTAAGGGCTCAAAGTGTCTCTTTGGAGTACAGAAGGTTCCCTTTTTGGGTTTTATTTTTTCCCCTTCTGCGGTGGAGATGGACCCAGTCAAGGTCCGAGCTATTCATGATTGGACTCAACCCACGTCAGTTAAGAGTCTTCAGAAGTTCTTGGGTTTTGCTAACTTCTACCATCGTTTTATCGCTAATTTTTCTAGCGTTGTTAAACCTTTGACGGATATGACCAAGAAAGGTTCTGATGTTGCTAACTGGGCTCCTGCAGCCGTGGAAGCCTTTCAAGAGTTGAAGCGCCGGTTTACTTTGGCGCCTGTTTTGTGCCAGCCTGATGTCTCACTTCCCTTTCAGGTTGAAGTGGATGCTTCTGAGATTGGGGCAGGGGCCGTTTTGTCGCAGAGAGGCCCTGGTTGCTCTGTAATGAGACCATGTGCTTTTTTCTCTAGGAAGTTTTCGCCTGCTGAGCGGAATTATGATGTTGGCAATCGGGAGTTGTTAGCCATGAAGTGGGCATTTGAGGAGTGGCGTCATTGTCTCGAGGGTGCTAAGCATCGTGTGGTGGTCTTGACTGATCACAAAAATCTGATGTATCTCGAGTCTGCTAAACGTCCGAATCCTAGACAGGCCCGCTGGTCATTGTTTTTCTCCCGTTTTGACTTTGTGGTCTCGTATTTACCAGGTTCAAAGAATGTGAAGGCTGATGCTCTTTCAAGGAGCTTTGTGCCTGACTCTCCTGGAGTCGCAGAACCAGTTGGTATTCTCAAAGAGGGAGTTATCCTGTCAGCCAATTCTCCGGATTTGCGACATGTGTTGCAGAGATTTCAGGCTGGTAGACCTGACTCTTGTCCACCTGACAGACTGTTTGTTCCTGATAAGTGGACCAGCAGAGTCATTTCCGAGGTTCATTCCTCGGTGTTGGCAGGGCATCCGGGAATTTTTGGCACCAGAGATCTGGTGGCTAGGTCCTTTTGGTGGCCTTTCTTGTCACGGGATGTGCGGTCATTTGTGCAGTCCTGTGGGACTTGTGCTCGAGCTAAGCCTTGCTGTTCTCGTGCCAGCGGGTTGCTCTTGCCCTTGCCTGTCCCGAAGAGGCCTTGGACACACATTTCCATGGATTTCATTTCAGATCTTCCGGTGTCTCAGGGCATGTCTGTCATCTGGGTGGTATGTGATCGCTTTTCCAAGATGGTCCATTTGGTATCTTTGCCTAAGCTGCCTTCCTCTTCCGATCTGGTTCCTTTGTTCTTTCAGAATGTGGTTCATTTACACGGCATTCCTGAGAATATTGTGTCTGACAGAGGATCCCAGTTTGTTTCCAGGTTCTGGTGATCCTTTTGTGCTAAGATGGGCATTGATTTGTCGTTTTCGTCTGCCTTTCATCCTCAGACTAATGGACAAACGGAGCGAACTAATCAGACTCTGGAGGCTTATTTGAGGTGTTTTGTTTCTGCAGATCAGGATGATTGGGTGACCTTCTTGCCGTTGGCTGAGTTTGCCCTTAATAATCGGGCCAGTTCCGCTACTTTGGTTTCGCCATTTTTTTGCAACTCTGGTTTCCATCCTCGTTTTTCCTCGGGACATGTGGACTGTCCTGGGGTAGATTCCGTGGTGGATAGGTTGCAGCGGATCTGGAATCATGTGGTGGACAACTTGAAGTTGTCACAGGAGAAGGCTCAGCGTTTTGCCAACCGCCGCCGCGGTGTGGGTCCCCGACTTCGTGTTGGGGATTTGGTATGGCTGTCTTCTCGATTTGTTCCTATGAAGGTCTCCTCTCCTAAATTTAAGCCTCGCTTCATCGGTCCTTACAAGATATTGGAAATCCTTAATCCTGTGTCCTTTCGCTTGGATCTTCCGGTGTCGTTTGCCATTCACAACGTGTTCCATAGGTCTTTGTTGCGGCGGTACGTTGTACCTGTGGTTCCTTCTGTTGAGCCTCCTGCTCCGGTGTTGGTTGAGGGCGAGTTGGAGTACGTGGTAGAGAAGATCTTGGATTCTCGTCTCTCCAGGCGGAGGCTTCAGTATCTGGTCAAGTGGAAGGGCTATGGTCAGGAGGATAATTCCTGGGTGGTTGCCTCTGATGTGCATGCGGCCGATTTAGTTCGTGCCTTTCACGCTGCTCATCCTGATCGCCCTGGTGGTCTTGGTGAGGGTTCGGTGACCCCTCCTTAAAGGGGGGGTACTGTTGTGAATTAGACTTTTTTGGCTCCCTCTTGTGGTCACTAGTGATATGACTCTGGGATTGTCTTTCCTCAGTTTGGCACCCACCTGGGTCGTTAGTCCAGGGGTGTTGCTATATAAACTTCCTGGTTTCTCAGTCCAGTGCCTGTCATCGTTGTAATCAGTTCCTTTCTGTTTGCTCCTGTCTGCTGGTCTTGGATCTTGCAAAATTAAGCTAAGTTCTGCTTTCTTGTTTTTTGGTTATTTGCTTTGCTCTTACTTTTTGTCCAGCTTGTACTAAATGTGATTCCTGATTTTGGGGGCTGGTGTTCTCCCCCCGGGCCATTAGATGGTTCGGGGGTTCTTGAATATCCAGCGTGGAAATTTTGATAGGGTTTTTGCTGACCATATAAGTCATCTTACTATATTCTGCTATTAGTCAGTGGGCCTCTCTTTGCTAAATATCTAGTTCATTCTTACGTTTGTCTTTTCTCCTTACCTCACCGTTATTATTTGTTGGGGGCTTGTATCCAACTTTTGGGGTCTTTTCTCTGGAGGCAAGAAAGGTCTATCTTTTCCCTTCTAGGGTTAGTTAGTTCTCCGGCTGGCGCGAGACGTCTAGAACCAACGTAGGCACGTTCCCCGGCTGCTGCTATTTGTGGTGCTAGGATTAGATATATGGTCAGCCCAGTTACCACTGTCCTATGAGCTGGTTTTTTGTGTTTGCAGACTTGGTATGTACTTTTGAGACCCTCTGCCATTGGGGTCATAACAGTGCGGCAGGGCTCAGAAGGGAAGAAACATCAATTGGCCTTTTGAGTATAACATTTCCTGGAATCATTAGCGGACGTCATATCCGATCTGGAGATGTATGGTGGGCACCTTGAACCCCCAGTTGCTTCACAGAAGTTTATAACGCTGAGTCGTGAAAATAAAAATAAAATCACATTTTCCCCACAAAAATGTTATTTTGGCCACAAATTTTGCATTTTTTATAAGGGTAACAGGAGAAAATGCACCATACAATTTGTTGTGCAATTTCTCCTGAGTGCACCGATACCCCATATGTAGGGAAATACTACTTCTGAGGCACAGTGCAAAGCTCAGAAGGGAAGAGGCGCATATTGGAGTTCAGATTTTGTTGGAATGGTTTGAGGGAGCCAAGTCACATTGGCAGAGCCCCTGAGGTGACAGAACAACAGAAACCCCCTATACGTGAACTCATTTTACAAACTACACTCCCCAATGAATTCATCTAGGGGTGCAGTGATCATATTGACACCACATGTGCCTCACAGAATTTTATACCACTGAGCGGTGTAGAAAGAATAAATTACATTTTTACCACTAAAGTGTTGACTGAGCACCAAG